>NW_019392711.1:435130-1102370 GCF_000648675.2 Cimex lectularius
AACAATCATTTCATCTTGAATGGGTTATAATTGCCAGGACAGACCCTCAAAATGTTTATCAATTTTTCTTACCTTTAAAATGGTCAAAGGATGAAATGATGTGTTCAAAAAACAACGAACCAAAAGATTCATTCACCTTTATTATGTCACCAAGGATAATATTGGCTTCTGCGTACGCCTTTTTCACCTCTTCAAATTTTTCACCTAAACCAAGCGAAAACGCTTGAAACTGTAAGTTTGTGTACTGGCCGCCTGGTATTTCATTCTGGTACACATCCGCGTTACCCGACTTCATGGTTGCAGTACATTCGAAAGGGGCGTACAGCGTTCTGGCTTGTTCCCAATATGCAGAATACTCTGATACCTTGGCCAGCTCAATTCCTGTAATACATATAAATAAAGGATTTGACCTGCATACCCACAAGGTGTAGATACCCAACCTGTATCCAGTTTTGTTCCACCAAGGGAAGCGATCACAGCACCCATCGAAGGTTGAGATGTCATTCCAGACATTGAGTCTACCGCCACATCAATGATGTCGGCCCCTGATTCAGCACAAGCTAGCATCGATGCAACACCCGCACCACTTGTGTCGTGGGTGTGCACATGAATGGGAACATCGGGGTGTTGTTCACGCAAGGCTGTGATTAATATTCTAGCTGCTTTTGGCTTCAACAGTCCAGCCATATCCTATAATTTTTTGTTGTAAATAAGTGTCAATAAAATTAACTAGTTTGTTTCAGCTGTATAATAGACAATTTACTTTTACAGAGAGTACATGAGTTCCTGCTTTCACCAGCTCTTTGGCAAGGGTCTTATAGTACTCGAGGTTATACTTTTGTCGTGTAGGGTCTGAAACGTCTCCGGTGTAGGAGATCGCTGCTTCAATAATGCCGCCTGCTTTTCCTACAGCATTCATTCCGAGTATCAAGTTTGGTAAATAGTTCAGTGAGTCAAATACGCGAAATACGTCCATTCCAGATTTGACTGCTTGTTCACAAAACCTGTTGTCAAAAATAGAAAACCAATTTTGAAATTTTCTCTAAATCATGAAAATTAATTAAAAATAAATACTTGAAAACGACGTTATCTGGGTAGTTGGTGTACCCAACTGCACTCGCTCCTCGGAGTAGCATTTGGAATGGGACATTGGGAATTCTTTTCCGCATTTCCTCTAGCCTTTCCCAAGGGCACTCGTGCAGGAACCTCATGCTGACATCATATGTCGCCCCACCCCAGTTTTCGATAGAATATAGATTAGGGAAATTGTGCGCCACATATGGAGATATTTTTAATAAATCCATTGTGCGTACTCTCGTTGCTAAGAGGCTCTGATGGGCGTCTCTAAACGTTGTGTCCGTGAGAAGGAGCTGCTTCCTCGCTCTTACTTCTTTTGCAAAAGCACTGGGCCCATTTTTCTTAAAAATATCACGCAGCCCGGGTGGTGGCAAAGTTGCTGTCAGACAACATTATAATAAATATATGGACTTTTTTATTATTTATTTTATATTTTAATCAGAGTGTTGTTTTTTTAATTATATTACTACATGAATTTAAAACATTTCTACTGGTTAAAACTAACTTTTTACATAAAGAGTTAAACATAAAATTTCATCAAATCTTTCCTTGAGTGAGAGATATCACTTTTAAGAGAATCAAGTGAGACATATGTCAATCATGTTATAAGATAATTTAGATTTCTTACCGGTAGGAATTTTCGGGACATTTACTTCAATTTTTGATGGGCGTAAAGTTGTTGCTAGCGGTGTTAGAGGTCCGTTGACCATGACTTCTCCTAAATATTTCAGTAATTTTTGTGCCCTGTTCTTTGACGGCTTGATTTGAAACAACTGAGGATTTTCTTCAATAAAATTAGTGTAAACCAGGCCGTTCAGGAATTTTTGATCTTGTAAAACATTCAGTAAAAACGGTATGTTTGTCTATGGGAGGAAAAAGGGTTATTATTTTTTTAGAAGTAAAATTTATAATTAACAAATGTCACTTGCTTTGACTCCTCTCACGCGAAATTCTCTGAGTGCTCTGGCTAATTTTGTCGATGATGAACTCATGTCTGTCCCATGTGCAATTACTTTTGCCACAAGGGAATCGTAATACGGACTTACAATCGCTCCGGGATAAGGTGATGCGCTGTCAATTCTAATACCCATCCCTTCGCCTGTCCTGAATACCTAACGATTGACGATTATTGCAGGACGTAAAGAAAGTTTCAAGCATTGAAAGATGAAATAGAAAATAAGAGATTACTTCTATTCTGCCGGTATCAGGCCTGAAAGCTTTTGTCGGATCTTCCGTAGTGACACGGGCTTGTATAGCACATCCGAAATGTTTGATTTTGTCTTGAGACAACCCCATCTCTGGGAGTGTCATACATTCGGCGACTTTTATTTGAGACTGAACCAGGTCAACCCTGAAAAATATGTAAGTATGTTTCTTGTGTGAAAAATACTAGTACATAAGTGATTTAGTTAATAAAAATTACCCAGTGATTTCTTCTGTAACAGTGTGCTCGACTTGGAGGCGAGCATTTACTTCTATAAAATAAAATTTATTTTGTGCATCGACTAGGAACTCGACAGTTCCTGCATTTTCGTACCCTACATGTTTCGTTAGTTTCAGTGCGCTTTCAAGTATAGCATCTCGAACCTTAACAAAAACATACAATTATAAAATGAGAACAAAGGCAATCACATCAATTTAACTCAAAAAATAATTTACTAAAAATAAAATAATTTAATTTTGTATTCAAGATGATAATTCAGAAAACGATTCATTTACCTTTGAATCCAAATTCGGCGCAGGGGCAATTTCAACTACTTTCTGATGTCTTCTTTGTACCGAACAGTCTCTTTCTAATAAATGGACGATGTTACCAGCTTTATCCCCAAGAATCTGCACTTCAATATGTCTCGGTTTCTCAATAAATTTTTCTATAAACATAGCTCCATCGCCAAAAGCAGCGGCGGCTTCGGAGCTGGCTCGCCCAAATGCTTCCGCCACATCCTGTTTAAAGGAAATTATTTGAGTATAACACATTTTAAATAAAAAATACACATCTTGCTTATACCTTCATTTCCCTGACGACTCGCATTCCTCTTCCACCGCCGCCGAAAGCCGCTTTGAAAATTACAGGGAGCCCATGCTTCTTGCAAAATTTGACTGCTTCATCTGATGATTTTACTGGTCCAGGTGTACCTGAATATAATATATAAGATAAATAAACCGAAACAAACATTTTTTTAAATTTAAACTGACCGGGAACAATCGGCACTCCGGAGGCAATCGCCGCATGTTTCGCGGCAACTTTATCTCCCATCTGCTCAATGACTTTGGGGGAAGGACCTATGAATCTCAGACCCGCGTCTATGACAGCTTTTGCAAAATCAGCACGCTCCGAAAGAAATCCGTAGCCAGGGTGGATTGCATCAACACCGTTTTCCTTTAATTTCCAGATAGTTCAGTTACTAAATTTCAAATGGTAGTCAAAAGTTTGCATTTTTACCTTTGCGACTTGGACGATTTCAGGGATGTTGAGATAGGCCTGAACCGGTTGAAGCCCTTTTCCTATTACATACGCCTCATCTGCTTTTTGCCTGAACATCTGCATTTTGTCCTGCTCTGAATATATGGCTACTGACTTTTTTCCCAATTCAGCACAGGCACGAAATACCCTGACGGCAATTTCCCCTGATGAAAAAAAGGATTAACCTCTCGCATTTTTTTTAGAATAGGAAATCTTTTACCTCGATTGGCCACTAAAATGTTTTTAATCGGTCTGTATTCCAATTTGTTGTGGGAACTTTGTCTTTGGGACATTGTCCATCCGATGTTATGACTAATCCTTGTCATTATGTGGTACGTATTCTTCAATGCGGACAGCATTGTGATATATAAAATATAGTCAAACAGTGAAAATAAAATAAATATGTGATAATTCCCTGTAACTGTAAAGCAGAGAGTACTGATTAAAATTAATGCTTAAACGTAAAAAAATTTAAAATTCAACTTTCATCATACATTTTAAATAAAAACATTTAGTTTGATGTTATTTTTTAATGCAATAAAATTTAAAGAAAAACCTGAATATTGAATGACAGTTAGCAGGTCGATGTAGTATTTGAGTTTCTTCAAGTCTTCAAAGAAATATAACTATTAAAAAAAAATTAAGGAAAAAAATTACACATAAAAAATTACATTAAATTTTATTTTTATGCTTTAGGTATGAATTTAAGTCCATTAATAATTAATTCAATTCATAATTTAAAAAATAAATGTTTCTTCTGTTAACACTTTCTAAAAAAATTGAATTATAATTTTCTCTAAACAATTAACCTTTGGTTTTGTATGACAATTAAAATATACAGTTTGACTTTCAATCTTTGCAGGTACAAGGTATTCAGAGTAGTCAATTGACATAAATTATTTTACTGTAGTACATGTGAACATACCGATGAAGATGGAAGATTTTTAATTAATCAGAATGGTAACGTCTTCTCTTCTTCTTCACTAATTCCTCAAACAGAAAGAACTGATTAGTAAATATATTTTATATTAAATGTTATTCGAAAATGAATTTTCGTATCCATGGCGATTGATCTACACCTGATACTCTATAGCAAGTACATAGTTGAATATAAAATGAACATAAAATGTTAGTTTGGAAAATATATTATCTTTTTCTTTAAAAAAAATTACTATGGATTAATTAAAATAATTAAGAACATTATAATGTTAAATACAAGCGCCGGATCGGCAGAAAAGGTCTTACGTCTTAAGAGCACTGTCAATTGGTGGCCCTTGGAGGACCAGACTCATAGAAGGGTCATCCTCATCCGATTAAGAATAAACCCTGTGAGCTTGACACACGAACACTTAATTTTGAGCCAAATTCCACGTCTCCTTCATGCAGAGAAAGGTTGCTCCCATCTAATCTAAGTGAATGGGTGGCTCTTTATAGAGAGCGCATAGTGATATGAAAAGAATTCCTATAACACAGGATCTTCAAGACATAAGAATTTGTTTTTAATTTCCTGCCTGGGGGACATGATAAATGAAATTCCAGCCTGCGTTGAACGTGTTAATAAATATTAAAAAATTTACTTTCAATCAGTCTTGGCAGGTATATGGTATTGAAAATAAGCACCTCAAATGTATTGTTTTAAATAATCAAGAAAAAATACCAAAAGATTCAAGCAAATTTTCCTATACTTTTTTAAAATTTTGTTTTAAATGTGATCTGAGATTAAAATTGTTCATTTAAAAAATACTTTATATAAATTATTTTACTGTAACATGTATTTACATACCAGTAAAGATGAAAAGACTTTCAAGCTTACAAGTTGATTCAGTTTTCTTTCCTTGAAACAAATATAACTTATTAGAAATTATATTTTTTATTTAATGAACTGAATTTTCGTATCCATAGCAATTGTACATCTGTTACGCTATGGTGATGCAAAACTGCTTTATTATTTTCTATTTAAATTGTTTATTTCCCCCCCCCCCTCGAAAATTCATTTCTGAAATGCTATACTGATTAATGGTTTGATGACTGAACATAACAATAGCTGAGATAAATTTTTAAAATTAATATCATGAGGTACTTGAATAATTATGTTATCAAGTAGATTCAAATTTAATTCTCCAAACCGATCACAATATAATGTTAGTTTGGAACACATATTTCTAGTTTTTTTCCTTATAAATAAAATACAGAGGAATAATTAACATATTATATTTTTATGAGAATAAACTTAAATAAATTTCTGCACTACTTCATTAAATACATTTTGTTAAATAATCTGTTATTTACTTATTATTCTAGAAAACCTAAGGAAGAGGATAATTATATCCACGGGTGAGAACTAAAGTGGAATTAAAAAACAGATGCTTTACAGAGGTCAATGTGCACTCAACAAACCGTATGGGTCTGGAGCTAGTGTCTATGGAAAAAAAAAGGAGTTAAGTTCATATAAGCCTTGGACAACAAGCCACTGTTTAGCAGGTAGAGGCTGTGGCTATGGAACACTGTGCCAAGGAGATCAAAAGGCTGTGTATGACCAATGAAAGAATAACAATTTTCTTAGACAGCCAGGCAGTAGTAAAGTCCAAAGCTGTTTGGTATCAGAGTATACAGGGCAGAGGATTAATGAATAGGATGATAAATTGGCCAAGGAATGCTCGGTGAGGGAGTTACGAGGTAATTCCAAATTTTTTTATTGTGGTGTGAGGCAAAGAAATGTATGGATATATATTTCCTAAGCCCGTTACTTTTTCCTTATTCATCCATGATCCTCTTCAATCTTGGCTTTTTTGAGAGTTTGTTTGTTGGGCTTCAAAAAGAAATGGTCTCCTTGGATCATACTGTGATAAATGGAATATCACTGTCAACTAGCTAAATCAATGATAGTCATGTTTAGATGAGGAGGCAGGCCTGCTATGACCAAGCGCTGGTTTTCCCGAGGGGAGAGAGTTGAGAGGTGGTAAACCGATATAAATATCTTGTGTTGTCCTAACTTGTCTGGCTATACATATACATATTTTGAGTAACTCAGGTTATCAACAGAGATTTATGAACATCATATGCAATCCTAAAACATTTATCTCCTTTTTATAGATCCAGAACATTCTGAGGCAGCTTTTAACTCAATCAAAAAGCCAGCTATCAGAAACTCCCTGCTCTACGATGGCTAATTAAACTTAGGTGCAAACAAGTGTTTTTAAAGTCTGTGCCATGAAAGAGTAAGAGTAAGGTAGGATTGTTGATAAATGGATCAACCCTGGGGGTTTTTGCCCATTATTTTATTTTCATGTTGATATTGAAAAATCCCAAGGTTTTGCACTCCCTCTATGCACTTCATGCATGATTAATAATTGCTTTATATGAATTCAGTTTTTTTATATAATTGTGTGTCTAATTTTGCATGTATGAAATAATCTTATTCATAGCCAACATAGGCAGACAAATAAAATGTTCAATATGTATTAATATAATGTTATTTCTTTGTTGTAAATAAAGTGTGTTATCTATCTATCCTTTTTATATTATTTGGAATGTTATGATAACATGATTTTTGTTATATGTATTTTTTTAAGAAAAATTTTGTTTGGTTCAATGATATAAACCATTTTTATGGATTCAGCTTGACATTTGGAATACAAGTTTTAACATATACCCAAAATCATTTTCAAAACTCTAAAGATATGATTTCATTTCTTTTGAAAATCAAGTTAAAAGATTGTTATTTATTAATGTTAAACCTGGAACTTTGTATAGATCTACATACATTTAAATTTAATAGAGGAATACAAGAATTTAATAGCATTGCAATAATAGAATATTTTAGCGGTACCTATTATTTTGTTAAACAGTTTTTCATTTTCCTATTAATTGTGAAATGTAAAAGTAAAAATTCATTTTTATTGTTTTTATGCCGTTGCTAGTGATCTGTACTGTCTGTAATAATTTAAAGACATACCTGAAGTTAGAAGTTAATTCACAACTCGGCAAGCTGATATACTTTAGATATATCTAATTTGCAAGATATACAACTGTAGACACAATATTTCGATGTCAAACAATTTTTTAAAATTAATTTTCATCACCATAGTAATAATTTCATCACATGTGCACTTCAAATTATTAGATTTTATTTTGAAGCGTTTTTTCCCAATTGTTTATGGTTCACGACTGTTCTGTTCTACTTTCGATCAGTCTTGGTAGATATATGTTATTGAAAATAAGCACTTCAAATGTATTGTTTTAAATATTCAAGAAAAAATATCAAAAGATTCAAGCAAATTTTCCTATAGATGTTTTTCAATTTTGTTTTAAATTTGATCTGAGATCAAAATTGTTCATTTAAAAAATACTGTATATAAATTATTTTACTGTAACATGTTTTTACATACCAGTAAAGATGAAAAGACTTTCAAGCTTACAAGTTGATTCAGTTTTCTTTCCTTGAAACAAATATAACTTATTAGAAATTATATTTTTTATTTAATGATATGAATTTCCGTATCCATAGCAATTGTACATCTGTTAATCTGTGGTGATGCAAAACTGCTTTATTAATTTCTATTTAAATTGTTTATTCCCCCCCCTCAAAAATTCATTACTGAAATGCTATACCGGTTAATGCTAAACTGAAAATAACAATTAATATGCTGAGATAAATTTTTAAAATTAATATAATGATTTACTTGAATAATTATGTTATCAAGTAGTTTCAAATAAACTTTAATTCTCTAAATAGGTCACAATATAATATTAGTTCGGAAAACGTATTTATAATTCCTTTTTCCTTATAAAAAAAAAGAACAAAGGAATGATTATATATTACACAGGGTGGGCGACCAAGACCCGAGGGGTTAAATGCCTGGGCAGGATCATACCCCATCCCTAAAAGGTCCGGGACTTGGTCAGCTCACGTATCCTGCATAAATCTCTTGGGTTTGTTCACAAACTCCAAGATTTTGGACCATTTTATCTCAAGGAGTGATTTGGTGATGTTCGCTCCTTCAATGATTTCAAATCTGGACCTAGCATACCTATAGAGTAATAAGTAATATTATATTTTACAAGTATAAACTTAAATAAATTTCTTCATTCAATACATTCTGTTAAATATTCTTTGTTTTTTACTTATTACTCTGGAAAGCCCAAGGAAGAGGATAACTATATCCATGGGCGAAAACCAAGGTGGAATTCAAAAACAGATGGTTTACATAGGTCAATATGGACATAACAAACCGTATGAGTCTGGAGCTGGTGTCTAAGAAAACAAACTAAGGACTTAATTAAATGCATATAAGCCTTCGACAACTACACTTAAATTGAGGTATTCCGAGAAAAACCCTAATGTTCTTTGTCCTGCAGAATTCATGTCTAGAGACCTAGTCCCCATCAAAATGGAGATAACAAAGCTCTCCTCAATCTCCTCAATCTCAACAGCAGCCAGATTACATAAGGCACTAGCAAAGGGCAGACAAGGGTAGACATAAACACTGCCCTAAGGAACAGAGCTGCTGTACAGAACATGCGAAACAAAAACCAAGCTCCTTCTAAGTATACATTTTCCATATGAGCAGCACTTATGAAATACCCCCGGGAATTATGAGAGCAGATAACCCTAAGAAAGAAAATTAGAAGAAAGCAGCTGAAATAGTCTCAGAGCAAAAGATCCTCTGGGTGATTAATACTTTCAGCCCATATAAAGCACCAGGAACTTTTTCCCATCCTGCTACAAAAAGAAACTGATATAATTATTCCAACACTGATGCAAATATGTAGAAGCAGCCTAGCACTAGGTTATATACCACAGACATGGCATAGGGCAAAGGTGGTGTTCATACGGAAAAAAGGAAAAAAAGACTACACTACCCAAATCCTACAGAGCAATCAGCTTAACATCCTTTCTATTGAAAGCCCTTGAAATGTTGATAGACAGCCATATATGAACGACAGCGCTGGTAGACAAACCACTACATCACCGTCAACATGCATACAGAGCAGGAAGATCAACAGAAACTGCTCTGTACCAGTTAACTAGTGACCTAAGGAAAACACTAAAAACAAGGGAAACAGCAATCTGCTCGTTTCTTGGCATTGAAGGAGACTTCGACAACGCATCTCATGCATCAATGAGGTCTCAATAGAGGAAAAATACATAGACCAATCCACATCTAGAGAATTGGAGAAATGTTAAGCACTAGAACAGCTGAAACAAATATAGGAACATACATTATACAAGTCAGAACAACCAAAGCATGTCCTCAAGGATGGGGTAGAAGTGCTTTGGGTTATACAATGTGACCATAGAAGAGATTCAATCACTGAAACCAGGCCTGCTAATCAAGTTCCTTGATGAAATAGGAATTACCGGTGTGCTTTAGGCAGAGAACAATACAATAGCTCGTAAAGGGCGTCATTTATTACACCCCAACTACCTAGATCTATATTTATTTTCATTGGTTTTATGGTATTGCTAATTATGTGTGCTGTCTGTAATAATCTAAAGACATACCTGAAGTTTAGAAGTTAATTCACAACTCGGCAAGCTGATATAGTTTAGTTAAACACAATTTGCAGGAAGTACAAATGTAGACACAATATTGCAATGTCAAATAATATTTTTAAATGAATTTTCATCACCATGGTAATCATTTCATGACATGTGCAATTCTCTATATCAAATTATTAGATTTTATTTTATTTTTTGGCTTTGTGTCCCCACGGGGAGATTTTATATTCAAAATGATTTTTCCTAATCGTTTATGGTTTACGATTGTTCAGTTCTACCATTCTAAAAATGAATGATTTGAATTGTAGGCAAACTGATTTATAAAAATGATGAGATTAGAAAAAAATCTAGAACATAGAGAACGTTTAGGGAATTTTGGCCTTGTGCAATAATCTTTAAATGTTGATAATGCATAAATAAAACACAAAAACAAATACAGTCCATCCATCGCAGAATGGATCCAAATAAAACAAAAGGAGAATGGATGGAATGTATGAAATAATCATATTCATAGCCAACATAGGCAGACGAATAAAATGTTCAATATGTATATTAATGTAATGTTCTTTCTTTGTTGTAAATAAGGTGTGTTATCTATCTATCCTTTTTATATTATTTGGAATCTTATGCTATCTTGATTTTTCTTATACGTATTTTTTAAGAAAAATTTTGTTTGGTTCAATGATGTAAACCATTTTTATGGATTCAGCTTGACATTTGGCATACAAGTTTTAACATATACCCAAAATCATTTTCAAAAATCTTAAGATATGTCTTTATTTCTTTTGAAAATCAAGTTAAAAGTTTGTTTGTTATTTATTAATATTAAACCTGGAACTTTTTATAGATCTACATACATTTAAATTTGATAGAGGAATACAAGAAGTTAATAGCATTGCAATAGTAGAATATTTTAGTGATACCTATTATTTTGTTAAACAGATTTTCATTTTCCTATTAATCGTGAAATGTAAAAGACAAAATTGTTATATTCATTTTCATTGTTTTTATGCCGTTGCTAGTGATGTGTGCTGTCTGTAATAATCTAAAGACATACCTGAAGTTTAGAAGTTAATTCACAACTCGGCAAGCTGATATACTTTAGATATACCTAATTTGCAAGATATACAACTGTAGACACAATATTTCAATGTTAAATAATTTTTTTTAATTAATTTTCATCGCCATGGTAATCATTTCATCATATGTGCACCTCTCTAATTATTAGATTTTACTATAAAACTTTATTTGCCAATTGTCTATTATTTAAGACTATTCTGTTCTACCGTTCAAAAAAGGGATAATTTGAATTTTAGCCAAACTAATTTGTAAAAATGATGAGATTTAAAAAATCTAGAAAATAGTGTGTTTAGGGAATTTTGACCTCACTTGTGCATTAAACTTTAAATAGAATGTTGATAAGCCATAAGTAAAAATCCAAACACTTGGCAAACCTGAAATAAATAAATAATATATGTAGTTTATTAATTTATTACATCAATTAAAAAAAAATTGAATCAATGTTTGGAAACAGAATGAGACAGACTTCAATCATCTTCCTTCTCACTTCCTTTATATTGGTTTATATATTTCTGTTGTTTAATTAAATTCTCATTATTCCTTCTCATTTCTTTTATATTATTGTACTCATATGTGTATCATGACAAAATACTTAAAACTTTTTATTTGTGTTTGTTATGTTGAATATGTCCATATTTTTAATGTGTGGTGTTTAGTTATATTTTTAATTATATGTGAACTGCTCGAAAATGAATAGGGATATTTGTATTTTATTCTTATTCTAGTAATTTTAATTAAATTAAGCAGTATATTTTTATTAGTTAGATAAAACAAAATAGAAAATACAAGTCATAAACAAATAAATGTTAATCCTCATTTTTAGTAATGGATTTACCTAAGAATATTAAACATGAAGATTTTGTAAAACCCTTTTCTCGTATTTTTTCCATTTTAATACAGTTGTACTCCCTTTAACAATGCAAAGACGTCATCTTGAACCAAGAGTTTGCAGTACATATTGGAGAATGTGTCATCGAGGTCACCGGTAAGTGGATATCGCAGAGGCAATCTGCTTTTCTCAGAGAGTGGTCTCCCAGGCTTTAGCCTAATTCCGAGAGATTGGACGTGCCAATGAGAGACCTGGTAGTTGATCTCAGCGCATTATGATGTTAAGGGAGGACAGAACATTTCGGTATATGCTTGTGTTTGGTCCTCCGGGCCAGATAAAGCATTGTTATTGTTTTAAAGTTTGAAATTGTAAAGGAATATAAATATCTCAGTCTAATGCTATCGCCACGTTTTTCTTTCAATTACCATATCAACAATAAAATATCTACAACAAAACAGGCTCTGAACGAATGGCATGACTTAATTTCTCAAAATTTGATTTCTCTTCCAGCAAAATTCAGAATTTCAACTCAGTTTTAGTGCTCAGTACTCTGTTACACCTAACAAGTCTGGGCGATGAAAAATTTGAACACTTGAAAAACAACGTTTTTTCATTAGAAAGTTATTTGCGCTTTCCAACACCAACCCGAAAGTTCTGATCTGATTACCATCTTTACAAAATAGCAACCCTTGAAGTCATTAATCATGGTACTTTGCGGTTTGAGCATTGGAATAATTTCTGAGATATTTTGTGTCACTAATTATTTTCTACATATAATGTGAATGAGTGGCCTTTGCTGTTTAAAAGCTGGACCCCACATAACCACACCAGGCACACACTACATGTCTTCCAACAGTTTGAAAAGAATATAAAGAAAAACATCATCACAGAAAGAGAAGAATGTAGGTTCATGACGCATGGGAAAAAAATGTTTCGAAGGGGAATTTTACTTGCTGCTTCCACATCTAAAGTGCGATGAGACGAAGTTTTATGAATATTTTAGAATGTCGATGTACACATTCAATCAACTGGAACTGAAGCTTCAAGAGAAACTGAAGAAACGAGATACAATTCAGAGATTATTTACACAACGAGAGAACATTTGGTGGTATGTTTGAGTTGAGGTAAGTGGAAATTAAAAAAAAATAAATAAATAAATAAAATGTAATGGAACACTGTAAAAATTGCTCTTTATTTTGCAATTAAATTTGAGGTAATATATAACGTTGTATTGGCGACAATGAGGGCGGTGGAAACTGATGAAGTTGCAGTGATGAAGTGAAGTTAAAGTTTGGCTAGTTCTGTTCAGATGTTGAGAAAAACAACTGTGCAGATGATGATCTATGCGATGTCATGCTATATAATTTATTTCATTCAACTGTTTTAATTCTAATCCTGAACTATACCAAAAATCCTTCCTTTTGCTTCATTCAGAAGAATAGGGTTGAGTGATTTGAGAGTAGGCACCAGTTAAGTGATTTCCACACAAAAAAAGCATCAACTGGATCTTATTTACATGGTGAACTTTGCGCTTTTCCTTTTTTGGCTTCCTTCTCTGATAGTATGTAAGCCATTAGCTTGCTCACTGGAGTCTTCTGATTTCATTTCAAAACCTAGGATCTTTCTTTTCTTTGCTGAAGGTGTGGCAAACTTAGGACTATCTTGTTTTGAAGACAAACTTATCTTTTGTGTTGAGGTGTTTTTTCTTCAGTGTTAGGCTCTCTTTCACCTAGATAAGGTAGTAAGAACTTCATATTTATATTTTCTGATGTTTTGAGCAGCATGCCCAGATTTTGTCTTTCTTTTTGAAGCGTCCTGTCCTATGTAACAGATTTCGAAAAGAAGTCTATTTCTTTTTAACATCCTCCAATGTACCTATAACAAATTAAGTAACATAAAATAAATATTTTGGTTTAGGTATTTTGCTACTGGAGACAAATTCAAATTCTTTCAGCTACAGGTTGGGAAAAATAACAGTTGCTTCTATTGTGATGCCAATGCCAAATGAAGACTTGTGGAATGCTATAGCTGATGAATATTGAGAAAATTGGCAGGACCCTAACTGTATTGGAGCTTTGGATGGGAAACATGTAGTAATACAAGCTCCAAAATTATCTGAAAGTCTCTACTGGTAATACAAGAAAAAATACTCTTCTATTGTGATTCTGGCTCTAGTAGATCCGTGTTACAATTTCATTTTAGTAGACGTAAGGGCCTACAGAAGAAACTCAGATGGTGGGGTTTTGTCTAATTCTAATTTGGGAAAAGCACAAAAAGGCAATAAACTTAATATTCCGAAGAAAAAATGTCTACCTGGAACAAAGAATTCCCCTTACAACTAACACCATGAGTCCATTTCATGACCGAGACTTGAGTGATGAAAAGAGAATTTTTAACTACCGGTTAAGCAGGTCAGTGTATTCATATCAGACTTCCTTTTAAATTATAAAGTACTACATTCAAAAGTGAAAATTTATGAATTCAATGAAATGGGATGATGGATTTCTTCCTGTAATTTTGCATGCAAATTTGATCTATCCAAACCCATTCACACTCTCACTCTTAAATACATTCTTTCGTTGTTACATATAATTCACTAGCTTAGGGTACATGCAAAGTAAAATGTATAAACTATTTAAAAAACTTATACGAAAGATAGTGTAAGGATTATTAAAAATAAATAGAATTTGATATAAAGTAATTTAATTAAAGTCGCTAGAATACAAAACGCCGTTGTCCCAACCAACCACAACTGCGCAGTTCTCCGTGCGTACTCCCGTTAGTCCCGTTTCTTTGTTCTTCCCTCTCGTCAACACCAACCCCTCAGCGTTGCCAACCGTCCCAGTGTTGCCGCCGGTTCTCTTCTAATGTTTCGGAGGGGCGCCTCTTTTCCCTCCTCTTGTCCTCTTCCATAACAATAGCTTTACTGATTAATGAGTACTGATTTATATAAGCTCAAATGTGAACAAGCTTACATTCATACAACAATGTGTGAAGTCTTGAGACTAACAGCTTTACATTGTGTATTGAATGGTTTTACATTTCAAGCTTTAAAAAATTAAAACTAAGCTAAACAAAAAGGTAAAATAAAAGGAAAAACTTCCCATTAGCATAAGTCCATAACTGAGCTTATGGTCAATCCAGTAGATCTCTATATTTTGCTATAATATTTCATCAATTGTGTTTAAATGAATTGCTTTGTTGTTTATTGGATGTTTTTACATTTCAAGCCGCAAAAAATTAAGCTACACAAAAAGTTAAAATGAAAGGAAAAACATCCCATTATCTTCAAATTTATCATAAGTCCGTAACTGAGTTTATGGTCAATCCAGTAACTCTCTATATTTTGCTATATTTCATCAATTGAGTTTAAATGAATTGCTTTATGTTGTTTATTGAATGTTTTTACATTTTAATCTTTAAAAAACCAAAACTAGCTAAATAAATCCGACATATTCGTTAAAATTTAAGAAATGACATTGTTTATAAAAGATTCCTTTTCTCGTCCTAGCGACGCTAGCTACTATCTGCATTCTGCAACATGCATGAAGTCAGTACTGACTCAGTAGTTGATGAACCAACGTCAGATCGTGCTGGGCGTCATGACTCATACTCATAGGCAGCTGATCTTTTGATTCACTTCGAGTGTTATAACAGTGTAAACACTTCAACAGTAACTGATCTTTTTAATTTTAACTATTACCATTCAGAACTGCACTTGATTATGTTCTCCTCGGGCGCAAACTACCCCAAGTTGAAGACGAACCTGCGCCTCGTGCTGAACAGGCTCAAACTGCTCGAGAAGAAGAAGTCCGAACTGGGCCAGAAGGCCAGGAAGGAGATCGCAGACTACATAACCGACGGGAAGTGCGAACGTGCGAAGATCAAGGTGGAGCAGATCATCAGGGAGGACTACATGGTCGAGGCGATGGAACTACTGGAGATGTACTGCGATCTACTACTCTCAAGATTCGGCCTACTGCAGGAAATGAAGTAAGAAATAATGTATATTCACAAATACTATTAATGACAGTATTGCGTCTTACCTGATCGGCTTATTCCAACTGTCTGCTGAATATCATGATTTTGATCATGTCTATCACCATGTATGTTTGTTGTCAGGTATGTTTCAGCATTGCGTTATCGTCTGAATATCTGAAGTTTGACAAGGGCAAACACTAGAATACAATGACGAGTATGAAACTTTGATCAGATTGTTGACAATAATTTCACAGCGTTTTCCCATTGCCTTATCCAAAGCAGCCAAACAAGGATAGGTAGACCAAGTTCATTTATGATCCAATTATAGGTTTATCATCCTGCAGACCTCAGGAGGAAATCTTTGTAATTTGGTTGTTACTGATCTGTTTATCTGTCAGACAGCTTTTAGTATTTTGTGTCTTCATTGTTTGATCCAGGCCCATCAAGAATAGGCAGGCCAAGATGAGAAAGAATTAAATTACAGGTTCATCACCCCCACAGACCACAGGAAAAAATCTCAAGATATAATGATATATTTTTAATTTGGTTGTTCCAAAAAAAAAAAAAAAAGCAATAGTATACATTACATCTATTTAGATGCAGTATTTCGTACAACGTCGAATGGAAACTCTTAATAACCCCAATACCAAAAACACACAAATCCCCATATGCCTTATTGTCTTATATACCAATATGCCTCCTTCCTATTTTATCCAAAATCTTTGAACATAAAAGACTAATTTCCATATTCGACTCAGAGAACTTAATTCCTAACCATCAATTTGAATTCAGACCTCTCCATTCAGTTTAACAGTGCTTCAGAGTAGTCGACATAATATCCTCGGCTCTAGAAAACAAAAAATACTGCTTAGCCATATTTTGGACGTTACAGAAGCATTTGACCTAGTGTGGCACCCCAGCCTCCTTTATAACTACTATCTTATCCTAAAGTCCTTCCTCTCGGATTGATGATTTAAATTGAGAATCGGCACCGATTTTTCACCCATCATGCCAATCAATGCTGGCTTTCCACAAGGAAGTAACCTAGGCTCATTCCTCTACGCCATCTACATTGCTGACCTACACTCCCAAACACACAAATTGCAACCTATGCGGACGACACCGCAATATTATCAACTCTGAGGGCTGCTATCTCTCCTAGCCACAGAAGCAATCTAACATATGAACCTCATTGCTGACTGGTGCAATCAGTGGCGAATCAGGTTGTACAAGTAAAAAAGCCAGCAAGTTACATTTATGCTCTAACATCAAACCTGCCCACCAGTGCATATTAGCAACAATACCACCATCAAACCATGTCCGCTTCTTGTCCTGCAACAAAAATTAATTATTTCTTTGTAGTTTGGTTGTTACTGATCTTCCTTGTCTTCCTAACCTTGTTCTGTTGATCTGTCAGGTGTGTTTCGGCATTTTGGCACCAAGAATATGCAGGCCAAGACGATCGGTAAGACACGGATTACA
This sequence comes from Cimex lectularius, assembly GCF_000648675.2. NCBI lineage: Eukaryota > Metazoa > Arthropoda > Insecta > Hemiptera > Cimicidae > Cimex > Cimex lectularius. The sequence continues at coordinate 452,546 of NW_019392711.1, forward strand.
GGTTCATCACCCAGCAGGCCACAAGATTATATGATTGCCCTAATTTCTTTGCTAAAACCTATAATCTTAAATGAACTAGATCCGTCTGTCAACAAGATCCAACATTGTAGTAAAATAATTAATAGAAAAGTAAAATAATTCTTGTCTTACATAAAGGCCTAGGCCTTTAACTACCTTTTAGTTATTACGGACAAGGGGGTCAAACCACTTTACATTTTTTATACTATGTATCCTCAATTAAAATCTATGGGCTAAACCGGGATTCAAAACCGCTAGTTTGGCAAATACTAGTTGGACGTCCAAATCACTCGGTCCCAATTGTTTCTACATGATTGATTCTAAGTCGTTTCACAATCATTGATTGTAAGAACTATGTCAAAGGACAGATCACATTGGTTTATGTCAATAATGATACCATATTTTATTAAATTTGCTATTAAAAAGTGACTGCAATTTGATTCTTATAATTTCAGAGAATTGGACTCGAGTTTGATGGAAGCCGTATCCAGTATACTCTGGGTTGCACCGAGGTTCTCGAGTGAGGTCGCTGAATTTAAAGTCATTTCAGATCAGCTGACGGCAAAGTATGGAAAAAAGTACGCTGAGGTAACTAACTTATTTTCTATAATTAGTTGATTTTTTTTAACTTTTATTTTTTCAGGAATGCAGGACAGGAAGGATGAGCACGATTTCAGAAAAGCTACGACACAAACTTAGCGTACAAGCGCCGCCGAAAATCCTAATAGAAAAGTATTTGATTGAAATTTCTAAAATTTACCATATAAATTATGAACCGGATCCTCAGGTATTTTTGAATCGCTGATGCTTTCAAAATGGAATAAAATCACTTATTTTTTTTGCCATAGGTTATGAAAGAATACGAACAAGCTAAAGGCATGGATGCACTTTTGTTTGACTCAAATGGCCCGTTATCGAACAACCTCGATATGAATGTCGTTAGGCCTCCAGGCTTCATCGATTATCCCATGCAACCCACAGTCCCTTTTAACTATCCGGTGATTTTTTGTTTGTATTATTTTATGCAGAATATCCTGTATAATAATATGAATTATTATTTCAGTCTCCACCGTCAGTGCCGCAAATGCCAATCAATCAAGGAGCGATGGGAGGACCGTCTCCCCCCGGTATAACGCCCCCACATCTTTACAACATCCCACCCACTGTGGGAAATGAAAATTTTCAACCTTTAAATATAACAAAAACAATGAACGTAAGTAAAGTAAATTCCTTTAAAATTAATTTTAGTAATATATACAGTTGAACTTGCAGTAAGTGGACACTGCATTTTGTCCACTTATTAAAAGTGTCTGCTTGTTATAATAGAAAAGTTATTAGGAACATGAAGTCAGAGTAAAAAAATTAATTGAATTCGAACCAATGTGTTCACAGAAACTAATTTTCTTTTTCTCATGTATTGTGTTGAATGTAGTGTTTTTGTGAATGTGAACTAGTATTCAGGTTTAAATAATGTTTTTGTTTTAGTCTGGGCCACCGCCATATCCATCTATGCCTTCAGATAAAAATATGCAGGTTGGTATTATCATTACCATTTTCCTGAGTAGTTCAAACATTTATCTATTTTATTGCAGGACAATAATGAGCCAAAGCCGATGCCACGGTCGAAACTATCGCCGGAGTTGTCTTTACCGGACCTTCCGTCTGTGCCCAATGACAACCCCCTGCCGGAAAGCAACGACTCAGACGAAGAAGATTTCTCCGACCTTGCCAGGAGGTTTGAAGAGCTTAAAAAGCGCAAATGAACACCCAACAGCAAACCGATTCTTTACGCTCACTGTATATTAAATTTTAATTTTATGTTCAATGTATAAAAAGCAACATTGTTCATATTATTTTTAATTTGAAAGAATTTTTTTCCTTGCTTATTTTTCTTTAGCCTTTATAAATAAGAAGTGTTAACAAAATGCTATAGTTTTTTATTATAAATTGTTACCTTCTAAATTATTAAATATAAATTCGAGTATTAGTTTTATTTTTATTCCTAATTGTTAGCTCTTGAACACAGGTGACGGTATTATATATGAAATATGTACATAGATATGTATTTATTTTTTAATAAATATGTAAATAAAAAATTGTAGTTGAATTTTTTTTTAAAGAAATTTATAATTTTTACACACAATATTTAAATAATCTAGAAAAATAACACAATCGTAAATTTTCTATGGTTTCAGTTCAATAATTTTTTTTTTTTTTGTAAAAATATTTTTTTAACAAGAAGCAGTTCAGTTTCACCCCCAAAAACTTCTGAACACAATTTTGGGGAAAATAAAAAAAAATCCTCGAATATTTCACCTTACAAATGAAAAATCACAAACAGTGATAAATTTGAAACGACTCCACCAATCTAGCAGAAACTTTACAGCAGTTTAGAACTATAAACTACATATAATGGCACAAACATCACCTCCATAACTAAATTTGAACCGGAGAAATAAAACGTTTTTGTTTTACTTCAACCTTATCTTGCTTAAATCTGCTTCTGACATAAAATCTAAACATTGTTCACATAGCCTAAAATAAGAAATATGTACCTTTCCAACAGTTGTAATTACTACAATTAATTAAGGTTTTTAGTTGAGATAAAATTGTAATATATTAATTGGTCAAGCAGACCACAAAATTAGTGAATTTAATAGTTGTAATTACATTGAATTTGGTTAAAATGCAGAGCAGTTACAAATTTGTATGTGAAACACTGGACATAAAAAGAAAAAAAATTTGCCCCAGCCCAAAAATATATATTTTTTGTTTCCTATTAAAACATATTTAGCAGGTTTAAAGGATGCTGAAATGAATCTGATTTTATTTTTAACAAATAAGTTTTCTTTTACTGGTAACGTATTTTGGTATTTGTGACTATATATTCAGTCTCATAAAATATTTGTTGCAGGCTCCTAGGATTCATTGGCAAGTGCTCGAAGATGTGTAATATTTTTGGATTCTTATCGCCAAAAAAGTAACATTAAAATCGACGATCAATGTCATATAGATTCCCCTTGTTTAAAAATAATATAAATATCCCGATCCCTAATCATCAGTAGTCCAGGTAATGTGGGAAAAAACATACTACGTAAATAATTTATTTGTTACAAACATTTAAAATAATGCATTTTTTCACAACTTTTCATCATAAACTATTTTTTTACTGGTGGGAATTTCAGGTAGACTGAACTTCCTGGTGAATATCACATCACATCGTAATAAGAATTGTAATAGAAAAGGTAATTTTAATTGTATCACTATCGAGTGCACAAAAACTTTTTTTTTTCAAACCCTCATCAAATCCAAATCAAATCTAGGCTTGGCTTTTGTTTATGCATCATAAGTCATAACATTCACACCTTTTTTATTTACATAATTTATTTAATTGTATTCAATAAAGACCTGTTATCTACATCAACAAATAGAATAATTAAAAACAAATCTCCCCTAAAAAATTTCTATTCCTTTCATTCCCCTAAAACTCTTTGTATATATATTTATAAAAAAAGAAAACATATTTACAAACTAGTTTCAATTTTTTTATATAATTCATAGTAATCAGAACGGTTTTTAGTTCTTATAAGTATTTTTCTCTTCTTTTAGCTGAAATAAAAATTATTCAGTCTATATCAATCATGATTGAGCAGCGAACAATTTCTTTTTTAAATTAAGTTTTTTTTCCGCATTACGTTCAACCAACCTTTTCCTGGAAGCACCAACATTTAACAATTGTTAAAATAAAAGGAATGTTAAATTAAGTCTGTACAGAATTTTTCTTTTTGTATATAATATAATTTATAAAAATATTTCCTCAAGTGAAAAATTGGTTTAAAAATAATACCGAAAAGGGAAATTTTGTAATCGATCCTTTAAATATTTGACAAACATATAAAAAATTTTACTTAAATAAATAATATTAATAATAGATGTTAAAAAAAAAGGTTTTTGTTTTTAATTAACCTCTTTTAACAGCTTTAACATAAAAGGAAAAAATATTTGTACAAAGCTTTCTGGTTTTGTTCTTTAGTTTTCATAACAGGAGTTTTTTGTTTTTTAGTTTTTATCGTCGTCATCATCGACATCATCGTCTGTAGCAAATTCGGATATATCGCTTGTCTCGCCCTCAGGTTTATTCTCCTCCTCTTCGCCCGACAGGTCCCATTGCGGGTGGTCCAAAGGCACCTCGGGTGCTTTCTTTACATCCATCTTGAGCTCAGTCGTCTGGTCGAAACCGATGTACGAATCGGAACGAAGGCAGACGGTGAAGGTGTAGAAACCGGTCCATTTCGGTGCAGTGAACTTCAACTGGACCTCCTCCCTGTCAACCAAGCTCGTCACATGTACCGGTGCAGTCAGCAAAGTTTTAGACTTACGGTCGCTCACATATACCCACCAATACTCTTGCTTTTCCTTAAAAATAAATAAATAAATAAAATCACGAATAATTGTTTAAAAATTAATTTTATAAAAATTCACCTCTGGGAAAAATGGGCAGTGAACTGTATGAGACAATTTGCTTTTCCCCTCAAGAGCCCTGTCACGCCTTTTGATATTGGTTTGGAATTTCTCCCAATCATCATCATCCTCCATTCCAGACCCCTATAAAATATAAAAAAATTTTGTAAAAAAAAAATCATTTGTTGTTTTTATTTTCCTATACCTTTTTGTCACTCCCTTCGTCATCAGATCTGTCGATGTCATCATCAGAGAGGTCACTCTCATCTGCAGATGAATCAGCATCTCCTCCCCCAGAATTTGACTCTTTCTTCTAAAAAAAAAAAGATTAAATATTAATAATTAAACAGGGAAAATTTTTTAAAATTCACCTCAGTCCCATTCGATTTCGGCTTCTCTTTGTCATCCTCTTTCCGGATTTGTTTATCGTTACTTTGTTTCTCTTTGAACTGTTGCTTCTTTGGTTGTTGCTTCTTTGATGGCTTTTTGGCACCTTTCTTCTGTTTCTGCCAGACGGGCTTCTTCGTCTGCTCCTTTTCCTTGGTTTCCTCATCTCCCTGGCCTTCTTGTTTGACATCCTCATCGATAACACAATGTTTTTCTTTGACAGTCTCATCGCCGAACAGCGAATTCATGTCTTTTCTTTCTAGAGTGACAGTCACTGTGACTATCGCTCCAGCAGTTATTTCTGTCGACGCTTCATCGTCAACAACTAAACAAAATTGTATTTATTGATACTTAAAATATAACAATTTTTTTTATATTAATTTTACCTTCGGAACGAACTTGCATATCAATAAGCGGCATTTTCCCAGTGACTTTCATGACATCTTCATACTGGCTGTCATTCAGGTATTTAAGTATGTTCCTACGCTCTTCAGCTTTTAGTTGTGCGAACTGCTGTATACTCTTAATGTGCCGCTGAAAATAATTTGATCTGTCAAGAGGTTTTTTTTTGTTTTTTTTTTAAATAGTTACCTTTTTTGTCACAAAGTATTTTATATGCTCCTCGCCAATGTGCGGCAGCTGGAGGAAGGGGCTTTTGTAATCCCACATACCCTGAACAATCATCGGGCACAGCTTCATGCAGTTTTCGATGGTATCGATCGTCGGCAAACGTCCGACTGAAATCAAAATTAAAAATGACAAATCATAAAGTCAAAAGAATGGGACGTGTCAAACGGACCTCTTCTCGCATAAGCAAGCATTATAAGCTGTGATACACATCCGACCATTTCCTGAATCAAGTAAGGGCATTTTTTAACTATGTACATTCTATCTTTATCGAGTGTAAGAGGGTTGAGGGCGAATCTGGAAAGATGCGCGTGGATAAGAGCTCTCGCTTTGATCGAATAAGGGAAGCATAACGGATTCTCCCTGTTTTTCTCACTCAAATTTGGAAGTTGCTTTATAAGCTGCAAAATTTGAGCACAAAATAAAATTCATATAAAACAAAAAATTTCACATCGCTCACCTGAGGTATTTCTATGTTGTCAGTTGGCCGCTCGACTATGTCACTGTTATATTTTTTCTCAAACTCCAATGATGCGGCTAAAATCATAAGGGCTCGTTTCAAAGCCATCGATGGTGTTTTGTGTATAAAGTAATAATACATTTGTGATGTATCCAATAAAACCTGGTAGTTGAGAACAAAGGTGGAAACATGTCAAAAATAAATTTGTATTTTAACATTTATAAAATGTACCTGGTCTCCGGTATACTTGATTGACCTGTACCACCAGATGCCAACTGCAGTAGGCAAGGCAAGCATAAAAACTAATGCATACAACCCTAAAACCTGGCGGGATAAATTAAAAAAAAATATTGCTTGAATGGTCTAATACCAACAAAGGAGTCAGCATATCACTGAAAAATTGTATTTTAAAAAATTTAAATTACCCAAACTGAGTTTTCCTTCTCGACAATCCAAGAAGGCAGAGCTATGCCGAAACTCATTGCCCCGGGTCCATCTGGATTCCCATATTTCTCCCAGTTTCTCCTCGCCTCTTCATCTGTCAGCGCTTGGTATGCTGTACAAAACATAAAGCAGTTTTAGAAAAACAACACGTTACAGAAAAAAAAATGTGGTCTACCTTTAGTTAGCTTCATGAAGGCTTTCTCATCACCGGTCTTTTTGTCGGGATGGAGGACGAGGGAAAGCTTTTTATAGGATCTCTTAATAGCTGCTTGAGAAGAACCCTGCATAATAAGAAGGTTTTTATACAAATTTGGAAAAACACCAACCAAATAAAAGCTCACCATAGGGATGCCCAAAATCTCGTAAGGGTCAAAGTTGGCATACTCATAATCAAATTGTGATACTTTATACGTTAAGAAAATCAATGCCAGCCAACCTGATATGATAACCAGTTTTCTGAAATGGTCAAGAAAACTTTTAAAAAAGTTTATTAACTTAAAAAACAAAGTCTTAATTCACAAGGAATGCTAATGAACAACTTTACTACTCTTCAAATTCATAAAGATGCTGAAATTATTTGTTTTACTTTTTCTACAATAGTGAAATTAAATGTTGTTAATTGTTAAACATAAGTGTTATTTATTAATACATAAGTTACAAATATACAAGGATTATGAATAGTCAAGCAGTATGTAACAGGCCTGTCAACTATCCCCGTATATCACAATTGTGATTTATGAGATTACACAATCAATTTTTAAAAGTTATGTTGTTCAAAAATGGATTTTCTTATAAAATTTGTGGAATTTAGATAAAAGATCAATTTATGTAAAAATAAGTTATGACTTTTCATTTAGGTATTTCCTTTACTTTTATGTTGATAAAATTTTCTAGAAAATACCAGGGGCTATCCTACGAATCAACTGTCATCCAATCCAATCAAATACTCACATAATCAATTTTTTTCTTTCTTTCAAACCGGAAAGATTAGATTTTGTCAGGATGAAAAACATTTCATACAAAGTAGTATTGTGAAAGGCTTTGTCTATTCTTCAAAATTATGCACAAGGGTAGAACTTATCTTGAACCACAACAACTAGCGCGCATCATATTTTACAGCTGGTTTAACTTATTAAAGAGCCAACAACGGAAAAGTGGTTCAAACGAAACTGGCAGCCTTTTGGGCCAAATTGTCCATAATAAACAACCTAATTGAGATAGACGTATATAGAAAACCCACAACTACAGACACTGTGATACCAGCGGATTCTTCTCACCCATGGGCCCTAAAGTGGTTCAATTTTATATTCTTTCATTTTTTGAACTTAAGTCGTGTGTGGATTCCACATCAGCCTGCCATCTAGGTATAGTGTGACTTGAACGGAAGTCAGTACCTTTTTATTTTTATTGATGTACAGTAAAGGACAAGGTTTTTTCAATGTGAACATACACTTAGTAAATTTTTCTTCATTCAGTCTTGTTCTCCACTTTTTGCACCCGTCTTCGATAAGCTCAAGGTGTTCTTGGATGTTGGAAGAGCTTCAATAGCATTTGAGTTAGAGTAAAATTGCAGTTACATCTGCGTAGGTCGTGATGATGATAAGGGGTATGCAGATAGGTCAGCAGTATAAATGATATAAAGGATTGGATCAAGAATGCTCCCTTGCGAGACACCGACTTGTCTGACTTCTGAGTACTTGTTGAACTGTTGATACTCTGAAGCAGCGTTTGGATAGGATTATAAGGAGTGACTAGGAACCTATTAAGTTTATAAAGCATGTTCAAATGCCATCTTATGCATTCAGGATGGCACCCAAGCAAATTCTTTTTTTTTCCCCTAGCGCATTTAAAAAATAATGAAAAGATGCAAAGACTTTTCAATCAACCTAGTAGTTAAATTCATCCATAGATGTTTGGCGGTCATAATTGACTATTATTAATTATTTCAATCAGTTATTCTTTTTATTTAAGGTCTTGGTTAAAATGAAAAAGTAAGTGACAAGAGCGGGATTCGAACCCACGACCTTCAGCTCAATACGCTGCTGCTCTAACCATTTGAGCTATCGTGACTTCGATCCACTTAGGCACTAACTTCCCATCTCAGCTTACAACCCTACAACCTTTCGTATTTTCCCTTTTTTTCCTATTTTTCAAATAAATTTTCAATCTCAACCAAGACCTTAGATAAAAAGGATAATTATGTGAAATAATTAATAAGGTCAATTATGACTAATAGGGGACCGCAGTAGCTGAGTGGTTAAGGCGTCAGACTCGGCTAGTAGATCCCACTAGTCCTAGATAAAAAGAAAAATTAATTGAAACTAGTAGTTAAAGCTTGTAATTTCATTAGATTGGCTCAAAATCATATTCAAAAGAGCTCAATCAATTCTATCCTTGCGACCGAGCTAAATGACGATTTAAAAAATAGAAAATTAGCATAAGACTTATAGCCATGACCCTGCAAAGTGTTTAGCACCTCGAATAAAATGTGCACCTTGTATTATCATGATTTGCATAATGAATGATGATGGAATTTGAAAAGGTTTTAAAGGAATGTGCATGTTGCTTGAGAGAAACATGATGTTAAGCATGTGCTTTGTAGATCCTTTTTTAGTTTATTGTTTATTACTAACGCTATGGTCTGTTTTGTCCCTTTCCATGGTTCGTTCGACTTCAAAATCTGTTTCTTCTTTTTACAATTCTCGCAGTGGCAATCTTTCTCGTCCTTCGTTGGATCTGAATATGGAAAAAAGCGAAAAGATAAACTTAAATAACAAATTTTAGTTTGATGGTCTAAGGGTGAAAAAAAGAAATGGTAATTTGTCTTTACCTTCGATTTGTTTACGTGGCCAACAGTAGTAAGTGCTCGGTATGAGGATGAGGGCCAAGAAGGAGAGAAGGAAGTAAAAAAACGTGCCACCGCTCTCGTCGTATTGGAACTTCTGGCCGCCCATCGTGTCAAATCATGGGGCACGGCGATCTTTGAAGGAGGCTCGAAGAAGACCGAGACGGACGGAAATTGTGGCTCCTTTAAACGTCCAGGACCGGATCAAGTGAACCGCAACTCCTACTTTACACGATTCGTCTTAGAGACGCGGCTATCGATCTCTGAACCGACATCGATTCTCTGAATGGACACGTTTTTCCCGTCTCAATCCGACATGGTTCACGATTACACATACGAAAAGTATTTCAACAATTTAAAAAATTCACCCATCGATTCCTCAGATATAAAAGATTTAAATCAACTATTTTATAACAGAAAAAACATTATTTTGCATTTCACTCTGCATAGTTTATAGTTGTTAAGTTGATAAGCTAGTTGTTTTGTCTATTTTCTAGCTTAGTTTGTTATTTTCAAGAAGTCCCTTAAAAATACACGACAGATTGTGTAAAAATAGACAAGATATTGAAGTTTGACAAACAGCAGTAACAAAAGATTGAATAAACTTTTTCCTGTATAAACTGTTTTCTATTTTTTCTAGTTTGGTTAATTATTTCCGAAACATCCCTCAAAAATACACATCAGAGGGAAAAAAAATGGAATGCTTCAAGAGATATTTATTTATACATTGACATTTGACAAACAGCAGTAACAAAAGATTGAATAAACTTTTTCCTGTATAAACTGTTTTCTATTCTTTATTTTTTCTAGTTTAGTTTATTTCCTAAATATCCCTCAAAAATACACATCAGAGGAAAAAAAATTTGGAATGCTTCAAGAGAGATTTATTTACACATTGAAATTTGACAAACGTCAGTAACAAAAGATTAAACTTTTTCCTGTATAAACTGTTTTCTATTTTTTATTTTTTCTAGTTTAGTTTATTTCCTAAACATCCCTCTATTTTTTTATTATTTTTTTATTTATTTGTACATTGACATTTGACAAACGGCAGTAACAAAATATTGAATAAACTGTTTCCTGTATAAACTTTTTTTCTATTTTCTATTTCTATTTTTCTAATTTCTATTTTCTTGCTTATTTTAGAATTTCATAGAAATCCCTTGAAAATCACGACAGAAAAAAAGTTTTAGAATGCTTCAAAAGTTAGTGACGTTTGACAAACAGCAGTAACAAAATATTGAATAAACTTTTTTCTTTTTTCTATTTTCTAGCTTAGTTTATTATTTCCTAGACATATCTTAAAAAACACAGTAGAAGAAAGAATTTTGGCATGTTTCAAAAGATACTGACATTTTATAAACAATAATATTAAATTGTTATAAACTGTTTTCTGCAAAAAGAAATTTGTTTTGTCTATTTTCTAGCTTAGTTTATTATCTCCTAGAAATCCCTTGAAAATACACAAGTGAGGAAAGAATTTTAGAATGGTTCAAAAGGTATTTATGAATTGATGTTTGATAAACAGTAGGAACAAAAGTTTGAATAAATTTTTTCCTGTGTAAACTGGTTTTTTGCCTATTTTCTACATTAGTTTATTATTTCCTAGAAATACCTTTAAAATACACAACAGAGGTAAGAATTTTAGAATGCTTCAAAAGGTATTTTTGAATTGATGTTTGATAAACAGCAGGAATAAAAGAGTGAATAAATTTTTTCCTGTGTAAACTAGTTTTTTTTATCTATTTTCTAGCTTACTTTAAAATTTTCTACCCTGAAAAAATTACAAAAAAAATTAGTTGCTTCAAAATGTATTTGTCCATTGATGTTTGACAAGCAGCATTGTTAAATGATTTCATTAACTTTTTACTTGTCTCGTTAATGCCAAGTATTTCCATCTCCTGGACAAATCATGTCCATTAAATGCTGTTGCATTACATGGAAAAGATTTTTGAAAAATCCTGAGGAATTATTTCCCATTCAAAGAAGTTTCCATTTCCAACTCTTTTGGGGTGTTAGGACCTAGGTTTCACGGTCATACTCATAGCTTAAGTTGGTCCCAAATGTGTTCGATTGGGTTCAAATCTGAACTTTGAACTGGCCTCACCAAGCACTCAATGCCACCCCAGAACATCAATGATCCACCATGGAATACCACCTGAGGATTCATACAGCCTGGGGCATACCATTCTTCTGAGAACCTCTATTTGAAATTATGCCCCTCTAAAGATTTGAGGCCCACTCTCACCTCATCTGTAAGAGAACTCGACCATAATCCTTCAAAGTCCAATTCACATGCTCCCAAGGGAATTGAAGCCTGGATGTTTTCTAAGTGAGGTAAGAAGAGGTTTACAAGCCAGGTGCTAAGTCCTAGGTTTCTTTCATTGAACCTTCTTCTTACAGTCTTGGAGAAAATCGAAACATTTTGGACTTGTCTTATCAAATTTGTTATCTCATTTCTTGTAATGCTGTAGTTTTGTACAGCCTGATGATGGATGAATCTATTGCCTCTTTGGTTTGTGATCTAGGTTGACCTTCTAGTCTGTATCTTTGAAGCACCAAAGAACCCTTCCTCTTGTAGAGTGATTTACACTTACTCTCCTGGCGACTATGCCTTTGTGATCCTTCCTCTAATAATGTTACGACACTGGCACTGTCACCCTGTCCTACCCACTCAAATGCCTGACTAGAGACATTGAAAATTTTTTAAGAATAAGCATAATATCAAATGAAATCAACGAAGGAAAAACATTAACTGAAAGTGATCTTTAGGTGTAGCAGAATGGAAGAATGCTACTTTTTGTGCAAATGTAATTAATCAGTACAAAAGTTAATAAAGGAAGTAAACAAAGCATTATTTACTTGTTTTATTAAATTATTACTTTAACTACCAGTTTCCCAAATTCTTCTCGAAAATTACTCGTTAGTGTCACGAGAAGGATTCAAACCCATGACCTTTGGCTCAATAGGCTGCTGCTCTAACCACTTTAGCTATCGTGACTTCGATCCTTATGGTGAGCAACTCCCCGAACTTTCAAATTTTCCTTCTTTTTACCATTTTTAAAATAAATTTTTCATCTCAACCAAGGCTTTAGATAAAAAGAATAATTATTTTAAATAATTAATATGGTCAATTATGATCACTAGGGATCGTGGTGATCGAGTGGTTAAGGTGTCAGATTGTCGGCTAGTAGATCCCGTGGTCAAGGGTTCAATTCCTGAAAAACCTTATAGAATTTTGTCATGTTGTTGCAACAGGCAATAAGGATGAGAGTGCTACATTTGAACTGTTATATTATTCACTGTATGGTGTTTAGTGACCGTTAGTTAATGATTACTTAGAGATCGTGAGATATGGTCTGGTGTGATGTGGGTTAAGAAAAACATTTTCTTTGTCATGCCAACGTTTCAATCTTTATTGAGATCTTCAGGGCCTCACTAAAGATCAAAACGTTGGCACAATAAAGAAAATATTTTTCTAAACCCACATCACACCAGACCGCATCTCACAAACTCTAAACAAACATTATTTATTGTTTATTTTGACTACAGTATTTTTTAATTAACTGTAACTAATGTAGAAAGATAATGGATTTAATTGTAAGCTAATAATTTGAGTAGTAAATTTGTCCCAATGACCATCTCATTATCTCAAAGGTTCAAAGAGGTATACGGGTTAGACCCACCGCACGGACAGCCGATATTTATCTATCTATATTTATTTATATTTATTTATCTTTATTTTATACCTACATCTATTATTATTTATTATCTTTATTATTATCATATCTAATTATTATTAGCTTATTATCTTTATTCTACATGTATTTATCTTCATCTATCTGATCTAGTATATTTACTTCTTTTATTCATTTGTCCATTTATTTATTTATTTTTCCCTTTTCCTTCCCTCCTTCTTCCTTTTAATATATTTTATTATCACAAAAAAGTGAAAAAGAAAAGGACAAACAGTGTGAGAAGCTCATATTTTGTCGAGTAGATTTGCTGATTTTAGAAAATTAAACAAATTATGTATACTATCGTGATTGTCACTTAGCATTTCTTGGATGCTTATAGGCAAGGAGTGCAGAAGTCTAAGTAAGTATATGTTATATTGTGATTATCTGATTGCACATTCTGCAAATTGGAGGTGCCTCTCGCCCCATCAAATGACCCTTAGTGGCTGTACAGTGTCCAATCCTCAACCATACATGAACCACTTCTTCCCTTCTACTATTTGTGAATGAAATAGCCCGTGCACCTACAGAGTCCTTTATTATCCTGTAGTTTGTTTTCAGATATATTAGTCCAGACCTGTTTCCATTGACCCTTAACTTTTGACTTGTAAACTACAGTCATATCACCCTTTGGAATTTCCCTGATTTGAAGACCTGTAATGGCTGCTTCTTTTGCAGCTTCATCTGCCAAATGGTTTCCTTTAATATTTACATGGCCAGAAACTCCTGGTGAGTACCTCCTGCACATTGGGTTCATCTGAATAGGGGTGTTTCAAGGCATGTAAGGCCGATTCTGAATCAGAGCAAATCACGTAGCTACTATTGTTATCGGAACATTTGAAATTTAGATACTTGCTTATTGAGTAGTGTGTTAAATTTGCTCATCAGGGTATAAAAAAATGAACTGTAGAAAAATATATAAAAGTAATTAATGCAATTATTATTCTTTCAAGTGTACAGAAATGACAGTTTCAATACCAAATATATACTGGCAAAAGCCTGTTTATTCAACCTAATTATTTGTTGGAAAAATTTGTTCAATGTAAGGATGTTCTTAAGAGGACAATGAAATATACAATTGTAAAAAAACTAATGTGCCATATTGCCTTGGCATATCATGCAATATAAATAGTCATTTAATATAAAATCAGCATAAATCTATATTAAACAGTATTTAGGATGAATATATAATGGGTTCTTTTAAATTAAATATTTATTGTCTGGTGTAATGAAAAACGTATTTGAACATTCAAAAATTCAAATTATTTGTTCGAAATAGGGTCACTTGATTGGCTTATTGGATTTCGTGCATTGTGTTATTAAAGTTTATTTTTGTAGATATTATATTATTGTAATTTTTTAAATAGGTTTTATTTTTTATGATGTTTTTTGTTAAAAATAAGTTATTGTTTTTAATTTATGAGAAAATAAGTTGATTTGTAATGTGATATAGCATAATTGAAACAGACCTTTGACAATGAAACCATTTGATTTATAAAGATCTTTTGTTTAATTTGTGAAACATCGTATTTTTCCTTGTTCGTTTTTGTTTTTTGTCATTAATATTAAAGTTAATTTATAATAATAATCGTTGAATATCTTCGATCAAGAATGTTTCTCAGCGTATTCTGACGCCGGTGCTCGAAAGCTGTTGGAATGCAAAGCTGTTTGGTCGGTGGTGTGGCCATATTGATTCCCGTCTAGAGCCAGGAGTCGGAGATCGGGTCAGCAGAAAGGCGAGAGACAACAGAAGAGGAACCAACAGTCAAGCATCTGTTTTTCGCAGCTTGAGTTTGGGAAAAAATATTAAAATAAAAACAGAAGGGGAAAAAACAAAAGAGTAAGTAAGAGGAAGATACGAGGTGCGAGGCCAAAACAAGAAAAAAACCGGAAAAGTATTTTCCATCGGGGAAAACCAGCCAGGAGCCGCATTTTGGAACCAGTGCTCGCCCAGTTTCGGATTGAGCTTCTTTTTTGAAGAATAGTGCGTCTTTTTTTTTTTTTTTTTGTCGTTTCTTGTGTTGGCCAGTGTAAAATGGCGTGCGCGACGTTGAAGCGGAGCCTGGATTTCGATCCGGTCCACAGCCACGGACGACCCTCGAAACGTCAACGATGCGTTCCGATGAACGTCTCGCCTTCGAGCTCGCCCCCGACAACCAGGAACGACTACGGACCCTCGCCTTTCGCAGAACTATGCCCCAAGATGACACCAGGTAAACCATTCACCTGACACTTTATTCACAAATTAATTTAAAAAAAAAATCTCAGTAAAACACATTTTAAAAAGAATAATCATTTCACACTTTATAAAAATCATCAATCATCACAAGATTTTGAAACAAACGCAACCATTTTTAGCTATTTATTTAAAGTTATTTTTCCACTTTCTTTTTAAAAGGCCGGAAAGCAAAAAAATTAGCGATCTCCAGGCTTTAATAACGGCCGTTTTTCATCGTTCGGCTAATTGGTTTAAGCGTGTTTGCCCATTTAACCCGTTCGAATCGGGGTTATCTTCAAAACTCCACATTCCTCTCATTCGACGCATTTTCTCATTCGTCATTCTTCAAAAGCAAACTGAACAAACCACAAGACGAAAATTACACCATAAATTTTATTCCGGACAACAACAAAAGCCGACCTTAACCCTAAAGGGATTTTCCTAATCCTTCAAAGTCCATCCATTCTCAATAAGTCTCGAAATTATTTTCAAACAATATTTCATCATTTAACCCCTGTTCATTCTTTCAAAATATCTATAGAAATAATCATAACAGGTTCCGATTCTAGTTTCTTCCGTTAGCCACCATTCAGTATTTCCGTTGAATATTAATACCGGACCAAACCATTTTCCAGTATTTTTCTTCAAATCTTGAATCAAACTCTACCTTAACATAAATTGTAACATTTGTTCCAAACATAACCCACCTCATTATTGACTCTTTCAGCATGACAAGGTTTTAATTGTTCTTCGAATTGACAGGCTGTTTCATTTGTTAAATTTAATTGCTGTACAAAACTAATTATTAATAGTTTAAATACATTTTAGCCAGTCTTTATACCAATCGGTGCTTTTTCAAAATATAACCCCTCGTACTTATTGACTCTTTGGACAACATGACCAGGTTCTAATTGGATTTTCTTCAATTTGACACCAGGAGATCTTACGCCTTTAAAACATTTGTTGTCATATTGTCATAACTATAAACTGTAATTAATCAAAATACTACATCGTGTTTAAACAGAATAACCTTTGTTCCGATTAGATTTCTTGTCACCTGGTCCACGAAAAAAGTTCGGTTCTCACGTTGTTCGACTTTTATTTCAGGACAAACTTTATTCTAAGGCTCTTTGATGAAATTTTAATAGTTTAATCATTTTATTTATCATGCTTTAATTAGTTAAAACGCAACACTGTCATCCTCATTTGACTATTGTAACAGGACGAAGTTCTTGACGGGTTGCTTAAATTTGACACCAGGAGATAGTAAACATTGACCTTTAAAACCATCCATTCTTATGTTTATTACCGAAAAAACGCACTAATTTTTACAGATTAAAGCTATTTGATAAAATTTTGGGCCAACTTGAAATAAGATTAATCTAGAACTATTTAACAAAAAAACCCCGAAATTATTGACCCTTTAAATAAACATGGGTTAGTTAGGGCCTCGGGGAAATTAACAGTTCAGATTTTACGTTATTCGAATTTTATTTTAAGTCTCTAAGGTATAATAATAATAATACTTTTAGCTGTCATGTAGTAAACTTCTCATGTTGCATGGCCCTTTAAACAGCATAATGCATGTTCGTTATTCAAGTTTCCTTCATTTGCCACCTGGACTCGGGGAAATTAACACATCAGTTTTTACGTTATTCGAATTTTATTATTAACTTTGTAATAACTGTTTAAAATCGATATAATATAATAATTTTAGTTTTCATGTTGTAATAGTTCAAACGTAACATTCTCATCCTTATTGACTGTTGCAACAACATGACAAAGTAGTAATGTAGGGTTTTCTTCAATTTGAAACTAGTAGATCGTGAACATTAAGGCTATAATCAACCATCTTAAGGATGGTCATTTTGGACCATCTTTAAAAATAAATCTAGAACTGTTTAAAAAACAAATCCTCATGTTGCATGGCCCTTTAAACAGCATAACCGCCTGTTCGTATTCAAGTACCCTTCTTTTGCCACCTGGGCTCGGGAAACTTTTTATATTTTTCCTTTCTTCAAATTTGAATAAATACTGGATATTTGAGTACTGGACAAACTGAAATCCATGATCCATTTTCTACCTCGCACATTACCAATTTTGGTTGGCAAGTAAAATATTACCATATAAAATTTGCTCAAAACGTAACTGCCCTTATCATTACTACTTATTGATTAATGCAACAATGATCTAATAAGGTTTTCTCTTCAATTTGACACCAGGGTATTTTAAACGTTGCCTTTAAAAACTTGACTAGTTTGTTAAATTTTCTTATAGAACAAACTACTAATAATTTAAGGCTATTTGATCATATTTTGGATCGAACTTAACTGAAGTGTCATCATGTGATTAACCCCTCATTTGAAACCGTAATTATTCAGAAACAACCAAGAAAAAAAACCCCTTCACGCTTTAAAAATCTTAACTGTTTGTAAGAATTTTGTCCGTTTAACCCTAGGTCTCGAGCGCTAACCATTCAGTTTTTCCTTTGGTCATTTGTAATAGTGGGCAAACTTTATTTTGAGGCTGAATCGTCAAATTTTTAATCGGACTTAGCTTATTTTAGTCATCATGTAAATAAATATTAAAACAGCTTAAACTGTAATAATTGTCCAAACGTAATCATCGTCGTCCTTACTCTTTATTGACTATTGCGACATGACAATGCTTTAATAAGGTTATCTTAAATTACACGAGGATATCGTAAACATTACATTTAAAAACTTAACAAAACTACTTAATTATCAATAAGTTTATTGTTCAAAAACAACCTTGTCGTATTTCAAAGACCTTTTTAAAACAACCGTTTGTTCGACCTAGAGTTTCGTCCGTTGGACACCTGGACTCGGGAGCTTCCCGTTTGTCCATTGATCGAATTTTAATATTGTACAAACTTTATTTTAAGTCTGTATGATTAAATTTTTATTAGGGCTTTCTTAATTTTGGACGTGTTGTACTTATTGACTGTAGAAACAACATGACAAGGTTTCTTAGAGGATTTTCTTCAATTTGACACCAGGAAATCTTTAAACAAAAAACTTGTACTGACCGTTAAATTACATTTTAATCAACAACGTTGCTAATTGTTATTAGTTTAGAGCTATTTGATCACATTTTTGACTAGCTTTACAGAAGATTAAGCAATAACTGGGTAGAAAACAGTCCCCACGTGGTTCTTGGCCCTTTTATACAGCATAACCGTTTGTTCGGGTTCGAGTTTCAATCGTTTGCTACCTGGACTCGAAAAATTAACCGTTTAGTTTTCCCTTTGGTCGAATTTTATTTCTGGGCAAACTGTTTTGAAACTGTATCATCACATTAAATTATCAATAATAGGACTATATTAATTTTAAACGTCATGTTGTTTCTGAAGTCAATAATTACAACATGACAAGGACCTAATGGGGTTCTTCAATTTGACACCAGGAAATCGTAAACACGAACCCTTAAGAACATAATTTGTCCGATAAATTTTAGTAACGAACAAATTTGCTACTTATTAATAGCCTAAGGCTATTTGACTACGTTCGGACCAACTTTACAGAAGATTAATTCTAAAACTACTCATGCTGCATGGCCCTTTAAACAACATAACCGTAAATTTGAATTTCTACTGTTTGCCACCTGGGCTAGAGAAATTGACTGTTCTATTTTTCCTTTGTTCGAATTTTAGTATGGGCCAAACTTTATTATGCTCTACAATCCAATTTTTAGTCGGTCTTTAATAATTTTAGTTCAAAACCTCATACTTATTTACTGATGCAACTTCACCACAACGTTCTAATAATGTTTTCTTCAATTTAATAGCAGGAGATCATAATCATTGACCTTTCTTAAATGTTATTACTGAAAAATAACTTAATAGATGAAGCCTATTTGACCACATTTTGAGCCGAAATTTACTAAAGTCTCACCATGTTGTGATACATCAATAAAACTATAAATTGCATTTATTTCCACAAAAACCACCTCATTCTTTATGGCCCTTTAAACAACAAAACTGCTTGTTCGGGTTTGAGTATCTTCCGTTTACCACCTGGACTGGTGAAACTGACTTCAGCTGTTCCATTGTTCAAATTTAGTACGGGACAAATTTTTGAGGCTGTACGATTAAATTTATATTTGGACTTTATTAATGTTAGGCATCATGTACTTTTGGCTATAGAAACAACATGACAAGGTGCTAATAAAAATGATTATATGGAGATTGAGATGCAGTCGTGATGGTGGGACGTAAGTTTAGAAAAACATTTTCTTTATCATGCCAACATTTCAATCTTCTTTGAGATCATCCTCAGGGCCTGGGATTTATAAACATTGTCTACATATTATATAAATACATGTAGGATGTGAAAAAATGAATTTATACAATGATAGAAATTTTACACTCAATCAAGATATATGTACTCTACTATACTACAAGGTACTTGATTGAGTGTAAAAATTTTATCATTGTATAAATTCATTTTTTTCACATCCTGAACTCAATTCATAAGTTCTTTATTGTTCAAGACATACAAAAAACTAACAATTTATAGTTGCAATTTTTATAAAATTTTATTATCTGCCTTCTCTGGAGATAAGAAAATAACCACTTAAAAGAAACGTTTTCATAAATTTTAATACTAGGCAAACCATTAAGCCCTTTCATTAAACTTTGTCCAAAATTCACTACTTAAACTAACATTTGTCGAACTTATAGCCTCCTCGCTCACTTCAGCATACCCTTCAAATGACATGATGGCACTTTGTTGTGTTATTTTCCTTAAATTTGACATCAGGAAATCCTGAAACATTAACCTTTAAAACTAGTTATTTGATCAACTGTACAGTATTGACCAAGATATATTCCCTAACCATCCCTAGAGCATCGGCGTATTCAGCCGAAAGTCGTGGGTTCAAATCCCGCCTGTGACACAGATTTTTCATTTCGTAAAAAATTGTTTACAATTAATTGAGTATTTATATATATATTTAAATAGAAGCTGATAAAATAATTAAAAATTTAGTATTCAAAGTGTTCAAAATATTCTTCAATAATTTGATCTCTAAAGTCTAAACAAATATGATGTAATTTTAGCAGTTTCTAATAGAAGTTTTGAAAATTTAAGGCCAGGATAGTAGACAAGAATTGTAAAATTTATGCAAAAACATTACACAGAAAACAAAAACTTTGCATGAGTACAAATACCTTGATTGAGTCTAAAATTTCTATCATTGTATAAATTGATTTTTTTCACATCCTACATGTAATTGTGTATTTAAACAATGTTTATAAATCCCAGGGGCCCTAAAGATGATCTCAATAAAGATCAAAATGTTGGCACGATAAAGAAAATGTTTTTCTAAACCTACATCACACAAGACCACATCTCACGATCTCCAAATAATCATTAATTAATGGTCATTAAACACCTCACGCTTTTCACTCATAATTTCCAACGCGACAGCACAAATATTTTGTGGATGCATCTTCAAGAATCTGCCTTCTGTCAATATCAAACAAATAACAAGAGATAAATCTGTAAAGACAAATACAAAACAACACAACCAGGCTGATAAATTCATAAAAAGTGATGCCTCAACCCAAAACTAATCAGAAAGAGTAAGATCAGGTTGATGTGACGTATTCATTGTTTTTCTGTGGATTCTCCATTTAATGTCCGCTTCTTTCTCCTCTTGAATCCCAGAAAGCCCATGGCCAACTCTTCCAGATACCGGTGAATCACCAAATTAAAAAAAAAGTTAGGATTTTCTGTTTTTTTTTTGTTTTTTTTTCTTTCTCCCCCATGTGGCAAGCACTTACTGTTTTGTTGTTGGTTTTTCAATTGCTAATACATTGATTCATCATTTGTGTAATATTTGAGGTTTTGCTATGAATATTTAGTCTTTGCATTTTGTTTAATTTCTCGACTCACTCCTGGCTAAAGGATTATTCATTCATAAGTGCTCATTCTATTTGTATTTAGTTATTTAAAATAGTTAAAATGTTGTATAGATTTTTGATAAAATAGTCTATACAGGTAATGAGAGAACAGAGGAAAAATATTGATTTTTTAATTAGCAAATGAACCAAGAGCCATTATGGAAAAAGGGTGGCTTAAGTCCTTTATCCCCTGAGGGTGGTTTACCTACCAGAAGGTAATTTAATTAAAACAATTATCCCTTCAGGAAATAAAAGAAGGGGCTTAATGTACAACGTATGATTCTTTTTATATAATTTTTGTTTAAAGTAGGTGCCATGTTAAAATTTACACGGCCTTGTTATTTTTTGACATATTGAATATTTCATTAGACACAGTTTGTTTTATATGAATGGTCAAATTTATTTATTGTTAGAAATGATGGCTGCTGGAATAAGAGAGGAAATTCGCCGTCTACATCGCAGAAGGCAGCTTCATTTCAACCCCCATCAAGAGGTGCAGAGTGACTCATCTGACTCGGCTGGTTCGCCTTCTTCATCCACTTTTGCAACCACCTACTCATCGAGCACCCGAGACAAGCCATTATTCACATTTAGACAGGTAATGCATTTGATTAATTTTTATTGTTAACCAATATATTTCTACTGTATTTTTTTTCCATCACAGGTTGGAATGATCTGTGAGCGTATGCTAAGCGAAAGAGAGACTCAGCTCAGAGAGGAGTATGATCGCATTTTAAACTTGAAACTATCTGAGCAGTACGATGCATTTGTCAAATTCTCAAATGACCAGCTTCACAGACATTTTGAACTGTCTGCAGCCCCTAGCTGTAAGTTTTAAATATTTTCTTAGTCATTATTATTTTATAAATTTAAATGAATTTTTTTTTTTCAGACCTCTCTTAAATATTGGAAAATACTATTGTCACCACATCAAGCGTTTCGCAGGTTAACAAGAGTATCCCAATAAAATAAGTGAATATTTAAAAGGAAAAAAATTTAAAAAAAATGAAAATACCCCAAATTTAAAAAAATGTATACTCTCATAAACAAAAATCCAAAAAAAATTATATAAAAAAATATTTGGATGCTCTCCACATTTATAGTCAAAATCTGACAGAAATGCTGTGCCTAACATAACTTTTCACCACTATTAAAAAAGATTATAAATAAAAGAACTACGATAACATGGTAAAATTAGAGTATAATTTTGTATTTGAATAGTTTGTTTTATTCTTCGTCAAAAGGTAAGAGACATAGAGTAAAAAAAGTAAAGAGATGATTTGAAGAAAAGAAGTGGAGTAAACTGACAAAGGAGGTGTCAGATTAATGTGTGTTCTGTGTAAATAGGCTTAGTTTTTCCTTAGCATTCTATTATTTTTTTCATTTGTTCTAAGCTCTATCGATTATTGATATGAATATATTATATATATAAAATACATATTGTAAAACTATGGACTAATTCAAAGGAGTAAAGTTGAGGCAGATTACAAAATCAAGTAAATAATGCGAGTTTCCTGTAAAATTTGTGAAAGTCGATTTTTTTTATAAGATAACGTTTTAAGTAAAAAAATTGAATTGGAAAAAAAACCACTTTGTATACCATTTTGCGCCTTGTAACAAGCAAATGATTCTAACAATAAAAAGTTATTTTCTAATTATTGAGTAGTGTTTACTGTAGTGTTTAATGAAGAATTATTTTCTTTATTATAATTTGTTATAATGTATTTAGTTTGTAAGAGTTAAGAAAAAAATTTGGAAAAAAATGATTAAATTTTGGTTCTGTTACTTTATTTTTTCTTTTTACTAAAAATAACTCGAATATGAAAACTACAAGGATAATTTTCTATTTATTATGAGCCGATTGTTTTACAATTCATAATGCCAATATATTTTTTGTTTTTTATTATCTGCGGACACACCAAGACAATGCTCAACTTAAAACAGGACAACTGTTCGTTCCATTATTATCAATGGGCCAGAGTGTAAACTTGGATATATACTTCTTCGTTTTATATGTTACATATGATGTTAATAAAGCATGCATTGTATACTTTAACAAAAACAAATTACATTGTTTTTATTCATTTGTGTATGATCGTCAATATTGATTTTTCATTTTTTTTTTTACATGATGAAAGTGAAAAAGAAGGGTTAATAAAGAAAAATGTTTCATAAACAAATCCTGTGTTGTTTTAAAAACAAAACGAAACATTACATTTTCCCTATTTTTTAAAATACAAATTATCTTTTTTCTGTATTTGAGAATTTTTATTAATTAATAAATAAATGCATAAAATAAAGAGATTTTTGTTTTGTTTATTATTTTTAGTGTATTTTAAAAGCCACTGTATATTTACAACAATGCATTTAAAACTTGAAAAAAAATTAAGGTTAAATTTACACTAAATAAAGGTTAAAAGTACACAATCATTAAAAAAATCCACACCAAACCTGAGTCGTCGGTAAAAAAATCTTCAAATATTGCCTTGTATGAGGATTACAACCATTCTCCGTTTGCTTTTATATCTTAAAAATTGCAGGTATAGTTAAAAACTGGCAATAAATATTACGAACCTATAAACAAAGAATAATTTACATAGAAAAATCTTAAACAAAATGACTGGAAACAGTATAGCCACTTTGGAAAGAATGATACAACTATGGAAATAAGTAAAGAGGAACCTGTGGGAAGTGAACTACCTTCGGCAAGGAGGCACCAAGAGTGAGTTGTATCTAAAAAAAAATATATATATCCACCATCCTACTAAATGATAAACATGTAAAATGGTCTTAGTGAACATTGGATAGCACAATTTCTAGGGTATGGAAGGAAAAGTCATTTCCACAATATATCTGTTTAGTTCAAAATGAAACAAAGGGTGACCTAAGAAGGAAAAGCTTGTATGGCATGTCTAACAAAAAGTTGAACCTCGTGTAATTTTTTATGAATTTTGGGGTGGGGAATGGGTTGAAATTCTTGAGGCATCTGGAATCACACCCACCACTGGGCTCTACGAGACCCTAACTACTCAGCAACTGCTGTCCCCTATTACAAAAAAAAGAATCTATCATGGTAAGATTTTTTTGGCCCATGCAGGCTGATAGCAGCTTGTTACTTATGCAGGTTACTTATAAATCAATTTACATATGAGCCATGATTAGTTATACTATATGGTAGTAGAGATTATTTAAAACAAGCATCATTTACCTAATGGCCATGTAAATTATTTATGCAAACAGATAAAGGACAGTAAATGTTTAATACAGCTGCGATGATTGATTCAATACTACCATAATAGCAATTATGCTGTTGAAGGCTTGAAAGACAAACTACAATACCCGATGATTAAAAATTTACAATACACTTTCTTGTACCTAACCTATCTGCTATTAAAAATTAATAAAAGGCATGATGATTACAATACACTTTAAAGTAGTGATGTTTAACATAATCACCTATGATTTATAATGTAATAATTTAAACATTTTAATGTTTTAAAGCATAAAACAATACTCAAATGGTCGTAATAATTGATGAGATATCAAATATCTATGCTATATATTTTAAAAAAATATAAATAATGGGTTTTGGGTTCTCCCATTACCCATGCACCATAAATTATGCTATATACTTCAAATCTAGGGCTTCAAAATGCACTATGATGAAAATAGTCATCATGTAACCTATATACAAAAAAATATTGCATGAAAGTGGTTAATGGGTAAATTATTATTGATGTAACAATGCTGTACCTTCAAAGTACACAACATGATTGAATACATCGTCGGCAAAGATTATGTACTTATCACCGATGACAAAATGCCAAAACACAAACTAGCGAGGTTAGTTTATGTTAGTGAATAAAACCCCATTTGTAAGTATTCTAGGTTAAAATTAAATTAAGATTATATTATAATTATTAAGGGCTGCTGAAATTTGAACCTTAGATTATATTATAAAAGGAGTCAACTTGCATATTGCGACCTGTGTTGGTCTATTGTGCATTTCAATTGTTGTCTAGAGTCCTCATTAAGCTTTTTCAAGGCCTGGGTTTATCTCCTCTCTTCCAGGAGTAAGAAACTAAGAATCTTAGCCTACATAAGCTTTTGCAACAACAGAGGGCATGTTTCGCTGTCTGTTCTTCCTGGCAGTATCTCCATAAGCTTGTTTCTGCCAATTCTGTACATATTCCTCAAACCCTTACATTGATGAGTCACCATGGCCGCTGACCCAAAAAGTCTAATATTAAAACGTTGTTTAGATGTGCTTTTGGGTCGAAGTTATAATTTCCAACTCAGGCCACAAGGTGGATGTTGTCTCCAGGAGGGAGGCAGGCACCATCTTAACTGCCTGGTGCCTGCGGTTTGCTTCCGATATTAGAAGTGGTATTTGGGTTCCTAGAGGTTAAAGGCTATAAACAAAAAAGTTATACATTATGTGGAATCCATTTATGATTAATACAAACTAATTGTATCACAGTTTAATGTTTAATACATCATTATGATTTATGAAAATGCAGGCAAGATTTTTTTGTTAATAAAATTATGGTGAAAACAATACAAGTTTGTTTTTATTGGTTTGCTAATTGCATTTGTTGTATTTTATAAATCATGTTGGGCAGCATCATCACCTAAACCACGTAAACCAGCATGTTCAATTCTGACAGAATCCATACTGATATTGTCAGGCATTGAATTTTGATCATTTCAGTTCGTTTTCAGGTTCATCACTCTGCAGACGCCAAGGAGAAATCTTGCCGCTGAATTTTTCAATATTTTAATGTGCACCGTTTTGTACCAATTGTTTTCTTCGGTCCATGGTTTTGGAAAAAAAATTCCAAGTTCATTTAGACTAGGGAAAATAAAAAGAATTCTACAGTTATTCAACAGTTTAGATTATTGGTAAATTAACAAATACAGTAACAAAAAAAAGGAAGAGAACATAATACATAAATATATTATTTTCAAATCAAACAAAAAATTACACAAGTTCATAACATACTTTTAAAATCAATGTTACGAGTTACATAAAAGAAGATAAGAAAAACCCTACAATAAGTAAGAAAAGTGCACAAATCGTTAACAATATTCATTCTTATAAACAATTTTTGTATTTTATCACAGCACTCTTTAATTAATAATTATGTATTTTACAAATAGTAATCTCGAACTTGAAGCCTTTATTAGTTAATTATCAACATGGAAATAATAAACAGGGGGTGAAGCAGTTTGGGATTTGGTCTATTGTTAAAAGATTGTTTATACACACAATAAAAAATTGAAATAAAAAAATAACCAAAAATTTAAAAAATTTAAGCTCGTTACGACTTACAAACATATTTTAGGCCCTTAATTTTTCCTTGCGTGTTCAAAAATAAAAATAAAAAATTATATAATCAGTGTAGGCCAAAAGAATAGGCTTTTCAGCAGTGCTTTCAAAAGGCCACGTTTTCCAAAAAAAGAATAAAACCTATCCATCTTTTTTTTTATTTTATACAATGAAAGTTTAAAAATTGAAGAAATGTAAAACTGTCATTTCTCTCAAATTTAAAATTCAGTTTTTGGCTGAGTAAACTTTTTTTAATTATGTAACAAAATATATCTGCTGAATTGAAATTTTAATATAGATATATATATTTTTTTATTTATAAATATTTTACTTATGTTCATATATATTTTTCTCATAAAAGCTAAAAGAATATTATCAAGTTTTAATAACATCAGTGCTTTTTCTTTTTTAATTTTAATTTTTATATTACTTTTTATCATTTTATATTATGTTAGAAATCCTTTTAAAATTTAATAGCAAACCCATACATCAAATCATAGACTGCGAGAGTTATTTATATTCTAAATCATTAGAGGCTAATTGATATTGCTGATTATCAGGGTTGACATAACAAAAATACTGCTTAAAACTGTAAGTGCGGTCAAACAGGTCATCAGTCATAATTGATAACATCGGGAAAATTTTAAAATTCAAGCATTATTCAAATTTCTCGTTCATAAACGATTAAGACAACTGAACGATTATAAAACAAATTTTACCAATGTAAAGGCATTGGACTCATACCATTTAAAAAATAAATAAAAAGTTACAATACCCTATATTTATTATTAACAAGAGTCGGGATACAATTTATAATTACTAACATTACAACATAACAGTAGACATTCCAGTGCTGTCCGGTCTGAAAGTGTTCCACCCTTTTTTTTTAGTAACGATTTAATTAAAACTATTAAACCAACACAGAGAGACTCAGGACACATTTTTCTCAGAACAAAAATTATTTTTGTCAAAAAATTCTCACCACCTTTTGACATAACTTAAACTGAAACAATATATTAAAAAAAAAAAAAAAAAAAAATACAAAACCTATTAAATATGTACAACGAGAAAAACCATTTACCCATTGCAGTTTTAAAGTATGGATTTTTTTAACGAACAAACATGAAAATTAAAAAATACAAACATAAGCGCAACATTCGGACTATACATGAGAAGGAGTTGCATACAATAAAATACATATATAAATATATATGTAAGAATTAATTACATATATAAATATAACATTTTATATATATAAACATTTATAAACATTAATATAAATATTTAACTAAACTTTATCTCGATTTTTATTTTAAGCAATACTTTTTTTTTCTTTTTTATATGTTAATGACATCCAGTGTTATGAAGATAATGAGCAGGCTAAAAAAATAAGAATGCCTTAGAAGCTTCCCATTTACAAGAGCTTGCCACTCCCCCATTGTTTAAATTTTAAAAATTATAAGCCATATCAGACATGAAAGTTTAAAAAAAAATCTTTGGTTAAATTAATTAAAAAAAAGTGATAGGTTGTCAGAAAATAAAGTATGAAACAAAACATAACTAAATTAACAATAATGAGATCTTTATTTTGTAATAAATGGCTATTTAAGGTTCAAAATTTAACAAATATTCTTTCAATGTGTTTGGAAGGGGGAGTTTACTAACCCATAGACCGGGTGAGCGACCCATAGACTTGTAAATGACAGTCCTCACAATCTGCTTAAGCGTGCGTGGCCTTGTGTTGAGCTCTTTGAGTAGACTGGTGAGAGCTGTCGCCCGGACTGGGATGACGCCGGCTTCCTGGGCACGCAGAAGAGCGCTCAGGGTCGAGTAAAGCTCTTTGTGGCCCATGGCGAGTGCATAGAGCCAGATGACAGACGCGAAGCGCTGCTGAGGGTCAAGAATCAAGTCGTCCTTCCTTGATACGAGGATGACATAGTGGTACAGCACCGGGTGCGAGCCAGCCGAACGCAAGTATATCGTAGAAGCGACTGAAGTTTCGCAAGTTGAAGAAGGCAACGGTATGCAATTATCAGGGTTAGCCCCATACTGAAAATTCAATTTTAAACTTAAATCTTGATTTATGTCAATATTATGCCCTTTTAAATAGGCCAGGGGAGAGAGGGCAGTGAGAGTCAGTATGACAGATTAAACAATTTCAATTTTTTTGCGATCAGTTAATTCAGAGTTTTGTGTGTGTCACAAATATCAACTTTGTTTCTTCCTAAAAAAAAAATTTAACCCACATCACTCAGTCACTAAATAATATGTCTAGTATTTCAATAGATAGCTGTAATTTGCTTGCCTGCAGATTGATATATTTTTTTAAATCAAGAAACAACCTTAGTATTAATTTTCTGCACCACAAAAAAATTCCTGACTGCAAATTTTTTGCTTCCAATTAAAAAACCCACAAAAACAGTGATAATTTTGTAACTACCCTTCTTATCTACAAGAAACTAAAGCGATTTAGGATCCTGTGTAATGGCGTTGCATGAAAAAAGTAATGGCATAAACTAAGCTTACGTAAATAAACTAGAACTGTACAAATAAAATATTTGCAGTTTTTGTTGTCTTCATCCTTATTTCTATCCCGTTGGCATGATAAAGAAAATATTTTTCTAAATCTAAGTCACACCAGACCGCATCTCACGATCTCCAAATAATCATTAATTAACAATCACTAAACATCACACATTTATTTCTATCATTTATATAGACATAAAATCTTAATATCGTTGACCTGAAAGAAGAAATATTCAGTTTTCCAATGGTTTTAATAACATTAATTTGGTTAAACTCCAGAAGAATTTTGAATTTTTATGTGGAACCCTGGACATCTGCGAGAAAAAAATTGCCTTTGGCTGATCCAGCCCGAAAATATTTCTTTTTTTAATATCTAATAGTTTTAAAAGATGCTGGAAGTGAATATGATTTTTTATTTAACAAAAACATTTTTTATTTACTTTTCTGGAAGCGTCTTTTTGTTTTTGTAACTTTTATATATATAATCTTATTTAATATGACTTTCCATATAATGTCTTATGAATAAGAATTTTTAAAAATATATCTGAAAAAATTATTTAAATTACTTTTAAAACAAAAATTTTCTTGAACCCTAAGCCCACTGGCAAGAATGTTGACACATCTAATAATTTTGACCTAGTATCACTAAAAAAAAGGTTTAATTTGAACTGGTAATCCTACACCCATAGCTTTTTTGTTGTTATATTGTTTTATATTTAAACCTTTTTGTGCTTTCTGCTTAAAAATAACAAACCTGAAGGAAGGTCAGCGTAAAATTGTAAACGTGTTGCATATCTTGGGGGTTGCGAGAAGAAGACACCATGTCAAGCATTGCCTGAAGGATGTGCTGGGTTCTGCTCGAGATGTGTATGTTGGTCTGGAGACCAAACTGTAACAGGAGGACGAGTAGGCTCCTTATAAATTCCATGTTCTGTTCCACGTCCCTGCCCAGGTTCATGTTTTCATTCGCAGAGAACATCAGAACGTGCAGAGGGGTCAAATTGCTCCTGGAGGCACAGTTCGGATTTGCCCCCTTTTTCAGGAGGATCCTAACACAGTTTAAATAACAAACCTGAAAAAGAATTGTTAATCGATTTACTTTAATGATTAAAGCAATTGAAGGTTTTTCTTTGTAGACTGATTTTTGATGAACCTTCATTGTGTGAGTGAAATGGTGAAGGGGATCTTTGTTAATTAAAGGTACCAAGCAGACCATCAAAGGCACGCTACCGTCTCTTCCAACCACATTCGGATCTCCGCCTTCTTGCAGGAGCATGTTTAAAAGCTCATACCGAAACTCCCAGTCTCTGACATGCCTCAAAACACATGCCAAAGCACTATTCCCAGGCTGGTTTATTGAAGGTCTTGCTCCATTTTGTAACAAATACCTTACCTGAAATATCAAGAATGTCGGTTTAAATCAAAACATATAAAACAATCAGTGAATTTTTGTCTACCAAATGAAGGACGTCCCATTTGTTCCAGGGTTGGTTATCCGAGTCATAGCTGTACCTCGCCTCCTCCAAAGCGTATCTGACTATGAGGCCGTGCAAAGGCGTATTGCCAAGAGAATCGGGCTCGTTTATTTTTTCCCTGAGGCCGTGGTCCAGGAGGAGTTTGCATGTCTGTAAGGTCTCTTCTGCACTCTTTTTCCCAATCAGAAACACCAAATGCAAGACAGTCATTTGAGTCGTGGTCGTACAAACGCTCGTACTAGCACCACATCTTTTAAAACAAAATTTATTCTTTATATATAATCAAAAATACCTTAACTAACACAATTATTAAAATCATTACCCTATTAATAACTCTAAGAACTTAATAGGCCGTAGGGCAGCTTGGTGGATAGGATAATACTCATCACAGCACTGGTTGATCTCATCAGATCGTTCTGAAACAAGATATTTAACACAGTTCCATGCACCTCGCTCACACGCCATGTAGAGCAGAGGCCTTTTCTGCTGCCATGGCAGCCAATGATCTTCCCCTTGCTGCATCAGGAGTTCAAGTATATCGACCTTGAATTTTAAAAAATTCTATTAAGTAAAAATCTGTTTTAATTGGATGAGTTAATATTTTTTTCCTGACCTGATCTCCATCAATAGCATAACAAATGGCACTTTGAAGTTTTTCACTTGAGCGGAATGCCCGGTCAACAGGTACCCCTATACAATTTTAATGTTAAGCAATGTTTTAAATGTAGTACAATTTTTACTTTCATTTTTTCATTCCTGATCATCTTTTATTATTATTATTATTATTATTAAAAGACAAAATAGAACCAGGTAGAAAATAGCAGATTTTTTTTATTTATTATATTTATATATTTTTTAAAGTATGTTATGTGTAGATTGACTCACCATACTTTCCCCTTTCCTCACATGCAGGGTTATGCGGACCAGGCCAGCACATTCTTGCATCAACGTCAATCCTAGCTCCATGCTTTAAAAGCAATTCAACACATTCTTCATACCTATTAACAAGATTTTTTTTTAAATAATGTTATTTATTGAATCTTTCAAATGAATTGCACACCCTTTTAAACAAGCGATGTGTAGAGGAAACGAGCAAGGTCCACGGTTGAGGTCGGTATTTCTCGAAAGGATCCATCTAACCATGTCGACATTGTTGATACCGACACATTGCTGTAGAAGGTTGTAGCCTTCTTCATTTTGAACCAGAAGTATATTTTCACTCTAAAAAACCGACATTATTTCAAGCCGATTTTATAAATTCAACACGGCTTACTTTATTGATATCAGATAGGAAACAGTCTAGGCGGTGTGCGGTTACTTTCGGATTGGCCCGCAGAGCTCCGAAGACGGAGAGGATCTTTTCTCTTGTCCTCTCAGAGCAGCCCCTGTGGTTTCCAGCCGAGAGGAGAGCACTTCCAGATTGAAAGAAGTGACTCACAGTCCCTCCCATCCTTAGTGAAATCTAGTCATCCTGGAAAAAATAAAATTGTATGAGCTTTGAAGTAAAGCTGTTAATTATAAATCTCTGGAGAAAAGATAGAATATTAACTAATGTTGTATATAATTAATATGTAACAAATAACTTGCACTTTGAAATAATTTATATAGTGCACAGCTCACAGAAGCTTTATCTTGACTAATCTTAAGCCTTTCCTTCGTTTTAAGAGTTTTTTAAATTGAAATTAAGGAGATTTAAATTATCAATTTACAAACAGACTCACACATTCTGAGAAAAAGGAAAGATATCAATTATAAAACTCAGTTCATTCTACTTTTTTTTAAATCCCTTATTTCATTTGAACTAATGATTAGATGATTTCATCAAACATAATTTTTTTGTTTTTGTTTTTTTAGTGAGTTGCTGTTTCCTTAAATTATAAAACCTTACAAAGCTTTTGTGGCTAGTTCGTCAACATAAGTCATAAAAACTTAAGAGATCTACGTAACAAAACATCCAGGATTTTTTTTCCTATATGTGGTGCCTTCTACTACAAATTAATAAACATAAATGATCTGCTGTGCCAACAGATTAGAAAAAAGTCAGTAAAAGATGCTAAAAATCTACATTTAAATCATGGATACCTGGTGTCATAGGAAATGGAAAAAATTGAATGTGAGAAAAAAGGTATGCATTTTTTGTTCTTTTAACATGAGAAGAAGAACATGCATTTAACACATTCTTGCAATGTAAAACTATAGTTGCCTAAAAAAGTTAACAAGAAAACTTGATATGATGACTTAGTTAATTTAGCAAATACTAAGAAAAGAAAAATTTTGTACCCAAAATACATTAGAATGTTGATTGAATTAACACAGGTTGTTATTGGAAATAGGAGAACTATGCTTGCCAAGGAAAAGGGATCTAGATTTATTTTGTTAAATTATACTGTTTTCTAGATGTATAACAAAGGGGTTATCTATACAATCTGCCTTGTCAATAAATGAGTCAGAAAAGGAAAAACTAAAAAAAGATTGGCAATTTTTGTGCTATTTTCCTGACTTATTAATATGGGCTCACAGAAACTACAATATGTCTGTAAAAAGTAATGTAAAAACTAACATAACATAATTCATATTGGGTGTCATGGATGAGGGGCCCCTTTTACATGTTACTACCAATTTAAAAATTCCAAATTGCTGTGTCAGGATTCAAACCCAGAACCACAAGCATAGCAAATACAAGTTGGACGCCCTAACTACTCGGCCACCAAGGTGTACTAAATTCTCTATATTTGTCTTAGTTAAAGATATATGAGCATTTTCCCCTTTCAAATTAAGACCATTCAATGATAATGATATATTATCCAGAAAAGTTAAAACAACTTTAAAAAAGCTAACTAGATGAAGTGGCAATTTGATGCTATTTTCCTGTTTTTAAAACAAACAAAAACTATGCATGTCTAAGATAAAAGATAAATGTTTACTTTCTTAAAGCAATGTTAAACCTGATAATGATATGTAAAAATCCCAACCACAAAGGTCTGGGGACCGCAGTAGCCGAGTGGTCAGCATGATATAAAAAAAAAAAAACTATAAATGATTTATCAACAGAATAGGTACTCTGGCTAAATAAGGCCATTAAAAAAAAAATAAATAAAAAAATAGAAAGTCAGAGCAATAAAAAATTTGTAAGTCAGATGACAAGATTAGTGGTGATTTTACGTAATTTTTTAAACATTTTTACAACCTGTAACAAAAGACATACTTGCCCAATGAAAAGCCACATTATTTATCAATTTTAAAGATTATATTACTTTTTTAGCTGTTCTGTCTTTCAGAAATGAAGCAAAATGACAATATTAATAACTTTAAGGTCCTGTCAGAAATCTAAGCTAGTCAAAAAAGTCAATATGGCAGTTTTGGGTGTGCTTGACATTAAGAATTTCTTGGAGATGTTATTTTTGTTTCCACTAATTATGCTATTATTTACATGTACAAAAAAAGGGGGAAATATCTAACTAATTAACAATTTAATGAGAAAATGAAAATAGCTATTATTATACACTATTTTTACGCATTTTTACATATACACTGATTGTCGCAGTAGATATACAACACAAAATATGTCCAATAATTTTAAATTTTGTTAATACTGATAATTATGACCTAAGCATACCCAAAAAAGACCAAAACAATAATTTTTTAAAGTTAAAATTTAATTACAAAATAGTAGCAATTTTACGCTATTTCTTAGTATAATCTTTAAAGTCTTTATCCCTGAAAAGTCCTTGCTTCAACTACAAACTAAGAAAAGCAGTGATTTTATGCTATTTTTCAACGTTTTTTCATATGCAGACTTTTACAGTGAATTTAAATCAAGATATGATAAATTAGTACTTTTGCCCTCTTAAATTGTCTTAATGTGGATGATGATGATGATAAGCATACCATACTATTTTTCGACATATACTGTCATAGTAGATATAGAACCATAATATATCCAAAGAAATGATAAAGGAGTAGTTGGAATTGTGTTAATTTTGATGATGGTGATAAGCAGGCCACCCTGAAAAGCCTCAATTTTTATTGTGTGTATTCATCCTCTTATATTGTGAAATATTACTCTGAAAAGTCAAAGCAACAGTTTTTTTTAAAAGCTAAGAACTGAGAAAAGTGAAGATCTCATGCAATTTTTTGATAACATTTTCACTATTGTGTAGAAATGTGTGGTGATTAGAGACCGTTAATCGATAATTATTCAGAAATTGTGATTAATGATAATTATCCAGACCGCATTTTTTTTTTTTTGCCATGCTATTTTAACATTTTTACTAACTGCTAAAGAGAAACATTTGATTATTATCATGTCCTATAAGTATACCACACCCTGAAGAGTCAAAACAGCAGTTTATTTCAAGTTATGAAAAGTGAAGATTTCATATAGTTTTCTTTTTTAAGCAAAAATCTAAAAAATCAACAATTTCAAAATATTTTTTCATAATATGCAGGGACTATCACTGTAATTCAAGCCAACAAAATAATAAATGAGTATTTCTGTCCTCTTTGATCGTCTCAATCTCGATGTGAAGAAGTCCTGGAATTATACCAGCCTAACAAATCCAAACTTTATTTTGTTTAAAGCAAAAATCTCAGAAAATAATGTTTTCATATTTTTAGCATCTTTTAATATGGAGAGATTTTCACAGTTAATTCAAGCCAAGGATGAGATTTATTCATTCTCATAAATTGTGTTTAATTTGATGGTGAAGATGTCCTAGAGGCATACCACTCTGAAAGATCTGAACTACATAGCGTTTAAAGCTACAATCTCTGAAAATTGATTTCTTGATATTTTCAGCATATTTTTATCTAAACAGACTTTCATAGTTAATTCAACCCAAGGATATACATTGATGGACAATTTTAACGCACCACTCAATTTATTTAGTTTAAAATTAAATCCATTATCTTTCTACATTAGCAAACATAAATAATGCTTTGTTTACTTCCTTTATTTAGTTTTATTATAATGATTAATCCAATTTGCACAAAAGTAGTATTATGCCATTCTATTCACTGTCAGTTAATTTTTTCCTTCATTGATTTCATTTGATATTCTTAGACCTTTTTCAATGGCTCCAGTCAGGCATTTGAATGAGTATGACAGTGCCAGGATCGTAACATTATAACATTATTAGAGAACAGATATAGCAAGCGCAAAGTCGCTAGGAGAGTGAATGTAAATCACTGCAAAAGTAAAGGTTCTTCAATGCTTCAGACATACAGGGCTTCATTCTAGAAAGCAAGGACAGGGTCAAACTTGGTCTACATACGAGAGAGACAACAGATTCATCCATCATGAGGATCTTATAGCATTACATAAGAAATATGATAAGACAAGTGTGAAATGTTTCGATTTTCTCCAAGACAGTAAGAAGAGGGCTCAATGAAAATAACCTCAGTGCCTGGCACCCAGCTTCTTCTTATCAGAGCTCAGAAAACATCCAGGCTTCAATTCGTACGGGAATTGGACACAATTGAAAGATTAGGGTTGTGTTATCTTTACAGATGAGGTGAGAGTTGTCTCAAATCTTCAGATGGGCGTAATTTCATATACAGGCACTCAGAAGAATGGTATGCCCCAGGGTGTATGATTCCTCAAGTGGCATTGGTGGGTCATTAATGTTCTGTGGTGGCACCGAATCGGTTGTTGTGTGAGGAAGATCTCTAACTTCACAGAAGTACTTACAAGACATAATCAAAGAACATGTAGTGCCATTTGCCGTCCACATCGGTGAGATTCTTGCTGATGCAGGATAATGCCAGGCCCCATAGAGCACGTATTGTGACTACCTGAATGCGGTTGGAATTGAGTGCTTGGTTGGCCAGTTAAAAGTCCAGATTTGAACCCAATCGAACACATTTGGGACCAATTTAAGTGACGAGTACGTCAGTGAACCCAGGTCCTAACACTCTAAAAGAGTTGGAAACGGCTGTTCTTGATGAATGGGAAAGATTTTTTAGAAATCTTTTCTATGGAATGCAAAGGTGTTTAATAGACACGATTCGTGCCAGAGGCTCGTGGAGCATTACTGTTGTCCATCAGTGAAGTAAATGAGTATTTTCAATCACTTAAGTCGTATTAATCTTTATGGTGAAAATGTCCTAGAAACATTCCACCCTTGCAAGCTAAGACAACCTTTTTTCTAAGCTCGAAGAGTATTTTTGTTCACTTATATTGTTTTAATAGTTAATAATAGGGGACAAATAGCCGAATACTCGAACATCGAAATATCCTTCGGCATTTTTGTCTAATGAAAAAAAGCAAAAATGTACTTTCATCTCTTCAACGTTTGTAATACTTGTAAAATAATAAAGATATGTTTAAATTATTAAACTTTCTTCGCTGTTGTGTCTTCGACATGAAACTTGTTTTCAGGTTCCTGTCAAAAATATAAACTAGCCTGAAAACTAATATGACAGTTTTGTTAAGCTGAATACTATAAAAAGATATTGTAGGCATTTTTAGGGGGTTTTTTATTTGTACATGGTGAAATTATGAAATGAAACAAACTATACTATTATGTTTAGTATGTTTTAACCTTTTACCGACAAGAATATTGTGATTATTTTACTTTTAATTTTGTTTTATTTTAAAAAATGGTTGCAATCTGTTTGAGTGTGAATGGTAAACCATTGACTTTTGGTCTTTGTTTACAGTGGTTTTGTCCAATTCGAGGGAAAATTTCATACCAGGAATGTCGTTATTTTTAGCAGGCAAACATCGTTGAACTTTCACCGGCAGGATTTATGTTAGAAAAATAAAAGAAAGGGCTGTACCTCTAAGTGTTTTCGGTGGTTGGTCTCTTGGGGAAATCTAGGGTCGTTCTCTGGCCATTTTCCCCCTAGGTCACCGACTCCTGGTAAATCCTCTCGGCGGCGATCCACCTGTCCCCGGCGAGCATAATTCCGAGGAGACGTCCTCATAAATTACATAATAAATAGACAAAAACTATTTCAACCGAGGGTGTCAACAGCTGAGCTGACAGTCGAGCCGAGTTTGTAACCTTTTCAAAGCCTTTGGGTTCAAGGGAAAATCAATTTTTTTCGGGCTCGACCTCCTGTTTCAAAAGGGGTTCTTCTCTCTGTTTTCGTTTATATCGACTCGACAGGCACTTTCATCGTTAATTTTTTTGTAATTTAAACTGACAAACTTTTTTTGTCATTTATTCAGTAGACTATAAATATAACAGAATGGCGCTGTCTTCTATATCACACATGACAACCCTTAGAGTCAATGACAACTGACATATAGCATTGTCAGACATAACAAGTAGTTTCATTCATTAAAATGGAAAAAAAAATCATTTATCCATTTTTTCTATTATTTAAAAATTAATTGGCAAAGTATTTAAACAAAATGACAAGTAGGATCAAACTTATAAGAAATTAGAGTGTGAAGAGAAATTCTTCACATTCAGCATCAAAATTTGCCTCAGTCACTCCTAATTTACATTAATACAAGAGTGATCGCATTACATTTTTTGTTGTTATCTTTAGTGCAGACTGTAGAATCACATATTCCTATCATATTACATAAAACCATTGACATTGATGACTGACATAAAGCTATGTCACTGCAAACTCATCTAACATAATAAAGCATTGTCATTTATTAAAATTTAAAAAAACATTAATTACATTTGTAAAAATTAATGAAATAATTCATATCGAACAAAATGACTTGTAGGACCAAACTTATAAGAAATTAGATTGTGAAGAGAAATTTTTCTCATTCCGCTTCAAAATTTACTTCATTCATTGCTAATTTGTTTATAATATTAACGCAAGAGTGATTTCATTATACTTTTTGTTGTGCCTTTCCTGTAGACTATAAATCATACATTTCTGCCACATTACATAAAACCATTGACATCGGTGATTGACATGTATGACTGTCGCTGTCGAACTCATCTAACATAACTACACATTGTTGTCATTTGTTAAAATTAAAAAAAAAAATCATGTTTGTAAAAATTAATAAAATAATTCAAATCAAACAAAATGACATGTAGGGCCAAACTTGTTAGAAATTAGATGGTTGAAGAATTGAAAATTTTCACATTCAGCTTCAAAATTTGCCTCATTCATTCCTAATTTATTCTTATATTATTAACAAGAGTGGTTGCATTACATTTTTGTCGTTTCCTTTAGTGCAGACTATAGAATCACACATTTCGATCACATTACATAAACCATTGACATCGATGACAACGAACATGTAGGACTGTCGCTGCCAAATTCATCTAACATAAGGCATTGTTTTCACTTGTTAAAATTTAAAAAAATTAAAATCATGTCTATAAAAATTAATTAAATGATTCAAATCTAACAAAATGGCATATAGGACCAAATGTTTAAGAAATTAGATGGCGAAGAGAAAATTTTTTATATTCAGCTTCAAAATTTGCCTCATTTATTGCTAATTTATTATTATTATATTAATGAAAGAGTGATTTCATTTTTGTTCTCCCTTTTCTGCAAACTATAGAATCACATTTCTGTCACATTACATAAAATCCATTGATGTCAATGTCACTGTCTCCGTCAAACTCTCCTAACATAAAAAAATTGTCTTTTATTTAAAAAAAATTACCCATATTTTTTTAAATTAATGAAATCAAATAAGATGACATGTAGGACCAAATTATAAAAATTTGGTGGTGAAGAATAATTTTCCATGTTCAGCTTGGAAATTTGACTCATTTATTGCTAATGTATTATTACATTACTGCAATTGTATTTTTTCTAAATATGCTAATTTTTTATTTAAAATTGTAATATTAATTCTGCCACCCAGATAATGGCCCTAGCCATTTTTCCTGATATTCATTTATTTTTAACTGAAACATGATTTTTGTTCTTTATTCTGCTGATTTTATTCCATAAAGATTTAAATAGATTATTTTGTTTAAAATCTGTATTTATATTTGATATTATTTATATACAAAAATGCACATTTTTTACCTATGCACTTTGGGAGATTTTTTTTTCAAAATCTGCAATTTGTCCCATGTTGCTGTTAACTCTTTCAATTCTTGCTTCTTTCTGTTTATCCCATTGTCACATTCTTCTTTAATCTTTTCTACTTTCCTTTTGTCAGAGGCAAACTGAAAAATAGAAAATTGTAATCATCAGTGAGAAATAATTTCCAAAGGAAAATTACCTTGCGTGAAAGAAGATCTTCGTTAGTAAGTTCAGACTTGTCCTCCTGATAGAGAAGGCGGAGAAGTCCTAGTCTTTTTCCAAAAGTTTCCGAACAAATTTTGTTTATATTTGCAAGTGTCAATGTGTCCAAGTGAGAATAACTTTGTTGGAGTCCTTCAACTTGTTCGATTAATCTGTTAATTTCGCTCTGGAAATAATCATTCTCTATCTCCAAACTTTTTATACTCGCCATAAGGCTATCTTGTTGCTTGAAGTCTTCCGTCATTATGCAAGAGACGTATAGAAATTCATATTTTTCACCCAATTCTTTCCCTCTGTTTTCAATAGCTTTTGTCTTATTTTCAAGCTCGATACGGTCAAGTGTTGCCTTAATAATGCTTTTGTAAGTAGCCTCAAGCAGTCTCTTCAAAGTATGAAAGTCTTTGTACTCCTCATCTTTCAAATTAGGAAGAACAAAAAGGTTGCTTATATCTTTGATGAGTTTTCTATTGTCAAAAATCGACATGTTCTTGTCAAGGAACATCTGAGCCAATGGCTTGACGTGCACTTGGATGGTGTGATTCTCAGCCTTGAGATCCTTGATTTCATCGTTGAGATTTGAAGATTTTGAAAACTTCAGCCTCACCTGAGGCGACTCGAGGCTTTCATCAATAAAGCCCCGTTCTTGCCTACTCCATTCAATAGTCGCCGCTAAAACTTTTATATCTTGTAACAACTTCTTTGCCTCGTTCTCTTGGATCGTCTTCAAATTTTGTTTATTCTGTTGTTCTATTGATGTAGTATAGGAATTCATTTATATTTTTATTTATTTTTCTAGTAGAAATTTACTTGCAAAACATGTGCTTGTGTACTTTTTATTTACATTCAAATAGCATATTTGATTATTATAATCACAATGAAAGCTAGAAATTGTGAGCAAATATCATAATAATAATAAATTAATTTAAAAAAAAATAGCTTAGCTTAAATAAGAAAAAAATTCTATTATTTAAAATAAAATTTGGGTTTTTATTAATTGCATTAAAAAGTTGACATGCAGTTTTGATAAATAAATCATTCTAGCTAAACAATTTTCAACACTTTTGACCTGTCAAAAATTGCTATCGTTTAACCAGTTGAAATTCAACTGCGGTACCAAATAACATTGCCCTTTCATTATGTTTTTTTAGTAACACAAGCAAATGTTTTGTCAAATGCTTAACATACAGCATTTGTTATATTTTAAGTTTTTTAAATATTTTTTATAATTTATCAATAAAATCATACTTGTAAACATAAGGTTTATTTTCTTACATTTTGATTTAATTAATGTTTGTTTTAGATTAGTTCTCTAATAGTTAGTCCATTGATTTTTGTTTAAAAGATCTCCTTTCTCAAAGTAAATTATTTTGCAAATTATCGCATTTGTTTGAAAATCATCAAATAATGCCGGATTCGGTCAAATCTTGCGGAAGCAGTAGACGCAGTATCAGCAGTAGAGGTGAGGTGTTCTTAATTCCTTTATAATTTTATGAAATAGTTCTTTATATTGACATATTTTTCATTTGAAGGGAGTACGACAAGCTTTAAAACCAACTGGTCCATGTGCCACAGTTTCTCCGACTGCTATGATTATGTCTGCAAAGCACACCACACCCAGCCTTTACGGGACATAAAAGCTCATCTATCTCGAAATATTCTTTCATTCAATGGAGATAGGATAAAATATGAGGACTGGATTCCATTGACAAAGGCCATTGCAGGAGATAAATTTTTGCATTACATCGGCATAAGAAGTCATTTATCTTCAGGGAGTGGTAAATTCTTTTATTGTCTTTTATTGGAGTATTCAACTTACTCTACACCTCATTTTAATTTTCTCATTTCACAGTAATGCTGGATAAAATAAACTGTGAGAAGAAAGTAAAGGAATTTACCAAAGGGCCCGTCATTTTCACTAAGTTCATGTTGATCAATTTAATGAACGCTTTATCCGAATGCTTGTCCCAGTCAAAGGCGTTGATGTGTCTTCAATTGCAAATGCTACCACTCCATGGAGAACCAATTCAAATTTTGAATGGGGTAAGCGAAATTCCATGTAATGTTACTATTTCTTTTTATAAACATATGATTTTTATAATTTAATCAGTACTGTTAAAACTACAAAAATGATAAAATTATTTTATTTAGAACTGAACATTGTAAAGGCATTAGAATTATATAATAAACACCCAAAGAAATTGTATGTAAATTTTTTTTTTTTGGTATGAGAAATTTTGTTATACACTATGGTGATTAGTGACAGTTAGTCGATGATTATTTGGAAATTGTGAGATGCGGTCTGATGTGATGTAGGTTTCAGAAAAACATTTTCTTTATCGTGCCAACGTTTCAATCTTTATTGAGATCATCTTCAGGAGATTTACAAACATTGTTTAAATTTAACAAATATATTTTTTTCCACATCCTACATGTATTTGTTAAATGTAAACAATCTTTGTAAATCCCAGGCCCATTGGCACGATAAAATGTTTTTCTGAAACCTACATCACACCAGACTGCATCTCACAATTTATTATACACTGTTCTGGTCTGAACATGATTCTACCAAAATTAAATGTCCCCTAATACCAAAAATGCAGTTTGATTTATACTGAGATTTCTCATTAAAGTGTGTTTTTTGTTTCCTGTCTGTTAGGGGCTTAACTAAACAAAAATCACACAAACTTACCGATGAAGATACAATTTACCAAATCATGACTCATGCCTGACAGACCAAAACAGTGATGATAGGCACATCAGGATGATCAGAAACAACTAAACAATTAACTAGCACTAAGGCATTTTCCTTGAACTATTTATAAACCATTTTTATGACTTCCCCAGTTGTATTCAACAATAGTATGATTTGCCAATGATGTCTATGACTATGCTTTCTCAAAACTGAAGAGAATTTCGATATATTGAATTTTTTTTCTTCTTCGTGGTCATTGGTGACTTAAGTATCTTTTCTTCCACCTCAACCTAAAAGATCAATTGTGGAATTGACCCTTTTTTTTTATATCAAAGCCTTAAAAAATACACTGCCCTTAAACTAATGTGGAATTTTCCAGGGTTCTTTTTTCTTTATTCTTTCTGGCATCAGAATGTACTATTTCCGGGCAATTCGTTGCAGTCGCATACTCCAATGTTTCTGTTTCCTCATGACAGAGTTGTCATGTTTCTGTCTCAGTTTTTCTATTTTTGAGATGTCTATTGAATAGGAAATGGCTAGTATAAAGGCCTATTATTTTTACTCTATTAATTAAACACAATTTTTTTTAATGAAAATTTTTTGTTACAGCCTAATGTAGTACCATCATTAATAAAAATGTTTCTATATGAAGCCGCGATTTGCTCACAATTTAAATAAACGGGCAGTCAAAATGAAAAGTTTGTGGCATGGGTGATCGAAGTCATGGCAGCTCAAGCGGTTGAGCAGTGGCATATTTGCCAAAAGTTGTGGGTCCAAATCCCGCCTGTGACACAAATTTGTGCACTGTTTAATCCTTTTTAAATATTTCTTCATAGAGTTCTTCTGTATGGATTTTAACTTGGAAAATTGAAGGTGTGGGGCTTAAAACTTGTGTTAGGCTGAAATTTTCACTATTGATCCCTGCCTCTAGAAATATGGATGAAATAACTCAAAATAATCATGGATTCTCTTATATACAAAATAAAGTATAAGTTAAAACTTAATGATCATATTCCAGATACATGAAATACATTATAAAGAACGGGACCTGCAGAAAGCAAGTAAAACTACTTTTGAATAATTTTGTCCATTTTGTACTTTGTCTCCTCCTAAGATGGGCAGACAGGGATGGCCAGAAATGATTATGTTCATTACCTCGTACCCTTCAGTAAATTGGACAGGATGCGTGCTGTACAATGTATGCTATAGACTGGAGCATTGTCTGACATACAGCAAAAGTCCCTAAAGGCACCATCTTTTTTTGCTTTTCCTAGTCGCATCTTTTTGTTGCACAATTTGCTGACGATTGAACTAAGAGAGCAAGGTTCTTATGATGGGTATGAAAGGAAAATTTCAGATAAATTGAAATATTAAACTATGGTGGTCAATTGGTAAGGACGTCTAACTTGCTAGTAGAGGTTCTAGGTTCAAATCCTGGCACAGTTCATAGCTTTCTAATAGAAACTAGTTAATAAAGTATTGTGAACTGTTGGAATTACTTTTACTTTAGTTTAAAAGATGTAAATTTTCAAAACAATTTAATCATTTTTACGTCATTATTGGTTTCTTTTAACTTTTTCTTCCATCTACTATTTGACAAAAGTCTGACCTATAACAACATGTGAGAAACATTTTATTGGATCAAAGAGAAAGTAAGTACTATTTAACTAATCTTGTTAAATAGTATCATGAGAACTGTTACAAAAACATATTTATTTAAGCAATAATGACAATTGTCTGACATGAAATAAGCAGGTTCTTGTAAGACCCACCAAGTTACACAGTAAAGCACACTTTGCAAAGTCCTAATATTCAAAGGTGGATGTCTTTATGGCAAGTTGAAAAATTAAAATTCATCTGGTCATGTTATCAACTTTACTGGTCTATCAGCGAGATTAATTCATTTATCACTGCATAGACTGCACCACAATTTAGATGTTCTTAATTATGTTTTAAGACACTTTTTTATTCAATCCTTGTTTGTTTTTTTAA
The DNA here is from genome assembly GCF_000648675.2 of Cimex lectularius. NCBI lineage: Eukaryota > Metazoa > Arthropoda > Insecta > Hemiptera > Cimicidae > Cimex > Cimex lectularius. The sequence goes on from NW_019392711.1 coordinate 496,872, forward strand.
AATTTAATTTGTTCAGACCGACCTCTTTACCTGCAGGCACTTGAGGTCACAAAATCTCTACAGCACCTGTCCTTACCATCTTGCAAAATTGGTGACGAATATTGTGAAATTTTATGCAGGGCAATAAGAAACACAGCTTCTCTTGTATCGCTTGATTTATCGAACAACAACCTTTCAGAAAAAGGTGCTGCCAGTATCGCAGAACTGTTGAAGGTTTAGAGAGAAAAAAATTAAAATTAAGAAATTGCTTTTTTTAAATATACGTAAACTTTCCCAGGTCCAAGAGATCGCCAGGTACGGAGAATGCTGGAAACATTCTCTGCGATATCGGGAAGTACCAAATGAACTAATACCTGGCCTTCGAAGGGTGACAATCAACAATAATCCAGACATTGGCGACAAAGGGCTTCGTTGCATTATTGATGTTCTGTTTGATGATTACTGGATCAAAGGTAAAATAATTTGATTATTCAAAATTGTACTTGCATTTTTTATTTTTTTAAATAAAAAAGTTTTAATTTAAAAGCCATTGATATGCAAAATTGCGGAATAACTGACAGAGGATGTACTTTAATACAAAAACTGCTCGAGATTGACAGTGAAATTGTTATTTTTGACGTACGAAGAAATCCTATTATTGATACTAGTATAATAGCAAATATTGTTGAAACGCTTGCTCTTAATTCAAGCGAGGAAGATAAGGGAAAGGTGAATTTCATCAAAGCTGAAAAGAAATGTTTAAATGTTTATGTATTTTATTTTTTTTTTATAGTACGGATGGCTGGACATTAGACCATCCAACCCTGTAGCTATCTGGAATTCAGGATCATCGGTCCACAGCTTGAGAACAAGATCTGCTTTCAACTTAAACAGAGGAATAAGCAAGACGTGAGTAACAGCGGTAGGCATAAATTGACAAGAGGTTCTGATACAATTATTTTCAGCAGTGAATCGTTAATAAAAAGCTTTAGCACTCCTTTGATACCTAGAAATGCCAAACTACTTGACGGAAAAGGGACAAAGTAGGTGTTAATATACAATAATTGCCAAAATTATACAAATAAATATTGTATAATTACAAAAAGTAAAATAGTGACACTTTTGTTTTAATTTAAAATTGGTAAATGACTTTTGACTTTTAGGAAGGATCAGCTTAAAAACACAAAAGCAATTTCTAATCTGAGGTAATAGTTAAACACTATATTAAAAAAAAAAAAATGTCTTAACAATTTTATTTTGACAGTATGCAAGGGATTATGAAGAACATCGGAAAATACAGTTCAATACAATTTCAGGATTATTCGATCAGATCGAAAGTTACAAAGAATAATAAATCAAATGAGCCGATGAAAGCATTGCCACAACCAGGAGTCGTTCTGCTTAATGCAAGGTGCTTAAGATTCAATGTGAAGTTCATACATATGTAACCAAATTTTGGTTTTACAATTTTTTTTTAAATTTATTCTAGGGGCAGCATATCACAAAACACCGTCTCAAGGAATACAAGCCTCATGCAGATACAGAGGAAGCCGAATAATAAAACCCGTCCACAGACTTCAGGAGGTGAGTTGACAGGTAGGGTGACACCGAGCCAACCGGCGAATGTTAAAAGCAGACAAGAAAACAGCAACCACAGAGGCAAGACACCTACAAAAGTGGAATCGAAACCGAAACAGCCTGAAATACCGGTGGAAGAAAATGTGCAAACCTGTAAAGAGGAAGATAAGGAGATGAATATTGAAACAACAATAAAAAAGTGCAAGAAATTCAACAAACTGCATGAAGCATGTGCCTCAAGGATAACCAGCAACCAAAACCTAGCTGCAACCGTTGTGAAACAGCCGATTATAATATCCAAACAACAGATTAGTAAGAAATATTTTAAAAGAAGCTTATCCGGAGAAGAGACAGTTTTTGCAGGCATTGATTTAAGGTATTTTTAAATTCCTTTAATCGCTTTTAAATTTGAAAATTTAACATTTGTCTACTGTTAAATTTATAGTTCAAGTTCTGATAGTGATGAAGAGTTCATCCTAAGGGAGAAACACAGCGTCGCTTCAATCCGACATACTTTCCGAAGGTTTTTGGAATCACAAGAGAACCTTTGTAGTGATTTATAATTTACTTTATGTAGACATTTCCCCAAAAGTGCTTTCAGATGGGCATCAAACCACCAGTGTAAAAAAAAGGTGAGTGTGTTTCAATGAAAAATCAACCAGGGTTAATGGTCTTTTTTTTATAAACAGGTGCCCAATAAAAATAAATTTGAAAGAGGAAGTGTGTTTAATACTTATGTGAATTACATTTGATAATCCAATTGTTATTCAGATACAAAAGGATAACAGAAACGACAGAAGAAAAATATTGATTAAAGGAGAAAATAAACATTTTTTATTACATGGTCTCAATAATTAGATTGTAAATAAGAACAATTATTCTTAAACTTAAAGTTGATAAAATTCTTTTAACAAAAATGTCGTCAGTTTTTGAATAGTTTCTTCTTTCTGGATTTCAGACTTTTCAGCAATTCAGGCTGAATCCATATTTTTCCACCATGCATATGGAATTTTTGGTGATTCCATCTGAAAAAAGTATTTCTATTTTTCTTAAGAAATTAATTTAACTCTTTTTTTTAGAATTTTCTTTTTAAACCGAAGTAAAGTACCACTTGTAGTTTGGACATTTTTGATCATCCCAATCTGCTTTTTCTTCTTGGTGTGAAACTTGGAAATGACCAAACTTCAGATTTACCACAAAAAAATATATATCCTGCAGTGTATCACTTGCTAAAAGTCTAAAAACACCGGAGAAACAGTTTCAATATCATTTACGTTATCATCCTTTGATTTTTGACTTTCTGGTTCATCTACCGGTTCAGTATATGGCAGAGTGCTGAAAAAAAAAATTTTAAAAATTCACTTTTAAGTTCAAACAGTGACTTTTGCTTGCTGCCATTTCAAACAAACAAAACAAAAATTATTGGGGAGGGAAGAATAAACGGAATTTCAAATAAACGCAACAGAAATGTATATTTTAACAAATTTCAAGTTGTCACAAGGACAGGTGGGACGAGAAACAAAGGGGAGACCGTTTCGATATCGTTAACATTCGATCCGCTTGGTTTAGCCTCTTCAACATCTTTGACAAGTTTTTTATTAGAAGGTACATGTCTACGTCCCAGGCTGAAAAGAAACACTTATGATTAGAATTTAAATTTTATAGGGGGAAATTAAATTAGTTTCCTCTATCAAAGATGATTCACAGCAAGCAAAAGTTAAACAAAAAATATCCTTATTACTTTCAACTTACTGTTTCATTAAGCAGAAGATGAATACATAAAAAAATGCACCGAGGATTCCAAGGCCTATGGCTAAAATCCCTGAAAAAGCAAGCTGGTGAAACACGCCGACTGCCTTTCGGTCTAGCTCAGCTAGAAACAAAATTAATTTATTAACAATAAAACATTTCAATAATCACACTACCTTTAACATCTTTCTCGTTTTCAAGGCTTGCTAGCCAGAGGTTCAGCTCAGTGTAGTTCAGGACACACTTGTTAAAAATCAAATCATGGAACCTTCCAGTACAAATTATTATTTGAGCAATAAAATAAATTAAATTAAATACTCACTTTGCACACACGCATTTATTTATCTCAGAAGAGCATATCAGAGAAAAATCTTGACAGTGATCATCATGAGTGCAGTTCTGGTGATATCTCTTGGTTTCTATTGATTCTTTGCCTTTTATAAACAGTTCTTCATCTTTGGACTCTGAATGGGATAGGCTCTTTTTGAGTGAGTAGTAATTCAAGACACAAATGTTCTTCTTTGGGTCCCAATAATGATATCTACAAAATAATTGTACACAACAGCCAAAATTATTTCGTTTACTTATGAAATATTATTGGATCATTGGATGGAGGATTGCAGCTTGGTCGTTTTTGGTCATCACGGTCTGTATTTCCTTACTGCTTAGGTCTATTTAGATGGTTAGAAACAGCCAAATTACAAATAATATTGCAATAAGTTCAACAAGATTAACTATAAATTGTGATGGTTCTTTTTTATTTTATTATTTGTTGAAACTGTCAATAAATAAATTATTTGAAATGATTTTTAACATAAAAATTTAAGGATCACTGATTACTGATTTATATAAGCTCAAATCTCCACAAGCAAGGACAACATATATGTTGAGTTGAGCCTATCACTTCTTGCAGCTCGCTAGCAATTCTAGTTATTGTGTAATTTACAATAGGTCAGCAACTGGCCTCGAGAATCACTCACGTCGGATGTAGGCAGTTGGGGATCATATGTCAGAGCACAGTATTGTCTGTTCAGCCACCTGAGGTCGGGCTCCAGGGGTTATCAACAGCTAGGTCATGTCATTCTACAAATCCGAACCTATTCTCACTCTCACCCAGTCTTAAATACATTTTTGTTATTTACATTCCATTCACTCAGGGTAGTGAAATACTTGACATTCCTCCATCATCATTTACACCTATTATACAACCTAATTGAGGTTCAATGGGGTAATTAATATTCCACTATTCGCTCTTTTACACTACACGTTCATGCCAACGTTCACTACGTACATTCACTCTCAACACACACTAGTGAACACAAAACACGATATCCCCTTCACACTATAATTCCCTTCTTCTATTAGTCAGATCCTCTGAGGGCACTAATCGACAGTGCTGTCAAAGGGATGGATTGTGGTGGTTAAGTCCGAAGGTTGTGATACTAAGCCTTAGCCACATCTACCTTTTTATTTAAGGATAAGTTTATAAGATAAGAATTGATTATTTTTAAACTTTATAGTTCAGCTTTTGTTGATAATTTTTGATAGCAATTATTTTGGTCTGTCTATCCTCACTGGGTTGGTCAGGTACATTTTGGCATTTTACCATTTTAAGACAGATAGGCAGAACAAAACAATTGGTAACGGCAAAATTACTCTTAAAAAATGTTTTTTTCTTTGAATGTCTTTGAATCTTAAAATTTAGTACAGTCATGCCTAACTAGAAATCTCCTAGCTAGAAAAAAAAATCACCTGATGCAAGTGCACTTTTGGTCAATCTTCGAACATCTGAGTGCCGTAGTATTGAAATTGCAATTCAAATCATCTGAGCACGCTTGCAGATAAATGCCGAGAGCTTGTTCTGCAAAACAAGACAATCCATAAAATAAATTGAAGTTAAAAAAAAAAAAAAAAAAAAAAAACGCACCGAAGAAAGCAAACACCAAAAGAAAATAATGAAATTGAAACATTGTACAACAGGCAAACAATTAATAGGACACAGACCGTATGCAGGTTCTCCCCACTGGGCCTGATACTAAAAATAATTCTGTTCCTCTGCCAGAACTTTATAAACAGATCCACTATTTTGTTTTTATATGAACTTTTCATGCACAAAAAAGAAAAATTTAATTAAATTCTATTACATTATTTAAACATATTCATACTGAAGAAATCAAGATCAAAAAAGTAATAAAATTACTAAACTCTCTAGTAATTAATTTAATTAATATGAGTTTTAATTGATCTTATTAACCATAGTAATAATTATTAATTTAATTATTACTAAAATATCTCAATTTTCTGACGGATTAAAATTTCAAACGACTATCTAGTGCATTCAATTAAAAGATTTTTTTAAATGTGAAATATAAAAAATTTAACAGCAAATATCCACACACTTGGATATTTCAAAGTTTTACCATCTATGACAAGTAAAAATAGAAATTTTTTGAAAAATTACATTTTTATGTCCTTACCATTTATACTCGATGCACATCATGTAAGTCTGTAGTTTCACTGATGGAAAAAAAATTAAATAAAAAAATAAATCAATTAAGCTTTAAAAAATTTGGTTTGTTTAATCCATGTTGCCATAAATGAAAAAAGGTGCGAAATAAAAATCGTGCGGCGAAATTTTGAGAAAGACTTTAATAAAATAGTTACTTACAAGTGAGTTTTTTTATAATGAAAGAGATACTTTATAAATAACAAAGTCAATTTTTCTACACGTCAGAATAAAATTATTTTTATTTCTTTTTTTAATATAATCAATCTTGATTATTGCTTTAGTCTTCCTCTATTTCATCGCAGGTACGTTTGTTTATGATTTTAGATGGTGATTGAGAGCACTGGAGCAGGCGCGCTTTGTAAATCGGCTCATATTCCTCTAGCTGGAACATGAAGCCCACATTTGGATTAATGCAGAAGCGTCTCTGCTGAACGAGATCATAAGCTTTCCTTAAAAAATCAAAAACTAATTAAAAATAAAATAAATAAATAAATAAGATGACATACTTAAATTCTAAACCGTATTTTTCCATGACGTAGGCTAGAACTAGAGCGGCACTTCTTGATATACCGGCATTTCCATGTACAAGAACTTTACCACCTGACTCAAGGATTTCATTGATGAAATCCCTAACAGTGACAAAGTGCTGGATGATATTCTCGGACGTCGAGTCTGCAATATCCAGGATTAAATACCTAAAATGGTCGAGAAAGTTGGGCCTGATGAACTGCGCCTCGAGCGAGTGCCTGACACAGACTATTCCCTTTATTCCGGACGATTTGAGCTCCTCGAGCTTCGAACGCATGGCGGATGAGTACGGTCCAAGGAACAGACCAGGTACAATTTCTTGCATCGTCCTTCGCATGCTGTACTTCCATTCTTCATGACTGTACAAATATTCAACCTTCGGATAACTTGGAACTGCATCGCCATTCATAATAACCTGTGAAGTTAATAAATAAAACAATGTTCTTTTTATAATAATTAAATTTGTCTCTTTATTCAGTAAAACACCACAGAACATTCAATATTAATACTTCTACATAGGCCAAACTTTTCAAACTTACACAAAACACTAAAACTTGACTACTACATTCCTTTTTCAAATTCTAAACTTGTCTGTCATTCATTTATTTTAGTTTTAGAGATCCGATCTGATTAATGCATCAGAAAATCAGACAAAACAGTCAGAAATTCAACAACACAGCGGATCTAATTTTACAAGAAATGTTCTTAAGTACAGAAATTTCAGGATTTTGAAGGAAGTGAGTGTCTGCCAGATTCGACAGACTAGCTTATCATACACTCCAAGCCAATCATAGATCAGATGTATTTATGATGTACGGTATAAACATATAATATTTTTAAACTTCACTGACATCTAGAACAACAGAACTTTCAGAAAATAAGTATGCAGTTTGCTAATTGTGGCTTGCCAAGTGTGTAGCTCTCCTAATTATTTAATTGAGATTCAAGGCCACAAAATACATTTTACAGATCAAAATAGCAAGTATAGGCACACCAAAATGATCAAAACATTAATGGAAGCAGTGAACGATGTAACCCATCATGTCACATAAGTGATCTTCAGGACTAGCACCAAGAGAAGGTGCTGACCAATTTGTTGTGGTAATCCCTACATCCTCCAAGTAATGGATGACAACTCAAGCTATAAGCGGTTGAGCATTATCCTGCATTAACACAATAAATGAAGTGAATGGTACCACAGCTTCCAGAACTTCCTCAATGTACCTTAGAGTAGCTAAAGATCCATTCTGTATGTTAATCAGTTCGGTACTGGCATAGACGTTGATTCTACCCCATACCGTAACTAACTCTTTGAAAAGGCTGTGACACACATGGCACATGGAGCATAGCTCCACATCTTTCCCTCACTAGGTTGTCTGATTGCCACAAACCAAACCGACAATCATCTGTGAAGAGAATATAACCCCCCTCATTGTTCAACTGTCCAAAAGAAATGCTGATATGTGTATTGTCGCCTTTTTACTCAATGCCTCTCTAGTATTAGAGAACGTGAAGCGAGATGTCTAGAGACTAGGCTATTCTTGCAAAGCCTTCTCATCACCCTTAGGAAGCCGTTAAATGACAGTTCCATGGTGCTGTAAGGGCAATAAAGCGATTATCTTTTTTAGTTAAATTTATTGGTTTTATGAAAGAAAACAATTTAAAAAACCAATAAACTCACAGAAAAGTTGGCTCTGGAAAGTATGAAATTGAATTGAATTGATTTTCTTTATTTTTAATTTTAAGAGTGTAAAAGGATTAGTAACACCGAAAATGTAAACAACTGATATTCATTTTGTTTTTACATTTTGTTAACTATTAATCTTTATACCTAGTTATTATGGAAAATAATGGAATAAATACTTTTTTATTTTTATTTTTTTTTGTCTTTGAGGATATTACAGAAAAATATAAAAAAGATTAATGCTTTTTCAGAATTAGTACATTTCCATACTTTCCAACATTTTTAAATTGTGAGATTTGATCTCGCGGTCACGTAGAGATGAATCTGTAGTTTAGTTGTTCCTGATCAACCTGTTCTGTCTATCCTTGCTTCTTTGGCCTGTCAAGTACAGACCCACCGCTAAAGATGGGTATAAGAAGCTGAAATGCGTGTGACAGATCAAAACAACACGTATAGTCAAGTCTAAAGCTTAACATCTTCTTGTGGTTTGGTCATTTTCATGCATGCAGAACACATTATAATGTTTCCCAATTGTTACTTTGTGTACAAGAACGGAAAATAAGAGTAGAGGCCTAGTTTCACAGTGGAAGCTAGGATCAAAGCTGGCTTATTCAGTTACGGCAGTGAAGCTACTCGCACACACCGCATTCTTCGTTGCTGCATGGGTTTTTGTGTTTCTAGTAGCAGTTAAAAAGAAAAAAAGGCAATGGCGAATAGATGGATTTCCAAACAAAATATAAATTTTGTGGAGTTAAACAAGGACCAAATCAACTTGTGAAACATTTTGGATCCTAATTATGAGAATAGATTTCTGTGAGCCTGCCTGACCACATTCGCATGGCATTGGGTTTACAAGGCACAAATAAAGTAACAAAAAAGATCAAAAATTTATGTTCTATGTATAACCAGGAGTTTTTTTTTCTTTTTCCTCTAAAAAGCGGAACAGGGGACTCTGAAACTCGCTACCATGTTCGAGAACTCTTCTTAAGTCCGGCAGCATGCCTATACGCTCTCTGTATGGAGCCAAGGCATGACACGCCTCTATTATGTGGGACAAATCGAGCAACCTTTCTCTGGTGTCCACCACACCAAAAGCAGGTGCCCATGTGTCAACCGTGTATGGCCAATCCTCAGTCGGGTAAGGATGATCCCTTGTCTCCTGCTCAGGTTCTCTAAAGGCCATCTACTGGTCGTGCTCTTGACTCGCAAGAGCCTCTCCGACGACCCCGCCCACTGACAACCAGGAGTTATTGAAAACTGAGAAAAGCAAAAAAGTTAATGTGGCACTAATGAGATTTATACACTAGCCATCAAATGGTTCAATGCTAAGGTATTATGTTATTTATTATGGTATGAACTGTGATCAGTCTTGAATTTTGCAACAACAGTACACAAGTCTACTGAAAAGATGTGTGTACACACATGCAGTAGCTGTCTACTTTCACACCAGCAGCTCGCACTTGTGCGATCAGGGAGGCAAGTCGAGCTACTGTAATGTGAGTACATAGGTTCAGTATTAGAAATGATGAATGATGGAGTGTGTGCGGTGTTCAATCCTTTTTTAAAAAAGATAGTTCCTATTCACAGTAAGTAAGGTTCAGTATTTGTCTACTGTCAGATCATCAACTCTTATTGTGTAACCAGGTCTTTAGGCAGTGAGCAAATGCTTTAGCTCATGACTTCCTGTTTTGGGGGGTTGGAAGAACTAAGCTGATCATGGACTAACAGGTTCAAAACTGGACTGACAATAACACTAGTTCACTGGGAGAAGTCTAATATTAATATTTAAATTATGTATAAAATATATTTTAAGTTGATTGTGGAGAGCATTAATAATAATCGTGTTTTAAATGATTAAAGTATGCCCTCTGTTAAAAACTTGATAAAATTACCTAAAATGCCCTCAAATCGTTCATGGAAAAGAATGTGTCTCCGAAGACATTTCTATGATCTGTTCCAGCTCGAAGAAATTCGACTTGACCATTTATCCTAATTAATTTGGTGTTCCCTCAGTCAGAATTTTCTTTATATAAAGAAGAGGCCGTTGAATTCAAATTACAATTTTTCAAATCCCGCTATAAAAAAATAACACCACAATGAAAGAAAGAAAAAAAGCCCCAGGGATTTTCTTTTCGAATTGTACAAAAGTGTGAGAACGTTGGGTCGAAAGGTTGAAAACTGCCAGGTTGAATACACAAATACAAGGAAAGAACAGGTTAAATCAAACAAGCAGGATTAACCGTCAATACATTGAAATAAACAATACAGAAATCGATTCATCATCGTTTATTGTCATTTTTTTCTATTAAATTATCGTTTGATTCTTGAATCAATGTGAGAATCGTGCGGTTAACGATATCTTATCATTCGAAGGTTATTCTGTTTGACAAGTCGCTGGGCAACTGGTTAGCGACCGGTAACTAATAAACATCAACCACTTGTTTACATACTTTTAATCAGAGAATAACACACAACCAAATAAAATGGAAAAACCTCAGAAAATGCCCAAAGTAGCTAAGGTAAATTTTCACATCTGTACAGTATAAAGAAACTTGACTTATAACAACAAAAGCATTTTAGCCGTTAACCATAAATTAACTACAAAGCGACGGTTTTATACTTAAATTTGTTACTGTTTTTATTTTCTAACATGCTTATGCAGTAATATCTTTAAAAAGTGTATTAATCCTGATGTATATGCACTGCAAAACATATATCATTTGTCTTAAAAGTGCCCTTAGATTAGATTGTATAATATAAGAGCTGGCCTGTTTACGATCTAAGCATCATTGGTCTGTTGTGCATTTCCATTTTTTTTATTCTTGAGCTTCTTGTTAAGCTTAAGGCTTTTTACTAGACCCCAAAGCTTTTTCAAGGAACTGTGTGTATCCTTCAGGCCATGGCCCTCTCCCAGAATTAATAATCTCAGCCTACATAGGCCTCCGCAACAACAGAGGACATGTTCCTCTTTTCTTTTTCTTGGCAATAACTGCACAGGCTTATTTCTGCAACTTCAAGTCTATATATATGCCTGCAGTGTCCAGTCAGTAATTCAACTATTATTCTAGTCGTAGCACGTCCTAGATTTAGTAGTTCTGTCGTTTATGTGATGGTTCTTTGATAAACTTTTTTGCATGCTCTGTCCTGGGCTACATTCCCCTTGAGCTGAGGACTTATTATTTATCCATCCAAATGGATCCACCGTTTTGGCAGTTTCGTAAACTACGTAAGGGTTTAGGAACAACAGGTGTCCTCATCAAACTTTTCTTGGCCAATTTGTCAGCCTCTTCATTTCCCCCTATGCCCTATTTGAACTCGTACCCTGACAACGGCATTTTTCCCAATATCTGACAGGGCTCTAATGCAGTTTCAAAGGACTCAGGTCTGGAAATTGCCTTCAGTGCCATCTGGGTGTCCTATTCTTTTATTAAAATACCCAGACTTTTTATCTCCCTGGCACATAGTCCAATAGCCACAGTTTCCGCTTGGGGGCATATTATCCTAGGCTTAGATAAATTCTAGTACTTGGTTTTTTTTCCATAAATGCCAGCTCTTGACCCTTATTCAGTTTTTGAGCCATCTGTAAACCAGATATGGTCGGGATTAACAGGGATCCATTTTTCCCAGACTGCTCTACAAGGTATTTTGATTAGAAATTTTTTGTCTATTCATTACTTCACAGACCAAAATGAAATCGCACCATTTGAAATATTTAAGTTGGAAATTATCCAGTATTATGCCAAGCATTTTGTTTTATGTTTTCAATTGTATTATTCTGATTTTTGGAGGTCATTCAACTTTAAAGCTTTTTCACCTTTTCAGTTGCCTTAAGGTGGTCAGCGACAGTCGATTTGCTAACTGAAAGATTCTCTGCAAGTTCTCGAACAATTGTTCTGGGATTTTCTTCGAACAAAGCTCACAGAACATCATCTAAGGAAGAAATCCTTCCTTGACCTTCTTTGTCTTAAAGGTTAAAGTCTTCCTCTTTAAATTTTTTAAAACATCTGTGGTCGGTGCTCTCACTCACACTGCCATCGTGGCAGACTTCATTAATGACCATTTGGGCATTATTCTAACCAAATTTAAACTTGTTAAATTACACAAAAATCATGTATTGACATATTAGAAAAGACTAAATTATTCCCAAGGAACGAAATGCTACTGAGGTAAACAAGTATTTTTGTTTGAAAGATGAAAATGAATTGACATCAATTGACAATTGAAAATGAAAAAGTATTGACATCCATACAAAATAATAATCCATCAAACATAATCAGTTTATTATGTAGATGGGTAATTGAAAGGAAACATGAAAACCTTTTCCTGGAAAATCCTATAACTTGGCAAAACACTTTCAATTAAACTCTTGTTTTCTTTCAACTTATAGTTGAGCTCAAATAAATAGTATAGCAAATTAATAAACTAGACGTTACTTAGTCTTCCTCTTTTCACCCCACGTGTCTTCTTTTATTGCTTTGCTTAATAATTGATTAAAGTGAAGAACTCATTTTTTCAATTTTAGCGCCAGAATAATGTTAAGTTCTGTTCAAAATAACCTCCTTTAGGTTAAAAGTAACCTCAGTTTGTCAATATTCCTCCAAAATACCACGTTTCTTTGAAACGCATCCTATTTCTCTCAGGTTTCAGGGGATATTATAAATTGGAGAATGGTCACCCTTAGGCCTTTCACCTGTACGGATCTGCTCCAGATAAATGAAATGTACGTTCATATATATATATTGAAATATCTCTGATGTAAAGGGTGAAAAAACCGGCTTTTTATTGACGAAAATATCGTTTTTTTTACAGAAACCTGGATCCATTGACGGAAACAGTATCCTTTTATAGACACTCTAGCATGACTATGCAAGCGGGGAAGCTACGGTTTGACACGCTTGCTTGGTATATCTTTTTTTTTTTAAACATTAATTTTTGTAACAAAGCCCTCATTAACAAATTGATCATGTATTTGAAATGATTTATGATCTTTTTTAAAACTTTCCTACCAATTATATCAGTATGGAATGCCTTTTTATATGCAGTATTTGGCCCTGTGGCCCGAGTTTTTTAAAGTCGCGGTCTCACCCACAGGAGAATTGATGGGCTACAGTAAGAAATTTTTTGTTTGAAAATAACTTGAATTTTTTTCTTCAATACTCTTTTTTTTACATTTCAGTCATGGGAAAGGCAGAAGGAAAAGGCGAACTTTGGCACGGCCACGTGACCGCATTGACGGTATCACCTAAATACAGGCGGTTAGGAATCGCCGGCATTTTGATGAAATCCTTAGAAGACATATCAGAAAGGTAGAAAAGCGATAATAATGACAATTTTCTATAATATTTATGATGTTTATTTTTACAATCTTACAGGAAAAACTGTTATTTTGTCGACCTCTTTGTCAGGGTCAGTAATAAAAATGCAATAGCCATGTACAAAAAACTAGGCTACACTGTCTACAGGACAGTCATGGAATATTATTCCGGAGAGCCAGATGAAGACGCTTACGGTAATAAAAATAAAAAACCAAAGACAATGAAAACACATTGAATTTTTGTTTACAGATATGAGAAAAGCATTGAGCCGAGACGTCCTGAAGAAATCTGTCGTCCCTTTAGTCCATCCTGTCAAAGCGGAGGATGTCGAGTGAGCTGATTTTTTACACCTGTTTAAAAATGATACCACCTCACAACTGGATTTTCAAAAAAGAAATTGTGTTCTTGATAATATACATTTGAAGGAAGGATAACCTACTTTTAAAAAAAAATCATTAACATAAAAATTTCCTGTAAAATTTTCTGTATAGTATAACTTATGTTTTGTCTGTTTACTTTTTTATCACTGATAATTGTTTTGCAATTAAAAAATATATAAATTATTTTATAATTATAAACCTGCATTATTTTCTGGACAACCCAGTACTAGACCACTTGTCTTTAGTATCTAGTTGCTTTGCTTACACTTAGCTGAATTTCTATCTTGGCAAGTAAAATAGAACTACCACTTTTTCTTTGGTGGTGATAATGTTTCAGGATAGAACAAAATGGATTTTGGATTAACTTCACTGATGAAAGTTACTCGTAAATGCGTAATAGGCATTAGACTTACATAAACTACTTGTTGATATTTTACGCTTATGCATAAATGACTCGTCAACAATGTTCAATATTGTCAAGGAGTATTTTGGATTTGGTTTTTTCGTGTAATACTAATGATTCTGTTTTTAAGATGAAGGCTACCACCCACCATTAGAATTTTGGATAAAAGAATACTATGAATTAACTCATAAGACTGATAGGTCGACCCATTTAAGATTTTTGATTTTGAGAACCTTTCTCGAGAAATAATTGCTGTCGATTGGGACATTATATCATTATCTGTTGTACACCTTTAATGACATAATTCAAAGTCTTATTTATAAATACACTCCAAGGAAGAAAATATACCCATCAATGTGTCCGAGATGGTATGCAAAAGATCTCACCTCCTTGAATAAAAGAAAAGTTATAGGTCATCGTTAGACGTTAATAAAAGAGGACATCTTTTCACTCACTAGTCACTACACTGAGTTTTCTGCTAGTGGCGGGAAGGGAGGAGTTTCGTAATCATGTCAAAATTGATTCTAAAGCAATTATATTTAAAAATGTATTCGAATTTTTTTTAAAATAAACCATTTTTTATTTTGATAATTTTAATTTCCATATAGAATATTTAAAAACAATAGGTATTGGTAAAAAATGTATCGATACCAAGTATCGGTCATATAGCATTTATACATCGATAGTATGAGGTACGTTAGTATTCCTTCGATAACCACTTGAAGGTTTCAACCGTGCTTGGTCTTCGTTGTTTACATACGTTTTCTTCATCAGAGAATAACACGCAACCAAAGAAAATGGAAAAACCTCAGAAAATGCCCAAAGTGGCTAAGGTAAAGTTTAACATCTGTACAGTATAAAGAAACTTGTCTTATAGCAATAAAACATTTCAGCCGTTAACCATAGATTAACTGCAAAGCGACGGTTTTATACTTAAATTTGTTACTGTTTTTATTTTCTAACATGCTTATACAGTAATATCTTTAAAAAGTGTATTAATCCTGATGTATATGCACTGCAAAACATATATCATTTGTCTTAAAAGTGCCCTTAGATTAGATTGTATAATATAAGAGCTGGCCTGTTTACGATCTAAGCATCATTATTGGTCTGTTGTGCATTTTGAATTTGTGACTGTTTTTATTTTCTGACATGCTTATACAAAAATATCTTTGAAACAAAATGTATTAATTGTGCTGTATATTCACTGCAAAACATACCGTTTGTATGAAAAGTACCCATAGATTAGATTGTATAATATAGGAGCTGGCCTGTTTACGACCTACGCACCAGTGATCTGTTGTGCATAACCATTTTTTCCTCATTAAGCTTAAGGCTTTTTACTAGACCTCAATGAACCGTTTGTATCCTTCAGGCATTGGCTTTTCCTCTCTCAGGATTAGGAATCACAGCCTACATAGCCTTCGCACCAACAGAGGACACGTTTTGGTTTGCCTCTTCTTCTTGGCAATATCTGCATAGGCTTGTTTCTGCCACTCTGAGTGTGTACATATTCTTCCGGAATCTGCAGTGTCCAGCCAGCAGGCCAACTATTATTCTAGTCGTAGCACGTCCTAGATTTAGTGTTCTGTCATTAGTTTCTGTGATGCTTCTTTGATAAACTTTTTTACATGCCTCTGTCCCGGGCTACATTCCCATTGAACGGAGGACTTGTCACTTGAACATTGTCTAATGGATCAACGTTTTTGGCAGTTTGGTAAGCCACAACAGGTGTCCTCAACGAACTTTCCTTGGTCAATTTGTCGGTCTTTTCATTGTCTCTCTGCCCTAGGTGCCCTGGTACCCAGGCAAGGGTAATTTTGTTATTTTCCCAATGTCTGTCTGACAGGTCTCTAATACAGTCCCAAATGACTCTGGACTTTACAGCTGATGCAGCCCTTACCTTCAGTGCTGCCTGGCTGTCCGAGTCGATGGTTGTTTTTCAATTTCAAAATTTCCTAGAAAGAAAGAAAAATTATCTCTCAATACTCTAGTTAAATTATTAACTGATAATATTGAAAGGCCAAAATGCATCTGACATACTAAAACAACACTGTATGTAGACTAAAATGATCAGATACGACTGTTGTAGACTACAGATCCCAAAAGAAATTTCAAAATATTTTTAATTAATGTATAATTGAGAAATTTCTTCAAAAGGTTTTTGGCGTTAAAAACCAGTAATTTTACCGTTTACAATCATACTGGTCTGCCTAATTGTTTGTCATTTGGCCACAAACACTCTGTTGATGATAGTAAAAGGGTGAAACATATTGGACAGACCAAAACATCGACAAAAATCACACTAAAATGTGTAGACTAATTACTGCTAAGCACTATAGCCACTTTTGCGGCTTTCAGTTTAGCTAGGTCTCTTTTGTTCATTGTGAAATGTGAAGAGTGTGTCGGTGGTTATAACCAAACTTCAACTCAACCAAGCTACAGACTTTTTTTGTAAGAAATGGTGCTTGGATTTTTTTAAGGTTGTAATACAATTGAAAAGTTTTATATACTCAGATACAAGTACTAGACAATCATGGCATGTATTTTTTTAAATTTAATAGTAAAATTAGAAAGATTTTAGTTAATATTATTGAGCACTAAATTATTGTACTATGTTAACTAGGTCAAGAATAAAGCACCTGCAGAAATTCAGATTACTGCTGAGCAGCTGCTGAGGGAGGCGAAAGAGAGGGATTTGGAAATCGTTCCACCTGTAAGTATACTTGAATTGAATGTCTTATTGTTTGACTCAACCTTTTGTTTTTCTTCAGCCACCCAAGCAGAAAATCTCCGACCCAGAGGAACTTGCTGATTACCAGCACAGGAAGCGCAAGGCTTTCGAGGACAATATAAGAAAAAACAGAATGGTAATAAGCAACTGGATAAAGTATGCACAATGGGAAGAGAGCCAAAAACAGGTCGACAGGGCGAGGTCGATATACGAAAGAGCGCTTGATGTCGACCACAGGAATATCACCCTCTGGTTGAAATACACCGAGCTTGAAATGCGTAACCGTCAAGTAAACCATGCCAGGAATCTGTGGGATAGAGCAGTCACGATTCTGCCGAGGGCAAACCAATTTTGGTACAAGTATACCTACATGGAAGAAATGCTTGGCAACATTGCAGGTATGCCGGTTTGAGATTGTTTTAAATTAAAAAGAGTTGTATTAATTTTTTGTTTTAAGGTGCTCGTCAGGTTTTTGACAGGTGGATGGAATGGGAGCCGGAAGAGCAGGCCTGGTTGACATACATTAAATTTGAACTGCGCTATAAAGAAATTGAACGGGCAAGGGCCATATACAATAGATTTGTCATGGTTCATCCTGATGTTCCAAATTGGATTCGTTTTGCCAAGTAATTTATTAATTAATAAATATTTAATTATAAATTGACTTTTTTTTTTACTTTTTTTAGATTTGAAGAACGACAGGGCTTTATATCAGGTTCAAGAAAAGTTTATGAACGTGCCGTTGAGTTCTTTGGTGAAGATATAATTGATGAAAGGCTCTACATCGCATTTGCTAAGTTTGAAGAGGCCCAACGTGAAGTATGCTGATTTATAACAACTTTTTAGACCATTGTTTAAAAAAAAATGAAATTTTCAGCATGACAGAGCGAGAGTTATTTATAAGTATGCACTTGACAATTTGCCGAAAGACAAAACCGCTGACATATACAAGGCATACACAATTCACGAAAAGAAATACGGCGATAGGACTGGAATTGAAGATGTTATTGTTAGCAAAAGGAAATTCCAGTACGAGGAAGAGGTCAAGGCCAATCCGAACAATTACGACTCGTGGTTCGACCTCCTGCGTCTTGTCGAGGAAGAAGGCGAGACAGACGTCATCCGGGAGACATACGAAAGGGCCATTTCAAACGTTCCCCCCTCAAAGGAAAAGGACATGTGGAGGCGTTATATATATTTGTGGATCAACTACGCCCTTTATGAAGAATTGGAAGCTCAGGATGAAAACCGCACACGTCAAATTTACCGCATGTGCTTGGAGCTCATTCCTCACAAGATCTTCACCTTTAGCAAAATTTGGCTCCTGTACGCCCACTTTGAAATCAGACATAAAAACCTTCCGGCCGCCAGAAAAAGCCTGGTAAGAATTTTACATAATTCAGCAAATAGTTAATTTTATTAACAATGGTTTTGTTTTAGGGCATGGGTTTGGGCATGTGTCCTAGAGACAAATTATACAGGGGGTACATCGATTTAGAAATTCAATTAAGAGAGTTTGACAGATGTAGAATTTTGTATGAGAAATTTTTAGAACATGGTTCTGAAAATTGCATCACTTGGATGAGAGTAAGTGTTTTATTTTTTTACAAAAAACATTTGTACTTCTTATATTCAATTAAATTATATCTTTTCTTTCCTAATAAATAAATATAAGCTTAGATCAACTTATTTTTTTCCATATCTGTTTATTTTGTTATTAATTTTGTAAAGTAACAATTTTCTTGTTTAGTTTGCAGAATTAGAAACATTGCTTGGTGATTTAGACAGAGCAAGAGCAATTTACGAGCTAGCTGTCAACCAGGCAAGGCTTGACATGCCTGAGATTTTATGGAAGGCATACATTGACTTTGAAATCAGCATAGGAGAGCCGCAAAACGCCAGATTGCTTTATGAGAGGCTTTTGGAAAGAACACACCACATCAAGGTCTGGATGAGCTACGTCCAATTTGAGATGACGCACAGTCAAGACGAGGGGCTCGACCCAGTATCACTCGCAAGGAAGATTTATGAAAGGGGCAACACTGCCCTGAGAGAATCGGGCGAAAAGGAAGAAAGGGTCCTTCTGCTCGAAGCGTGGAGGGATATGGAAAAGAACCACGGCGATGATATCAGTCTTGCCAAAGTCGAAGCTAAGCTCCCGAGGAGAGTCAGGAAAAGGCAGAAAGTCATCAGTCCCGACGGAGTAATTCAATTTTCACTCAATATTTATAAATCTAATGTATTTTTATTTTATTACATTTTTTTTTCTCTAGGTTGAAAGTGGTTGGGAGGAGGTGTTTGATTATTTATTCCCTGAAGATGAGGCGATCAAGCCTAACTTAAAACTTCTAGAAAAAGCCAAGCTTTGGAAGAAAAAACAAGAAGAAATCACTCCTACAGAAGAAATCAAAGAGTGATTGAAAGATTAATTTAAGGCTTATAAAAAAAGTTTATATATATTTTTTTAAATTGCAAAACAATTATCGGTGATAAAAAAAAGTACACAGACAAAACATACGTTATATTATATAAAAAAGTTAATGTTAACGGTTGTTTTTAAAAGTAGGTGGCCCTTCAAATGTATTTTATCAAGAACACAATTTCTTTTTTGGAAATCTAGTTGAGAAGTGATAAATAGTTTTAACCGGAGTAAAAAATAAGCTCAATCGACATCCTCCGCTTTGACTGGCTGTAAACAAAAATTTATTGATGTTGATTTGTTTTCCAGTTTTTATTACAGTAAGTGTCTTCACCTGTAATATTCCATTACTGTCCTATAGACAGGGTAGCCAAATTTTTTGTACATGGCTATTGCATTTTTATTACTGACCCTAACAAAGAGGTCGACAAAATAACAGTTTTTTCTGTATGATTGTAAAAATAAACACTGTAAATATTGTAGAAAATTATATGTTTTTTTTTTTATATTTTTTTAACCTTTATGATGATCTTTTAGAAATTTCATCAAAATGCTGACGATTCCTAACTAATAGAAATGATGAATGTTTTGGAGTGAGTGCGGTGTTCAATAATTTTAAAAAGCTAGTTTCTACTCATAGTAAGTTGTTTTTAACCATCCGGATTGTGAACTTATAGCTCATCATCAGGTTGAAGGAGTTCTACAACCATCTCTCGGCATGAATTGTAAAAGATCACTTTGAGCTATAAGCTCGAAATCCAGAATGTTAAAACAACTTACTGTAAGTAGGAACTATCTTTTTAAAGGGATTCCTAACTAGTATCAATGTGGTCATAGGGCCATTTAGGAAAAAACATCAAAATGGATTTTTTACATAAACACCTACAAAACCTTTTGAATTAATCCACATTGTCACCATTACTTTAGAAAATGTAAATGTTTTACCTTGGGTGGCATTTTGTTCACTCACCAAATTTCCAATAAACCCATTATTACAAATTGCCTATGTCCTATTCATATTAACAGTTTCCCTATTAATTTTTGTCCAAAAGTTAAAAATCTCGGCATTATTTTTAACTCTAAGCTTATATTGCATGACTATGTGAGCTTTATTATTAAAAAGATCTACTCGAGCACCCACTCTCTTCAAGCCTTAGCTTTTTCACTCCACGGAAAATTAGAGTTTTTATTAAATCCATAATAATTCCTTGATTCTATTGCTGTAGTGCTATTTTTTCACTTTCCTTCAATCTGCTCATCGCCTTCAAATTGCTTACCATTCCAGCATTAGATACAGTTATGTTCTTAAACCGAGAGAGCTTATTTCTTTCTTTGTTAATGTCTTCAGTATCTTTAACATTCTAAACACTTATAAACTTAGTTTTAATTTATACATTTAAAGTTAAATCAAATAAATAGCCTCGATATCTATCAATTTTTCCCCTCATTCCTTATCCAAATACACCAATCACATCCTTCAGAATTGCAGGGTCAAGACTATGGAATTTGCAACCTCAGGAAGTAGTTCTGCTTCCTCGCTGGCTTGTTTCGTGTCCATAGCATCTGAGTTTTTAAAAATGACATGAATCATATCTTTTTCTCTTTCTGCTTTTCTTTTGTAATGTGGTTTCATCATTAACTTTTATTATGTGTGGTATTTAGTAACCATTAATTAATGATTAATTGGAGAAAATGAGTTTATACAATGAGTGCATCTAAAATTTCTGCCATTGTATAAACTCATTTTTTCACATCTTACAAAGTATTTGTATAATTTAAACAATGTTTATAAATCCCTGGCCCTGAAGATGATCTAAATAAAGATTGAAACGTTGGCATGATAAAGAAATTTTTTTTCTAAACCTACATCACACCAAGACTGCATCTCACGATCTCCAAATAATCATTATTTTATTATATTTACAAAACTTAGTTTATTTCTAATATAAGTACATGTAAGGGGCATAAAGCCCTATTTGTACCTTTAAAATAAATAAATAAAAAATTGCAATAAAACAAAAATAACAAAAAGTTTCAATTTCATTCATCATCAGGAAGTAGTTCTGCTTCCTTGCTGGCTTGGTTCGTGTCCATAGGATCTGAGTTTTTAAAAACGAAATGAATCATCTCCTTTTCTTCCTTCTTCCTTTTCTTTTTCGATTTTACTTTTTTTCTTTTTCTGCTTTTTTTCGTATTGTGTTTTTATCATTCGATTATAAATAATTAATATTTTAAAGAATATATTATTGTTATATGAGTTATTGTTATTTTTATGTTATTTTCCATAATTATTAAACCAACAGGATAGGCCAGTGCAGAATCACGCATCAATTTAATAGTCTAAAATTTGTGTTTTTTGAGAACAAGCTTTGCTCTTGTCACGTCATCTTTTTCAAAATCCGCTAATGCTTTTTAGCTATCTTTGGTTCGCAAAGCCAGTTCAGGCGCAGAAATGTATTGCACTGCAAAGCTTTCTGGCTCTAGTATAGGTGCTGATTGAAAGATTTCAAACAATCAAATTTGATCAAAATTCAAAATCAATTATTATTTTACTATGTTTTTATTTCTAATATATGTACATATAATGGGGATTAAAGCCCTATTTGTACCTTAAATAAATTTTATACAGTTACTTTTCTATTTGTTGTACATTTTCTATTGTATTATTTTATTGTTAATATTAGCTTACATTGTTAACTTAATTTTCTACATATAAAAACAATACAAAAATTACAAAAAGTAGTGGCTGCCCGTTAAATAAATACCAAATAGGCCCTATAACGGAACACCTTTAGAAATAAATTTTAAAAAAGGAGGGGAAAGAACGTTCTTAATTTACAATCGAATTATAAATTAGTGGTAATTGTTTGTTTTATTGTTTTCTCAGTGATTTTAACGTATTTTAAAGGAAATTATTACTTAATAATATCAATACGGGTGGTTCATTATTAAATTTTATTAGTTATTATTTTTATGTTGTGCGACTTGGGGAGGTTGCAACATGCAGTGACTCCCTGTTATCACGGGGACTTGGAATGATTAAATTTAGATTTATTTACCGCACTATTTTTAATTATAATTAAGTTGCATTAAACCGACATGATCGGCTTACGGCAGTGTATACAGGCAAGTGATATTAAGTTTCTAACTATTTATTCTTAATTGACTGTTCGGTTTACTTTTTTGCAGAAAGTCACTTGTGGGCAAACTCTAAGACTCCTCGAAGGTCCTTGTGCTTTAAATCTAACTCACATACGTACTACAAAGCACTGGCATCCCAAATTCAAGAAACTAAGAGCTCAGAAGGTAAAATTCAAATTGTGCATTTTTGTATAATTGACAGAGTTAGAGACATTGAATATCGTCTATTTCATACAAGGACAGGAGGGTATGCCAGTTGGACCAATGAATTGTGAAACCCTACCCTGTTTGATCAATATTTGTAGCCCGGTTGTACCGACATGATTCCGCAATGTTGTAGTTCGTATTCGGTGGGGTTGAAGCCCATATTTGTGGGGAAATGCGGAGTCCTCTTCTATGTAATTCATGAGGACATAGTAGCTGAATTCTAACACATATACTGGTGCATCGGCCATCAATGAGTGAATGTGTTATACACGCTTGTTGGGGGTCAAAAGTTCAGCACAATGCATGGCACGGAGTTAAATTCATCATTTACAAGAATATGAAGGTTTGGTGTTTTGGTCTACAGGGTCAAAGATAAGAGGTACAGCAGGGTTCTACGCTCGGTCCTTTTGTCTCACGATTGGTCCAACTGGGAATCCCCCATGTACAGTACAATTACTATAATACCTATGTAGTCGTAATGAACTGGCGATGTAGTGACCTAGTTTTAAATTTAAAATGATATTCAAATGACTCATGCTTGTACTGGATTTGCAGTTTCTGAAAGTTAAACTCATCGATTTTCAAAAGCTTCAAAAACCCATCGAAGAACTGTCTAGAGAAGAGATCAGAAGTAAATTGAAAGAAAGAGGTGTTTTGCCGGATAGACCTTGGCAAGAACGTCCCATTTACATCAGTTCGACAGGAACAATTTTTGAACCGTATGTTCCACCAGAAGGCGATGGAAAGATCTCACCTATTACAACACAGGTTTTGATAAAGTCAGTTTTATTCCTATTTGTCCATTCTCTTACAGTAAGGCTTTCACTAGGGTGCCAAACAAAAAATTGAGTACTTGGAGAAAAAGAGTAAATCTATGATGGCGCTGAGGAAGCTGAGAAAATTTGATGATGATTTTGAAATAGATTTTTTTCTCAATGAAGCTCAAATTATTTATGTCAAATCCCATCAGGCAATGTGCAAGTAAGTGTATCATAATTTAAATTAATGAGAAAACAAATATTTGAAAAGAAGAAAAATATTGTATACAATCCATTATATTTCATGGTCCGATTGACCAAATAACTTTTTTCAATTAATTAATCTTTTTATGTAACGTATTGGTTAAAATGACCCAGCCGAAGGTAGTGGGTTCAAATCCCGCTCTTGACACTGACTTTTTCATTTCAACCAATACCTTGCATAAAAAGATTAATTAATTGTATACAAAATTGAACTTCGCAACTATTAACGTGACATACTTGCTTTTAACCTTTTCAGTACTGATTTTCACTGGTAAAATGCATTCCCCTGCCTATCGCCTCGACCACTTTGTGACTCCACCAGCCTGATTTATTTTTTATTGTGCATCAAATTTAAAATCATTCACTTTGAATGGATCTTACTCTTTTTATGCTGCACCTATTATGAGCAAAAAAGAGAGAGGGGGAGGGAGGGTGGGAGAGAGAGAGAGAAATAACACGAACAAAGTTGTATTTATTTGAAAATTTGACTAAAAAAGTCTTTGTTATGTATTTTAGAACCTAATAACCAAAATACAAAACAACTACTCATTACTGATTTATTTAGCTCAACTCTACACAAGTATGTACACACATAAGTACAAAGTTGAAAAATATATCTATACACAAAAAGACAACAAAAACAAAAATATATTACAAAAAGTGGTGTGAATGTAAACGATATAAAATTAAAACTGAAGGCACTGAGCAGACAACAGGCTTAAAATGATAAAAACAATTTGGACAAGAGATCTTTAGTGACTTAGAGCCTCCCTGAGAAGGGCCGGTGATGTGAAATGTAGAGCTGATAGTTGAGGCTGGGACCATGTATGTATTATTGGTAGAGGTCCGTGAGTCTGAGAGAGACTGAGGTTTGGGGCTGTGGTTAGATATCTTAAGTCAGTAGTCAAAAAAGGGACTCGGGCAACACGTAGCCAAGAGTAGCAGGTGACCGGTAGTCGAGTCAGCTGTGAGAAGGCGAGAGTGAGGTTGATGCTGTGAGTGCCCTTGCTGTTGAGCTGGTATAGAAGACCTGGTGGATACTATATAGAGCTCATCAGGGAGACAAGTCTGGAGTCAGCAGCGCTCCTGCTTACATATGGAATTGCTCCACTCTGATTGTCTGCAGAGTGGAGACCAAGGCCATTCCTGAAATGGTGACACCTAGTGGATGCCATGGTATATGCAGGTGGTCACCACAAGGACAATCTGGTAGGAAGTATAGAGGGTTAGTTCACAGTGGCTTGCAAAACCATAATCAAAAATTAAGTTTACTTTGTAAAAACAATGTATAGTGCTATCCAATGTAATCTGGGTATATATTCATTCTAACATTGTATCTTGGTCTGCTTGTTCTCACTTGCTGTCAAAAATTAGACAACCTCTCTAATTAAACTAGTGTCTTGCTTGTTTGTGTCTTGACTACCTACTTAAGATGTCTGACCTCGGCCCTAAACCTCAGTCAATTGGTCGCTCAGTCTCACCGACCTCTACCAACAACATACATGGTCCCGGACTCAAGTACCAGCTCTAAATTTCACATCACCGGCCCTTCTCAGGGAGGACACAGGGGGGCTCTAAGCACAGACTTTATCCCAAATGTTAAAAGATTTCAGATTGAAATGTACCAGGATGAAATAATCAGATAACAAAATGCAATATTTTTAGTTTAAAAAAAAATTTCCTTCACAGTAAAGATCCTGATGAATTAAGACTGTATGTTACTGAACGAGCGTACCCAGAAGTGGTATCAAATATAGGAGACAAAACTTTACATTGGAAATTTGTGGAGTCTATAGAACCAGCCAAGTTAGTGCACATACGTTGCACAGATGTCATTGAGAAAGAAAACATGTTCTGCCAAATTACTGTCAGATTCCACACTCGACAGGTAACAATTAACATTACTAAAATCCATATGCTCCTAATGCCTGCTGTAGATTCTAGCGATATATGATAGATTTGGACGGCTGATGCATGGACATGAAGAACTGCCCAAGGATGTACTAGAGTATATCGTTTTTGAGAAGCATATCTCTAATAAGTATGGCAGATGGAGGGTACACGACAAGATCATACCAAACTGGATGCCATTAAAAGAGCCAGTGAAGAAAACAATCATGGTTCAGCAAGATAAAGAAGAAAGTGTTCAACCAGACAATCAACTCGTTACCACAGCTTAACAGATTCTGCTGAACCTTCGATCTTAGAAAATGTGTATATGTTGTTTTAATAAAAGGGAATTTGATTTTATTGTTTATTTACCTTACAAAATGTACAATTAATAAATTTTGTATGTCTATTTTGACATGAATATTGTTTATTTGTGCTTATTTTTCTCAAGATATTTTACCAAATGTATTTGATGCAGGTGTAGGTCTGCGCATCCATGAACAATTCATGTTATGACTCATATAGATTACACTCAAATGCGTTTCGGAACAATCAAGAGTTCCTCACTGAAGATGATGTATTTAAGTTATTCAACCTACCTGAGTAAAGATAGACCCCAATAAGTAACCCAGTTCGGTTCAACATGAAAAATGTCCTAGTCTTTTTTATATTAAAAAAACCTATCCATTTTAAGAAATATCTGACCATATTTTAACACTGATTAAGGAGGACAAAGCAGACAAAATACAAAATGCTCCCTGAAAATTTTAAACCTTAATAATTATTTATTAAATATTATTGTTTAAAAAATGAATGTGCCCAATAAGCAAAATGCTGGAATTAAACCTTTTTACTTTATTTTTCAAAATCCCTTAAATCATTGTTTTTCCTTCAGTAAAAACATAATTTCTAATAAATTTTAACGCAATTTATAATAAAAATAAAATAAAATGCTAGGGAAAGTAAATTCTTCAAAATTGGCAATATCCCTATTAATTGTTGAACAGTTTAGCTGACCAATAGGCAAATTATCAAAATCAAACCACTAGAACATTAGAAGAAAGTTTTATAGAAAAGCCAACAAAGAAGAGATTGACTATTCAAAGATTTTACAAAATCCATTTTGTAAACACAAGTGAGAAATTTTATCTGTGTTTTATTTACCTCTAATCCTTTCAAATGGACCAAATATTGTAAGATAATCAATGGAGCATTGTCTAAGAGATAAATAAAATATTAAGGGTGGTGTCTTTTTCTACCAGTAAAGTAAAAAGAACGTCAAAAATGATGGTTTAACAGTTAAAAGTAAATTGACGAAAAATCGACAGTGTTGCGTCTAATGGAATGGAGTAATGTTACTATTCTCTGGAGTCCAGACCCACTTTACCAGATCAGTTTTTCAATAGAGCGATTTTAAACGTTTTATTACAATTTTTTATTTATTTATTTTATAGGTACAGTAAATAAATTGTAACTTTTTGTTTTATAGTAATTTTTTATTTTAAAAGTACAAATAGGACTTTATGCCCCCTTACATGTATTTATATTAAAATAGATTAAGTTTTATAAACGTAAAATCATTATATTATAAATAAATAATGATTATTTGGAAATTGTGAGATGCGGTCTTGGTGT
This sequence comes from Cimex lectularius, assembly GCF_000648675.2. Classification (NCBI taxonomy): domain Eukaryota; kingdom Metazoa; phylum Arthropoda; class Insecta; order Hemiptera; family Cimicidae; genus Cimex; species Cimex lectularius. Next base: position 524,045 of record NW_019392711.1, read on the forward strand.
GATGTAGGTTTAGAAAAACATGTTCTTTTTCATGCCAACGTTTCAATCTTTATTTCGATCATCTTCAGGGCCTGGGATTTATAAACATTGTTTAAATTATGCAAATACATGTAAAATGTGAAAAAATGAGTTTATACAATGATAGAAATTTTGGATGCACTCATTGTATAAAATCATTTTCTCCAAATAACCATTAATTAACAGTCACTAAATACTATACATAATGAAATGATAATAATGAAATATACATGACAATAATATATTTTTTAAATATTAATTATTTATAATGAAATGATGAAACCACATTACAAAAGAAAAGCAGAAAAAGAAAAATAGATGATTCATGTCGTTTTTAAAAACTCAAATGCCATGGACATGAAACAAGTCAGCGAAGAAGCAGAACGTACATCCTGAGGAAACAAAATCCATAGTCTAGACCCTGCAATTCTGACGGATAAGATTAAAAGTTTAGAATAGTGTTGAAGGCTTGGGATGCGATTGGTGCGTTTGGATAAGGCATGAGGGAAAATAGTTGATATTTATTGAGGACATTTGATTTAATTTTAAATGCATAAATTAAAACTAAAGTTTATAAGTGCTTAGAATGTTAAGGTTGCTAAAGACATTCTAAGAAAGAAAGAAATATGTTCTCTCGATTTAAGATCACAACAGTGGATGCTGGAATGATGAACAATTTGAATGTGATGAGCAGATTGTGATACTTAGGAAAATGAAAAAATAGCACTACAGTAAGAGAATAAAGGAATTATTAGGGATTTAATAAGAACTCTAATTTTCCGTGAAGTGAAAAAGCTAAGGCGTCAAAGAGAATGGGTGCTTGAGTAGATCTTTTTAATAATAAAGTTCACATATGCCGTGTAAGCTTGGAGTTAAAAATATTTTTAATTTAATATATTTTTGACCTTAGGACAAAACTTAATAGGAGAACGGTTGATATCAATAGGGGATAGGCAATCGGTAATAATGGGTTTATTGAAAATTCTTAAGGACTGGAATTATTTAGGGTTTAAAAGAATAGTTTAAAATTTATATTTACATTTTTACTTTATTTAATATATTTATATATAAATTATAAAATGTATAATATTACATAATTCCCAAGGATCCAAGTTGGTATTGCTTCTCGTGAAGACAAAACACTGTTGTTCAGAAGTGGAAATAAGAAAATTGTATTTTGATATATGGAGTGCTGACATGAATAGGGGAGAAGCAATCTGTAATAATGAAAATTAATATTGATTGTAATAATTGGAAATAATAAGGATGGGAATTTTTTAGAGTTTAAAAGAATAATTTAAAATATATATCTATTATATTTATATTATTGTTTTATTACAATATACACTGACGCAAAAAATTCCACCCAAATGATTTTTTTTTTTTTTTTTCATTTTCTATATAAAAGAAAATTCTGCCCTTAATTTTGCCTCATTGTTTTTACTAATAAATATTTGTTATATATCAATTGGAAGTAAATACCTTAATCCTTAATCCAAAACAATGATCAAGGACTTTTTACGAAATTTGAAATGTTTATTCAGTCTCATTTGAATTCTGAAGCAATAAAGTTCATTTTCATCTTTGTTTTTTTTTAAATTTCAAATTTTAAACTTAAAAATGCCACTTAATGCAGTTATACGCGGTGTGGCACTTATTGATGAATGACATTCCATCAGGTATTGCCATCGTTGTTCTACATGAAACTCTGTTGACGTTTTTGAGAAACTGGGCCCTACCATAGAAAGGCCAGTTCTGGACGCCCTAGGGTAACTGAACCACAGGATAACCATTTTTTAACACTGAGAATTTTGTGAAACCGGCACCTTACTGGTGTTCAAGCAATTCATCACCTCCAAGTTCGAGGTGTCCAAATTTCTGAACACACTGCTCGAAGAAGATTACATCAGTATGGACTGATGGCTTTTTCCCCGTAAGAGCTCCAGAACACAGCCTGGCTCACATTTGCTCGAGAACACAGCCATCGGTCTTGTCTTTGGATAATTGATTGGTCTGCTGTACGTTTTAATGATGAATGTAGATTTGCTCTACGATCTCCAGATGGGCGTGAAAGAGTGTGGAGAAGGTGTAATGAATGGTAAGAAGCTTGTAATTTTTCCCAGATCCCTTTTCAACTCAGTGATATATATTTTTTTTTCATCGAATTTCAATGGAGTCGCACAGTCAATGGTTGTGTTCGTGAAGGGTCTTTGATGGCCACTCGCTATTGTGGATGAAATTTTGGAACATCATGCGTTGCCTATCCTCGATGAAATCAGCGACAATCCTATTCTATTGCGCAATAACGCCCGTCTGCATGTCACTCACATAGAAAAAACATACCTTCAACGGCATGTAATTGAAAATGTAATAAACAAATTTTATGTTTTTTGTCCCCCTTAACTATTTAAATTGTTTTTTACTTTTTTAGGCAAAGACTAAATTATTAAACGTTTACAAACGTGAAACTTTGACTAATACATAGAAATATAAACAAATCAAGCTTTACAAGTGGGTGGAATTTTATGCGTCAGTGTATTTATAAATAAATTATAACATTTATAATATTAATGACGAAGTTTCTTAGGTTCCTAATCGGTATTGCCATTCGTGAAGACAAAACACTGTTGTTCAGAAGTGGAAATGTGACAATTGTATGTTTTTGATATACAGATTCATAGATACTCGGACACTCACGGCTCACCACTCGCCAGCTGGTCATAAGGACGCGGCAGCAGCGTTGCCACCCAACCGGCGAATTATTTCTGATTTTGTCGTCGAAATTGTCTCATTTTGAGGATCGCGATCCGCATTCGACATCGTTCCTGGAACAGCTCCCAACGTCTGTCAAGTGGACTGTTATGGGTTCTTGGGAATATGAATGTGGATAACTTTATACTAAGACTCGACTTATCAAGGCAAATGTATCGATACCTATAACAAAGCTTTGAAATGAGTGAAAATATCGAACGTAAATTATCGTTGACTGGGGGGCCCCATGGGTCGTTCGCTTTCCCAAACAGAATACCGTCCCTTGGCGTGAAAAGAACGGTAAGGGAAACTGGAGGAGGCGACTGGAAGTACCGGCGCGCTGCCATTGTATTTGCCCTTCACGATATAGACACGGCCCGGGCCGGCAGAAATGCACAAGATAAGGAAAAAGTAGGATTGACCGACTGTCTTTCGAAAATGGGATCAGAGTTCTGTGGAGTATGGGTAAATTCTGTCAAATGGGTGCCGGTTCTTTTCCTCGTTTGCATGATTTGCTGGTCCTACTACGTCTACGTTATACAACTTTGCATCGGTGAGTGCCCTCCTTTATTCGACACAATTTTTTTTTCTTTTCAACCCGTCCCTATTAAACGAAATCTTTGTTTTAGTTACAATCGTGTCATACGTGGAAAAAGCCATATATCTGTGTGTGTACCATGTTTTATTTGCTATTTTTCTATGGTCGTACTGGCAAACGATTTTCACCCCTATCGCCACAGTTCCGAAAAAGGTATTTTAAATAAGTAAACAATGAACAAACAGTCGTCGATTTCTAACATTTACAAAAAAATAAAACAAATCTAATACAATTCGACACATTCGCCGATTGACCGACGATTATTACACCCTACAATGCAGACAGCACATAATTTTTGTTTTTTAACTAGTGCTGAAATCACGTGCCCCAAGGGCATTTATTAACTCAAATCTATTGTCATAAAAAACGGCATTAAGAAACCGTTTTACATTTTCCATTTATACTGATAACATTCATTTCTGTTTAATTTAATTTAAATTTGGTTGCAATTCAAGCAAGTGCTTCAGTCAGTGATAAAATGTTTTTATACGTATGTCACTGACAGAGTGCTTATTTTGCCAATTTGCTTATCACAATGATACTAAACTCCGAGGTATTTTGTAACAGGTGGAGACAACGCAAGAAGCTTAAGAACAGTGTTTTGTAGACCGTTGGCTCATGTTTAGTACATAATTTTTAGTTTACTTAGCTAGCATATATAGCATCGGTTTATTATAATTCTGCTGCCCGATATTTTAAAGATAAAGATACACATCAAATGCCAACTCCTGTTTTTCTTTTTAAAATAATTAAAGGTAGATAAGTTTTACGCAGTTCTTCTAATATTTTATTTTGTAATTGTGTGTTTTAATAAGTCCTTAATGCCTGGCAATGCTGTTATAAAATAGATAGGATTATGAAACTTGGATTTACAGAGGGTTAGAATAAGCTCTTGGTAAACTTACACTTTTCAAATGGAAAACCTTATCAATTAATGTTTTTTTTAAATCCAGGGTCTTGGTTGAGATGAAAAAATTAGTGTCACGAGCGGAATTCGAACCCACAACCTTCGGCTCTAACCACTTGCACCAACTGTTGCAAGTTTGTCTATAAACAATTTTTGCATTTTCCAGTATTAGCAGTCAATTTATCTTCTAAATCTTCAAAGAGAAGAGAGTAAATATCTTATCTGAATTGCAAAAGTTTAACTTTCTGTTATTAATTTCAATAAGCCATGTATTTAATAGTCATAATTGACCGCGATAATTATTTTAATTAATTATACATTTATCTAAGGTGGCTGAGATGAAAAAGATCGAACCTCTCTAGCCGAAGGTCGTGGGTTCGAATTCTGCTCATGACAGTAGCTTTTTCCACCCAACCAAGACCTTAGATAAAAAGTATAATCAATAAAAACTTTCAATAAGCTTGAAACGCATCCATTTTAATTCAATGTTGTCGGAAATTAGATTATAAAGCATATATTTTGTATTATCATTTAAAATTAATTAATTGATTCAATTCTATGTGATATTATACAATAATATAAAAACAACAACAACAAATCATCATAAAAAAAATTTCACGGTCAATGGACCATCTGAGAAGGGTAGCGTTCTCAACTACATATCATCTTATACATATAATCAGATATTTACAGCACCATGTGAAAATAGAAATACAATTGAGCATATAATATAACAGTAAATGTAAATAAATCGAGATAAGATTACAAATTATAGAGAAAAGAAAAGAAAAGGCACTGCTGACAATATATATCTAATCTATGATTCAAAATTAATAATAATATATACTTTAATTAAGAATAATATGCACTTTTATACTTTTTATATGGTTTGGTGATGTTCTCCTCCCCTTATTTGATATTTTGATGAATTGAATTCAAGAAAATTCATTTTGAAATGAAATGTACAGTCGAATCAATATTTAATTTTTAAAAATATATAAACATCGAGGACCATTACTCAGTTTTTGTTTAAATTCTATTATTAACACAATTAATATAATTTACAGTAAATTATTTAGTAAATAATGTAGAAATAATATAAACAATAAATATATTTTCATAATCTACATCAATGAATTACATTTCTGGAAAAATGTTTCGCTATACTGGTGACACATGCATTATTTTGTCTGGCAAAAACCTAGAAACATTAAATCATTCCATTAATTCTTACCTGAAAATGATCGAACGTTGATTAGATAAGCATTGTTTATTATTAAACATCAACAAAACTGGTCTAATGAGTTTTTCGTTTAGAAAGAATGATTAAAATGCATAAAAATTTGTATTCACTCTCGTTCTAATTTGCAACCCATGTAATTTTAAACCTATACCTTTTTGTAATAGTTTAAAACATTTAGGTATTTTTTATTATGAAAAAATTAAATTTTTACGTCCTCATACTGAAAAACTAGCAATCCGACTGAGAAAAATGATGTCCAAATTTAGATTACTTAATAATATTTTGTATGTTCATTTATTATGCTCTTGCTCAATCTATTATTTCTTTTGGTATTGTTTGCAGTGCAACAGGTGAATGTCATAAAATACAAGAAAAAATGTACTAAATTCTTTAACAAAAATCATATTACAAAAATCTCATCTGTACAGTACAGGATTAATTTATAATTAGCTAAAGCTGTGCGTTTAGACCAGTTACTTATTAAAAATGTTTGTATTTTTGTATACATAAAAAAAAAAAATTATTTCTTATTCACCAAGTTGGTCGTATTTAACTAGATTTAGTTTTAATTGTTTAATTCCTAAAGTTAAGTCTCCTTAATACTTCAATTTTTCTTTAAATTGTACAGATTTTTGTTGTTAATAATGTGTATTATTTAGTGACCGTTAATTAATGATTATTTAGAGATTGTGAGATGCGGTCTGGTGTGATGTAGGTTTAGAAAAACTTTTTTTTTTATAAATATATATCGTGCCAATGTTTTGATTTTTATTGAGATCATTTTCAGGGCTTGGGATTTATAAACATTGTTTAAATTATACAAATACATATAGAAATTTTAGGTTTAATCACGACACACAACAGTGACACATCTACACAGAAATACACAAATAACTGAGTACAAATATTTTGATTAAACCTAAAATTTCTATATTGTGAAATCACAGTATAAATTCATTTTTTCACATCTTACATGTATATGTATAATTTAAACAATGTTTATATACCCCAGGCTCTCAAATTCTCAATAAAGATCAATTGGCACAGTAAAGAAAATGTTTTTCTAAACCTACATCGCACCAGACCACCTCTCACGATGTCTAAATAATCGTTGTGTAATAAGTTAAATTATAAAAGCGAAGGCAACTAGCCTTAAAGAATTTTAGAAATTGATTGCCTATAAAATTCTGAAAATCAGAGTTTGATTGTTTTCTTAAAAGGTTTTAAACTTTTGTGTTTGGAGGTAGTGTTGTCGGCCACAACAGGTAAGTTGTTGACACAGCACTCATCACTGTAAACTTTCCTTGTTGTTTTCCGTTATGATGTTTCCCTTTTAATCAACTGCAAATAAAATATTTTCTGTTCTATTCTAAAGCATGCTATGTATCGATGAGGTATTGGCAAAGTTTATTCAGCTTGTTTTAAAATTAGGCATTATTGAACATTAGGTTTTAGTAATTACTGTTCAGCACAGTATTATTTGCTTATAAAGCAAGAAAAATCTTAAGTTCTAAATTAAACAAAAAATGCCAACACAATTTCTAAATATGTGAATGGTTGAAATATGAGAAAATTAATAAAAACATCTTTGCATTACAGTTAGGGCACAAAAGGTATTTTTATAATGTTTATTTTTTTAAATTATTTTATTTTGTTATGGTCTTCAACCTATTATTTATGGTGTGCAGAATAAAATTTTGGTTTCCCTTGTAGTGAATTGAATGTGCTAATGCTTATCGCCATTTAGTAATTCTTAAATAAAAAAGATATTTTTCAGTTCATGTTGTCAAAAGAGGATTTGGACAGATTAAACAATACTTCAAATGAGTTAGAATACCGACAAATAATCGACACATTTGCCCAACATCTTCCTGTGGCAAACCGTACAATAAATGGAGGTAATTTCACATCTGACGCAGAGTTAGTATTATTATTTAAGTGTACAATTTTCAGCTGTCCGCTACTGTGAAAAGTGCTTGCATGTGAAACCTGATAGGGCCCACCACTGCAGTGTCTGTCGCGTTTGTGTTCTTAAGATGGATCACCACTGCCCTTGGGTTAACAACTGTGTCTCATTTACAAATTACAAGTTTTTCATATTATTCTTGGGATATGCCTTTTTATATTGCATATTCATAGTTTTAACATCTCTTCAGTACTTCATTATGTTTTGGAATGTAGGTGTTTTTTATTTATTTTTAAATTTTTATTTATTTATCTTGAGCGATAGTATTTGTTTTATTTTGTTGTTGGATGCAATGATGAAAGTCATGGGAGAATTATTTACTCTACAATTTAAGTAAAGTAAAATAGTTTCATCCCATTACAGTAAAAATCGTTTTTGAATCATACAACAAAATCAATTATGTAACACCATACCACTGTCATAATCACTACATGTGACTACTCATGATTCTAAATAGATTTATAAAATGGTTCTGTGGCAGACAATGATCATTAAATTATTTTATGTAGGAAACTTACCTAGAATTAAATTGATTTTAAAAGTCATTAATCTTCAATTCACTTTTCACTGTTGGTTTTACAATGTTTTATGATACTCTCATACTGCCTCTATGACGTGTTGTAGCCACTACAAAAGTGAGTAGTACATGGTTTGATTATGACGGCTGATCGTTGTTACATACATATAAAGTTAAAAGAAAATAACTACGGTATGGCTTGATTACATTTTATTTATCAAGTAGCCTACGATTTAAGTCTATTGAACTAATGAATTCCATACTACTGTAGTTTATTTATCTTTTAAAGGTTGCTTCTCAAGATTAGATTTTTAGTACTTTGAAAATAACAAGAGGTTTACAACCATTATATAATGGTTATAACAATGTAAACGTCTTCTTGATGAATATAAAAATTACAACAAATAAAACAATCAATTAATTGCACTCAGTGTGCTTAAAAAAAAATGTATGTTCATTAATAATCTCAATTATGGCTTAAACACTACAGTCACAATAAATTAAGTGGCATAAATTAAAGTATAAGATTATTGAATTTTATAAATCAACATTTGGAGTTTATAGAAATATTGTTTGAAAGACAAAATTATTTTCTGTTTTCCATCGTTTTGTATTATTGTTCAACTAATATTTCTTAAGTAAAACTCCGAATGCAATTGCCTCATAAATAATTTAAACTAACACTACCCTTAAATAATATTTCAGAATTTGCAGGGGAATTTTGAGGGAACTAGGAAGTTCCATATACTTATACTGTTTTTTGTAGCTGGAATGTTTGCTATGAGTTTAGTCTCTTTGTTCATATACCATTGTTACCTTGTATCACGCAACAGGACAACCCTTGGTAGGTTTAGTTTTACTTTGTTTTTTTGTCTTATTATGTTACTTTTTAAAATTATAGAAGCTTTTCGAGCGCCCATATTTCTTAGTGGTGCAGATAAAAATGGATTCAGCTTAGGAAGATACAACAATTTTCAAGAAGTCTTTGGTGACAGGAAAGCATTGTGGTTTCTCCCCGTTTTTACTAGGTACGTTCTACTATTATTATTAGAATTTTTTAATTCAAATGTATATATTTTGTTCGCAGCTGTAGCGTAATTTGTTTTCAGAAAATGTATAATGTTATTTTATAAAATTAGTAATGCTTTGCTTTTTTTAAAATTATTTGACTCAATTTTTATTGGTGTTGTAATAATTAAATAATAGTTTGCAACAAACATCTTTGAAAACAACTTTTCTTTTATTATAAAATAATTTGCCAATATCGATAAAACAGAAAGCTTAAAGATCTGGTAATTAAGGACATGAGGCTTTCATTGTTTTATAACAAATAAAAGAATTGAACTGTTTATATTATCTTCTAATGATATAAAACCATATTATATTCTTCATTTTGCTAATTAATTTTATATATTAAACAATCTATTAAAAAAGAATAAATGTTCTAAGAATTTTTAAAACGTTATTGTTTAAAATTATTAGAACAAGAAATAAAAATGGATACCAGCGGCTGTAATGGTTAGAGCATTGACACAGCGACTCATCATTGTAAGAGTACACCAACAAATGAGTTATTGATATGAGATTAATTAATTATTAAGATTAATATAAGATTGTTCTAACTTTATGGTTTATATCTATTTAAAAAATAATTTAAAAATTTACTTATTTAAAAAATGGAGAGTGAATTTTTTTAATCTTAATGCGCCGTTTGGTTTTGCTTACCATGTTAACTTTTCAATCAAATTGTATTTTTCTCAAAAGCTTTGATAAAAATTTCCAAGTCCACTATTTCTAGTTTAGGCCTTTAAACTATTCATCAATTAATGAGATAAAATCACATTTTTACACACTCAAATCAGTGAAATATATGTATTTTTTTCCACTTATCAGATCAAAAAGACTGAAACAACCAATTTGTATAGTATTATCACAAAAACTAAAATTTGACTGAAATTAAATGGCTGATTAGAGATGATCAGTATGCATCAAATGGCTGAAAACAATCCACTCTGACCATAAGGACTAATTTCTGCTATGATAAAAGATATATGAGTCAAAAATGGACTAAAGTGATATAACTTTTTTATAGTAAAAATGCTATTATGAAAAAATCTCAAACTAGTTGTCTTTTTGTTTATAGATAATAGGTAATTACAGTATAACTTTGTGTAGTTTTCATATTTTTATAGTCAATATAAATTCACATAAAACTTTATTAGAGATTTTTGAAACAATATCTTCAAAATATCAGAATATATTTCATATTTTTTTACTGAAAAAGAAAATTTTATGAACTATTTTTTGTACTGAATTCACCCATCATACTGCATAATTTGTGGAATTGCAAAGAATTATTATATACATTTATCTATTAATTAAGTGAATATTAAATAGAATGTACATTTTTTATTTGCCCAAATGTCAAAAATAAAAAGATGTACCCGCTATTTTAGTATAACTTAAAAAATTAAATACACCGTGAAAATAAGAAGAAGAAAAAGAATATTTCTTTCTTTTATTTTATTTATTTATTTTATTTTTAATTTTATTTTTACCTTTAATTTTTGTTTGCCATTTATGCTAGCCTAATTTTCTAAAAGATTTTGGGAAATGTTTTAGTTTGGGTGATGGCGTCAGTTTCCCTGTCAGAATGGACATTGAAGTTGGGCGAGACTCGCTCATAAGAGAGCAGTTACCAGTCACTTGTGTTGTGCCTTAACTGCAATGAAACGAAAAGACTTTTCATTTGGGACCAAATGCCACATGCAAGACTCTTTTTTTTCAGACGAACATTTTGAACGACATGTTTTTTCTACCCATACATCTTTTATTTTATTTTTATTTTTTTACTTTTTTTTATTTGAATTTTTAAGTCTTATTTTTACTTTGTACTTTACTAGAGGAAGTAATATTGTAAAATGTCTAAATTAGTAAAATTAAGTGCAATAAAAAAATTAATTATGGAAGACTGACTATAAACGTATAATTTTATACACATTGAGTTTGCAATATTTTTTTTTTTTAATACCCAGGTAGAGAAAACCCAAGTTATTAAATAATTAGACACAAAACATTTGTTTAATGTTGCAGTTTTGATTTTTCCCCTTTTGATGTTGCATTTCAAGCTAATCTTCTTTTACTTAGTTTGTAATTAGAATTTAGTAAACAATTTATATTTTTATTTGTTGGTAATATTTTTCAAAAAGCATTGTTAATTTTATTTTGTAAATTGTCATTCATATGGATTTGTATTTTAATTTTTTCAATAAAATTGCTTTTGATTGTTGGTTACAAATTTCAGTCTTGTTATTTTAATTATATAACAAAGAGCTATAATTTGTTGGTGGAGTCAATACTTATACAAACTTAAAAAAAAGAATAACAAACAAATTTGGTCCATTAAATTAATTGCTATGGTATGAATTGGTATGAATGCATATGATGGTGGGTGCATAGCATTTGTTATTTGTTATTGATTCATGGATTTATTTTGTAATTAAGACTTGTTTCACAAAGTAAAGGTCTTTCCTAATTTGAACTAGATGGGAGAGAAAGAATGAGTGCTAACCATTTAATTTTTTTTAATCTTACTGCAATTCAATAAATCTATAAAATTGTGCATAATAATTGTTATTATTCAGTGACATAATAAAACATTTAATTTGATGTACTCCTATAATAATAAACTTTAAAGAATGACATTTTAATTAGAAAAAACTTTTTTATGTATACTCATTTTTTTCTATTCCAAATTAAAAACAAAATATATTTTAAAAAACCAAAACTGTAACAACAGTCCTGTATAAACTCTTGAACCACAGGTTGGTTTAAACATATATTTATAATATTTAATGTAAAATATGCTACATTTCTGACAATTAGTCCATATTGTCTGCAGTTTGATTGTCACAGATCATTTTAGTATGCTTTTCCCTAGACAAGTGTCTATTTTGACATTTTATTATGAAGAAGATTTTCTTTTAGAAGACAAGTAAATCAGATCAAATGTTTGAGAAATATTCTACTTTTAGATAGTTAAAATTGCTCCACACTTTATTTGCATATAAATTGAATATGATATCATTCAATAAACATATAATTTAATTGGAAATCACTAGGACCAAAATTATTCTTTGATGTATTTCATTCTGGCATCATTAGTAGTGAGAATGAAAAATATAACGTTTTATTTCATAATCATATTTTAATTTGAAACAGCTATTTTTTAAAATATAAGAAATAAAGCTGATGTCTCCAATCTGAAAAATAAAGAAAATAGAATCTTTCTATCTATCTCTCACTCACTCTCACTGTCGTTAACAACTAAATTAATATGAAAAATAGTTAAATAACAATTTATACGATAAATACTTATATAATAAATTTTTACTAAATTTTAACTTTTTCCAATGAGACCGAGACAAAATTTATATTTTATTTAGGTGTTTTGGTAAAGAAGGAACGTTTTTAAAATTTACAACATGCTCACTTTCAATCTTATACTAATTCCATATTAATTTAGATTATTTTAAAAAAACTAACTTAATAAATAATTAAATCCATCAGTGATATTTTTAGAATACAGGAAATCTTGAGAAAAAAAAAAATTCAACAGATGGAATGAGAAAGAACCGAATGTTATTGGCAGGTTGATGGGTACTGTTCATCTATCAGTCCATTTATTCTATATTTCATGTTCGTTTTCATTTACGACTTGCGATTTTATCATTGTCATACTATTTGAACATCATGCCTTTCCTTTATACATAAAAGTTCTTATTTTAAATTCAGAATGCAACATTAATAATTAAAGATTACTGTTCACATTGAATGGTAGTATAAAATATATTTTTTTATATTTAGGATGAGTGGAAATTCTTTTAATATTATTGCTTACTTTCGTTAATAACAGAAACATTACAATAATGTTAGTTTAAAAATTTTATTTCATAGCAAAATACAATAAATAGGCTTCATTACATAAATAACACTTTGTTTCTACACAAGTTTAGAATAAATTCATTTTAACTTTTAAGCACTTATATTTTTAAAAAGCAAATAATTTGACGTTATTAGGATTGAATCAAATTGACTATGCACGAGAAGAGATAAATAGAATATATTTTTGGGTGTATATTAAACTTTTAATTTCTTTCCAGTCTAGGGGATGGAATTCATTTTCCTCAAAGAACTTACAGCGAAGACACTGATCATTTGCTAAGCCATAACCAATGGGATGATGAATTTTATGCTGGGATCAATCAAATGAATTAAGGAATCGAGCATAATGGTACATTTGTAAATGACACATCCTTACATAATTTATTTCTAACTTTTAATATTGTTTTTTTTTTTTTTTTAGAAAAAGTCAACAAAGGATTCATCTTGCATAATGCAAAAATGTACAAATATATAACAGAATAGCTGTAAATAAATAATTATTCATTTATTATTTTACATTTTAAACATACAATTAATTTGTTTGATTGATTTTTGTATGCTGTGCTCTTTCCTTACATGTACCCACTTTGGTGATTTGGTTTAACGCATCGGAGAAGTTAGGTGCTATGGGGTGTCGACTGGTTGGTCGTTTCAACCCCTAAGATATGCTGTTTTGAAACCTAGACACACTCTCTCTTTTATTCATTCTCAAATGTATTCTTTCATATTCACCCAGGTTGGTGGAGAAGTTGATATTCATTAGCCTTTACACATAACTATTACAATTGAGGGTTGATGGAGTACTCAGTACTCCCCTCAAACTACTCATTTGTGCTAATAAATACATTCACTGCCAATAATACAAATATAATATTAATCTTTATTGCCAGAAGAATTGAAGATTTACAATTTAAACATTAGTTCCAGGGAGTTTCATTTTTCACCTTTATCATCTAACATATAATTAATGCTTTTTGAAAAAGAAGAAAATTAAATAGGGGAAAAAATTTAAAAAACCCATGACAACTTGTAATGTCTTCATAAAATAATTTTTAATAACAGTCAAAGCACAACAAATTATAAATACATTTACAAATAAATAATTATTAACAGAGAAATAATTGTGAGACAAGAGTAATTTGTACATATCACAGTTCTATAGAAATAGTAAGTGGGGTGAGTTGGATTCACTTTTTGTAAATGACGGTTCTGCTCACAGAAATTCTGTGGGTAGAGCCATCATTTACAAAATGTATCACAGTTCATTGTCAAAAAATTCGATCCAGTCTTTATGCTTATAATTGGAGTAATTTAAATACTCCTTGTGATAACAAAATATATTAGAGATATATACAGAATATTATGGGCTAGCTGAACATGTGTCATAAAACTTGTCTATATAATATACATATAACCACCAATAATTAAGAATTACTGAGGGTAATGTGCACATTCGCCGTTGCTCAAGTTGGTCCCAAATGTGTTCAAATCTGAACTTCAAGTGGGCCAAACCAAGCACACAATTCCAACTTCACTTAGGTAGTCATTCACAATACGTGCTCTACGGGGGCAAATAGCACTACATGTTCTTCGATTATGTCTTGTAAGTACTTCTGTGAAGTTAGAGATATTTCCTTGCACAATAACCAATTCGGTGTGGGTATCCAAGGAAATACCACCCCAGAACCGCCACCTGAGGAGCCATACGGCATTGGGCGCACCTTTCAACTGAGCATCTACATATGAAATTATGCCCATCTGACGCAAACTTTCATCTCGTCTACAAAGAGAACACTTCCCCAATCTTCCTGCTCTATTCATATGTTCCCATGTGAAGTAAAGCCTGCCCATTTTCTGAGCTGTAGTTAGGAGAAGTCCATAAGCCGTGTGCCAGGCCCTGAGGTTATTTTTATGGAGTCTTCTTCTTACAGTTTGGGAGGAAATTGAAAATTTTATGTCTTATCTCATTCCTGTAATGCGGTTTTGTAGAGCCGGATGACAGATGAATCTATTGTCTCTCTCTCATCTGGAGACCCTAGGCCGACCCTATCCTTGTTTTCTACTTCACACTCGCTCTATCCTTCCTCTAGTAATATTATGACCCTGACACCATCGTACTCAAATGCTTGACTGGACCTTTTGAAAAGGGTTTAAGAATATCAAATGAAATCAACAATGGGAAATGATGGATGAAAGTGATCTTTAGTCGTAGCAGAAAAGAAAGGTATAATGCTTGTTTTTTGTACAAATGGGATTAATCAGTACAAAAGTAAATGAAGGAAGTAAACATTATTTGCTGTTTATTTTGACTGTGATAGCACCTAATTACCTGTATTTAATATTGAAACTGATTTAATTTTAAACTAAATAAATTGAGTGGTAAGTTAAATTTGTCCAACAGTGTATATTATTTTTCTCTGCAAGTCGAAAATATTATTAATATTTTAATTGTAAGATACACTCAGAAAATCTGAGCAGGAGACGAGGCATCATCCTCACCCGATTGAGGATTGGCTATGGCAGTTGACACACGGGCACCTGCTTTTGAGTCAAAGCCCGCGCAGGTGTCCCTTATGCAGAGAAAGGCTGCTCGGTGTGTCCTGCATAATAGAGGTGTGTCATGCCTCCATACAGAGAGCGTGTAGGCATGCTGCCAGATTTAAGAATGGTTCTCGAACATGGTAACTAGTTTCAGGGTCCTCTGTTCCGTTTTTTAGAGGAATTTGGAATTTTTTATTGTATATAGCCGTCAAGATGTGTTTTGTATGAGTAAGCGTATTTAATAGAGTGAATGGGGTGGGGCTGATGGTGGAATAGCATCCCCCCTCGAGCTGTGTAAGTGACTTGGGTTGATGGCATTATATTTATAATAGTATCCCATAAACCCCAATTGAATTGGTTTGTTATTGTGTGCAGGTTGATGGGGGCTGAAATGTCCAAGCTGTCGGATGCCCCTTTTGTTTGTAGTATACAATTTTGATTTTTGACCTCGAACTGTATATCTATTGAGAACTTATTTTTCACAACAATGTTCAGTGTACATAAATTAATTCTACTTTTTATGGAGGTTCTTGGTTGTGATGAAAAAATTAGCAGTCAAGCAAGTTACTTCAAACGAGCCGAACGTCGCGGGTTCAAATCCCGCTTGTGCGTTAACTTTTTCAACTCCACCAAGACCTTAGATAAAAAGTATAATTAATAGGATCAATTATGACTGCTATACTAAAAAATTTTCTTTTTGTTAGTTGTTATTTACATGTTTTTATTACCCAATCTTCTCAATTACGGTTGTTTAAATGCGGTTGAAAAAATGCTATGGAGATTCGCCTTTTACATTTGTATCACTGCACACAAAATTATAAAATTAAAAATTTCGGATAAAACGGGCGGGTATTTTTTGTAGGAAGCTGCATGTATAGTACATTAGTGTTGGGATTACCAACGATGGCATAGCAATTAAAGTATTAAATTATTATTATTATTTTATTTCTCGATACTACTCTTAATCGATTTATATATGAGATATTTATGATTAGAAAAACATGTCAAGTATCCGTGGAGGGGAATGGTTTCGACAAGAATAGAGATTGTGTCAGACTGCAGACAATAAGATAAACAAAACTGGTTTGTAATACATATTGAGTCATAGCGCTTGCTGTGCAATCGACCGAGGTCGCATAACATCAGTATTACTAAACCACCGAACCAAACGGCAAACGCCCTTTTGACTCGAATAGATCGTGTCGTCCTCAATAAAGATGTCCCAGCCAAAACACACCCCTTTTCAAGTTGGTTTCATTTTAAATAAAAGCCCGATCCGATTGTACAATCTATTTTTATGTTCAGTGCACGCCTACGGTTTTCCCGGCGAAAAATTTCGACGCTCAGAAAGATGCAGCTACCCTGGTCAATGTTGTAAAAGGCAACGGCACCGAACAGGACATCATCGATGTCATCACGAAAAGAACCAGCGTTCAACGGCTTGAAATCATCGAAGCTTACAAGACGACCCTTCATGGAGGCGTGAGTTGTTACTATTCTATAAAATAAATAATAATATAATATAATAGAATATTTTATTGAATTTAAGCAGTACATATGTCAATATGCAAGATGTGCACATTTTTTTCTCTCTTATTTTTACAAAAGTATATTGCAGAAATTTATCAATGCAAAACCATCTACAAAAAATATGTATACAGTACAATAATTAACATCTCAGTGACATGGCTCCATTTGCTCTGCTGGCCTCACCCCACGATGTGAAAAAAAAAAATAAGTATGTGCATAAGTAAAAATAATAATGATATAATAATGAATAAATAAAGAACGGAATAAAGGTCAAATAGGCCAAAGCTGGCTCATGACCTTCCAATTTTTTTAAAAATTGTATTTATTATTATTTATTTTATTATCTTAATTTTTATGTAAAACCAATGCATATCATATTGTGGATAAATAGAACATCTGGCAGAACACAAAAGCTCTCAACTTCAATGCACCTAAACTACTAATATTATGAGAGGAAGTTGGTTTGTATGCAACAGGTAATCTCAAAATCTACCAATTTCCACCACGAGGAATATCGAGTACTCTGGTGTGTTGTTTGGAGAGTGAAAGTAACTTATTATCCTGAATTGAGGGTGTAAACCCACCTGGAGGAATATTGACTACTATTCTACTATTGGAATATTGACTTCTATTGGGGAGTAAATGTGACCAGACTTGGTGTGGGAGGTTATCGTGTAATTGCGGAACCTCGGGCATCATCAGATGAAACCCCTTCCTGACAGTGGAAGTACTAGGTAGCTCTCTTCTGCTTGAGACATTGAAAGAAGCAAACCTTTGTGGCACATCCAGATCAAACAGATTTTTTTGTTTGTTGTACCATTAGAACATTGAGGTTTTTTTTATTATGACATTATTTTTCAAGTATATATTGTGTTTTTTTTTGTACTGAAGCATGTGAAAAGACCAATTTTTTTGGGTGTACCCTTCATTTACTTGTACTATTGAATGGGCCACATAATAAAGTGACAGGATATCGGGGTCGTAGGAATATCCATTATCACAACACCTGTCGTGGCTTTCTCCTTTCTCTCTGGGGAGGGGCACAGCATATTTTTCAGGTGAGTTGACTGCCGGCTCTTCGCCTTGGCATTACGGGGGTTCCTCTAGGCACTGTCTAGCTCTTAGCGGTGGTTCTGGAGGAAGCTTGAAGTGTTATGCGTTTATGGTTTTCCTTGTTCTTTTAATAGTCTTTTGACAGCCTGAGATACCTTCAAGAAGCAGCAAACTAAGAAAACAGGAAACAAAATATGAGAGAGTCAGTGACAAAGATAGCGAGAAAAAAAATGTTTAAAGCATATAGGGTCATAGATAGCATACCAGACTTACCTCCTCTTCATTATGTGCACATGAAAAAATAAACTCCTTCCTTTTGCTCCTCTATAAAAACTGGAAATTCTGAAGAGGGAATACATTATTAGCAGTAATCGGAATGGTTGCTAATTCTATTTTTAATTTAAGAGAGTCATCTGGATTGTGTAAAAGAAAAGGTTTCTCTTGAAACCTTGAACAAACTATTTTATTATTGTAACAAACAAATAGTTTATTTTTAAAAAGTAAACTCCACACGATCATGACATAATTTACGTACATACTGGTCTGAAGTTGATGAATTTTTTTAGACATGTTTCTTATGTTCATAAGACAGACACAGTTTTTGTCATGTTATATTTTCATAACAGATCGAACCGACCAGGGTATTTGACCAAACATCTGTTTATGACACCATGAAGAAATCTCACCGAGTTAATTATGTCAATAAAATCGGGTGATCGAAGAGACCTGATCCTTTGATTTAGTATGTGTTTCTATTCTCTTTCTAATTTATTTTGTATGAAAAACAATTTACTTTTTACTTTTTGTGCCTCTCGAGCAATACTACGGACACCCTTATTGTTTGTGAATATTTAATATAAATTATTATTTTTTAATTTATTGTAAGTTTGGACTTAATTAAATTGAATAATGTGTATAATAATTTACCATAAGGTCCCTGGTGGTTAGGGGGTGTCTGACTTATTTCCCACACCAGAGGTTCTGGGTTCGAATGGCAGTATAGTGCTTGGAATTTTATTTGAAAATAAATATTCTAAAGTGATTATGACCCCTTTTCCATGAACTCAACATTTGGGGGATGTTTTATGGCGAGAATTACTTTTCTTTCAATTTTCCATTCCAAATTCCCAACTTTTTATATCGTATTGACCATATGCATCAATTTAAGTGAAAATATGGATCTTTATACTAGCAGAGGGTAATATAAATTTGTGTATCTGGTTTGAAAGAATGAATGAGCTTATTCTTCTCCCTTATCAGCTGGCAAACAGCCAGGGTCATGAGCAGAGTGTTTTTCTTTCAAAGACGTGACTAGATAAGAGACAAATTTAGATAATGAAGTTTAAATGTTAATAATAATCACAAATTGTCATAATTTCAGGATCTTGTTTCTCATCTCAAAAAAAAGCTTGGAGGTAAATTTGAAGATGTGATCATTGCCTTGTTGACACCTTTGCCCGAATTCTATGCTGATGAAATGCATAAAGCCATCTCTGGCTTGGGAACTGATGAGGATGCCATCATCGAGATCTTATGTACACTTAGCAACTTTGGCATCAAAACAATTGCTGGATATTATGAACAGAGTAAGAAACTTTATTCATTTCTATATTACGAAATAGTTATTGTTGTCATGTTTTATCAGAATATGGAAAGTCGATGGAAAGTGCCCTGAAAGGAGACACATCTGGACATTTCAAGCACCTCTGTGTCTCTATGTCCTTGGTAAGAAATAGACATTTTTCAAAATAAGTTGTTTTCTATTTTTTTTCTTCTTCTGATAGGGAAATCGTGATGAAAATGATAATGTGGATGACGCCCTTGTAAATACTGATGCTGAGGCTCTTCATGCAGCCGGAGAAGCAAAAAAATGGGGAACCGATGAGTCAGTTTTTAATAAAATCCTTGTTACTAGGAGTTACCAACATTTAAGAAAAGTATTCCAAAGATATGAGGTAATATCAGGAAATGATATTGAAGTGGCAGTTGAAAAAGAATTCTCTGGGAATGTTAAGGATGGCCTTCTTGGAATTAGTAAGTAATTATTATTATATGATTTTTGAAATGATAAGTTCATTAAAGGTTTATTGTCAAGAGAAACTGGTAAGGTGGAATGGAAACACTAAAATCTTTTTCCTTTATTATGTGCCAAATTTATTGTGGCCCCCTGCCAAAAAAAGTTTCTATTAATCGTAAAAAGCCAATTTTTGTTACTGTTTCATCGAGTCACTCACAAAAAAAATTAAGTTCTCCTTTTCAAATTTCATACTAATTTTTATGATTAAAATGTAATGAATGTATCATTGACATTAAACATACATAAACTGTGTTATGTGTATTAATAATTTTTTAGTCAAATGTGTCAAAAGTAAAGTTGGTTTTCTTGCCGAAAGACTGTACAAAAGTATGAAAGGCTTAGGTACCAATGACAAAACGCTTATAAGAATCATTGTAACAAGATCGGAAATTGATTTAGGAGATATTAAAAAAGTGTTTGAGGAAAAGTATGGCAAGTCCCTTGAAAGCTGGATCATTGTAAGTCTAAATTTATATAGTTGATTAACATAAATATGTACTGTTATACAATCATATCAATTTTTAGGATGATACTTCTGGCAATTACAAGAAAGCGTTGGTTTCAATTGTGAGCTGAAAGCATTAAAAAAAAAGCCAGTGGATTTGAACGCATAATCAAAATTTGCTTTATATTGCTATTAAAAGTATATTATTATTTTTTAAATTTTATACAAAAGCTGCCGAATATTAAATATTCAAAACTGCTGCAATTTGAAGGATAATTATTTTTTAAATGAGCTGTTATTCAATTTTGCAATCTGTTGCCTTGAAAAATTAATTATGTTATTAATTGTAAACATTTTAAATCAATAAATCTCACGAATTATGAAATATTCAGTTTCAATATTTTTGCTTGCCCTCAATTGTATGTTCATAACACCCACTAATTAACGGGAATATGCAGTTATTGGGTTGGCAAGAAAATAAGTACTTTTTTGTAGTATATATTTTTTTTATGCATGGGATGTTTTTAACTATTCGGAGATGTATTATCCATTGTTTAAATTACTTTTTGCCATCTTTCAGGTAGCATGTCTATTCCATTCACATAAAAATTCCCATAGTTTGAGGCCAGGAATATTTGAACATTTTTAAAGTTTCTAGATGTACCATTATTGTTATTTCTGTATTTAATTATTATAATTAATTTTTTTTTATTACTCCCTGTACAAAATATATACATTGTGTAGTGATCTACTACATTTTATGATTTGACAGCATTTGGGGAGTCAGCTATTTTATGAAAAATAGATCAGCAAGAAATGAACTGAGCCAGAATGTTTTCTTCGATTTACCATTTGTTTTGATGGTCAAATTTCTTGTAAAATTTGATGACTCTTGTTACGGCATATGTAGCTTGAGACAAAGAAAGAGAACCTTGTGCTCGCTCTACAAGAGAACTTAGAAAAGTTTCATTTAAAAAAATCAAGAGATAGCAATTCAAAAATTATTATATTCGAGCGGAGAAAGGAAAGTGCGTGAATATATTCAGGTTTGGGCTGGTATGTAAGTCACTACTGCCCGAATGACCCCAGCACCCTACTAAACAAGAACACTAATCCATCTCTGAAGATGGTGGGATGCTGAAACACGCCTGACAGGCCAAAACAGTGAAGATAGGCAGATGCATGACTAGTACTGAGAACACAACAGATTTTTTAACCAAATAAAACTGAAACTGTAAAAGCGTTTAATAGTTAACTATTTTAAAATTATCTGATGACACTGTTAAAGAGTATTATTTTATAGTATAATATATTATTATGGTATATTATACTATAATTTTTAAATGCAGAACTTATTCAGAACTATTGCAAACTAAAGAGGTAAAAAATTAAACATGAGAAATGATAACATTTATTGAATTGTAAAAACAAAAGTTTCCTGTAAAGTGTTTGCATTGTTTAAATTTTCTCATTTGATATATTTCACTGTTTTATTTATTACACTACC
Source organism: Cimex lectularius (assembly GCF_000648675.2). Classification (NCBI taxonomy): domain Eukaryota; kingdom Metazoa; phylum Arthropoda; class Insecta; order Hemiptera; family Cimicidae; genus Cimex; species Cimex lectularius. The sequence continues at coordinate 546,142 of NW_019392711.1, forward strand.
ATTATTGTTTTTACTGCTAACCTGCAAAAATATAACTACACTTTGAAAAGCATTATTTAACAGATCTATATATAAAAATAGTGGTAAGGTCTATTAAACACTACCATCTTTTTTTTTTCTTTTTTTTCCCCATTTCGAATATCATTCATATAACTCAATTAATAATGATTATTGACCTTAGTACATACATCAGTCAATTTACAGTTTAATTGATTATACTCTTATTTTAAATTATTATTTATGAGCAAAAATAATTTATATTCCATTATAGTGTTTGTGCTGATAAAGTATATTTATAAAAGAAACTATAATTTCTATTAACATAAATATTAATTTACATTGTAGCTGTAAAATGTGTAAATACGATAGTACATTACAAATTGTAGTAAATAACTTCTGTACATTTTTTATCTCTGTTTTTATTGCAGATTAAAAAAAAAAAAAGTTCACTAATTTAAACAAACAATACATACAGTTGGAACTGTACTTTCAATATTCAAAAAAGTGGAATAACAAATTGAGAGCAGGTTGCTAGGAAGCATTAAATTTCATAATAATTTATGATAGATACGCAAGGTGAAATATTTTTTTCAGTCTTTATAATAGTGAACACAATTTTTACTCGCTTTTTTGGGTTATTTTTATGAATTACTAAAATCTATAAAAGACTACTTCTACTTTTCTTTAAAATTTGTTTCTACCAACAGTAATAGACCATATGCTTTATTGCATTAAATGGTTTATAAATAATGTGTAAACTTTAACAATCCCCTTAATTAAAACAACTTAATCTCTCTTCGACTGAAAAAATATGTAATATTTTAAAACAAAGAATTCTTCAGTTGCTACCATCATGTTTAAATGGTAATATAATTTTATTACCTTTAGTTATTCAATAAATTGAAATTGTACAATAAAAATCAGTCTTATGGTCAATTTTTTCCTTGTGGACATTTATTTGGAAGAAGTGGCAAATGCGACGCTGCATCTGTTTCAGCACAAGAATCGTCCAAGTAAGCTGTCTGAAACAGTTTATTTGTAGAGTTGCTATTGCAGCAATCGGTTTTGTCGCCAACTCTTTCTTCGTCGTTTTGTTTGAAACCAAAAGATATTTTAACCGGATCTTTACTACTACTAGTCTCAGTCTGGCCTTTAGTGACCACATCTATGACGATAGGATCATTGTCATTGTCGTCAATTTTAATGTTTACGGAAGTATCCTTTCTGTCTTTATTCTGCACCTCCTCGTTTATGTCATCCATCGAACTCTGCTTGAATTTTATTACTATCTCTGCCTTCTTGGTTTGCAACTTCAAAACCGAATCATTCTTACTTCCGCAAGGCGCATCCCCAGCTTTATACGTAATGCCATCGTCTGCGCTTGAATCACCATACTCAGAAATTGAAGATTTTCCTGGTTCTTCGGCACTCCTTAACAAAACAAAAACCATTATATAAATATAAAAAAAAAAGATACAAAGAACTTTTACTTTTTCTTGTCTTTATGTTAAACATTTAAAAAAATTATAGAAAAAACTTGCTATAAATATGACTCTGACTTTATATTGGATCAATATTTAATGGCATGTTAATTGCTTTATAAAAAAATTATTTGCTTTCCCTATTATTTCATTTCTACAAATTTCATTATTATCAAGTATTATCATTACATATTATAAATTAATGTGAATATTGATTTTCAAGAAGCTAAGGTATTAATTTTAATTAGAAAATCTTAAGGTAATGCTGAGGACTAACAAAAGTGATTTTTGAGTCATGGATAATTAGGACTTATTTGAACTTAATAATCATAAACCTTAATCAAATTATTATTTCTTTTTTTAATTTTTAGGCCTTTTTTCTTGGTGTTTTAAAAGTATGTTCAAATGTATAACAATACCTTTTTTTAAGTAGATTGTTCATTTCTTTACTGCTCAAATACAAAAGAATTTTAAAGTACATTTTTGAGCAATAAAGAAACAAACCATTACTTGAAAACGGATGTCAAAACATCATAAGTACATTTGAACATGTGGAAATAATTTAAAAAATAAAGCAATTCATAAAAAAATACAAAAATTAAGGACAAAAAAAATGAAGAAAAATAGTTATTTTCATTTTAATACCACGAAAAATGGCTGTAATTTTGAAGTTTATACATAGGTTTCCAAAACGGATTATTATTTAATCCTTTTTCTACTTTGTTACTGAACCATTATATTCCAATATATAATAAAAACTGTCTAAAAAAAGTATCTACAAACACTTCATTATTATTCTGCAGGTAGACTTGAATAAAAATGTATGTTACTGAGTTTAGTATGTCAAATGTGTAAGTGACTATATTTGAAAAGACTAATTTGAGATTCTTTGTTATGTGCAAAATATAAATGCTATTAAAAATGTATATAATTTTTTTCAATTGATTAATCTTTGTGTAAGGTATTGGTTGAAAAGAAAAAGTTAGTGTCACGAGTGGGATTCGAACCCACGACCTTTGGCTAAATATGCCACTGCTCTACCACTTGAGTTATTGTGACTTCGATCCACTCGGACACCCATCTCAACCTACCTTTCAATTTTCCCTTTTTTTTCCATTTCAACCATACCTTACATAAAGATTAATTAATTGAAAGAAGTTATTGGGTCAATTGGACCACAAAATACAATGGATGTATATAATTTTGATTTAACTGCAATGTAAAAATTTAAAAAACAAAAACTAATTTTGTCTAATAGTGACATTTATTTATTAATGATAAATATCTTTTACCTAGGTTTATTTAATCCTTTTTTTAAAAAGGATTGAACACCACACACTCCATAATTCATCATTTCTATAGGTTTATTTATTTAATTTAAAAAAAGAATATATATTAAAATAATCTCTTACCTCCCCCTATTGCTACCTATTATTATTACCTATACCAAAGAGTAGGGAAAAAGACTATTTTCTAAATTAAAAAGAGACTAAAGATTTTGGTGTTTGTCAGATTTCCCCTCAATTGTCTGAGAGCCAAATTAATTATGCAATGAACAAAAAACAAGAGTGACCGTTTAGAGAACTAATAAACCGTTTCAATAAAATTAGTAAAATAAAATACTTCTAACATCCTAAACGAATGTTATTGATCAAGCATGATTTAAATAAATAAAACTAAAATAAACAAACTAAAATTAAAATGTTTTTTCAATAATTATATGATTATTACATATCCAAATTATATGAAATTTGTAATTGAGTACAATTTAATTGTTCCAGCAACCTTTTTGATTAGATTGATTCATAAACATTTTTTCTAATTAATTTTGTATTTTCTTATTAATTATTATGTAAACTCTGAATTTTATGAAGCCGATTGACAATTAAGACATCCACATGTATAGTTAATACAATTGAAAATAAATACAATAAAAGTGGATATCATTTATTAATTTAAAAACATAATTTGCAAAGTAAAATAAAAATAATAAAATGTAAATATTTTATAATCTTCTGTTTTTTGTTTGTTTGTTTATTTGAGTTAGCAGTTTTGTGAGGATTCCCTTGTCGGGATTAATGGAGAGACTCTTGAAAGGTGATTACGTGCATAAGGCCATTGAAATCGTCTGGAAAAGTTGTCATTTATTAATTGGTTTAATTATTATCAAAGTGAAGAAACAAATCATCAACAATCGTCATCAATTGAAATGTTCTAAGGTTTTGTTTTGTTTTAAAATGATTGTAGTAATAAGATTAATTTTAAAATGTTTTAAGACCAACCTTTGTTGTACAGGGATGTACGATTGATCACCACCAGAGCTTTTACCTATCTTGATATGCCATGAAGTTGATAAATCTTCACATCTTTGATTTCCATTTGGTGTGACATTAACTGCTTCTAAGGTTCCATCACCTTCATCAGAACCACAAAATTGCTCATTTTGAACACAAACACTACTCTCATCATTAAAAAATATATGTAAATTACGAACTCCTTTCAAGTCAATACTTGTTTCATCTTTAAAATTTCCACTTTCAGCAAAGTTTTTCAATTTACTAATATTCTCTGCTTTATGGCTTGTGCCTGAGATGATGTTGGGCGAAAGCGGTGGAACTGTCTGTGTTTGGAGAGGATTCTTTTCAGGAGCATTCTGAACGTAAATGACTCTGTAAACAGAAATAAAATTCTAATCAGTGGAGAAGAGGGTCCAATTCAAACAGCCAAAAAGTACCTATTGAAGGCTTTCCATCTCTGACAAATGTGCATGTAGGCTTTACATTGGATATACATGAAAACAACACCACCTGTGAAGCCTATTGCTACAACTATTAGTTTTGTCCAGAATGGCCATTCGAGAATGCCGTCACGTATCTCTTCTGCAGTACGATGGATTAGCACATAAAGTGACCAGATTACACACGTGAGAGCTATTGCATGGAATAAAACTGCACACAGTAACTTCCTCCTTTCAAAGCCTGTCATTTCAAGTGGTTCCCACTATAACAAGTAAAAAGGAAGAAAGGAAACATAAAACACTAAATACCATAAATTCTTAACAACTGAAATTGATGATTATAACAATTCGCAAAGATAATCTACCTTAATTTCATGTTATATTGTATTTATTTCACTATGTAGTTGCAAAATGTGATTACACTTAACGTTAGTTGTAATTTTTTTTTTTTACCACCAAAAATAAATGGGCCAAATTTTCACAGTACTGATGATCCAAATACTAATTCAGTAATTTAAACTGTGCTAAGATTTTTTTTTTAATGCAAATCAAATACATACAAAGATCTACAACGATCAAGAAAATATAAGTGAAAGAAATATTGTTGGTAATTAAATATAAATGCCAAATTTTGGTAGAATGTTTTCTGTAGAAATGAGTATCAAATTAAAAATTGAAAATGAGAAAATGTTCCCTTCTAAACTAAGATTGAAATTTAAAGACATTTTAATCAATATATATTTTTTTAAATGAAAACTAACTCCTATTTTTTTACATCAACAAACAGAAGCTTGTAAGATTTCTCTATATTGTCTGCGAGCTAACAACTTGCAACAGCAATGGCAAAGAGAGGCTGGTAATGACCAAATTACAAAAGCTGGTTAAATGATGAAAAATTAAAAAGTATATAATTTCATGTTTAAAGAAAGCTACATCAAAATAACATCAAGCTCTCTACTGTTAAGGGGAAAAAATTCTCTATTCCTCTACAGTTGTTACATTTATACATTTTTTCCTGGGTAATATTCAATGCCAGATCATTGACATTTTGAAAAATAAGTAAAAAAGGAATAAAAACATTTATATTCATTCTTAAATAATTGTTTAGAAGTTTATACCTTAAATGATGTATTAATATTTTTATGCATGCTATTAAACTATTTCATATGTATTAGCCTTCTAAAATGATAAAACAACCTCCATGAACGGCTTCGTCTTGGTATGCATTATGAACTGGAACTTGCAGAGCTCACAACAGCGGATATTGGAAGATTTGATCCACTGCTGGAGGCAGGCCTGGTGAACATAACGAAGAGAGCCAGCACAGTAGCATGGTGCGATAAGGCCACCCTCTGCATCACCTTCACAGTGACAGATCCGACATATTTCTACATTTGTGGACGTATGACTTGACGTCTGTGACTCACTACGGCATGATTCTTGACTCTTGCTTGAATGGACATACATCTAAAATAAATAAAAAAATTAAATTAATTAATGTTTATAGAAAATAAATAATTTTTACATATATAGGGAGGTCCTACAGGGTTACTACAATCAATAAATGACATTAACTTATTATGATGTTTAAATAAATTTTCAATTTAAATGTAACAGTTATTATCATGGAAGAATAATATTGAAGTTTGTCATTTCCCTGCTGCTCTTATGGGTGAGTCACAAATTTCAACATTTTGCAATCTTAAATAGTCCACCTGTTTTACAACAAGCAGATCTTATATTAAATGACCAAACTGGTCTTCCTCAAAGCTCCAGTTTATCTGCCTCCCTCTTTTATTGTTATATTAATGATATCTCAAATATTGCACCTACCACCTCTACATAGATTATTTCCAAATCTTTCCTTTTCACCTCATGACCTTCAAATCTCAATAACACAAATCCAAGAGGATCTTAATGCTTGGGCTGTTGAAAATGGCTTTTTCTCAACATAAATAAGTTCTAGGCTATAGCGTTTGGATTCTTCATCCTTACCTCCTATTCCTTCACTCTGCATTAACAACCAACCGATCTCCTTTTATCCATCTGTCAAAAATCTTGGATCATCCTTGTTCAAACCCTATCCTGGAAACCCCAAATTTCTGTTCTGAAGTTTCTCCACCTTCTTTTAATTCCGTCATGCTAGCCAACTCTTCCCAATCAGCACCCGCAAACTCCTGGTCTCTTCCCTTGTGCTTCCCCATTTTGATTATTGGTGTTTGGTCTAAGTAAGACTCATTAAGAGTTTGTTAACAGACTCAAAAGAAATTGCTTTCTTAGGTTCATATTTAGCTTCCCAAAGAGATCTCATGTGTCTCTAATATGTATTGTGAACTGAAATAGCTGTACCTCTCCTATCTAAGGCCATACTTTCTTGGCCCCTTCTTCCATCAAAAAATTTCTTCCCAATCTCCTTCCTATATTTATAATCTGTTAACATTTAAACACTCGTTCCTGCCCTTTTGATGCCTACCCACTCTCTTACAAATCCACCACTTTTGATCGTTCATTCCTTATCCATTCCTACTATCTCTGGAATTCTCTACCTAATTTAATTCACTGTGCCTTAACCCTTTCCACCTTTAAATCCTGTCTTTTTGACTACCCCCTGTTCTTACTCGTTAACACTGAGGATGGTTAATTTTCCCCTTTTTATTTAATTTAGTATGTCTCATTTATTGTTTTTTCCTATTACATTTAAATATTTATATAATTTTGATTCAAATTGTGCCAATTTTTGTACTCTTTTGTTATTCAAGGAGGCCTAAAGCCCCAGAATAAAATTTATTTTCTTCTACTTAATAAACAAAACACGAACTACAAATGATCACAAACAGCACAAAAGATGAACAGTGCAGAAGTAACTAAATTTATTTCAAACTTATTTATTTATCAAAATTATGTACCTATTCAAATGTGGATTATACACTGATGGACTAATTTATTAACACTCAATTTATTTAGTTTACAATTAAATCCATTATCTTTCCACATTAGATACAGGTAATTAGGAGCTATCGTAATCAAAGTAAAGAGTAAAACAATGTTTTGTTTACTTCCTTTGTTTAGTTTTTTGTACTGATTAATCCCATTTACACAAAAAGTAGCATTATGCTCTTCCATTGTGCTACGCCTGTATATTTCAGCTAATCTTTTTCCTTTGTTAATTTCATTTGATAATATTCTTATTCTTAAACCTTTTCCAATGGCTCCAGTCAGGCATTTGAGTGAGTATGATAATGACAAGGTTACATTATTAGAGGAAAGATTTAGCCAGCGAGATGTCGCCAGGAGACTTGAGTGTAAATCACTCTACAATAAGAAGAGTTCTTCGGCACTTCAGAGAAACAGGGCTTCAAACTAGAAGGCCAAGCCAGGATCGACCTAGGAAGAGGGAGGATAGACTCATCCATCATCAGGCTTTATGAACCTCAGCATTATGGGACATGAGATAAGAAATCTGATGACAAGTTCGAATATTTTAATTTCCTCCAGGATTTTAAAAAGAATAATGAAAATAGCCATGGCACCCGGCACGTTGACCTCTTCTTACCACAGCTCACAAAATGGCCAGGCGGGAACATGTGAATAGGACATTGAAAGAATGGGAAGTGTTCTCTTTACAGATGAATCTTTAGCGTAATTTAATATGGAGACGTTCAGGAGAGAGGTATGCCCCTGGGGTGGCATTTCCTGGTCCGCACCGAATTGGTTGTGCGAGTGCTATAACTTCACAGAGGTACTTGCAAGACATAATCGAAGAACATGTAGTGATATTTGCCCCAATAATGCCAGCCAAATAGAGCACGTGTTCTGGATGACTTTAAATGAGGTTGGAGTTGAATGCTTGGTGTGGCCAGTTTTAAGTCAAGATTTCAACCCAATCAAACACATTTGAGACCAACTTAAGCAACACACAACCCAGGTCCTAACACCCTAGAAGAGTTGGAAACATCTGTTGATGATAAATGGGAAAGAATTACTGAACATTTTATCAGAAATCTTCTCCAAAGAATGGAAAGGCATTTAACGAATGTGATTCATCAAGAGCTTGAAATACTTGATATTAAAGGGGGTAAAAAAGTTGTTTTTTTACAATTTGTTGGATTCATGAGGAGCAGTCAAGAATGAGGTAGTTTGGGGTGGTTAGGGATGGTGTGGCCAGCTCGAAGACCAGATTTGAACCATTTTGAACCAACTTAAGCGACATGTACGATGGCGAAACCCAAGTCTTAACACCCTAGAAGAGTTGGAAACGTCTGTTGATGATGAATGGGAGAGAATTACTAAGGACTTATCAGAAATCTTTTTCAAAGAATGGAAAGGTGTTTAACGAATGTGATTCATACCAGAGCTGGAAATACTCGATATTAAAGGGGGTAAAAAAGTTTTTTTTTAATTTGTTGGATTCATGAGGAGTAGTCAAGAATGAGGTAGCTTAGAAAAACATCTTTTTCCTTTTTTTGCTAACATTTCGACCTTTATTCGGGTCATCTTCTTCAGGTGCTATTCTTGTGGTTTTGTGTGAAATTGTTGTAATTCACTCCGTTCACAACCAAACTTATTTTTGGTACGCGAAATATTGATAAACCTAAATACATTAAAATTTATGGGTGGTGCGTTTATTTTGTCCATCAGTGTATATACAGGTATAAAATTCATGTAGATAAAGGGCCTAAGTAAAAGCTGAACTAACCAGAGTAAGTATAGGTCAAAGGGAAAATAAAGAAAGCGGTTTAAAAACAAAAAAATACCTATAATTTTACATGATTTTGCAATTGAACATAGGTATGTTAGAGTTGAAATAAAAAGACCTGAATCATTATGCATATCAGAAGGTCTAAATGACAAATATCAATGTCAAATGTTTACAATCTTCACCGTCAATTCTTTAAATATATATACAGCAGCCGACATTTAGATATGATTTCAATGTATATTCCAAATCAAATAATTAACTTTTATAATAGCACGGCTGTTAATCCGTAGTAATGTGATTTTCACAACAACGGACATAAAAACTTTAAAAAAAGTCATGATAGGACTTACGTGATTTTCTAATTGTGTTCCATTTTCAGGATTCGTTGTGTTTGTGGTCGTCTGTTGTAAGGTCATAATTCACACTTCCGCTGCAGACTCAAGATAGATTCATTTTAAAAGTCGATCTCTGCCGTTTTGCGCGCATTCATTCCGAAATACATTCGTACAAAAGGGTGAATTTACGGATGGATTTCTAATAATAGAGTGGTACGGTGTCGACAAAGTACGGGATAAAAGCCTCGCTAAAAGGAATCGTGAAGGGTGAGGGCTAAAAGAAAATTTACAACTCGCTCCAACGAATATTCCGCCGTTTAAAAAGCAATACATATGATTGAATATTTGAATTTTCCAAACTCTGGAATTTGCTGAATCCCCTGGAATACAGAACCGAAACAGTTGAGAGGAGTACAGTGCGAGAAGGAGAACATGTCTGAAGTCGGGAGGCTCAGCTGATCCGTCATCGCTCAGATGTTGAGATTCACTTTTCTACTAGATCTTCAAATACACGAACTATTGATTAACATCAGCCTTATCTTCACCCATTTTCAAATTTAAACGGAAATTTAACGTCCGAGTTTTATTATATTATTATCTCTCACACAGTGGACAAAAACGATATGTTCTTGCTGAAGAGAGGAACAAGATACAAACAAACAAAAAAAATTAATCAAAAATCTACAATTTACGTCTTACTGACTTCCTTAATTCGCAGTTTGCCCAGGATCACTCACTTCATACGAGTGGACAAATTCCAAAATTGACCCAAATTATAATTTTATTACTGTATGTAACAATGCCATTTTTACATAAATGCTTATTAAAACTAGGACGATTGGATCCAAATCCAACAATGGAGTTGGTGCTGGAGTTTTTCATGGCAATCAACTATACAATTTTAAACTACGATCAATATGTAACAACTTTATTACAGAATTATTAGCAATAAAAAAAAGCACAACCTTTACAGATAAAAAAGTGAGTTATCTGTAGTGATAACTTGTCTGCAGTATTAGCCATAAAACTAAAAACCGTAAAACCACTGAAAACCCACTAATCCAGGGCATCCTCATACAAATCCAAAAAATTGAAATATCAGAATGAATAATCCATCTGTGGGTGCCCGGCCACTGATATTGAAGGCAATATTCAAGCGAAAAGAGCAACAACACAAGGAATTCCAGTGACAGCATACCCACGTAGGTAGAATCCCACCTAAAACATAAAATATGGATAGATTGGGAACAAGCCTGCCACAAAATCATAGACGATAAACTATGAAACTCTGACCAGGCTACGGATCAGACACATTGGATACGAAGCCACCTCATGAACAGAGGAACACCTCCACAATGCAACACATCCAGCGTATCTCTGACTGAGGAACGTATATTAACTGAATGTCATAATTTAAAAACAGCCGGAGAAGTATTCAACTTTCCAAAAAGGCTAAAAGGAATCCTAAGTGACGAGTAAACATGCCTAAATAAAATGTTAGCATTAGAAAGAAATATAAACAATAAAAGGCAAAACTTATACTAAATGTGTAAAGACAATATAACAAAAACAATCTACAAAATGTATGGTGTGTGTAAAATAACATAACCTACCTCATTCTTGATTGCTCCTCATGACCAACAAATTATAAATAAATAAGTGAATAAAAATAGATAGATAAAGGAATAAGGGAAAGAAAAATAGTAAAAATATCATACACCTTTTACTGTTACTGGAATTTGACTTTGTAAAACTTAGGGTCCATATGAAGTTGTTAAAAACTTTTATGGATTTTACAAGGCAATTTTTAATAAAGTTATTGTCTTAATTTGCCTCATTGTCGAAGGTTTTGTTTGAATCTCAACATACAGACATTTTTTTATGCCTCTTTGCACCTTGCAGGGGTCATCATACATAAGTTACTTTTAGTTAACCATGACTATTAACTTATATCATTACATTTAAAATACATTATTTGCCTTTATAATAAAAAATAACGTTTTCATTGTCTCCTCTGCAGTAACTTTACTGCAGAGTTGCTAATATAAAGCCTTCAGCATTTTTCTCCTATGTACTTACAAGGTAGTAATCTGTTTTGATTCTCTCAGTGCTCTTCTTTCTCTTAGTGACCTTTTCACAATCAGTCCAATAATTCAAGAAATTTTAATAGCTATAAGAAAATTGTCTAAAGTAATGGAGGTAAGCTTTTTATGGGTACTGGGCACAGTGGCATAGTCAAAAATGAACAGACTGTTAGTGGTGCCAAAATGGGCGATAAAGAAGGACTTCCAATAGAAAAAGTTCCCCATGAGAATATTACTAATCATTTAAAAGAAACTGTAGGAAATAGCTGGCAAGAAATCTGGTACAACACAAAGGAGAACAAATTGAGAGAAATCAAAGCTAATACTGGACAATGGAAAACAGCAATGTAAAAAGAAAGAAAGGAAGAAACAGTACTTGCTAGGTTGTGAATCTGACATTGTAGGATTACACATGGGCACCTAATGGCGAGGGAACCACCTCAATAATTGACATGAAGAGAGGTAGTAACTGTAAAACATTTGCTTGTGTTCTGTAGAAAATATGCACCTCTACGAGTCAAATACGATTTACCGGATAGGTTTTGGGAAATTCTGGGTATCTGTCGAAAGACTACAAATAGACTAATAGAATTCTGTGAGACTGGATTAATAAACTTAATTTTTTGTATAAATAATTTAAGCAGCTTTAACCCTAGTACTTTGCCCAAAATAGTATATTATTACACCGCCTGGCCAGCAAATTGTCATTGATTCTTGAGGACCAACTCTCAAATTTAGACAAGCTGTTCCCCTTCTTACAAGTCACTGGATTATTGCACAAAAGTTACATTATTCTAGCCAGCTGAGTATGGGAGGAATTGATTATTGCAGTGCGTTGGCAGGGGGGGGGGTTGGTGGTGCACACCTCTCTGGAAGCCTTGGGTCACTGCAGCCTCAGTCTGGAGAGGTGTGGACTGAAAAAAATGAAACTAGTTAAATTTATTGTCCATTACGTGTTACAAGTTTTAACAAGACTTGAGGACTTCGCTCGGAAACGACACTTTTAATTAAACAAAACCCAATATGCAAGTGCAAACAGGAATATTCAACTGGTATGCATTAACTACATGAAAATCATACCTGATGGTTGCAAAGCATTAAAGAATTGGCAATTCTCATTTACTTTTTATTAAATTAATGAACAAAATCAACTTTTTCTATGTCAACTAAAGACACAAACATGCCAACTTTTCATTGTTATATGTGCAAAGTTTAAATCAACAAAAGTCCATCACCAAAACAAGATCTCCAATATTACTGTTGACATCACTTTGAATAATTAGAGCCAAAAATTTGTATCAGTATTGGTGAAAAAGAGCATTTCCCTACTTATAATTATTAAATAACAAATAAAGCCAAATTTCTTTAAAAATAGTTTAATAATTACTGTAAAAACATGCATCAATACATTAATTTAACTTTTTAAAGGAAAACTGATATACATATTTACAATTATATCCTGTTTAATAATTATTTTTTCTTTGATTTTGGTGTTTTTGTTGTTTTTTTAGTTTCCAGTTTGCTCAATGTTCTGTATACGGCTTTTTTAATTTCTCTATGCTTCTTTTGTTTTCTCATTTCAAGGTTTTGCTTGGACTTTTTAAATTCAATCATCCTCTGTTTCATATCCTGTTTAAGCTTCTCCTTTTTCACATCATAGTTAACAGAGAGTTTCTTAATAAGTGAAGCGACTCTGGCTTCGTGATCATCCCTGACAACCACCTTCTTAACTTTGTTCATAAACGGTACTCCTGGTGTATTTTTCACTTGAACTTTAGTCTTGTACTTATACGGCAATTCTTTCTCCAGAGCCCTCGGTATGGCCAGAGGACGGGGAGTTTTTTCCACTCGTGTTATCTCCTATAGTTGAAACAGTTTGTTATTTATTTTTGCCAGAAGGATCATGACATTCGTTTTAACTCACCGTATACATGCTGTCTATCTCTGCCTGGTTCCTAATTCCTTTTTCACGTTTAAGCATTCCCAATGTCCGCATGCCCTTCCAAGTATTCTTTTCAGAGATGGGTAAAAGAAGAGAAGTGATTGGGACATACAATTTAGGAACTTCAACTTGGTACCATGTTCGACAAAAAACAATATCTGAAAAAAATATTAAAAAGGTTTAATTTATTGCAAACTACAAAAGCAAATACCCAATATTTTGGTTATGATATAAAGAAACTTGTTTTAAGGAGTCTTACCACTAAGACGAATTTTGTCTTCAAATGTCGCTCTAAAAGCACCTTCAGGTTTGGTGAGGGGCTTTTTTATCTGCCCCCTGATCCCTGATACTGTTTTAATCTTAGCTCCTTCAAACTTAGCAACTTCGAGGGTGGAGTTGAACATACCGTTAATAAAGGCAGTTTTTTTATAAATTTTCATTGGTGTCCCTGTCAGTTTCAACTTTTTAGTTACGACTGTAGATTGATTAGTATCTACTACTGATCCAGTTGCTACTATTCTAAAACCAGGTTCCACCTACAATTACATTTAATTCAACAATTTTATTTAATATGATTATATCCACTCATCTTGGTTGCCTACGCATGCTTGTTTTGTTTGTCCAAATTTTTTTGCCATCTTCAGTAGTTGATCTGTTATTATTTTTATTTATTTTTTATTATCGAAGATAATCAAGCTATAGGTGCACACAATCATCTTGCAGACCTCAACAAATTTTACGATTTAACCAACAAAAACCAGTTATGATTGTTAAAGTTAAGAACTAATGTGAAAAAAAGAAAGTGAAGAACTACATAAACTTGTCATTATACATATATAACAAGTTGTGTGAATATATTTACTGTTAGAAATGATAAATTGTTTACGTAATAGTAAGGACAACTTATAAATAAATCAAGCATGATAATTAACTTCAGCTGTACCTCGGCAAGACCAGCACTCAAAAGGGCAAGAAAACCAGTGCTTGCTCGTGTTATCGGCCCCCAAAAATGAGCCATGCATGCAACATGCTCCGGAGTGTATTTTAACATCCTGTGCCTAAAATTATCCTCTTGTTTTGAAAAAACTGCGATCGTCTGAAATCTTCTCCACCCCATTGAAATAATCATAGGATCTTTTGTTTTCAGAATTCTGTTATACCATCTGTGCTTCTTCAGAAGTACCTATATGTAATCAACAAATTAGTATTTTTTTAACGTTTATTTTCAAGGGTAAAACGGATAAATTCATCTTGAGTTTACCTTGACATATCCAACGTTTTGTTCACCAGGTTGTAACCCACCTAGGACGACTGGATAGGTTGGATCAAAATTGTCTACCATTTCACATGGCATATTTTTTATTTCTATTCTTACATACATGCCTGCTCTAAACCCTTCAATTTGTACTCTTATAGCATCATCTATGTCTTCAAATTGCCTTCTGTTCAACTAGACCACACGTTTAGTAATTTTAATTTAATGTATGTAAATATCTTTTGTTACCTCAGCTTGTCGATTCGCTTGCATTTTCAATTCTTCAAAATAATCTTCACTGAAATCCTTAGTGTCATACTGTTCATTAAATTTTTCTTTCAATTTTGTTTTCTTCTCTAGTAATTGTTCTTTGCTCAGCTGTTGTTCCTCTTAACACACAGAATTAAAATAATTTGTGCTAATGAAGAATGGATATTTGAGTCAATTTTGCTTACCTCCTTTAAATTTTTCTCCAGTTTCTAAGTCTTCAAAGTCACCAAAAACATCTTCATCCTTTGAACTTAAGTCGTCCAGTTTCAGTAACTCATCAGCATCATCTTTCCATTTTCCCGTTACAAAGCAATGCCTTATTGACTCTGAAACCTGATAAAAATATGACTGTATTTTGTCAATTCTTATGTTCAAATGAAAATACCATATCAACGTCCCAGTCTTTAGGTGACAAAATAGGATGTTTAGAACAATCAAGCCCATCAAGTACATGTTTCTCCTCTATCTTTTCATTATCTTTTTTTACAATCTTGAACAATTCTCCTATCACGTTTTCATCCTCTTTTTTCCCTTCATTTTTATAAATATCCTCACCTACAATAGTTTTGATAAAGTGAAGTGCTCATAATTTAAAAAAATCAACGAATAAATAAAAACATTAATATAATAAAATGAAAATTACAATAAACTAGCTTCCATAAATTTATTTTTGAGTTTCCATCAAAAAATGTTTTAGCTGCTTTTTCTGCTAAATTACTCTTCCATTTCAAATCTGTATTATCTAGACTTTGGTCGTCATCCTCTGTTTCCACATCGCTGTTATCACCACTCAAATCTTCTTCTTCACTATCATTCACCTCAGCATTGTTATCATCATCCTCATCATCACTGCCCTTACAATCATTTTCATTTATCAAACTGTCTCTTCCTTGTGACCAAGGGTAATGAGTATTTGATTTTTTATTGTCCGTTGATTCATCTTCTTCTGATGATGAACATTCGGACCAATCCTGATTCCTTTAAGAATAAACAAACAAACAATTATTAATTATTAAATTGTTACTTCAAAGTAATTTTTCTTGTAATTTGTTATATTCCTTATAATCATCAGAGGAAGTGTTTTTATTAATGTTAATTAATTAATGAAATTTATTTGTTGAATTGTGAAAATTAGTTTTTAATTGGTAAAACAATATATAAACTTTGATGAGAGAAGAAAATTATAAAATAAAGCCATTATTTTAATTATCAATTAAACACTCTCAACTATAATGATTAGTATTTGGTTTTATGCTATAAAACATTATTTTATAAAAATTAATGCAGAACACCAACTTTGTAGTAGTGCATCACAACCAAAAAATATAATGGAAACATGTTAAATAAAGCAATATCATAAAAACTTGGTTTATACATTCAATGTTTTTCTCCTACTTTTAAAGTTCTTATATTGACATTCTGTATATACATATGTATATACTATATTATAATAGTATGAACATATCCAAACCTATTTATTTCTTGGTACATTACTACAGAAAACATATTTAATTACCTTTGTTCTATATCTCCTTCATTAGTGTCAATTAAATCCTCATTTTCATCAGCGTCTTGTTCTATCTTATCAGAAGAATTAAATATCACCTTTCTTCTCTTTCTTCCGTCTGAACCCTCTTTAACTACATATTGGCGAGGAGAATTTATTTGAACCTCACTCTTGTTATCTCTTAAAATAAAACAAATTAACAGCTTACAATTTTATGGAGTTAGTATTTTGTCAGTTTTAAATTCATACTGTTGGAACTCAGATGCAGTTAAGGCTTCACCCCCTGAGAAAAGCTGAACACGGCTACTGGCTAGTTTGTAATCAACTGATTCTTTGGTTTTCATCAAATTAGTAACTAACTCATTATTGGGTTTTGACTAAAAGATGAAATATTTATTTTTTAAATTTACGAGTGAATTAATCAATTGTTCAAAATTATAAAAATTATTTGTCACCTCTGTGATTTCTGTCCCAGGCAATTCAACGTACACAGCATCTTTATCGTAAACAATACCACCAACTCCAGAAAATGGTGCATATATAACACGTTCTTTTTCGAGTAAGTTACGTTTTTTTAAATGCTCTGGTAAAGGGCAAGGATCAGGAAGAAATGTTATATCATTAATCAAATAATCTCCACTTCCTAAAATCATAAATTAATAGATAAATAAGTTGAATAGGAAATACAAACATTAACATTTTATTTAATGTAATGAAGGTTTGGAATCATTTTTAAAGTTTTAAACAAATTAAACCTAACTTCTAATATAAATTTCTTGGTACAATTACCTGGTATATGGATGAAGCTATCTTTGTTTATTGGAATGCCTCTCATATACCCATAAAAGCAGACAGTACGGTCTGTTTTGGGGTTCAACTGTATATACTCAGGTGGAGTGGTATCTTCCATTCTGTCAGCTATAATGTGGCAAAATTGTTTAATGCTCACGAAAAACAGTTAAAAAATAAATAAAGATCAAAAAGAAAGAAAAAATAACCTAGAATGTAAGGATGAGAAGTTTGCCATACAAGAGGTCTAAATTTCATAACAGATATGAATCTGGCAAGGTTTTTAACCTCATTTTTTAGATAGGCTCCATACATCAGATTTGACAGGTAAAACAGTTTCGCCCCTGGATAAACCTCTTTCCAGAACCTATGTTTCAGAAACTTTTTCACTTTCTGTAGTTTCTTTGTTTGCTTTATCATGTCCAAATGTGTCAAGACACCCATTATTTTTGGCATTCCATGAACCTTGAAAAAATAAAATTGAAAAAACAAAAACAATGATAATATAATAAACCTATAGCACAAAAATTACCTGACAGATGTTAAGAAACTCAAAAATCTCCATTTCAAAGCCGAATGAAGCATCTATGAGTAAAAGAACCAGGTCAGCAACTTTGGCTATATCAACCATACAGTTGATATCATTGTTGCATTCTATCAATGTAATTCTTCTTTTCTTCCCTTAAAAATACAATGGTTTGTGCATATAGTACTATAATACACAACAGATAAATTTGATATACAAAACATTTAATTTCAAGAATAAAATTATTATCATTGTCTTAGTTAAATTTGTATGTAATCCATTATATTTAGTGGTCTAGTGACCAAATTAATTCTTTCAATTAATTAATTTTTTTATGATTTGGAAATAAAAAAGTTAGTGTCATGAGCGGGATTCAAACCCACGACTCGGCTTAATACGCCACTGCTCTAACCACTTGAGGTATCGTGACTTCGTATGTAATGTTTCAATGGTTTCTTAATATAAAAACTACCACCTAATACAATAAAACAATGAACAAATGTGTGTTGGAGCATCTATATATATGTTGAAGTATATCAAGAAAAAATGTCATAAATCAGTCTAACTGATCCACATACTATCCCAATCAGTTTAGGGGAACTTGGGATCGGAATGGTAGGCACAATATACTAGATGTGATCCTTAAACTTATATACTGATTATAACTTGGAAGTGCATGTTCAGAACACTTATACCAAGATCAATATACAATTCTTACTTGCATAAATAGGAAGAAGAGTGGTCAAAAATAGCAAAAGGTGGAGGGACAGTTTTTTCCAACTGTTGTATCACGTCTAAAAATGTGGTTGAAGCTTCGAAAAGTTCGAAGTGGCTTCAAACCACATGGCCATCACAGGTTATGTAAAGCACGTTCTCATACTTTAATTTGTTATGACTTGACATCTCATGACATGAATTTCAAACATTGCTACTTATTATTTATTTGTGACCTATCTCCAAAAGAACACACTTTTTTCCAATATCAGACTTTGGTAGTTCAGGTGGTTAGAAAGGTTTGAAATTGGAAAAGGACTTTCTGTTGATATATATCTGTGTCTATTACTTTGTAATTCCTGGTGAACAGCGGTGAAACCTGAGTTAAATTAAACATTAAATTATGTGCTCAAAATTGTTTGTAGCCCTAATAACAAATTTCATATCAATAACATAACATAGAAGATTGATTCGCAATAACTTATTAGTTTTATTCACAATTATTAAAAATGATATTGAATATTCCTCCCTTCTAGGATTTATCAATTTTTTGATCCTCCTCTAATAAATAAATACACCACATTGGACTTTTTTTTATTATTGAACATCATTCAACAAAATATGTTGATTTATTTAGAAATCGTGAGATGTGGTCTGGTGTGATGTAGGTTTCAGAAAAACATTTTCTTTATCGTGCCAACGTTTCGATCTTTTATTGAGCCCTGAAGATGATCTCAATAAAAGATCGAAACATTGACACAATAAAGAAAATGTTTTTCTGAAACCTACATCACACCAGACCGCATCTCACGATTTCTAAATAAATATCGATTAACAGTCACTAATCACCACACATTTCTACATGAGAAGAACGAAGAACATGGGATTCTATGAACAAATTGCAACTACATATGGACACGAAGCTAAAAGTATACTGAAGGACATCGCCAACAATGAGAAGAAAATATGGAGAGTTCTTGATAGAATAATGAACATGGCCAATAAATTCAACTGAATTTTTTTCATCATTTATAATTTCACTAAACACATTAAACTTGTAAAATTCTTTAATTTTTTAAATTTTATTTTTATAGATTTTTTTTAGCACTAGAAAGGTACTATTTTATTTAAGAAAATTTGGAAATGTATGTTATTTCAAATAAATGAAAGGTTTATTTTCTATTTTATTAACTTGTAATATTCTTTCTTTTTATACATTTTTACAGAAATTTGTGTATTATAAATTCTTTAAAAAAGTATAACTAAATGTTTTTTGATTTTACGTTTTTTTACTTGGATATTTGGAAAAAAAAAAAATAAACAAAAACCGAACACGAACATATTTATAATTTTATTTCACATATAAATCCCGTCCCAAGTTGAGTAGAAATTTAACAAGAGAGAAAGCACTGGGAAACATCTGTACATGACTCTGACCCACGAACCTAGTAAAACTCTTGGACTGTTTTGACGGTCTAAAACCACTGGTCTTAGATCGAACTGACGACTGACAGTTTGAGTTTGGGTTTGAAGCATGATGTTATACCAAACAACAAATGCGCAAGCACCAGATTTGGATGCATGAGAGAGACAACTGTTATTACAATGGGAACAGGTGAAATATAAACCCCCTGGCCACACATTTACTAGAGGAGGCTTAATTGGTTTTAAGGGGTCCCGCAATTCTCACAATTCTTAACTACCAAAAATGCTGTAACTTCTGAAGGGTTTAACTGATGCTAACAACAAATGGCAAATGATACTGAACAAAGAGAGAAACTGAGGTAAAGATTGCAGTATGCAGAAGAAACACCTCTTAGAACTACAATGCTTTCAAACTTTAGAAGAGCATGGATCTGTTAGGCATATCTGAGGTTTGGTCAGAAAATATGGATCCATGTTTGCAATGTCAAAAGTTATATTACTGAACACAATAATAATAATAATAGAGTAATTCAGGGGATCACGGCTAGTCATGTCCATGTGATCATGGATTTGATTCCCAACATTGTCCCAGAATTTTCTTTCTGATATCTCATCCTCAACACTGGAATGTAGTTTCATGTAAGGCCATCTTATGTCAATGAGAATTAAATAAAAAATATATATACAAAATAAAAAATAAAGCTATTCAACCATTTAGCAGCAAACTACTCCAAGTACTAGCTTAAAAAAAAAAAAAAAAAAAAATCAACTGAAATTATTTAACTTGATTATTTTGAATATTCACAATTTTATGATTTTTCTTCTTGCTGTTTGAACTAAATTTTTTAAGATATGATACTCCAAGTTGGTACAATTAAGAGAGGGGACAAAAGTTTAATTAAATTTCACTGCATAAGGGCTGATTAGCAAAACATGAGCGGCGCTTTTGTACATGTTTAAAAATTTAAGTTTATATTTTTGGTAAAATCTTCCACATAGTCACACTTAAATATATTACATTTACACATACACTTGCACTATAACACAAAACTCACCAGTTACGAGAGTCACAGGCCCTTTCATGGATGTAAGAGGCTGTCGGGTGTAGGATTTTATTAAGGACTTTATTAATAAACTTTTCCCAACCTTTGGTGGTCCAACTATCGCTATTAATATGGGTGGAGGTTCAAGAGGTGTTCGATCCACCACAGGAATGTGTTCCTTCCGTTGTTTCAAATCCTGTGTCCTGTTACAATTAATGTTATATGATTAATCCATATATGTTTAGCGATAATTGACCTTATTATTTCAATTAATTCTTCATTTTATCTAAGATGTTCGAGATGAAAAATTACTCATTTCAAAAATATGGCAAAAAGAGGGAAAATTTGAACGGTTATAAGTTGAGACGAAGAGTTGTCCGAGTGGATCGAAGTCGCGATAGCTCAAGTGGTTAGAACAGCGGCGTATTTAGCCGAAGGTCGTGGGTTCGAATCCCGCTCATGACACTTAACTTTTTTATCTCAACCAAGACCTTAGATCAAAAGAATTATTAATTGAAATTATATAGTGAATGTGCCTTATTCAAAAACAAATACCTTCTAAATTTCCTTGCAGCCTGTACAGCAGATCCGACAGCAAAAGCTTTTGGATTTTTCTGCTTGTCAGACTGACTGCTTGGGTCAAGTTTGTGTTTCTTTTTCTCTGCTTTTCGTCCTGTAATAAATTTCGGATTGATAATGCATGTAAAGTAACACATTCATTGATCTGCTAGAACACTATCAGAATGTTTTTGTACAAATTGTAAAAAATTATACAACTAGCAATTACCTGCATGTCTCTCCCTGTGAGGTTTTTTCGTGTTAGAAGTTTCGAATGTTTCATCTCCCGTATTCATTTTTCTAATTAAATAAATTAGATACACGTAAACAAAACGTCTCGAAATACCCGTTTATATAACAAGCAAATTAAAAATCATATCGGTCATTTACAACTACCATTTAATTCATTTAAAATAAAAATATTCAAATAGCAAATACGGTTTGACTTAACAGCACGTGTTATGGTACAGCTGCCGCATACCTATAACCTTTCTTTCAGATACTTTTGATGCTTATCGAAGTATCGACATTGATATCGATACCTGTTGGACCTTCATGTTGAGAAATTATATATGAAAAATCGCAAAAAGGAGGGAAAATTCAAAGGTGCGGTTGAGATGAGAAGTCGGCGTCCGAGTGGATCGAAGTCACGATAGCTCAAGTGGTAGAGCAGCGGCGTATCAAGCCGAAGATCGTGGGTTCGAATCCCGCTCGTGCCATTGACTTTTTTATCTCAACTAAAAACCTTAATTAGTTATATTATATATGAGGTTGCTTCTCTTAAAATTAGCCAGCAAAGGTTTATACTTATTTGATTTAAAATAACATAAACTTGAGCCTCGATAGGAGTCTTTTAAGATGAATAATAAAAATTATGGAATAGGAAATTGAGGTGAACAAACATGTTCTATATGTATTGTTCAAGGTTTCATTATCTTTTTTAATTGTATGCATATTTCTTTGGTGACTTATGGCTAAAGTATATGTTCAAACATTGTAGCATCATAGCTGCATTTTGACTAAAATTAACAATGTAGATTTTTTTTATGTAAGGGTAATTTCCTTGAATTATGTGTGGTGTTTAGTGACCATTAGTTGATGATTATTTTTATCAGTTTGGCTAATGTTGATGGGCAAAGACAAAAACAAGTTTTTATTACTTTTCCCATGTTTATGCAAAGAAGGTTGGGAAGAAAAATAAGTGTTGCAAGCAGGACTTGAACCCATGATCCCTGGAATTTTCAAGTTCAAAAAGTTTGAATATTGGCGGTAAAAAGGGAAAATTTAAATAATGGTTGAGATGTACAAATTGTGATTTGTGGACCGAAGTTGATAGGTCAAGTGGTAGAGCACCGAGGTGGTTCATGGGCACGAGACTCGTTTGTGACACTAAGTTTTCTTCACAACCTTCTTTGCATAAAAACTGAAATATATTTAACAAGTTACCGTCCTTTTTATTAACTTCTTTCAATTAATTTTTTTAATGTAAGGTCTTGGTTGAAATGAAAAAGCCAATGTCACAAGCGGGATTCAAACTCCACTCGTGATGCTAGCTTTTTCATTTCAACCAAGACTTTACGTAAAAAGAATAATTAATTGAAAGAAGTAATTTGGTCAATCAGACCACTAAACATAATGGTTTTTAATAAACGTTTTCAATTTTGGTGGTAGACAGTTTTCTATTTGGCTTTTTTTGGTTGTAAATGCTAATGTTGGATAGGAAGCCATTATGATTGAGAACCATGTAGCTGAGGAAATACATAATTCATCCATAACTTAAATTGTATTTAAACTTTAGGATTATAAAAAAATTGTTAAGACAAAAATAATACTTTAAATAATCATAAATATAATTTTTATATACATTTCAGAAATAATATATAAATTTTAAATAATCAATAAACATTAACAATAATATTTTTCCACAAAATTCATAACTAAAAACTCATAATATATAAACATTAAAGAGAGAAACATTTAACTGTTCGTTCAACATGTTATATTTTTGTCACCATTCTAATTGTCATAAAATTTCTAATCCTTACTTTTGATTACAAACATGAGTTTTATTTGTAAGGGTGTAATTAACTTAATTAACACATAGAAACACATGTGGGAAGAGAAAGTACTGAATTAAAAACATTCAAGTTGGAAGAACAAGCAGTATACAAAAAACAGCTGAAATATGGAATAAGCTTGTATCTTTCTTTCATTGGGAAGTTTCAAGAACAAAAAGTACCGAGGCCTTAATAATACTAATAATTATAAAAAATATCTAAAGAATTGAGGTATTATAACATTCAATAAGAGGACAATTTTTTCTTTTGCCTCTACAATAATGTTTATTACCAAAGTTTCAAATGTTAAATGTGTTTGTGATTATACATAACCAGTATAAAATAATTTAAGCTTAACAAATACTTCATTTTAGCTTAGATCAAAAATACATCTTCAAAGCTTAATATAGAATATCACATGTATCGCATAGTGGCATTTTGTTTATTACGGTTATGTTTTAACCATCATTTCTTTTTATGTTTTTTAATACTATTTGTAGAGGGGCTATTACGTGTCGTCAAACCACGCTTTATTGTTAGGTTCGACTGGAAAACAAGCATCACATACTTTGCACTGGAAACAAAGAAATTAATTATATTGTTTATTATCTCTAATCCAGTCTCATATTCATTTGGCACGATGCCATCTACATCAGATTCGAAGAAACTGAACAGTGGAAACCAGATGCGAGTCCTACCCTGGTCCCTCTGCATTAGCGATTGGTTGTTTGCCAAAGTGTGGTAATAAAGAAAGAGGCGGGACGTTATGTAAAACGCGATGAAAACATCTATAGAATAGTGCTCATGTCCTGAGAGGATGAAGAATATGCCGAACATGTTCAGCAGCCAGGTGAATGTGTGTAAAAGATAAATGTCTCTCGGAGAATCTGAAAATTAATTTAATCACTTTTCTTTCATTTCTGAAGAACAAATACATAAAAAATATATACATTCGGTAATAAAGAAATTTAGCATCGTAAGCGCAACAGTATGGCCACTGAACATATAATCTCCGCATGTCCTGACACCTTGTATTGACATTCCTGCTCCTTTCCAAATTTCATAGGCAGCATGCATCTTAGATAATATATCAGAACTACCATCTTCCCTACATTAAAAATAATAATAATAATAATAATAATAAATTTAAAAAATAATAGAAATAGTTGTATAATTATTATCAGACAGAAACCTTGTTTGGCTTTTTATAAAAATTAAATAATAATAATTAACGGTTTAATATTTCAGTTGTTTTGCATCAAAATTGTCTAAATTTGTTGTCCCAAGGTTTCATATCGATTTTAAATTGTATCACACAAATGTAATAAATTTTGGAATTGGAGAAAATGTCCTGGAGTGGTACAGGATTCGGGTTAACACCCCATATAGATAAAATATGTACAGTCGAACTTCTCGTATGCAGACACTACTCTGGAATGGGATTTTGTCCACTTATTAGAAGGGTCAACATGAAAAATTATTAGGCACATTAAGTGAATATAATGATTTATTATTAATTAATGATTCAAACAAATGAATGGATCCATAGAGACACTAATATTTCTCTTGGATTTGTAAGAAAATTTTCCTCATCTTATTTTATATATTACCAACTCCACGGTTCGTATCTTCTCTATTTATAGGTTGAAAAATTCCAAGTTCTCCGAGGTTGAAAACCTTTATTCAATTTAGTAAATAACATGGACGTTTCGGGCTCCTGACCCTTCATCAGAAACTAAACATAGAGAAATCTCATGGTATAATTTCCAATCTGAAGGCACACCCATCAGTAATTTCCATGTTTTTAAATAAAAGTATTTATACCTGGACTATGCCGATGATACATATATATTATTTTTCCACCCCCTTTATATGTTGAGGGGAATGTCATCAACATGGTTTTAAAACTGTAATTGAAACATATATTTTATTTTAGTCCCTTTTGGTTTTAAAACTGTAATTGAAACATAATAACATTAAAACACACCAACATGGACGTAATTTACCAAGCTGAATAAAGGTTTTCAACCACAGAGAGCTTGGAATTTTTCAATTTATCAATTGAGAAAATTTTTTACTGTTCTCTGATAAAAATTTTCAAATCATGTTGTCACACTCCCAATCTGAGGACTGACTGAACTGAGAATTGACAAAATATATTTTATATATTCAATCAAAGTATTTATACTCAAAAACGTACTACGAAACGTTGGCACAATAAAGAAAATGTTTTTCCGAAACCTACATCAACCAGACCACATCTCACGATTTCTAAATAAATATCGATTAACAGTCACTAATCACCACACACACGTTTCCTTACTATCCGCAGTTCTCGTTATCTACATTGATGCTTGCTACGTATCCCCTGTGGCAATGAAAGTCTGCTGTAATTACAAAATACTTTTCTTATAAAGAAAAATAATAATGCCAGGGGAAATGAAATTGTCTGGGTATGAATTATTAGAAGCGTCTGTTTTGGAAAGTTCAACTGTACGTATACATATGTAAAACCATTCCATTGTCATGATCACTTGTTACTATTCACGATCATAGTGGCCACGTATCCTTAATCATGGAGGCACATAATATAAGTATAAACATTATAAGAGAGTGTAAGAGAGTGATATAAAAATTACTCATTCTAATTCTCTCTTATAATGTTTGTACTTATATCATGCTGCCTCGATATGGAGCCAATACAATTGTAAGTATAAATCCTACTAAAGACTACAGCATCCACATGTAGCGATCATGACAATGGTACGGTGTTACTCATATATTTTTTAAAAATACTTTATTTCAGCAAACCTGTATGCACTAGGTCTTGGATTACATTCCAAATGTGTACCAGGAACTGAAAGGGATGTTATTAACATGGTTATGCACCGGAGAAGGAAGACAGTTCCAGACAATGCAAAAAATCTTCTCAGCAATATAAACCTGAAAAATATTACCAACATTTAACATATGTCAGTGGTAAACCATACATCTTCTTGGATAACTGTCTGGAAGATGAATGATGAGAAATAACGCTGAGATTTTGTTATGATTAAGCTAGGATCAGTACGATCAATATGTATGTAAATAATGTTTATTTTTTACCTGTGCTTATGAAAAATAAGGACTCCGATCCATATAAAGAGAAGGAGAGTTCCAGTCCACTCGCACATGTGGAAAGCCCAGGGTATATGAGGTACATTATCAAGAAAAATGTCGGGTAGAGGGGGGTATTTTTTCATGTCTGGGACCCTTTCATGAACAATCACCATCACAAATGCAGTGATCCATGTAACAACGAAACAGTACGTCAAAGCAATGAAAGCTTTCCACAACTCAGGACGAAGTGTTGTCGCATGGCTATCTTCTGAAGATCTGCTTGAATGGACATGTCGATCATCGATTAGACTATCTGAATTGCAGTACCTAAAGTGAATGGGATCCTGCAAGAAGTTTTAACAGTATGATTAATGCATTGGAATGAAATGTTACACTAAACAACATATTAAAAAAATAAGTATGTAGTTCAAGGTCTTCCACGTAATTCGTTCATAGGTTGCCAGATTCTTCATTATGATTCCATGACCAATTTTCAACAAGTAAGAATGTGCAGGCAGTTATTTTATTTTATAAAATATTAAAAAATCATTCTGTTAAAAAAAAGGTAAATAGATTATCAGACAAAGATGTCTGAACTGCAACAAAGTGGGTTTTGTGACTTTGTGAATCAGTTTGTTTATACCAAATTTCACATTCCCAACTGCCAGCTGTGACCAGTTATCTGTCTCTTTTTCCTCACTTGTCTTGTGGCAGATCCGTTGGACTTTCCGTCTGCCTATCCTACGATGACTGACAGCCTGCCCAGATGTTAGTGAAGATGTCGTACAACAACTACTACGCCTCTTCCAACACACCAATGATGAATGAAAGTTATATAACAGGACGAATCCAACAAAAGTACTGAAGAAATGAGTGAGGATGAGCTGAGGAAGTCGGATTCTTACTGCAAAGTCCCTGATGTGAAAGACCAAATATATCAGAGAAATACAACCTTCTCAGTTATGCATGGTGATTAGTGACCGTTAATTGATAATTATTCAGAAATCGTGAGATGCGGCCTGGTGTGATGTAGGTTTCAGAAAAACATTTTCTTTATCGTGCCAACGTTTCATGTTTTTTCTGAAACCTACATCACACCAGACTGCATCTCAAATTTCTGAATAACTTCTAAGTTATCAGCAAAAACAGCTCCATGAAGGCATCCTGAATATTTGAGAACGCTGTACAGATTAGAACAACAATATAAAATGAGAATTCAGTTTAATAAATCATTGAGGGAACATCTGACACTGAAAAAAGACTAGATTTCTGGGAAAAAAAAGGTCTGTGGCGAAAGAGAAGGAGTATTGCTTTCAAGAAAAATCTTATTTAGGGCATGGGAAAAAAAAAATATATATATAAACACACACATCTAATCAAGAAGGGTCTGAATGGAACTGAGGCAAAACCAGCAATGTTAATATTAGCATAAATTGAGGAGGCCAACTACCCGGCTCCCATTTCTGAAAAAAAAAGGCAGCACAAACTCACACCCCTCCCCTCACAAATCAGCGACTTGTATGTGGGGGAAGGATAGGAAAATTTGAAAGGTTGTAGGTTGAGATGGGGAGTTGGTGTCTGAGTGGATCGAAGTCGTGATAGTAGTCTGTGAGCAGTCTTATCGCCCCCTTTTGATCCTGGTCCACCTAATCTTGCTGTACGTTTTCAATTGGCCCATTATAAATCATTATAAAAGTTCATAAAACTCCAGAGGTTTTAAGTTAATGGCAAAAAAGAGGGAAAATTCGAAAGGTTGGTTGAGAAAGAAAGTTGGTATCCGAGTGGATCAGTCACGATATCTCAAGTGGTTAGAGCAATGGCGTATTGAGTCGAAGGTCGTAGGTCCAAATCCTGCTCATGACACTGACTTTTTCATTTCAACCAAGACCTTACATACAAAGAATTCTTAAAAAATGTTGATTGTTGAAAGATTTTTTTTTACCTTTTCGATGTACTGATAAAATATATAGTTAAAATAAAAGTACATATCAATAAATATCCTTAAACTTATCTGTTTTTAAAAATAAAAACTCAATAACTTTACAATGGAATATCTGAGCTAGAAATGGACTATATCGTTGGCAATCCAGTACCTAAACCCCGAAGTAAAAGAGAATCCAACAATATGACCCCCCACCATAGTGCAAAGAAAAGTAAGGGAGTGACTGTGCCAAGTGGCATATTGAGGTCTGACTGGCCGAACCTTTGTTTCGCCTGGTTTGGCCAATGCCAGGCCGAACGTGTTAAGTATATGAGAAAGGAGAATATGAAAAAAATAAGTTGAAAAGCACTTACTTCAAATCTTTGATGGTAGTACGTGTGAAATAATTTGGAGCTGGTGCCATGAAGTAGGGTCTGTGGATCATAGCCACTGTCAATCAGGGTCTGTGACGATTCTACTTTCAACTGCTTGATGTCTAAATTTAAACGTTTCACATCTCCAAGGATCTATAAAACGGTCAGTTCTTAAATATGCATTACAAAATCAAATCGAAAAGCTAGAGGAAACGGCATACTTTTATGTTTAAAGGCGGTGATTTCAAGTCGTTTTCATCGATGAGCAGAAGTGCCTTCCCGTCGATTTTGTTGTCTTTGAAGATGCCACTGTATTTGGTGAAGCCTTTGTTGGAGAGCCATCCAGAAACGTCGTCGGCCGTCCAATTGATAACGTCCGCATCGAAATCCATGACTAAAACGTCAATTCGTGCCCAGGCGTTTATGGGGTCGTTTCGAGGCCCCCAATAGCGAGTTGGAATTCCAAAAAGCCGACGATTTTACTTTACCGAAGGCAGTATAGAGAATCATTTTTTTTTATACAGCTGAAATAGTTAAGTGCGTCGTTGGAGTTCTCGCCTTCGCATCAATTCAAAATCGGAAACATTCGTGAAATTGGACATTTAACTGGACGAAGGTTCCGATGAAACAAAATTAAACAGCTCTGACCGAATTCTGGAAGATAAGCGAATTTCCTTCGACCAGGTTGATATGCTGTTACCGTTACCTACGAGCTACTCCTCAACTCCTGTAAGCACATCGACTCGACATTTCAGAGTTTTTTCAATTTTACTATCGATTCTGTCATCAAGTGTACTTTACAAAGGCCACAAATTAACAAAATATAAAATTAAAAGCAAATCGTCAATAAGCTTTGAAGCAAATTATTATACCTACTACATAAGACTAATGTACTGGTATGCATACGTCTGTTCGCTTTGATGCCTCTTTTTATTAAATTCGAATTGAAATGGTTTCTAAGACAGTTTTTATTTTATTTTTTAATACAGGATTATTAAAGTACTTGGTTATTGTTTCAGATGACAGCTCTACATTATATGGACGGGTCTATTAGAAGGCATTGGGTAAATTTCGGTTCGTTTGATTTATACGCCTGTAGTTTAGTTTGGTAAGCATTGGGGTTTTTAGGTTAGTTAGTTGTTGTTCTGACATCTCGGTTTACGGAGATTTTTTTTTCGTTGAAGTTTTTACGGTTGTGTCTGGTGCTACGTGCCGTAAACGCGTTCATACGGAAAGAGGGCTAGCCGTTTTCATGGAACTCGTTTAAAATCCCCATTCCGTAAAAGAAATGAAACCTACAAACTACTATGACGAAAGTGAGTGCTATCGTTTACCATACGTTTGGTATGAAACTAAAGATTTTTCCCACTTTTGTAGATTACGAGGAGGAAGAGGAGCCGAAATATGTCAATTCGGGTACCGGGCAGAAAAAGAGCAACATTCTGCCACTCTGGGGCAACGAGAGGACGATGAATCTCAATCCTCTTATACTAACTAATATACAATCCTCACATTACTTTAAAGGTAAATCGTTTTAGCTTATGGCATAAAACAATACCGTCTTGACGAATTGT
Organism: Cimex lectularius; assembly: GCF_000648675.2. NCBI lineage: Eukaryota > Metazoa > Arthropoda > Insecta > Hemiptera > Cimicidae > Cimex > Cimex lectularius. The sequence continues at coordinate 576,532 of NW_019392711.1, forward strand.
TTTTTTTCTAGTTAATTTGTATGGGCTTAAGACTTATCACGAAGTCATTGATGAGATATATTACAAGGTCGCACATTTGGAGCCATGGGAGAAAGGAAGCAGGAAGACTGCAGGCCAGACCGGAATGTGTGGAGGTGTGAGTATCTTTAATGTAAAATGATCTAATAATTTATTATTTTGATTAATTATTCTTTTTATGTAAGGTCTTGGTTGAGATGAAAAATTTAGTGTCATGAGCGGGATTTGAACCCACGGCCTTCAGCTCAATACGCCGCTGCTCTAACCACTTAACCTTTTCTGACTTTGATCCACTCGGACACCAACTCCCCATCTCAACCGACAAACTTTTGTATTTTACCTCTTTTTTCCATTTTTCAAATGTCATGTAATCAAAATTCGATTTTCAGCGATATGAAAATAGCCATGGCGAACTGTTAGCGGAGTCATTACTTCTTTACTTATTATATTAATCCATTTATGTTTAGTGGTCTAATTGACCATATTAATTATTTCAATAATTATTCTTTTTATGTAAGGTCTTGGTTGAGATGAAAAATTTAGTGTCACTAGCAGGATTTGAACCCACGGCCTTCGTCTCAATATGCTGCTGCTCTAACCACTTTTTCTGAATTCGATCCACTCGGACACCAACTCCCCATCTCATCCGACAACCTTTCGAATTTTCTCTCTTTTTGCCATTTTTCAAATGTCGTGTAATCAAAATTTGATTTTCAGCTACTTATGAAAATGGCCACGGCGAACTGTCAGTGAAATCATTATTTCTTTACTTATTATATTAAACCATTTATGTTTAGTGGTCTTATTGACTGTATTAATTATTTCAATTAATTTTTCTTTTTATGTGACGATTTGGTTAGAGCAGCGGCGTATTGAGCTGAATGAATCTAGCATCAGTAGAATGTTGTACTGGCCAAAACTGGTCTTAATTAAAAATTATTAACCATAATAAACTTGTTTTGTAGAAAATTTTCACCCTATTTTTTGACTATGATCGATTCACATTGTTCGGGGTCAATACAACATTGGACTGTCCAAATTGGTCATAATTTAAAAAAAATCATTTAACAATCAGTTTGATTTTTCCCTGATTAATGTTTCATTGTCTTTCTTTTTAATTATGGTATATCCTTCGTGATTTAGTATCAATTTCATGTTGGATTGTGCAAAATTGGTCTTGTGTTTTTACGGCTAGCCAAAGGTCGTGGGTTCGAATCCCGCACATGACACTAACTTTTTCATCTCAACCAAGACGTTATATAAAAAAATAAATAATTAATTGAAATAGTTAATATGGTCTATTAACCCTCTGAACATAAATGGATTAATATAATTTATTATGAGTACTGTATCAAATGTGTTGTTAAGCTGATACTTATTTTTCCCATACCAGCTATTTTTTATATGAATCCTAACTTTTATTTGTGAACAATTTGAAGCAATTTTCTAATTGGTCAGGTAATATATGTAGAAGTTTAGTTTGTGCTCATGTATTGGGTTTGTGCAAAAATAATGCAGGTTTTGAAAAGGCATTTAAAACTATTTTTAATTTTTATAAAATAAAATAATTCTAAATATTTTCCATCACAATCTGCATCTTTGCCAATGTGTAGTAAGCGCTTTTATTCTGTCACAAAAATATTTCAACTCTCAGTAAAGTCTTGGTTGGTGTTTTAGGCTTCACCTAAAAATTTTACCCCTCAAAAAGTGTTGAAAATGCCTAAAAAAGTGGAAGGTGAGAGGTCGGGTGAATATCGAGGGTGTGGTTTGGTATCATATCCTAAGTCGTTAAGTTTCCACTGGCATATTGTTGGCATGAATTGTCTTCTTACGGTTTACCAATACTGGAAAAAGTTGCAGTTACCCATGCATTTCGTCAATTTGGCAATATTTTTCTGCTGTGTTATAATTCAGGAAATTATAGCTGACAATACCAGCAGTACAGTACCAAACAATCAACATAACCTTTTTTTGAGTGCAAATTTAGAATCGGGAAGTGTTTTGGCGTTTCATCCTTGTTCAATCAGTGACCTGTACACAGTAGTAGTGAGTACACTCCTGTTATCATACAGAATCCATTTCTCATCGCATGTGATGATTTGATCAAGAAATAGATCATTTTGATGGTGCAACAGAAAAGACGTGGAAATTTCAAAGCATCGATTTCTTTGGACTTTGGTTAGTTTGTGTGGTACCCACTTGTCGAGCTTCTTTACTTTACCAATTTACTCCTGATGGCAAACAACTGTTAAGTGGCCAACACTAAGCTCTTTGCAATTTCCCTGTTGTCTTAACGCGAATTTTCTTCAATCAATGTTTTGAATTGGTCGTCGTCCACAATGGAATTCCCTGTCTTCGAGATCAAAATCTCTGAAACCATCGCTACACAATGTATTCGCTAATGCTTCCCCTCCACCCAAACTGTATTGATGTTTGGGCCACACTTTGCCTAAGTTTAAATTCGTACAAATAAATTTGTCAAAAATCTAGTTGGACATATTTTTAGTTTTGCAGGTCTTCACTCTTATAAAATTCAATATAAACTACAATGTTTTGCATAAAAGATAACAATCAAAAATATTTATTATAATCCATAAATTAGATTTGAGGATTTAGCTTCGTTTACAAGACAAGCACCTGTGAAAATGAAACATTTTCAAAACCTTCATTAATTTTGTGTCCCAATTTAACAGAATTGCAATACTTTTAACTTTTAATACATATCTGGGTACAGTTTGACATACAAAATTAATATTTTCATGATCGGGTTTGCCTAGTTGATTCCACCTCATTAAATTTTACTTTCTGTCTATTGGTTTTTATATTTTGTGTGTCATATCTCAACTCTCAAGCTGGGTTTCCATTGTATGAAAATCACAAGTTGTTGATATCTAGCCCGGACTCCAAAACTTTTGGTGCGAGGATGTTTTGGGGTGAGAAGATCGGTTTTTAGTGTGCATCAAAGTGCCTCGAGTTGGCTGTTCTCTCCGTTTAAACGCACTATCTCGAGCTTGCATTCAACTTATCCAACTTTATCAGACCTGTCGATTTTTGTGGGATGCTAAAGATAAAAATGACCATAATAACAACAGGATAGATGCATGGAAGAAAATGTTTTCTTCTTTTGTTTTTCTTTTTATTCTTAACATAAAGTATCGCCATGATATCAAACGCTGATGCTGCAGTAAGTGTAGATGGCATGCTTGATTTGCACAAACTGATGGCTCGTCTCGTTTCGTCTCGTGGAAATGGTTAATGCGAGACAGCAATTTTATGTATGATTCTCGTGTTGATTTTCGCGCAATGGAGATGCAGCTTCACAACTTTTAAAGGCCTTCATAATTCCATCGAATTTTACCTATTTTAAATAAGATTTGGACATGGTTATTCATCTCTACTTGTCATGTATATAAATCTGAAACTATGTTCTGATAGAAAATATTATTAATATTATGACAATTTAGATTGTATTTATAATGATCTCGATGGATATTTTAATACTAAAAGGAAAATCAATTTAAAATGATGGGTTTGGTTCGTTTTTCAATAAAGTCACTACTCTTTTTTTTTATTGAGAAAATATAAATTAAATGACTTGAATTGAACAAACAAAATGACCTTCTGTGCATGCCAAAATCCCAGAGAGCATGACTTCAGGCATAATTTTCATAGTTAGCACATCGTAAGCCATAAGAGTGAATTAGTTGGGTAGAAACTCAACTAGATAAACTGTGACACTAATGAATACTCTAGTGACACTAAAGAGTATTAATTATTTTCTAAGTTATGTCATTGTAAAATTAATAGATGGTCTCATTTGACTAGTTTTAAATAAATGTATTAACCTTCTCTGGGCGCATCTTCCATGTCACACTTCTGGGCGCATAGGCGGCAATCGGGCCATCCATGAATTTTTGCAACCTTTATCATTTTCCTTGATTCCAATTGCGTGTTTTAGAATGATTAAAATAAATTAATTCAAACGTTTTAAACTCTTTTTATTTTATTATTTAAAAAATATAGATACATAAAAAAAGGCACTGACTATAATTCTTATGCTTACAGTCTTCTTTTTTCTTGGGTAAATAAAAACATTGGAACTAGAATGAACTAGATTAGATTACCTTGGCATAATAGAGGCACTTTAACATAAAATGATAGCCTTTTTTAAAAAATAGTACCATATCGGAAACAATACAAAAAAAAAAATGAACTAGAAATATTTTTAACTAATAATATTTGTAGAAAATAAAGGAACCTTGCCTTACAAAAGCAGTCTTTACTCTTTCTTTGAAATAATATCACACATTGGAAACTAAATAAAAATTAACACAGTGAAAAAAGATAAAAACAAACAATTGCAAAAATCCAACCTAATCAATGTCCATGTGAAGGTACATTGAAAGTAATACTTTACAAGATAAACAACTGGTAAGAAATATAGGTTGAAATCAAAAGTCAATCAAGAGTATTCAAAAGTAAATAAAATAGAAAAAAAAATTTACTTACATTTTGAGTTGAATGCTTCTAAAAAAAAATTCTAGATTCCAGGCGCGCCAGTGGTAGAGTGGCCACCTGCTGACTACATTAAATTTAGATGAGTACTGAGGATGCGGACGGGATTAGCTTGTTGAGTTTTTGGCAGGATCTGGTTGGAAAGAGTCTAACTAGAGAATACATGTATCTCCCTGCCAACTATTGGCGGAGTAGTGAGAAAACTCACAAAAAAAAAAAAAGCTGTTGATATGCTGCCCACACGCCCGGATGAAGTTTGATAAAAAAAATTAAAGATGAGATGATGTATCTACCTGTTTGTTGAACAATTTAAACAGAAGGATCTTCGGTGAGGTCACAACAGAAAGGACAATTTTTTTAAAGTTTTTGCCGAGCTTTCGATGATTCTCTGCTCTCAAGATGTCGAGTTGAAGTAAGAAAAATAATTGTTTTTAATTTTGTTTTGTTTAAATGAAATAACATGTTTCTAAATGCGATAATTTCCCAAATATTAGGCCCTGGCGATGATATAATCGTCGAAAGCTCGGCAAAAACTTAAATAAATATCATTTCTGTTGTGACCTCACTGAAGATCCTTCTGTTCAAATTAATAAAAAAAGTTTTTCACATAAAACTTACACATTTTTCTTTCTGGTTTATTTATTACACCCAACATACCATATTCACCAACAATCCTTCAAAAATTGACATATAAACTCTTAGTTGTGTGCGTTGAAATTTATACAGAAGAACTTAACAAAGTTGTATACTTAAGTTTTTTGTATTATGTTATAATTCTCTCATAATTTTTTTTAAAATTTGTGTGCATGTTATTTTGTTTTATCCATTGTCTTTTTTTATCCCATGTTTAAGATTTGTACATGTTTATAAATTAGGTCTATTCTGTAGTAATAACTCTATAATGTACTATCTAGGTGCGAGGTGTTGGAGCAGGAGGGATTGTTTCAACAGCATATTGCCTTTTGTTTAAATTGTTTACTTTGAAACTGACTCGTAAACAACTCAACGGCCTTATAACACACCCAGATTCACCTTATATAAGGGCCTTGGGCTTTATGTATATAAGGTATGCGTTAAAATATTCTCATTATGTCAAATAAATTTTCTAATGTAATTAAATTAATTTTTAGGTACACTCAGCCACCGCCTGACCTTTGGGATTGGTATGATGAATATCTAGAAGACAGCGAGGTAAGGTGTGAATTTACAATGTAATAGAAATGAGGAAGGAAACTTTAGTCTGTATTGAAATATCTTTGTTCAGGTATTTCATAAGCAATTAAATTTCCATTCGTTACAAAAATTATTTCTCACTCGGCTCTTGTCTTTCTTTAAAATATTTTAGAATGAATGTGCTTCTTATGTATTTAGGAACTGGATGTAAAAGCAGGAGGAGGACAAGTCATGACTATAGGCAACATCCTGAAAACGTTCCTTTGTAAATTGGAGTGGTTTTCGACATTATTCCCAAGAATACCCGTACCAATACAAGTGAGTAGGCTTGAATACTCCGAAAAAACATACCTAGACAAAACTTGTTTTTAGCAAAAAATTGAGAGGAACATGGCGCTTCGCTTCCCTAGTGGTATCGGTACACAGAAATCTACTGCAGTGAGGCGCTCCACAGACACAGAATACAATGAAGTAGATAAAACTAGGCATTACAATCCTCTCAAGGACCGCCGAATCGAGGACGATGGGAGACTAAGAGATGACAGGAGAAGGGGCCATAGTCCAGAAAGACATAGCAATGATAGAGACAAGCGGTGGAAGCACCACAGCCATGACCGAGGTAGATATCGGCATGGCGAAGAGAAGCGGAGGCATAGATCAAGGTCTAGGAGCAGATCTAGGTAGACAAATATATTTTCTTTTAATATCTCTTTCCTAGTTAAAACTTTCTTTTTATGTTTACAGGCATAGACATAGGCATTAATTTGAAGATATATACAAATATTATTTAAAACAACAGGCTCCATCCCTTACGTTTTTTCTTACTTGAGGCGAATCTGTGCATTTTATCAAGTTGAAAAGAACAAGAATTGTAAAATAATTTTGATTGTATGTTTATTTACATTGTACAGTTTGTGATTAAATAAAATATTTTTACAAAGGAATGTATTATTATTAATACTGTCGTCCAATAGCCAACTGGTTTCATTTGTCAATCTGAATGTTGAGGAAAAAACTATTTTTGTTGAGGTCTGTCTATCAGCGACATTTTTAATTTGCCATGTGTTATCCCATGAAATAATTATACTTTCTCAAATGTAAACCTTAAATTTATTTTATATTTAACTTCTGAATATAGTGATGTTTTTAATGTGTATAATTATTATTTTAATGGGTGATTTAATAGCTAATGACACCTGGATAATTTATATTTATTGTCTTATAATTAATTTATCATAACTACTATATAGTCCTAAAAAAATAAAAACGATCCCGAATGGAAAACAAAAATATCATAATTATGATGAAAGTATTATTTGTAAGTAGTACTTATAGAATTCTTACTCTCAACTTAATTATAGGTCAGTTTAATTAAGGAAAATAACGGTTTTATTCAAGCCTAATGAAATAAATACTATAGCAAGCCCCAGTTTTGTACATTTGCATGAATGGCAAGTTGAATTTTAAGGGATGTAGTTAGTCAATGAAAAAGTTTGAGGGAAGAGCCTTAAGGCTTTTTTATGAGGTTGTAAGAACCCTCGAGGTGCTGGTTGAATTTTTTTTTTAAGTATGTTAGGTTGCACTGAAGGGCTACTGGATTCGAACCCAGGACTAACGGTAATGAGCACTGTATCAACCCCTTGCCGTTGTGGCCAATGATGCACCTAGCAGAAAGTAAGCCTTAGTGAACTGAACTCTTCATGAAAGAAAAACTGATATTTGCATTAAGGTGGCTCCAGACATGTGGTATTCACCAAATGCCGAACGCTTGCCAAGTCTTCAGATGTGGTCGTGTTGGCATTTGCCAAATAGTGTGCCTATGTATACACTATACACACATGCAGGGTTCATACAACCAGCCAGTTTGTGCACAAACAGCAAACACATTTTGCCAACTGCCATGCAAGTCTTACTACCAACCATGAAATTGCCGTTGCTGCAACTGCGGTTAATGTTTTGTATACTGGCTACAAACTCAGTCATGTTGCCCCATCTTACTTTCGATCCTCTTCCATGCATCGAAAACCTCGTTTCAATTTTTATGATTCGGTAGAAAAGTGTTCCAATTTATTGGTTCAGCTTGGTACAGATCGAGGAACTCTGACTTATTTTGGGCTAATCCATTTCTTATTAATACATCTGTACTAGTTAGTAATCGTTTTGATATCCATACTGTACAGTTGATTCCTGAATATGTGTACGATTTGAGTTCGGCTACTTCATGAATATTTGTATATTTTGAAGCAGACAAGGAAACCAATTAGCCAATAACACCCATTGCCACGTCAAGATTCGGCAAATCCTGCATGTCTAGAGCCACCTTTATGCGCACAAAAACATGAATGGGTAAATACACTACTACTGTTTTGGCCACCTGAGGTGAATTCAAATTATTTTGTACTTTTTCCATGCTAATTTACAAATTGTTTAAATCTGTCTGTTGGGTCGTCTTATTAAATTTTATACAATTAACAGATCATTGGCACTAAGTGAAATTAATTGAGAGAAAAAAGTATTGTGGGTTATGGTTTTCTTCGAATTTTTTTGAACATTCATTCACCAAATTAAGGGGTTTGTATATATCATAAAAATATGTTTTGTGGGTTATAAAGGATTTTATGATATTAAAAAATATGTGTATGTTCTTTCTTAATATAAATAAACATGAATGTTTGTGAGTTAATCATAAAAACAAAAACTATAAAACCGATTTCGATGAAACTTTCACTCTTTGTTTTTATTAGTGCCGGGTAGGTTTAGAGAGTATAAAATGGGCATTAGGATTTACAAAAAAGAGAAATAACACTTTTTATTATCCCCCTGGCAATGCCGGGTAATAAAACTAGTATGTATAAAAGAAATGAGTACATACATAGTAAATAAGAATACCATATATGCAATGAGCTTTATGTTGGACTGTTTTCTACTGATACAACATTAAAGTCTAAATTTTTAATTTGAACTTGACAATAAACCTTCCCTTTTACTAGTTTTGTAAAGTCACTATTTTTGAATAATGAGGCAATAATAGTAACAAAAAAGAATTAACATTACAATTTATAATGACCATGGATGTGAATACAAATTAATTCAGTTTCAATTTGGATTATGGCTAACAATTCACGTAAAAAAGATGAGGGATGAGGCAAATTTACTATTTATTTTACTAATTTGTTTTATGTATTTTGTTTACTAATTTGGCCTCATCACGGATCACCTTTTCTACATAAATTTCTAGTATGGAGGCTGATCACAAACTACATCGGAGATCATTGTGTCTAACTTTGTTAATGCCTACTACTGATATAAAACTTCATTTTCTTGCAGTGGTTTTTACCTACTGTGTCAAACTTGACTTGTAAAGATCATTTGTATTTGAACTGTACTTTTCTTGGTTAAGTTGAATAATAACTACTTCACTAGGGAAAAGTAATGTAAATGTAATGTTGGTGCAGTAAATGAAATAATAACATATACCAAACAAACATTGCTTCTATTGTTTTATTTATTATACTGTACAAATGAAAGTGATATTTTGTTGATTTAAAACAAAACACTTATAAAAGTATAAATTAAATTTCACCTCAATCAGTACTTTCCCCTAAAATTAAATTGCATCAAAATTGATTGTATGACTGATCGTTTAGATGCAAGGCAATAGTAAAGATAAAAATCATATAATTTTAAAACACTGAAACTGTCATATTATATTTCTAAGGATTAAAAAAAGGTTCTTTTTCTTGAAATAATTAATGCTGATGAGGGAAGGCTTGCAACTCTACTCCTTCATAACGTCCTACATCATCTAATAATTTATTCAGATTGTACTTTTTTTAAAAATATGAATGAAATTTTTTTTTAGTTGGGAAGTTTCTTAAAAATAATTTTGAGAAATCTTGTCATACTACCTAGTTATAACAAAAATCTGCCTCCCCCCCATAAACAAACCTCTAGTTTTTATTTCTCCTTCAATCAACTAAATATAACGATATTTTAATAAAATACATACACATATCCTGTAAAATGTGAGTTAATAATCTGCAATTTAAATTAATAAATACAAGAATTTAGTTTTGCCATACGATGTTTTTTGTTTAACAGGCCAAAAAGAAGCTACATTCAGGAATGACATATTGATTAGGACTGGCACATTATCCATCTAACATTGTCAACGTTTCCCCCCATTGTTGTACGTCAATCGCAAAGGAGGCTTAAGATTAGCTGCTGCTGATGCCTGATGTTGAATTTGGTAAGCTAAAGGATGGATTTTAAAGCCATATAACCTGAAAATCAAGCAATAATTAAGAAATTAAAATTAAAATACTGTTACATGTAACATACCTTGCAATAAATTGGTTGCTTGGTCGCTTTGGCCTGTATTCAGGGTGAACCATAAATAACATATGAGGAAAGCCAGTGCCAAAATAAGCCCCATCAGTGTGGTGGTGGCGTGATGATTTTGGTGTGTACACATCCATGCATTTTGGGCAGTAAGATTTCACCATAGCCTCTCCGGGAACATCAGATAAACCTGAAAAGCGCGATATTAAACGAAATTCAAATCATACACACAAAAATTCAAACTGCCAAAAGTCACCTATAGGCAGCAGAGGTTGTGATTCGCAGTATACTCTTGGGCAATTACCAAAATCTCCCGACTGATATTTTTCTATCATCTGTCCTATTCCACGATTTGTTAATATGTACCTGGCATGAATAAGCCCATACAACATTTCTGCAGCTTGTTCAATTAAATCTGATTGGGTATTAGCATCATCAACATCATCATCTAAGGGTCAAAATTAAATGTCGAAGATTAATAATCTGACTGTGCTTTGTACAACAGTAAAAATGGTTTAAAGTAAAAAGTGTAAATTTAGTAAGTTTTTACCTGGTTCCAAATCTAATATCATATCCAGTGCATGACGGTAATGTGGAACTTGTTCATTAAGACCTGTCAAATTAAATTTATCTTGTATATAATCTTCATCCACCTGAAAAAAATATCAGTGAAGAGTTTAAAAGAGTACATCTGTCAGTACAAAGAAATAATCTATAATAGTAGTACATTGAAACTTGATTGTATAATAAAAAAGAAGTAGCATACAAGATCTATTTTAAAGATAAAGTGATATTTTTCCACGTCAGTATTTTTAATAGAATTAATGTTAGCATTATATGTTCAAACATGAGGAAAAAAACAGTTTTGACCAACAGACGTAATATCTGTGACATAGCCCAAGCCCTGGGAGCGCCACACGGTCAACAGAAGTTTTGGGCCACCACCACTGAAAGTCTCATTTGAAGAGAGGGTAGTGGTCGACCCCAATGTACAATGGAAAGATGATAGTTTTATTACTTTATTGCCCTAACCACACTTTCGAACCATCATTTTACGGCTTGACAGGTCAACTCCAAACGGTTCGTGATGTAAGCATTCCACAGATATTATAATTACTTAATTTCTAGCTAAGTAAGATTTCCACAAACACTTTTAATCCAATAAATCAAACCATCGATATGCTAACCTATATTAATATATTGACATTTATATTATTTGTAATCATGTTAACATGTGTAATTAGTTTTTTCCAATTAATTAAGGTTTTGCTTTAGATAAAAAAGTCAGTGTCACAAGTGGGATTCAAACCCACGACCTTCGGCTAAATACGCCGCTGCTCTACCACTTGAGCTATCGTGACTGATCCACTCTCAAAATTGGCAAAAAGGAGGGAAAATTCAAAAGGTGCGATTGAGATGGCAAGTTGGTGACCGGAGTGGATCGAAGTCACAATAGCTCAAGTGGTAGAGCAGTGGTGTATTTAGTCGAAGGTCATGGGTTCGAATCCTGCTTGTGACACTGACTTTTTATCTCAACCAAAACCATAATTGGAAAAAGAATTTATTTGGTCAAGCGGACCACAAAACCTAATAAAATGTATAATTGGTTATGAGAACTGAGGAAAATACATACTTTCAAATCCTTTTGACCAATACATCCGATTGCACCATTTTTTTTTTTTTTTATCATAAAAAATCCTTGAAAATGATGTGTCTGTTATAAGCAAAAATGAGAGAGAAAAAAAACTTTTTTTTGCACTGGGGTGACCAGACTCGGGCAGAGACGAGGGTGCCCTCGGCAAGGTTGAGCGAGGCCTGGAAGAGGCCGAAGACGCGCGGGTGGCATTTGGAAGCCGAAGGAGGCCCAGCCAGGGCTCAGTGGGGACGCTGGCGAGTAGTGGGGCTCGACCGGTGTGAATAAGGACTCAAGCTGAGAATGGTCTGTGTGGACAAGCCAGGCGAAAAAGTAAAAAAAGGAACGTGACAGTGTATTATTTTATTATTTTGGGACTTTTCTCATCATCGTGGAGTGGAGGGTTCACGTGTGCGAGGGGAGAACAGCTCTGGAATGACAAGAAAAAGAACATAAACGAGGTTCGAGAATTTATATGATAAGATTGGTTTCTGGACAGTTTTTTTTTTTTTTTAAATTTTGAGGAGACTTGTTTTATTTCTTTTTTTTGTTTTACATTTTATTCACAATACAGAGGACATTGATATTTTACTTTCTTGTTGTGTTTTATTTTTTTAAATTTGTTATCTTGTTATTTCACCCCCAGGGTTTCACTGTTTTCCTAAAAGAAGGGAAAAAAATAAAAAACTGTGGCGCCTGATTATTTCACTTTTGGAGACAAAGCGACCACGGAAAAAATCTCCATTGAGCCCCAGGTACCCGGCGAGCAGGTGAATTGCCAGCGGTCCGGCGAGGAACCGGTAACACAGGATATATAGATATATATTTGAAATTTTGAAGTTTAACTGGGCCTGGCATACCCTTTATAATTTTGCTGCAAAAAAGGTCAAAATTTAAAACTAGACTAAAAATTATTAAACACTTTTTGTGTGTCTAAAAAGGACACCCTGTATATAAAAAATCTATGTCATAACTACACTACTTTATACAAAAATCACGATTGATTGGCCATTCGAACAAAAACAAATCTTACAATGCATATGCTGCCAAAGCATTGGATATATCAAAACATACTTCATCTGTATATTAGATGTGGCAAACAACAAACGACTTCGGGACAGGCGTCCAATGTTCCTTGCACAAATGTCGATTTGGGAGACTAAAGAAAACATCTTCCATACATCCTATTGACTGATTAATCCGAGAATTTCGTACTCTTGTCATCATCAGGTCGTTCACAGAATCACCAAGAAACCGGCAGTGTAATTTCGATGAGGAGCTGAATATTTTTTTACTGTACCCTTTATATTTAGTGGTCTAATTGACCAAATTACTTCTTTCAATTAATTAATCTTTTTATGTAAGGTCTTGGTTGAACTGAAAAAGTTAATATCAAGAGCGGGATTCGAACCCACTGAACCCCCTTGAAAAATGGCAAAAAGGACGGAAAATTCGAAAAGTTGGGAGTTGGCATCCGAGTGGATCGAAATCACGATAATGTTAGAGCAGAGGCGTATTTACCTGATTAACTTTTTCTTTTGAACGAAGACCTTAAGTCAAAAGATTAATTAATTTTACTGGACATTCGCAAAAATCCAAATTCCTCTATCCAAAATGTTGGAAGGTTTTAGGTTTTTCAAAAAATAAAATTAGAGATGTTTTCTGTACTTGCAATTTTAGGCAGTATCGCTCTTGTCCAGGGATTTCAGGACTCTGATTATGACGGTATCAAAGGTTCCTTGCACAAATGGGCAGCTAAAGAAAACGTTTTTCCATAAATCCTATGGACTGACGGATCCAAGTAAACCTCTAATGGCATACTAAACCGTTGGAATTTTCGAACGAGGGCAGATAAAAATCCGAAAATTTCGTACTCTTGTCATCATCAGGTAGTTCACATTAACCTAAAACCCTTCCAACAATTCAGATTTTCGAGGACATACAGTAAAATATTAAACTCCTCATCGAAATTACACTGTCGGTTTCTTTTTGCCATAACTTTGTCATTTTTTGACCAATTTAAAATTTGACTGCATCGTTTTCATCGTAAAAAAAAAACCTTTAAAATTGTTTCAGATGTATAGGGTTGTGTTTGAAATTTTGAAGTTGAACTGGCCATGAGGTACCCTGAATAATTTTCCTCCAAAAAAAGGTAAAACACGGATTTTTTTGTATTTTTTATGTACTGTCATTGGTTCAAGAGAAATTCAGCCGGGCCGTCTACAAAAAGGCACCTGTATTTCGACAAGTTATTGTTTATGTAATAATACATACTGCATTTGTGTAACACATAATTTAAAGTTTTATTGATATGTAATAAACGGCCTTTTTCTTCTATCCTAACCATTTTTCTCAATTACGTAGGTAATTTTAAAAAAATATATAAATCCGGATACAATGATCTAATAACCTAGGTCTCTTGAAGATAGTGCTAAGTACCACTGTATGATGTACAATTACCATGTGGAACAGTCATGTTAATTGTACAAAGAAAAGTTGTATAACTTTTAATATTTAAAAAAAAAGTGATAATAATACTAAATCTATAACAAATACTAGTTAATAGTGCTTTTAATAAATATGCATAGATATAATAAATAAGTAATACATAGAAGCCTTCTTTTCTGCAATTTCGAAAGTTAACTGCCCTACAAAGCCCAATGAGGCTTTTCTATGTTGAAATTATATTTACAAATTAAGAAATAGACGTTTTGACGTTGACGAGAATATTTCAACGGGGTAAACAAATAATACTTACTTCGCAGAAGAACTCGTTGCCCCTAAGGCCACAAAACCATGATATCCACGACACCTCCTCTGAACTGCTCATTTTCCTACAATACAATTTACATGAGTCATGAAAAAGGGCTGTCGAAGGGTCGGAATTCTGGAGACAAGTGAGGACGACTCGCTTATCGCTAGGTTGGAATGGAAAGGAGTCGGGGAACCGTGGGGCGAGAAGTCGGCCGATTCGTGCCGTGCCGACTGAAAGCCGAATCCGACTGTCGAACGGGGGCGGACTTGTGGAAGAAAAAACTTATAGCAAATTGAACACAAACCTCTTTGTACCTTGATTAGCCACGCTTTAAGATCCAATCCAGTTTCACATAAGTCCTGCGTCCTCTTACGACAAATTCGTAAGATCCATAGAAGATGCCATCCTACTTCCAACCAGTGTTTCCGTAAAGAACTACAGTTTATAAGAAAATTTCCCTTTTTACGGAGATCGGGTGTAAAATTTCCCTACTCGTATTTCTCCGAGAAAAATTCAACATGGAGGCTTTACACGAACGCCTGCTATTACAAATCGTTTCCAGTAAGCCAATTTTCAATAAAAGACTTTTAGTTTTAAAAATTAATAAAAGTGAAAATATTAAAAACATGCATTTAACAATTCAACGTTTGGACAGTAGGACAATTTTTTAAATCGTGCCTTGTATACATATTTAGTATTGTCTAAGCCTCTCAGGACTATGGTCTAAAACGGAAGTTTAAAAAAAATTAGTTTTCTGCATAATGATAAAATATGGTATTTAGCTGTTTCCACTGATCGATTTTTTATTCCGGTCGTGTTTGATCTCACAAAATCAAAGAAAGCAGGGAAAAAGCGAATCCTAACAAAACACTGCAAACTAAATGGACATCTAAATAAGATTGTCATAACCCAACATGGCAAGTGCAGATTCTGCATCTGCCAAGAAGCAGAGAAACACCAACTAACAAAACAAAATGTGGTGCTGCATTTTCCGGAAGTGTTTTGGGACGTACAATGTAACCGTAACGAGATTCAATTCAACTAATCAACTTCCTTCATGAACCGGGACTTAGGTATGCTTTAAGCATGTAACAAGGAAACAAACAGCTCTTAAAGAGCGCAGTGGGGATGGTTAGGGTATGTACTTTAGTGTACATCCTATTTGCCATTGAATCACTGCAAAATCAAGGAAATAGTGTAGTATTCATTTGGATTCCTGGACACTGCGGAATATTTGGTAATGAGAAGGTGGACCATTTGGCAAAGCAGGGTGCACTTAATGGAGATAAAATTACAAAAACACCCAAATCCGATATGACAGCTTGGCACAAAAGAAAGACTTGGCAACTATGTCAAAAGGAATAGTTAACGATTTCTAATGTCAAACTTATGGAGATAAAATACTATGTAAAGCCTTGGGCCTTATCTCATAGGGGTTCCAGGCACGAAGAAGTTGTCCTTGCTAGGCTGAGAATTGGTCGTTATAGGCTTACTCATTTTTATCTCATAGCAAAAAAAGAAAAAGATACTACACTTTGTGATGTTTGTACAGAAAGGATAACAGTTAAAAACAACAAAGTGCAAAAATATGAAGGAGAAAAACATCGGCTGGAAATTCCAACCAACATCAAAGACTCGCTTGGTGATGACTCTGACCAAATAGACAAACTAACTTTCCTAAAAAAAACAAAAACTAATTTTTGTAATATGAAGATAAAATGATAAAATAATTTAATACAAAAGAATATTAATTTTTTGCAAAAATCTGAAATTTTTCTCAGATGTTGGGAGGTGTCTTGGGATGCAGTTTGGGTGCCTGTCGGGTGGTGTCATGGGCGGGGTGGGGTATGTGCCCCTGGGATCCTTGGGTCATTGTGAAGCCCCCCTGTGTCCCTCAGTCAGGGAGGAGTGTGGACGGCCCCACACACATGCACACACTTCTGAACAATTTTTCGTAAATAAAATCTAATATGAAAGGGTGTTCTGGGGGCACGTGATACTGCTGGGGCTCTGGTTTCCGCTGTTGTGGGGTCCTGGCCTCCCAGCTTCAAAGCTTTTAAGGTGGAAAGTGACCAAATATTAAGTGGTTGATCGCCTGATATTTAATATATATATATATTTAAAAAAAACAACAAAGTGTGATATACACCCTGATCAACACATCTTCTGAATGTAACACTGTATTCTGGCTCCTTGTATACCAAAGAGAAAGGCAAAGCATTTGGTGACAACATTAATCACCAAATGTGCAACTTTATCCATGTATTATTCAGTCTTCATCTAATAAAACGTTAAAGTGTTTAACTTAATTAAGGAATGGACATGTATATTGGTTTGTCTCTGTATGATTGGGTTAATGATGTATGGGTACTGTGGAGGATGTTGTTTTATGTAGTGCATGGTTACAATTGTATATGATTCTGCTGATTATATTTTCAGGGTAGTTGTTATGTAAGATTTGTATGTATGTATGAATATTTCTTCTGTGAAAAGATTCATGACTTAGAGATATGATTTAGAGATTGAACAATCTTTTAGACTTTTTTTTAAGTACATTTGCCGTGTCAACAGTTTGTTACATTTAATGCCAATTGTCCAGTAGGGAGACATGTAAACTTGACTAAGTACTAGACTAAGTAGAGCGTAGCTAGACCACCAGCTTTGGTGGTTTAGCCGTGTTTAATATTGTGTTTAGGGGGTGGTGTGATGTATAATTTAGGTAGCGATCAGTGTTTGTTGGTTTTTGGTACCATTCTGCAATTAATATGCCAACTGTTTGTCTTATTATGATTGTGTCTAGGAACGGTATTTTGTTTTCTGTTTCAACTTCATGAGTAAATTGTAAGCGAGGATGAAAGATGTTAAATGTGTTTAATGTTGTTTGTATTTAATCTGACAGTACTGCTGTTAAAATGTCATAGATGAATTTGGTGAAAAAGAAATGTTTGAGTAATAACAGTGTTGAGTAATACATATAGTATAGGGACTAGATTGCTGCCCATGGCTATGCCAAATAGTTGTTTCACAAATGGTTAGTGTATGTGAAAAATTCATTTGTGCAGCAGTGTCATAACGTTGTTATGAAGGATGTTTGTGAGAGATTTGTGTGTGTTGTTATGTCGTGCCATTTGCCTTTGATAATGTTGGCTTATTGGTGGGATGTATGTGAAAATCGATGAGACGTCTAAATATATAATTGTGTAGTTTGTGGTATGATGATTTGGTTTATTGTGTTTTTGAAATGAAATGAGTCTTTTATGATGCAAGTGGTGTCTACAATATTATTGAGTATATTGGCAAATTTATGAAGGAAATTATTTGACTTGAAGGATATCTGCCTTTGTGGGTTTTGCCAGCTCCATATAATTTGGTACAGGTGAATTATTCTGGAAAGATTTATACGTGGGCGTATTTATTTCTTTGTGTTGAAATGTCTGCTGTAGGATTTTATTTGTATGCTGTTTAGTGATCGTTAATTAATGATAATTTTTGAATGTAGTCATCTTTATAACTGCAACTGCTTGTTTTCTTTTCTTCGCTGAAAGGATGAGAAACCTGGGTTATTTTTAAGTAATTTTTTAATTTCTATGAATTTATTAAGGTACTTATTATTAAGGTATTACAGTGCGTATATCATTTTCAAATATCGTCGTAAAACTGATTACTTCCCGGGCTAGAAGAGTGAAGGGAAGAGAGTAGAGACTGCCGATTTTTTTGGGGAGAGCGACGTTGTTGGGAGGCAATGATAATGTAAAATATGTTATGTGTGTGTGTGTGTTATATGTATGTTATGTTAAAATATATTCCCCAAACATAATACATTTCTTTGAAAGAAAATAGACATTGTAACCCGCTTGCATGGAGATTTTTCCGTCAGCAGAGTGGCACCACAGAATATCTATGTATAAAAAAAGATTAATTTTTAAAATTTAATTTAAAAGATTTTTTTCAAATGTATATTCTCATTTCCTGTTGGTAGTAAAATCATCCATGCGCGCGGCCGCGTAGCACAACTTGTAAAAATAATCGATACTTTACTATTTTATTGTTCAGAAATTTGTATGAATCACTTGGTATCGATTCAGTCATTTTTGTAGTAAGTTCGTAACAATAAATATATTTATTTGGTAGTAAATACATACTATATAGAAAAAAAATCAGACAGTCTTTTTATTTGTAACTATGTCTAAGCCGTAAGGCCATGAGGCATGAACATTGGCCAAGGAACAACGGAGGTTATACTTATGTAGTTGTTCACAACCCGCGTGGTTTTGTTGTGAAAGGTTCCAGTTTTTAGTCATGAGTAAAACATTGAAATGTTGTCTTGAAGAGTTGAAAAAGGAGGAAGGCCAGATATTAAATTTCATCCCTTCCTCTTTTAAAGAGGTAATTGTTATTTATTCGGATAATTTGATTTCAAGTAACTCATTAAACAATTTATGTTTGTAAAAGAACACCTTTTATTGTAAAGGATTATTGGTTTTATCATCATACCAAGCACTACAATCCATTACTGAATTCTATACCTCAAGAATCTTCCTCCATTGTCCGTCTCGAGCGAGTGCCCACCATTTCGACCAATTTTGGCATTTATACGATCCATCCTTAGTTTTTGTCTACTGATTTACTCCTTCCGGCTTGTTCACTGGATACTTTCTTTGGACATGTATTTTCGTTCAACCTTAATACATATCCCATCCATCTAACAAATGTGCTTGATGACACCTACGCCAATGGGTTCATGGTTATGTCTTATCCTCCATTGATTATTCTCTTTATCTGGGTTGTAAATCTTGCTTAGCACTCTTCTTTCAACCACTAAAAGTTTCTTTTCTAGTTTTTGTTCAATATGTCATGACAGTCCATATAAAAACTTGGTAGAGGGGCAGCTTAGTTTATCTAGGTAGCTAGCAGCTCTTCACGCATTTCAGAAGTGCATTATTAACATTTGCAGTGATGCAGTGTTACTTTGTATTTTATGTCATATATACTGTTATTACCATTCCTAGATATTAATACTTATTACTTTTTTCAAAGTTGTGTTTGTCGGTTTGTACAATTGGGCTAGTATGTGGTTATACATTTTTGTATATTTCGTTGTCTTCATTAATTTCAAGTCTTTTTTGTTGACATCTGTAACGAAGTGAATGCGTTTGTCATCACCACTAATGATCTATATATGTCATCGGCATTTGTGTGCTTTTTGAATATATTGTGTTTGTTGCCTCTGACTTATTTTCTACAAGTTTAATCAACTTGCAGGCTAGTGTATGTACGTATCTCGTGATGTTTTAGGTCTCGCATTGAAATTTTTCTGGCAGGACTCCTTGCACCCTCAACCAGCATTGCTGTTTCACTACTGTATATCGTACACCCACAAGAAAAGTGACACAAGTCGAAAAATTATAGAAACCGGATCAATTAGTTTTTGTTAAGAATTCGGTTGTGTGATGATAAAGGAAAAATGACACAACTGTAGGTGGACTCTTAGCTGCTAGGCACAACGTGTCACTTTTGAATTGGCGGTACTGTCCCCATTCATGAAAATTGGTATATCATAGCCCTGCGTCGAGCTTTAAAGCATCGGTGTGAGTATTTATCAGAAAAAGTGGCACATTTCGAGTTATATCAGTTTTGGGGTGGTTAGGTTCCCTGCAATGCTCAGGGAGAACTTTTCCAGTTCTGGTATCCATTGTTTAAAAAAAAAGTCTAAAGCTTGACAACTGAATTTGCTTTTTTCTTCAAGCCCATACCTTACTCTAGAGTGTTCGTGAATTTTTTTGGTTTAATTTATTTTATTTTAATAACATTCTTAATTATAATACTGTTTAACAATGTTTTCTTTTAACATGTGGTCTTAATTCATAAAATTATTCCAGTTAATTATTCTTTTTATCTAAGGTTTTTAGTTGAGATGAAAAATTAATGTTACATGTTAATATGTAAAAATGACAATGTGAATATGTCAATAATGACCATTAAGCAAATATGGATTAATTTAATAATTAAAAAAAGTAATTAATTCACTAACAGCTCCCTGTGGCCACCTCATAAGTTACTGAGAATCGAATCCTGATTACACGACATTTGAAAATATGGCAAAAAGAGGGAAAATTCAATAGGTTGTAGGTTGAGATGAGGTTTTGGTGTCCGAGAGGATCAAAATCATGATAGCTCAAGTGGTAAGAGCCGAACGTCGTGGGTTTGAATCCTACACGTGACACTAATTTTTCATCTGAACCAACAACCTTAGATAAAAAGAATAATTAATTGAAAGAAGTAATTTGGTCAATCAGAGTTTAATACAGTAAAATATTCAATTCCTCATCGAGTTACTCCGGAGGTATCCTGTATAATTTTTCTCTAATAAAAAAGAAGGCAAAAACACGTATTTCTTCTTTTTTTGATAGCATTATTGGTTCAAAAGAAATTCAGCCGGGCCATCTAAAAAAGACACCCTACATTTCTGAAAGTTAAGGTTTATGTTAATTGGAATTATAGTTTCAAAATTTTTTTATGATTTAATTACAATATTTTTAATACTCAATAAAACCTTTTTTCAATAATTAATTTTGTATTTTAAACAACTAATTAGTTCTGACTCCAGGAGGAAAGCACATTGGGGTCAAAAATAATCTTAGTAATACTTATTTCATGGATATTTATGCTCGTTTGTTAGGTTTGTATATTGTCTGTTACCATCACAAAAAATTACAGTTATTCATTGACCACCATTATCGTTAGAGCAAATTGATTAAATTACTGAGAGCCAATATATGTGTGAAAAATGTCACAACTCAAAAAGGGGTAGGTAGTACAGCTGGGTTTTTAAAGTTATGTTTTCCCTTAAGTCATGGAGAAATGAAAGACAATATTAATGGATCATGACAGTTTTTATTGCCAATAACTGTAAAAGCGTATATTTAATTCATAAGTAAAAAAAGTACTCTTCCATGTAAAATTTTCTTTTGTTGAGTTGTGACACTTTTCTAGTGGGTGTGCGATATAACTTTTCCCTATACCCACTTTCATATGCAACAAACAGTAGATGAATATGGCAATTGAATTTGTTCATCTTCAAAATTTACCTCAAGGTGAACAATTCAACAGTGGATTTATCTTAGTGAATCCACACTGGTATTGCCTCACTGGTACATCAACGTATGAATTGAGTTTAGTGTTCAAGATGCTGCAGAAAGCTTTGTATTATGCTGTAGGAACTAAGGTGATAGCTTTGCAGTTATTACGGTCTAGAATACCATTCTTCTTGTATATCAGATGTTGCACATCGTTAGAAAGAGGACTCAAGTAAAAGTGTCGAAAACATTCTATACGTAAAACAGAATTCTCTTAATGACCTCGCCTTTTTTATTTTACAGTATATTTAAATTTTTTTCCCCGGGTGTTTTAGGAGGATGTAGATAAAAACCATTTGCAATTGTACACCTGTGGAAAAGTCTACATCCTCCCCAACCCGTGGCTAAACGTGCCCAAGTTCCCACCATACCGTGCCCAAACGACACCCGAAGACGACTGCCCCCGGCCCAACGACCCCCCCATCCAATCTCAGCTGCTATTTTTTCTTATCTTTAAATATCCAGGTCGTTGCTGGTCAGAATATTGTATACGGCATCTAAAACTTCCAAATCGCCTAATCTCAGAACTTGGACTATGTTCGTCGGAAGTGGGATTCTTTTCGAAATTAAAATGGCATAGAGCCTCTCTCTACCTATGGAGCAAAGCGCGCATGCTAGTAGAAGCTGGAGCCATCACACTCACAATATTCACTCTTTTTCACTCCTATCTTATAGAGGTGATGGGGTAGTCTGTTATGATTAAGACGCAATCTGCACATGGAAGTGAAGAATCTCCTAGGTCTGTTTATGCTATTAAATCACGGTTTTAGTTAGAGGGACTATTGTATATCTGCATATGGAAGTGAAGAATCTCCTAGGTCTGTTTATGCTATTAAATCATAGTTTTAGTTGGAGGGACGATTGTATATCTGCATAATATTTGCCTTTAGTGGGTTTGGAATTTTCGTACATTTTTTACCACTTCTTTTTGATGACGTGTCTGTTAAGAGATGATATTCATGAAGCTGTTGTTTCGAAAATATTCTATAAGTAAAATAGAATTCTCTCAATTACCTCACTGGTTTTTGTTCACAAATACCTACACTTCAAAGAATGTTTTTATTTTACAGTATATTTGAATTTGAAGGCTGATGAGGTATTTGATATTGCTCCATCAGCTCTTTTAAATGATATTAATGGTCAGTTCTTGTATTATTATGGCATTGCTACTCCAACTTTTTTTTTGTAGGTGGGAATGGGGTTGTCACCCTTAAATTTTGAGATTTAAGTTGAGTGATGAAGTTGTGATTTGGTCGTTTGTGTAGTCTGCGTTGTTGCTCTGCCATCTACACTGTTTTTGTCTGTTAATACAAATGTTTTCAGTTTAAAAAAATAATTTTTGTTAAAACCCATCACAGAAGATGGTAAGAAGGTGAAACAGCAAAGATAGGCAGACCAATATGAACAGAAACAGCCAAACTTCACTTTCTTTCTTATCCAGCATTTTCAAAATTTCCAGATTATCTACCAACATATAGGTTTGTATCATCTGATTTGGCGTGTCTATACATATTACATTCATTCCCTAATAAACAAGAATTTTACTGCTTGTTGCCGTATCATTGCAGTTTGTTTGGACCACTGTAGCTCTGTTGAATTTTTAATAAAAAAGGCTATTCATATTCATATTATTACTATGTCATTTTAAGTGACATCCAAACATATTTTTGTTAAGTTTCAGAACTTGGAAAATGTCTCTGAAGGTGAAATTGTGACATTAGGAGAAATTATAACATTATTAATCCGGAGATATTCAGAATTCAAAGGTACAGTTATGCGTTGAAGACATTTGTGAACATGTTATTATAATCATTTCTCCTTGTAGACAATGTAAGCTATAAAGAATGGTTGTTAATTACCTACAAAGAAGGAAAAGATTTATTGAATTCAACATTAAAGAAGAAAGGATGTTGTTCATTAGCTGCCTTTAAACTCTTGATTGATATTTTGCCATCAGAGAGAGAATTTCTTCAAGAAAAACCTAATTTTCCAGATGAAAAATATGCAGTGAGTATTTGTTTTATTATTATTTTAAAATTTAACATTGATGGTTGTTGATTTGAACATAGTTGAACTCTACAATCACTTTGTATTGGGTTGTCCGGAAAATAATGCAGGATTTTAAGTTTTCATTAAAAAAAATCTATATAAAATATTCTGTTTACGTTTACAGGATTACTCATTTGTATGAATGTCAACACTTATTAATCCTCTTCCAAATGATATTGTTTGTTTACCTCTGTAGCATTCCGCTACTTGGAAATAATTCAGTCATCCTTATAATGTCAAAGCGAGAATTTCGTACGATTTTCTTTTACGAGTTTAAACTCGGCCGAAGCGGAGCCCAAACGGCTAGAAACATTAACCAAGTCTGGGGCGAAGGTTGTGTTAATGAGTGCACTGTGCAAAGGTGGTTTAAAAAATTTCGGGAGGGAGATTTCAGCCTTGAAGATGAAGAAGGTCGTGGAAGGCCTTCCTCTCTTAATGATGATGTTCTGCGATCAGTGGTGGAAGAAAACCCCAAAACAACTGTTCGAGAACTTGCAGAGCAACTCAAAGTCAGTAAAACGACCGTCGCTGACCACCTCAAGGCGATTGGAAAAGTGAAAAAACTCGAAAATTGGGTTCCACACTCATTAAACGATCGCCAAAAAAATCAGCGCTTTGATGTTTGTGCATCACTTCTTTGTCGAAACAAAAATGACCCATTTCTGGCCAGAATTGTTACATGTGACGAAAAGTGGATTCTCTACGATAACACTAGACGTTCTGGACAGTGGCTCGACAAAGGAGAAGCTCCAAAGCCCCCAACTCATCAAAAAAAGGTAATGGTTACGGTATGGTGGGCTTCATTTGGTTTAATACACTACAGCTTCTTAAATCCTGGCGAAACCATCAATGCTGAATCATACTGTAACCAAATTAATACCATGCATCAGAAATTGGCAGTAATGAAGCCCTCTTTGGTCAATCGGAAAGGGCCCATTTTGTTGCATGACAACGCTCGACCACATGTGTCACGTGTAACGTCACAAAAATTATTGGAGCTTGGCTATGAAACTTTGCCTCACCCACCCTACTCTCCGGACCTCTCGCCTACTGACTACCATTTTTTTAGACACCTGGACCACTACTTACAACACATAATATTCAAAAATCAAACGGAACTGGAAAATGCATTTATTGACTTTATCAATTCTAAAAATTCTGAATTCTACTCAGACGGAATTAATAAGTTACCAACACGTTGGGAGAAATGTATTGAGAGTATGGGAAATTATTTTGATTAAAGAACATTGCTTTAAAGTAACTAGTTTCTTTTTTTTTGTTTAATACCAAAATCCTGCATTATTTTCCGGACAACCCAATATTAAATTGTTAACACTTGAGATACTAGGCTGAACATTAAGATTAGAATTTCAACTTTGTATTTGTGTGGAAATTATAATTTACAACAAAAAGTGATGTTTTTCTGTTATAGGAAATAATAAAAGCATTGGTGTACGGTGATAGTGAATTTGTAAATTCCTCAGCTTCCATACTTCAGGAATATATGATTTATGAAGATATGAACTTGAATATATGGAAAGCATTGGATATTGCTTTAAATTCTCCTCTTACAGGCAATGAGGTCAGGAATTCCATAACGGTGATAAATCTTTTCAAGCCCAGTCAAAAAAACCAGGAGATGCCAAAAAATTATTTCTGCAAAACAAAAAGTATTTTTAAATTTTTTTTTAAATGCCCTATCTTAAACTACGTGTAACATATATATTTATAAGGTTTTTCCTCACTTAAACAGTAGGAATTTTAAATTCAAAAAAGATGAGCGAAACTGTAAGGAGTGTCTGGGAAAAGATGATGGTTGTCGAACTCCCACCAAGGACCAAACAGCTTCTACTGGTGACCCTCCTTGAAAAAATAATGCCACTATTAATTAAGCCAGTTTTCCTTACTGATTTCTTTATGTCGTCACTGGAATCAGGTGTGTATTTCGGTAATGATATACATTCATAATCACAGTTTATAAATTTGAATTTGCTTATAGGAGGCGCTATTACACTTTTGTCCTTGCAAGGAATTTTTGAGCTTATTCAAAAACACAACATGTATGTATGTCTTAATATTCAGTTGCAATACTTGATTAGACTGGAAAATTTTTTTATTTAAATTTTCATTTATAATGGTGTTTATTATACACTCGCATAAAAATTAAAGCATCATCTTGGCTTTTCAAGAGAACATATTTTTTCCTGATTGTGAGATTAAAAAAAAAAAAAGTTAAATTCACTAATTTTGTGGTCCACTTGACCAATTAATACATTACAATTAATTAAGGTTTTTAGTTGAGTGTGTAGAGATTAGTGACCGATAGTTATTCAGATATCGTGAGACCCGACCGTATCTCACGATATCTGAATAATTGTTTTTAGTTGAGATGAAAAAAAGTTAATGGCACGAGCGGGATTCGAACCCACGATCTTCGGCTAGATACGCCGTTGCTCTACCGCTTGAGCTATCGTGACCTCGTCTTTCATTTCAATTAAAAACCTTAATTAATTGTAATGTATTAATTGGTCAAGCGGACCACGAAATTAGTGCATTTAATGAATTAAAATGAAGAAAACTTCACTAAAGCTCTCCGTGGCCATTTCATTTGTCGTCGAGAATCCAATCCGATTACATGACATTGAAAAATGGCAAAAAGGAGGTAAAACTCAAAAGGTGGGGTTGAGATAGGAAGTTGATGTCCGAGTGGATTGAGATCACGATAGCTCAAGTGGTAGAGCAGCGGCGTATCTAGCCGAAGATCGTGGGTTCGAATCCCGCTCGTGCCATTAACTTTTTTTCATCTCAACTAAAAACCTTAATTAATTGTAAAAAAAATACTGTTCAATTTTATTGCAATACCCAAGAAGTGAATATATTTGAAAATCCAAGTTGAATGTAAAAACATGAGTACCGAGTTAATGTGGGTAATAATGATTTTTAATTGATTTAATTTTGACCCTCTTCTAAACAAACACAAGAGAAGTCTAACAAACAAAAAATAAATTCAATGCTCTTTAAATATTTAGTCATAAAAATAAATACTAGAATGATGTTTTAATTTGGTTTGTGAGTTACTTGGTAATGAAGTTGATATAAACATAACACGAGCTATACAAATATACTATAATCCATATTTCTATAAAAACATTTTCTTATTTATTTTTATTTAATTTTGCTTGGTAGCAAAGAATTTGAATATCATATTCACATTTTCAGAAACTACCCGAATATATATGATAAATTGTACGATATGTTCAAACCTGAAATATTCGAGACAACTTACAAGGCAAGGTTTTATTATTTAGCCGACCTTTTCCTTTCATCTCTGTAAGTAAGTGTTTGATTTTCTTCCTGTACATTTCACTTAATTTTTTGTTGTTTTATTTTAGCCATTTAACTGAAGCCCTTGTGGCATCGTTTGCTAAACGTCTTGCCCGTCTTGCTCTCGTCGCTCCCCCACCTGACATTATAATTTTAATGGGATTTATCACAAATCTAATTATTAGACACCCGGGTCTTAGCAGCCTAATAACCAACATGAAAACCTCTCACAGTAAGTCAATAAAAATAATTGAAGACTGGATTTTCATGCAGTAAAAATATTCAAAATATGTAATAAAACCTCCAAACATGCAATAAAAACATGAAAATATGCAAAACAAAATAAAGGTAAAACTCCCATTTAGCACAATAAGATTTTTTATTTACTTAATAAAACTAATTATTGTCTTAAACAATGTTTATAATGTGATTGTTTATTTTATAATAGATTATACTCCTTTTTTAAAACTAAATATGAATAAATATTCATTTAAATTTAAAAATAAACAACTAAATAATGACAATAAAGTAAGTTTTAAAGTTTATAAACTATGCATAAAAAACAAATGTGCAATAAACAATTTAATCTAAAATAAACTTTAAGTAGTAAAAAATTAATAACAATAAAGTAGACAAATTTTCTGACATTTTTTCTTTGTAATTCAACACTATGTACATCATTAAGTTTTCTTTCTCAGGTTATACCTCCTGTCATCCAGAAAGACCCGTTCTTTTCTTTAAAAACAATTTTGCTATCGGTTTTCTGTCATAGTAGCACTTTAGCCTCCAACTAAGCACGACAACCTGAATGGGCGTTATTATATTTTTATGTGGTTCTGCTTTGTTACCTGGCTGAAGAAAGACTGAGAAATTAAAAGTGAGAAAGATTCAAATGATAAAGAGCAGATCAATCGATGGATATCAAATATAAGGCAATTTGCATAATTTGAAAACTTCGACCAAATGTTTTATAAAGAAAGATTTTACCCTCAATTCATTTACTCAATACTTAAAATTAAGGTTTTTAGATGAGATAAAAAAGTCAGTGTCACGAGCGGGATTCGAACCCACGACCTTCGGCTAGAGACTCTACTGCTTGAGCTATCATGACTTCAATCTGCTCGGGCAGTAACTTCCCATCTCAACCCCACCTTTTGAATTTTCCCTCCTTTTTGCCATTTTTCAAGCGGATCACGAAAACTAGTGAATTTACTCAATACTGTTAACCCATAAAAACGGTGTATTTTCATAAAATATCATACAGTATATAAAAATGATAAACATACAAAAATTGGAAAAATGCTATTTTTCAAACATACAAAATGTGGAAATTGTGTGCAATAATGCTAAAACACGCAAAATAAGGGTAGTGTTGAAAGAATGGCCTTTTCATGATTCGAATTTCTGTCTTGGTTTCATTACAGAGTTAGCAATAAAATGATAAAATTGCACGAAAATCCAGCCTTTGGAAATAATACATAAATTAATATTCGATTTTCTTATTACAGTGGAGTCGGACCCTTATTTGGAGGATGAGAAAGACCCTATGGAGACACAAGCTATAAAAAGCTGTCTTTGGGAAATACTTATTCTGCAAAACCACGTTCTTCCAAATGTATCTTACTCCGCTATGTTCATTAACAATCCATTACCAACAGTAGAAGTGAACGTACCCGAACTGCTTGAAGTTACGCTTGATGAGGTATTTTTTTCTTTCGCTTTTGTAAATGATGGTTCTGCTCACAGATTAAATTCAAATTTATCGGACCAATCCAGTTCCCTCCCCTCATGAAATACTGTTGTATTTAAATTGTGTTTTCTTTAGATGATATTTAAATTCAGAAAATTTGTTCGATTTAGGCAAGTGTTCTTTAATTATTTTTTAAATTTCTCTGCCACTTTATCCTTATATATTTAATATCCCAATCATAACAATTAAGTTTGTAAAACCCGCTTTTCGACAAGTTGTCTACCTTATCTTTAAGATTAATTAAGATTTTTAGTTGAGATAAAAAAGTCAATGGCACGAGCGGGATTCGAACCCACGATCTTCGGCTAGATACGCCGCTACCACTTGAGCTATCGTGACCTCGATCCACTCGGACACCAACTTCCCATCTCAACCCCACCTTTTAAATTTTCCCTCCTTTTTGCCATTTTTCAATATCTTTAAGTACCAATGTAGTGAACCGACTCTTACAATTCATGTCAAGAATGTGTTTATAACTCCTTCAACCTGATGATGAGCAATCCAATGCTTGAAAATAGAACCATCATTTACAAAAATTGATCTACATACTCACCCCACTTTCATCTTTTCTACTTGATGAGGTTTTCCAAACTCAAAATAAATTGTGTAAATTATAACGATCAAAAATCTCTCACCTTAAAATTGATTATTTATAATTACTAATTTAATAAATTATAGGGATGGTTAAAAAAGGTAAAAAAAATTATAAACAATTTTAATTTAAATTTATGATTTAATGTTTTTATATAATCATTGAATATATTTTTTCTTGTTTTCTATCATTTTGTATTGTTTAAATTTTTTATTTTTATTTTATCATCTGCTTTGATAATTGTGGTTGATCCTGAATTAACACCATTTACTACAGTTCAAGACTAATTTTTTCATCAAGTACCAAAAATTTATGTGTTTAACAAGATTATGTGCTTTCATTCCGTTTTTTTACAGATGTTTGACAAAGAGGTCAGGAAGAAACTCAAAGATCCACCGTTAGTTTTTGAAAAGCCAACACCAACTTACCTATCACTTGAAAACAACAAGTATTCTTTTGTTGACTGGGAATTAACCAAATGAATTTATCCTCATTTGTGTAAATATTTGTTATACATTTATTTTATTCAACGAACTGTTATTCATAATTTGTTTTATGGTGAAATAAGCTCTCCTTTTTTAATGTAAATAAAAATTAAATTCCTTTATAAATTATATTTGTTGAGTCTTTTTTCCTAGTCGATGTTATGGTTGTCTTAACAAATACTTTGGTTTTCTCTCAAAAGTTGTGCATAAAGTTCGCCATTCACAGTATCTCAAAGTTTGGACTGATCATTCTATCACAAAATTCATCATACTATTGTTTACCTAGTACTGATGTTGATAATCAACCTCACGGCATTAATCTGCAATGGCTTGTGGCAGTTTTCGTTTCTTCGACATGTGCGCTAGTTGCAATGATACGGTTTATATAGTAATAATTTTATTAGATGTGATAAACCACCTGTCTCTGTTGCAGATGTCTAATGAATGAACTTTTGTAAGCATGCTATTTAATTATTCTTGATCTTCGAGCCCATCGGATTCATCATCAGGGATGAAAGTTTCAGTTTGGTTTATAAATGCATGAACGTCATAATTTTTACGATGCAGGTGAATTGGTTTTTGGCCCCTCGGACTGAAAATCTGATTGGAAAAATCTACTCTAAAATTGCAATTTCCTTACTTTCTAACATTTCACTATTTGCTATTTTTATTAGAATTGATGAAAACTGAATGTTCGATTGCCTCATAACTTGCACGTGTAAATAATATTTCAGTATGTGCAAAATAGTGAAACCACAGATTATTCGAAAACTAGGTTCATTCCCAGGCTGAAAGGGAACCGTCGATGAAGATCGTTTATGGACATCCTTAGAAATACCGGCCCCAACATTGAATTGAAGCACGTTCCTAGTAGTGTACAACTATCTTAGCTATGTGGGGCCTTGCACTGTCATGCATCAAAATAAAACCATTGCCAATTAGTGGCATATAAGGAACAACTTCTAATAACACATAATCAGTGTATCACACAGCTTTTAGGGGACCCTCGGTGAATGTGAAGTTTGTGCGTCCTTCCATAGAAATGCCTGCCTGAACCATACACCACCTCCATAGCTTTTCTGATTTATTGCTCTCCTGTTCTTTTCCAAACCCTCTCTTGGCCGCCAGATCTCAAACAAAACCTCGACCTATCCGAAAACCAGTATTTAGTCCAATCTTACTCAGACAAATTTATGTGATTCTGTTGAGCTGTTCTGTGCCTTCTTGCACGTAATCCACCTTCTGAAAGTCTTCTCCTTACAGTGCATAAACTGACACTAACTTAACGACTTGTTTAAGTCATTGCTTGACCTCAACAGGTAGAATGTCAATTTCGGAGTACATTCGAAACAAAAAAGTGATCATCCCTCTGAGATGTGACAATTGACAATCAATGGCGACCTGATCCATGCCTTCTTGGTAGCGCTACCTCCAGTATCCTGGTAGCGATGGAAGACCCTTCAGATAATTGTGCTGGGAACCCTGGCCACATACGCTTGACTTCTTTCAACGTCTAACAATGCTATGATTCTGACCATCACTTAAAACCATCAATCAAACAAATATGACACTTAAAAATAGTACAACTCAACAAAAAAGAAAAAAAAATCAGAAAGAAGCTTTACAGAAAAGTCAACAAAAAAGAGATTGACTATTCAAAGATTTATTTACAAAATCCAATTGTAAAAAAAGTGGGAGATTTTAACTGTTTTATTTACTTCTAATCCTTTAAAACGGACCAAAATTGTTTTAAGATAATGGCGGATTTTCTAAGAGATAATTAAAAATATTAAGGGTTGCCACTTTTTTTTTGCCTCTCAGTGTTTGTATTTGGAATTATTCCACCAGGAGGTTGTGACGGCAACTTTCTTATCCTTTTTAGGAGAAACACATATATTTAGGGACTATTTATATTTCTCGGAAGTAAAATCAGATCCAGCAAAGAATGCCCCCTTATCCTTCACAATTTTGTCCCTTATTTATTCAAACCACGGAACAGATCGAAATCTCTACCGCAATTTATGAAAATAATAATAGAAGCTATCGATTAAATAGATTTCAGATAGCTATTGACGTCCTTTCTAGTAAAAAACAAAACAATGTTCAGCGTATCGAATTAAATAGAAAATAAAGATAAAATGCCAGAAGAATGGTGCAATATGAAGAGGTCTTCGAGATCGTTTCGCCCCGTGAAGGGAATACTTTCATCGATGATTTGATTTTTCTTTTGTTGGGCTTATTATGTGAAAGCGTTCTCAAGTAAAATTCACGAATTTTCAAGTTTAGTTTATCCTGGAAAAACTTCTAATTTTACACTATTCTTTCGAGAATAAATTGTATCTTTCCAAATGGCAGAAGTTGACCGAAACGCTGTACATTTGTGGATATGTTTTAAAAACACCACATAATAAAGCCGTCAAAAGAAATGTATCATCTGTAAAAAGTAAAATGAAGGATAACAAAAACGAAGAAAATTTTTAATAAAATAAAACTTTCTTGTATTTAATGAGATTAGATACACATAAATATAAAAAGTTGTAAAAACGAAAAGTCGCTTCTTGTAAAGTATGCAAAAAAAGCTCTTAAATGCGAATTTTCTTGGCAATAAAAATGATACATTTAGGCTGGATACGCACGAGGCAATTTTTTTTCCCTGGTGTCCGGTGTTTCGCTTAAAAATTCATACTTTATTTTTTCCTATATTTATCTACTCTATTGCAACTATTAAAAAAGCTGTTTTTTCTTCTTTTAGCCTATAACAACAACTTTTAGATTATTGTGTCGTTGTTTAATTACCAGATTTGTACCATTTCGTGTAGTTTATTTGGTCTTCTAAACCACTGTACCGTAGTATAGAAAAGAAGAAAAAAAGAGGGTGTTGGGGGATTTTATAAAATAATTAGAAAAAGTTCGTCGCTCTCTCTCTCACTCTCTCTCTCTCTCTCTCTCTCTCTCTCTCTCTCTCTCTCTCTCTCTCTCTCTCTCTCTCATTAATTGTCTTTGTCTTCTAGTCTTTGTACATAGTTACTGTAAATAGCTGTAATTTTAGTTTTAAATAGAAAAAAAATCTTTTTTTGTAAATATTCTCTGTGATCACAAAAGTACCTGTAAGAAATTGAAGAAAAAAACTAGTTGTACCTTTAGCCATATGGATTTTTAGCGAGATGTCAGTTTTCACCGTCAAAAATGTAT
This sequence comes from Cimex lectularius, assembly GCF_000648675.2. Classification (NCBI taxonomy): domain Eukaryota; kingdom Metazoa; phylum Arthropoda; class Insecta; order Hemiptera; family Cimicidae; genus Cimex; species Cimex lectularius. The sequence goes on from NW_019392711.1 coordinate 609,495, forward strand.
TTTGCTGGCCATGTGCTCCATCACGCTAAACCCAAAACGCTTGTACAATAGTTTTCCGTGTTAATCGTTTTCTTCATCCTTAGGAAAGCTCTGATGATGGCAATATAAGGTGCCGAAAGCTCGGTGAACCCAGCATTTAGTCTTTTTTTCACCTGTCTAATGACCTCTACGAAGATTGGAACCCTATGTAGTTTATTCCTTACCAAGGGTTACCCTCATCACCCTGGGGCTCGAATGCCTAGCCACAGTGCCACTTGCGTAAGCTACGTCTACACTTGTGCTTTATTTGCGTGAAACATCAGCTTACCTGTAACCCATGCCTGAGATGAAAGTGAATTCAACGAACGCAACCCATGACTAACGTTTGGAGCTAGTGGATTTTCGTGGCGTTGCACTTTATTGTGTCTTCCACAGAAGAAGCATTACTTTTTATTGAACATTATCGAAAATACAGTTTATTGTAGGACTCAAATCACCTTCATTATATTATAAAGGAACGATGCATGGGAGGATTTGGAAAAGCTCTACAAAATAGCCATTCGCGCAGTGAAAACCAAAGTTAAACGTTAGGTCTTTTTTTTCAGGAACACCGTAAAGTGTTGTTGAACAAGAGTGGTTCAGAGGATTGCTAGGCTTCCTCTTGGTATGGATAAAAGCCGATCAAGTTTGCGCTCAATAACACCAAATAAAACTAGGGAAAATGATCAGAATGTCACAAAAACACTGGGACTTCTGGCGAAAATTTCCTCGGGGTGCCGGTGTTTTTGGAAAAAAAGTACATTTGTCAGCACTTATTTAATCAAATAAACGTGTGGTATACAAGTAGTTACAACTAAATATTTTGATGTGCCATTGCTCCTTTGGACATGAAATAGTTCATTAGGTCTTCCCAAATGTCTCGAAAGTTTGGTGTGGAAGGTTTGGAATATGGACCGGATTAGTTCCTTGACAAAAGGAATGTTGAGGTCTTTGTGGATAGTGAGGTGAATAAGCTGATGTGACAATTTGTCAAAGGACTTTCGATTGGAAGGACTGGATACGCTGGATGTTGGATGGCTTAGCAGTACCCCACAGTTCCACTCCGTATGTCCATATTGAGTAAAGTCTTGTTCAGTGTTAGCTTTGTCTTAGTTGTCAATGTCAATTTCAATATTAGAAGTCTTCGTAGTAGTTCAAGTCTTGTATTAAGTTTTCTTTTAAGTCTTGTGTGGGGATTCCACGCCAGTCTGCTGTCGAGGTATAGTCCCATGTATTTGATTTGGGTGGAAACTGGTATCTCTTTGTTGCTGATGTACAATAGAGGGCAAGACTGCTTTTTCAGCGTAAAAGTACACTGAGTGCAATTTCTTTTGATTCAGTCTTGTCCTCCATTTTTTACACCAGACTTCGATAAGCTCAAGTTGTTCTGGATGTTGGTGGTAGCTTGGACAGGATTCGAGTTAGAGGATAAGATTGCGGTGTCGTCCGCGTAAGTGGGGGTAATAGTGCCAGGATGTGGAAATTGATAGGTCAGCAGTATAAATGATACGCAGTTAACATAATTGATAGAGTACAAACAAAAGTGAACTGAATAATGATAATTAATATTAATATCCAATCTACCTAGCATAACATAAAAATGTAATAATAAATAATTGTAAATATTAAACAAACAAATGTATTTATTTACAGAACGATAATGAGACGTACATAAAATGGATGTGAAAATAATACATAAATTGATGTAAACATTTATATCTTGAGTGCAGAAATTAATTGATTTTTAAAAATTCAAATATTATATTAGTATGAGAGGTGTGGAGAAGCAGGATAGCTGGGTGCATTAACCTATTGATGGGACTTTCTTTTATGTAATTAGTCTTATGGGCGGAAATAAAGAATATTTTATGTTTCCGGGATGAGAGCTGGAGAACATTAAAGTTTAATCTGGAAAGAAATTTTAATTTTAACATACTTTATTACGTTGCTCGGTCACTATAAATGATTGTGATTTTTTTAACGCGGATATGTTTTTCGGCCGGATACATAATATTTTTTCATGACCGTTTTTGCGTTATGGCTTTAGAATTACCGGGGAGTATGCATGGGTTAGGGTTATAATTAGGGTTATGATTTGGGACCGGTTTTGTTACATATCCATGATTCAATGTTTTTCTGTGAAGAGGAGAAAATTCGCGAATGAGCGTGTTTTCTCAAATTGTCCGCTAATTGTCAAATGATTTTTTTTAAAATCTCAAAATCTTATGTTCCAAAACCACATGTCAACAATTGAAAAATGGAGTAATCATGGAAAACAAAGTTTAAACCCTTCACCTTTACACTACCGGGTTTTTTAAATCTAAAATTTCTAGTATCGTATGAATTCATTTTTTTCACATCCTACATGTATTTGTAAAATTTAAACAATGTTTGTAAATCCCAGGCCCTGAAGATGATCTCAATAAAGATCGAAACGTTGGCACGATAAAGAAAATGTTTTTCTAAAACCTACGTCACACCAGACCGCATCTCACGATCTCCGAATAATCATTGACTAACGGTCACTAAACAACACACATTGATTTCAATGTTGATTCCATTGATTCTGTCCTTTTTACGTAAACAATAACACACGTAACAACAAACAATAACACGTCGTAAACGACTGAAAAGAATATGGATAAGAGATCTTTTAAAATATTAATATCATTTTATTCATCCAGACCGGCTGCCAATGGGTAGCTTTCTCTAAACGCCCTTAATGCCACAGACATAAATTGAAATCCAATCTGCTGGTTGAATATAATACATGTACAGTTGAAAAAAAAAGAAAAAAGAAAAAAAAAACGGTGATAACTTTGAAACGACTCCTATGATCGGGGGTTTAGAACCCTACAGAACATATACAAACATACATAAACTGCAGGTCACCAACCTGGTCTCTGTAAATATATTAGAACCGGAGAATAAAATAAAACCCATTATATTTAGTGGCCTATTGATTAAATTACTACTTTCAACTAATTAATATTTTTATGTAAGGTTTTGGTTGAAATGAAAAAGCTAGTGCCACGAGAGAGATTCGAACCCACGACCTTCGGCTAAATACAACGCTGCTCTACCACTTGAGCTATGAGCGGTTCGAATCCCGCTCGTGGCACTAGCTTTTTCATTTAAACGAAAACCTTACATAAAAGTATTAATTAATTGAAAAAGATAGAATAAAATAATAATTTAAAAAAATGAATAATGACATAAAATCTAAATGCTATTGAGATTCCAAATTCAACTTTCCAACGTTGGCAATAGCTTTGGCGTTAAAAATAAAATCCAGAAGAGTTATGAATTTTTATGTGGAACACCGGATATATAAACAAAATCTCGTTCAATAGAACTTAACAAAATGGCCGCCAACCACTATGGGTCATTTAGGAAAACTTTGTAACTGTGATTAATAATACGAGGTTAACAAATATGTACATATTCATATTTACAACATTGAAATTTATGGTTTCAAGCCTGATGAGTGATGAGTGCGATGATATTATTAATGTTGAGACCAAGCTTTCAGACAAGAAAGCATTTTTTTTATTACCTGTAAAGCAATTTTTTTCACCTAAGGAATCTTTGTTAGAGTAATTCATATGCAGTTTCAGGGTATAAGTCTCGAAACGTTCTAGTTCTGTTTTAATGTCCAAAAAATAGTCGCTCGTAAAAGCAGTTTGTATTTGATCGAACGCATTTTCTTAATTAATTCAACGTTTTGTAAGCCTGGAATAGTACATAATCTGCATTACATAAAACATGTTTTTTACTACTAGAGTAACCCGTTGTGTTGAGAATGGCGGGATTCAATAGAAAATAATGTCCGTTTCAAGTATTTTCAAATAAACGTAACGAGATGACAATTAGCAAAATGCAAACAGGCTTTATTAGTTTAGGGTTTATCGTCCTCGGACGCCGAATAAGGACAAAGCCGACAATATTGTTTTATTAATCAATTAATTCATCATGTGATTGGGATATTTACTTAACTTCACAACCTTTTTTTTTACTTTTTATTACCCATACGCATTTCGGGATCACTGCCTGTACCCAATTTCAAGGCTTGTTGGAGCTCGGAACATATATTTTTTTTCTTAGGGGCATCCGACAGCTTGGTCATTTCTGCCCCGAGCGCATGAGAAATATAACAACACACATTCATTACGCATTCACACAAATAAATACATTCACACCTATTGCGTTCATTCTAGTAGATGGAGTACTCAATATTCCTCCGATCTGCATACAACAACAAACTAATCTAATTGGGGTCGATGGGGTGTCGTCCCAAGTACACAGCTCGAGGGGCGATGGGCGATGGGCGATGCTATTTCCTCAGCCCCCATTCACTCTAATATATACACTCACTCATACAAAGCAAAGAAAGAAAACACATTTTGACGGCTATATACAATAAAAAATTCCCAATTCCCTAAAAAGCGGAACAGGGGATCCTGAAACTCGCTGTGTCCGAGAACGGTTCTTAAATCCGGCGGCATACCTACACGCTCTCTGTATGGAGCCAAGGCGTGACACATATCGAGCAACCTTTCTCTGCATAAGGCTACGGTTACTATGGATGCGAATTCTGACGAAATTTTGTTCTGTTGTTTCGTCCGTACAAACAATACTTGTTTTCCTGAGAGTGTTTACTTTGGCAGCGATGTGAATGTCAGAACGCGCACGATGTCCTCAGAACCATTCCAGCGTTCAAACCAGTTTAATTTTTTCGTCCGTTCTGACGTTCAATTTAGGCAGTTTTGTTATTTTACCATGGACACAGATAAACTTATTAGTCTTGTTTTTGAGAATCGGTGTTTGTGGAACATGAACGTCAAAAAATATCGGCCATAGCGGGAGAAAGTTTCTCATGAAATCAACACTAGCAATAAGTCATATTTGGTTAGTGGCCATAATTGACCATATTAATTGCTCTAATGAATAATTCTTTTAATCCAAGGTTTTTGGTTGAGACGAAAAATTAGTGTCACGAGCGGGATTCGAACTCACGACGTTCGGCTCATACGTCGCTACTCTAACCAGTTGAACTATCGTGACGTCGATCCCCTCGGATACCAACTCATCTCAACCTACAACCGTTCGGATTTTCCCTCTCTTTGCCATTTTGCAAATTTCATTTTAATTATTGTGGTAAATTATGACCGCTAAATTTACACGGATTAATATGCATTTTTTTAAGGGACTAGCAATAAGTTTGAAACTCTCCCTTCACGTCTCTTATGGAAAATGGTTAACACGCTCTGTTTTTAAACCACCTATCAACAACAGCTTAATCAACGAACTTTCAAGAAAATGAAACTAATTAAGTTCGTCCATTTTGCTGGGAGGCAGAAACGTATTGTAAGAAAACGCGCACATGTAACCACCTTGTTCTGACTTGGAGTTCGGACGTACTCTCAGAACAAAATTTCGTCAGAATTCGCATCCTTAGTAACCGTAGCCTAAGGGGCACCGCAACATACTCTTCTTTATCGTATAAAATATCTTAATAATTAATTATTAACGAATAATATAAATTTAATCACCAGAGTACAATATACTTCATTTATCTAGAACAAACACGTGGGATAAACCTGCATATAGTTTCTATTATACATTTAATTGCCTGACTGAATAAAATAAAATATATTAAGACGTAACAAATAGAGGCACAAATTTAATTAAATATAAAATATAATTTAATTCATATTAGTAAGATAATTTTTTTAAAACTATAAATGTATATTTACTTGTATAAATGAGGGTGTAGTGGAAGAAAGGTGACTTTCCCGTTGTGACAAAGATTTCATCTGTAAGTAACCCAGAATGATTTTTGTCTTTGACCACCTACAGGGCTGTAGAAAACTACGTGGGGGTGACCGATTGCTGAAGACAATTTTTCATACGGAAGGGTTGAGAGACTGCGCACACCCCGGAGCCCCCCTGGTATAAAACCCTTCGCGGACGCTGCCCTCGCAACAGTCCTTCCCCGAGCGAATTCAACTGCAGACAAAGGTAGGCTATTGAGAAACATCCTAAGAACCAAAATATAAAATCAAGAAAGACATGAAGAGATACCGCAAGTACTACGGTCTTATTCTTAATCAAATTTATGTAAAATTTACTTGTGTTTAATTTTGATTTTTCTCTAAATTATTTGGAACAAACTTTTCTTTAGAGCACCATAAACTGATGAACGTACAACTGCCATCGGATGGCGTTTTAGTTAGACTTTTCTATTGATTCTTATCTTTATTTACAAACTCTTCAACACTTCCGTTTAACAAATATTCTGTCTATTGTTTATAAAAGCGTTTCTACGACTTTGATAAAATATTAAAGACCCTTTCCTTGTTTTAAATTCTCCTTGAAATGCAAAAGCTTCTTATTTAAGTCAAGTAGTTTATCTCATAATATTCTTGATCAGAGAGGTTAACTTAAATAAGAACTTTTTTAAATTAAAATAGATTTAAAAACAAGAAATATAAAATCAGTCTTTAGAACTGACATTTTAAAACAACCATTGATGTTTGTGCAATATCTATTCAAATTTTGATATTAACCGATGTCATAGTAATCGCTCATAATTTTTGTCAGAGCAAATTACGACTTTACAAAAGGATGTAAACCTTTCAACGTCTTAAACAAAACTGCTTAACCAAACATAAAATCTGAAGGCTTTAAAAAGCTCAGCCGCCAGGCTCATTTAAGTTCGACTAATTCGGCAAAGTGACCAGTCTTAAAAACAATATAAATATTTATGTAAGGTATTGGTTGAGATAAAAAAGTCAGTGTCACGAGCAGCGGCGTATTTAGCCGAAGGTCGTGGGTTCGAATCCCGCTCGTGACACTGACTTTTTTATCTCGACCAATATCTTACATAAAGACGAATTAATTGAAAGATGTTATTTGGTCAATCGGACGATGAAATCTAGCGAATTTAATATAAATATTGTTTTTATGATATTAATTGATAATCACATCTCGGTATTTTACTAGCCAACTGTTCCACTAAATACGAATGAATTTACTCTGGGTAGATAATTCAATCTTTTTAAAAAGATAGTTTCTACCCACAGTTAGTTGTTTTCAACGATCCGGATTTCAAGATTATAGCTAAAACTGTAAAACTCCTTCAAACTGATGATGAGCTATAAACAAGTTCACTTGTTCGAATCCCGCTCGTTTCACTAACTTTTTCATTTCAACCAAAACCTTACATAAAAAGATTAATTAATCGAAAGACGTAATTTGGAAAATAGACCACTAAATATAATGGATGTAATAAGTAAAACGAAGTATAACTTCATTAACAGCTCTTCATGGCCACTTCATATGTCGCCGAGAATCGAATCCTCAGTACACGACATTTGAAAAATGGCAAAAGGAGGGAAAATTCGAAAGGTTGGTTGAGAAAGAAAGTTGGTGTCCGAGTGGATCGAAATCACGATAGCTCAAGTGGTTAGCGGCGTACTGAGCCGATCGTGGGTTCGAATCCCGTTAGTGACAGTAACTTTTTCATTTCGACCAAAACCTTATATAAAAAGATTAAATAATTGAAAGAAGTAATTTGGTCAATAGACCACTAAATATAATGGACTTTTTTAAAAAGGTTGAACAACACACTCACTCCACCATTTATCATATCTTCCATACATATTTGTGTAAAATGATTTGAATATTCCTGAATACCTAAAAGGTGTACCTTTAACCATTCTTTATCTGTTTTATCTACTTACATACTTTATCAAGTTAAGATATTTTTGAGTCAAAAGATTTTCGGTTTTTTTCTGCCGTTTGTTCAAGTCCACTAAATATCTTGGAACTTACAGGGACCGGGATGATCTTTAACAATGTGCTGAAAAAAACTCACTTATATTTAAAAAAAAATGACGAACTTAACCTTAACTATAATCAACGCACTTACATAGTGAAGTATTTTACAAATGATGTTTGTAGATCGACCTGCAGATAATCAATGTAGAGTTTAAATCTTCTTTAAGGTCTTTACTAGGTGAAAGAAAGACAAAAGTGTTGGGATCACCAAGCTTTCGGAAGCATTATGTTGCCATCATCAGGGCTTATTTATATTAATTATGTATATTTTTTCTTAATAAATAGGCCCTGATGATGGCAACATAATGTTGCCGAAAGCTTGGTGATCCCAACACTTTTGTCTTTCTTTCACCTAGTAAAGACCTTAAAAAAGATTTAAACATAATCACTTTCTGGGTGATAATATAAAACTTTATTTTGTAATTTTTATGTTCAATTTGGGACTATAATGGTTAAACTATTCTAAGCAGTTCTTTTCGTAATAGTTCACGAGTCACTTGCGAAAGAAGCTGCCCAGCGATCACACGCATTGCCCCTCTTTACTAAATATCACAGAGGTCATTAGTATTGTTAGATTGGAGAATTAAAATAGGTGATAAAAAATTTACGCATTTTTTGGTAATGGGATGGCCATTGTGCATTGAATACTTCGACAAAAAAAGGAAACACTGAGGATTTTGAGAAGTATTTTGGACTGACTGCGGTTGGTTATGCTTGCTGTCTAGTAAAGTAAAAGTTTGTTTTATACGTCTGATGTTGATGATGGGTTTTAGTAATATTTTTTGTAATTTGTGACCGATTCGTTCATTTTTTAAGTTAAAACACAAACTCAACTTAGAAACCACTACAGACTCAGCTCTGAAGATGGCGAAATGCCGATACGCGTCTGGCTGATAAAATAGGAAAAGAATAGTTCGACCAAAATGATCGGAAACGAGTAAATTGCAGGTCCATCACACCGCAGACCCCATGGAGAAATCTTACAAGTTAAAAATATCATAAAAAGTTGCTACTGTTATGTTTTGAGCTTTCTTGTTGAACGCTGCGCTGGAATAAATTTTTGTCATCTCCACCATCCCGCTTTGGCAATTGAATACGCTAGCTGGATTTGCCTGCATGATGTGATTCGGAATTTGCTAGAGTTAGGTTCATTGCATCAGGAATGGTAAATGAAGGTGTATAATTTGCATAATTTTTTTAAATCTTCATAGTGCTGATGATGTGAACGGGTTTTTGATATTTTTCTATTACGCACAAGTAGTCAAACGCAACAAGTAAGAGAGGGGCGGCGCGGAGAGATATATGACATATATGAGAATGAGATATGTACGATCAAGTGTGATATATATGGGAGAGATAAAGACGTGTGTTTGCAAAGAAAACTCCATAACCTTTTACGAGAACGGAAAGCTGGTGTTTTTGTTTATTGGAAAAATCTCCAGTGTAATAATGAAAAGGGCTCAGTCCAATAAAAGATAAACTCCAGAACTAGCAAACCTTTGACTTTTATTTCAGTTTCATATTGAAATACGTGCGATGAGTAATAACCAAACGAAAAACAAAGAATAATAAAACAACGGTTTGGAGAACGTGTCTTTTGTCAAGATTAAAACAATTGAACGGATGGCGTTGTCTAGTTGAAACGATACATTTTGATCTTAAATCTATCTGCTATTTTGCTATTTCGTTTATTGTGAGATTTTCTTTGATGTAGTTCATTAAGACTTAGTTTTGGCGATGAAATGTGTGCTTTTGCTATGCCTCTATTTCAAACCTGCCAAAAATCCAACTGTATGGATGAAATTATCTTTTCTGCGTATCGTATATGTTTGATTATATTTTGTCGTAAATTGGGATCTAAAAAGCATTTGTGAAGTAGATGTAAATGTAGATGTAATTTGCAGGGTATAGTATACTGCGCTCTTTAAGAGGTATTGTATCCCCCGCACTCTGCCTAAAGCACATCGGTAAGTCATATTTCTTGATTAATTTAATAGGCCATGATTAATAGGCCCGTTTTCAGTGGTTGAAGCTCTTCTTTGGACACATCCCAAAACATTTCCTCCTGCGGACTAGTGTAGCTTGTGCAGCAGCAATGTGTTGGTGTCTCTTCTGCCTCTTTGCAGAATCTGCAGGTGCCATCTTGGATTATTCCAATCTTTTTTAAGTGTCTATTTAACTTGCAGTGTCCTGTAAGGAATCCTATTAGGATTCGCAGTTTATTCCTGCTTCCCTTGACACATTCTGTAATTTCTTTCCTTCCAAAATTGGTTAGAAGATTCTTGGATTGTGTGGGTCCAATGAGTGAATGCCATAGTTCCTTCATTTTCTTTTTGTCCTTCTGCCTGATATAATGAGAGAGTTAATACTGTGGGTTCCTATGCTACAGAAGGGTTCAGGTCCTGTCAGCGGTGTAGCAGCTCCTTGCCTTGCAAGGGTGTCCGCTTTCTCGTTGCCTTCTACTCCCATGAGTCCTGGGACCCACAGAGGCTGACTTTGTTCTGCGTACCTAATATGTTTTGTTTGGTTTTGCCGTTCAGCACCATCCTTGAACTAATGATATTTGAGCTTAGTGCTTTGATGGCCGCTTGGCTATCTGACATGTGAGCTATATTCTCGTTTTTGTACCCTTTATTCAGGTAGAGTTGGGTACATCTTTTAATTACATGAATCTCAGGTTGGAAAATACTGGTGTATTTTCCCATGGGCTCTGGGTATTTGGTTCCAGGTCCAAATACTACCGCCCCTTCTTATGTTCTAGATCCAACTGTGTACCAAAGGATGGTGCCATTATTAAAAGAGGTGTTGACCTCTCGTTCCCATTCTTTTTTGGTACCTAGGTTTATTTGAAAGTTTTGATTAAATTCAAACATCCTGTTCATGTCGTCTCTCGGAGCCATGAGTATCGGATGGTCTATTTGTGAAGTAACTAGACGAGGACATAGGTTCAGGATAGCTGAAAATGCCCGTACTCTTTTTTTTATAGATTTGCTACGGTATTTCAGAGAACTAAAAATTGAATTTAGCTGGACGAACGACTGCCTTATTATATTACAAGATATTGTTAAGATATTACTAACCAATCTCATAAGTGCACTAACAAACAGCAATACATATACACAAACATTGATATTTGTTTTCTTGTTGAATTCAACGAACAATGGTTAGAGCTTACGTTGTTGGTAAGTGTAAGTATGTACTTATAAAACGGCGACATGCCGAAACCGCCAAAAACAGCGAGAATAAGCAGACTAGGGGCGTCGGTGGCCGCAACTGTTTTTTAGGCGTTGACCCGGCGCTCATCACTGTAAGGTAAAGGTCCCGGGTTCGATTCCAGCGGCCCTGCATTCGAACCCGACATACTTACAAATGGGCTTTTTTTCAAAAACACTGGCACTCCGAGGGTTGATTTAACCTCTGCTGTTACGGAAAAAAAAGAAGAAAAAAAAGCAGACTAGGATAGGCGGAGAAGATCAAACTTCCAGCTACTGTTTAAAAAGTATGAAATAAATCTCTCCTTTTGTTCGATGTGATAAAGCCATTCTTTCAAAAGACATTTTAAGGTTTTTTTGTCATTATCTATAGTTTATTTTTCAGAATGATCCTTATTTAAAGCAGCCGAAGGTCGTGGGTTCGAATCCCGCTAGTGACACTAACTTTTTCATTTCAATCTAAACCTTACATAAAAAGATTAATTAATTGAAAGAAGTAGTTTGGCCCATCATACCACTAAATATAATGGACTTATTTAAAAGCTTGACTTCATGATGATTTGTTATTTTGTACGGCTAAGAAATGTTGTGATAAAAAAAAGTTGTCGCATTAGGGTTAAGTGATAATTGTAGTTAGCTTTCATAGTAGAATATTTTTTCTACAGTATACTTCTGATTAAACATGAATTAATTTTTATTTTAATTAACTACGAATTGAGTCGGTAGTTGATCGAATGCAGAAGTAGACCAAGCTGGGTGTTTTTTTTATGTTTTATTTCTTCCTTAGCTTTGGCAGTAGTTCAAGAACGACTTGAAATATTAAATAGGCTCAACCTCACACACTGTATCTCGCCCCCTTTCCAATCCTTAAAGCGCTTTACTTCCAACTCGGATGTTATTCAACAGAGATCATGCCTTAGAAACCTATATATATTTTTTTTTATACAAAACATATCAAGTGGAGATACCTGACAAAGAAATCGTAAAGGATTCACAAATATGGTTGAAAATAGCACAACGACACAAGTAAATGAATTTAAAAGAAAAAAAAACACGCAAAAGCACTCTTATTGCTTATATTAATGGACAGAATGAATATTAAAATGTCTCCAAAAATGTGAGTTCAAGAGCCAAAAATATTAAGTTTTTGCTATGGTCAGGTGTAGAAAAATTTAATAATTATTCAGAAATCGTGAGATGCGGTCTGGTGTGATGTAGGTTTCAGAAAAACATTGTGCACTCTCAACACGACACGCAAGAATGGCACAATTACACAGAAGATAAACACTTTGAGCCCTGAAGATGATCTCAATAAAGATCGAAACGTTGGCACGATAAAGAAAATGTTTTTCTGAAACCTACATCACACCAGACCGCATCTCACGATTTCTTAATAATTATCGATTAACGGTCACTAATCACCACACAGAAAAATTTAATGTTTCTTTTATATTATATAACTTTTTTTTGACATACTAATGTTTCTACGTACAGATTCGTAGTTTTTATTAGTGCGGATTTATTGCACAGGTCTGCTAGCAAGTCAAAGATACTTATTGAAATCCCAATGTTATTACATAGTGTGTATGGAATTTATTGACCGTTTATTAATGATTATTTAGAGATCGTGAAATGCGGTCTGGTGTGATGTAGGTTTAGAAAAACATTTTCTTTTTCGGGCCAACGTTTCGATCTTTATTGAGATCATCTTCAGGGCCTGGGATTTATAAACATTGTTTAAATTATACAAATACATGTAGGATGTGAATATGAATTTTACAATGATGTTCACAATATAGAAAGTTTAGGTTTAATCGAAGTATTTGTATTGATGCAGAGTGTTTGTTTTCTGTGTAGATGTGTGACGGTTGTGTGTCGTTATTAATTTTCCTTTTGTTTGTATATGTTTGATTTTGAAGGAATGGGGAAGGAAGTAGGGATAGAAATTCATTTTTCTATGAGGAGTCGGCTTCTTTAAGATGAAAAGGACCGAGAGTGGAAAAAAGGATAATGGTTTGTCGTTCGGGCTTAATTATCTTTTCAGGATTATTATGGACGGGATTATTATGGAAAGGTTAATAATAAATTGTTGGGGATTTAGACTATGTAGAATTTTCCGATGTGTATAGATGATGAATGATTGTTTTATATGTTTGTGTGTTTTATGTGTGCTGTTGATATTGAATTTGATTAATGATATGAGTTAAGATGTGTCTGTTCTGTAATTTATGCTGTGTTTATCTCTGTTGATGTAAACCATTTCTAAAAAAGTGACCTTTATGTTTGTTTTATTTTGTGTTTAATATTTTTCAATTATTCAAATCGAAATTGTGTTGGTGTTCGAAAGACAGGGTTTTGGGATTTGGTTTGGGTTTTTTGCAGTCATACTCACTCCTTCAAAATCAAACATATATAAACAAAAAATACATTAATATCTCACTAACTTGTTTTATTTGTTGAGGTATTATTTTATTTGTTTCATTTCATACACTGACAGGCAAAAAATTCCACCCAACTGATTTTTTTCATTTTCTCGATAAAAGTAAATTCTGCCCTTAATTTGTCTCATTGTTTTTATCAATAAATATTTGTTTATGCTATGTTTTAAATTAGAAATATCAATTAGAGGTAAACACACTTAATCCTTAAGCCAAAACAAGAATAAAGGATTTTTCAATGTTTAATTTTTACGGAATTTAAAATGTTTATTCAGTCTCATTTGAATTCTGAAGCAATAAACTATTTCGTTTTCATCTTTGTTCTTTTAATTTCGATTTTAAACTTAAAAATGCCACTTAGTGCTGAGGATTGTGCGTGGTGTGGCACTTATTGATGATGGACGTTCCATCAGGTATGCAGCTTGCCATCGGATTTCCCTATGAAACACTAGCAACTGGGTCCTACCATAGAAGGCCAGTTCTGGACGCCCTAGGGTAACAGAACCACAGGATGACTGTTTTTTGACTTTGAGAATTTTGTGAAACCGGCATCTTACTGTTGTTCAAGCGATTCATCAGCTCCAGGAAGAGGTGTCCAAATTTCTGAACGCACTACTCGAAAAAGATTAAGTCAGTATGGACTGATGGCTTTTCGCCCAGTAAGAGGACCAGAATTGACCAGAGCGCATAGAGTTGCACGGTTCGCATTTGCTCTAGAACACAGCCATTGACTGACGACTGATCTGCTGTACTTTTTACAGATGAGTGTAGATTTGCTCTACGATCTCCAAATGGGCGTGAAAGATCGAGGAGAAGGCGAAATGAAAGCCCAATTTTATGAAGACCGTAATTTTTTCCCAGAGCCGACCTTTTCAACGTAGCTCAGTGATGGTGTGGGCGGGAATTTCAATGGAGAGTCGCACAGAGTGGCTTGTTGTTCGTGGAGGGTCTTCGACGGCCACTCGCTTTGTGGATGAAATTTTGGAACATCATGCGTTGCCTATCCTCGATGAAATCAGCAACAATCCTATTCGAATGGACGATAATGCCCGTCCACATGTCGCTCGCATAGTTCAAACGTACCTTCAACAGCATAATATCATGGTCTTAGCTTGGTAAGCCCGTTCTCCAGACTTGAACCCCATCGAACATTTATGGGATAACCTCAAAAGACGAATAAGAGCACGTCCATCACTTCCTGATACACTCCACGATCTTGAAAGAACTATTCGTGAAGAATAGCCAAACATCCAGAAAAGAGAAATTTCCAGGCTGGTAGAAAGTATGACAAGGCGTCTTCGAGATGTAATTAAAGCAAGAGGAGGAAATACCCGATATTGAAATGTTAATTCAAAATCTAAAACAAAATTAAAACAAATTTTATCTATCCGTCTTTTTTTAAATTTTTAAAATTTTATTTTTCATTTTCCTTAGCAATTTACATTGTTTTTGCCTTTTTGGACAAAGGCTCAATTGTTAAACGTCAAAAAACGTGAAACTTTGATTAACATATAAAAATGTATACAAATCAAGTTATATTACAAGTGGGCGGAATTTTTTGCCTGTCAGTGTATGTTCTACATTTTCCATTCACATTAAATCTCGCCAAATTGTAACGGTTAATTTTTTTTTTCAATTGCAACCTTTTATTGTGGATGTTCAATCGAATTTTGTGCTAACGTTTTTCATTTCAATTGAAGATTGGCCGATTGCGGAGGAAACAAGTCGTACGAACATTAGAAGTGGGATTCAAGAGTCAAGACGACGTGTCATCTGATTAACACGCTTCCGCGGAACTGAATTTTCTCCTCACTGAATAAGAAAAACCCCCTACAAAACGGGTTATAACAGAAATGATAAAACAATTTAAATTTTTAAAAATTATAGTTTGAATTATAATGATGTATTAAAAATATTATAGATAAACACATTATACACGAAGGCAATTATTATCATTTGTACGAATTTCTTGATCCTAGTTGCAATTTTCGTGTCAAACCTTTTGATGAGAAGTTTGCATTTAAATAATTTAAAAACGATATTAGTCTTTTGAATTTGGAAACTAGATTGCAATAATTGTTTAATATTTCTACATAACTCACAATTTCAATTAATTAATCTTTTTATGCAAGGTCTTTGTAGAAATGAAAAGTTTAGCGTCACGAGCGGGATTCGAACGGCTCGATAGCTCACGTGGTAGAGCAGGGGCGTACTTAGCCGAAGGTCGTGGGTTCGATTCCCGCTCGTGGTACTGACTTTTTCATTAGATTTCGAGGCCCGCTTTACCAAATAAATTCTTTTCAATTAATTAATCTTTAATTAAGGTTTTGGTTATGATAAAAAAATGGCAAAAAGGAGGGAAAATTCAAAAGGTGGGGTTGAGATGCGAAGTTAGTGTCCGAGTGGATCCGAGTCACTATAGCACGAGTGGTAGAGCAGCGGCGTATTTAGCCGAAGGTCATGGGTTCGAATCCCGCTCGTGACGCTGACTGTTTTATCTCAACCAGAACCTTAATTAAAGATTAATTAATTGAAAATAACCATTAACATTGCTATTCCTTAACTGTTTATTCAAACATTTCAATTGATTTGCATTGAATTTCTAAGACTTTCATAACGTTCAGTTGGGAATAGCGTTACAGAAGTAATTCAGGGAAGTCTTTTCAGCTTTTTCCAAAGCTATATTGTTCCAGTTTGAATGGTGAAACAAGCATTTCTTTATTATAAAGGATGGAATTTTTACAGATGGTACTGTCATTAAGAAGACTAGCAATTTATGATTGTGTATTGTGATCGATTCTCTTTTTTGTCGAAATCTTGCTTTTATAACGGCTAATTATAATTTACTTACACCTAAAATATGAGTATATTATTTTTACTGTTATGAGAGATACAGAATTGTAATGATTTTTGTTTTAAATAATTTAACGAATAGAGTGTATTATATGTTGGCGGACTTCTTGATACCCTGCGTTGAACGGTACAGACTTGTTTTTTGGGGCATTCGTAAATCAATTTATTTGCATGTTTATTCAATTAAAGGGCACAATCAAGTGTGTGCATTACTTAAAATAAAATTGACTCCATTGGTTCAGAAAATGGCCGACGAGGAATTAGCCAAACGTCAACGAACCTCTCGACAAGAATCAAAATTCACAATTTTCCATACCAAACGTGCACGAATATTCTCTAGATTATAAACGATTCATGAACAATTTAAAACTATTTCTGTTGGAAAAGTTCAAGAATATCGTTTATGAACGCGTGGGTATGTTTGCTCATTTGATGATTTTCAATCAGAAATTGTAAATTTTAACATGGGATTGTTTCCCCAATCTTGACATTTGGAAGTCCTTCAGACACAAAAGGCTTTCGACGAACTACTAATTGCAATTCGTCGGATATACTCAAAATTTAATTCCATCAAAGATGTTTTGGATAAATAATCACCACCAGTTTCCTCTCAACCTTCCATAGATTAATTTACTTTAACGGCACGAAAAAAGACTGGCCCAATTTTTCCCTAATAGTTTAGTTCATAAAGAAAGTTCACTAAGTAACACAGAGAAACTTCATTATTTAATTTCTTCATTGGAAGACGAAACTCTCGTCACAATCTCATGTTTTCATATCAGCCCAGATAATTATCTTCTAGAATACAACACTTTGACCAGACGTTACCAAAACAAAAGGATTTTGGCCTCTATGTACGTCAACAGTATTCTCAAATAATTATCTTTATGTAAGGTTGAAATGAAAAAGTTAGTGTCACGAGCGGGATTCGTACCCACGACCTGCGGCTCAATACGCCGCTGCTCTAACCACTCGAGCTTTCGTGACTTCGATCCCCTCGGAAAACTTCCCATCTCTATCTTCAACCGTTTTGAACTTTTTCATTTCAACCAATACCTTAGATAAAGATTAATTAATTGAAAGAAGTTGTTTGGTCAATCGATCCACGAAATATGATGGATTTAATAAGTATTCTCATTGGCATTTAGGCATTAGGGACTACAAATGTTTTTAACTAAACACAAATCCTCGCTGTACGCCTTGAAAGCTTTAGGCAATCCGGATTTAGTAGATTTCTTTTTGTTTCAGTTATCCATCAACAATTTAGACTTGATCACAAGAAAAGCCTTTGCAAAGAAACACACAACTTTACAGATTCCTTCCTACTCTAAGCTCATGGATTTCGTAACCGAGGAAAGCCGCGCATTCCAGTTGTGCGATTCTCAAGATTGCTCAAAGACTAACAAGACCCAAATAGTAAATTATTCGACCATTAATGCTAAGACAAAACCAAACACTTCCAGCGAAACAATTCCCAGGGCAAAACACGATAATATTTATGTACTTTGTTCCAGCGAACATTCATTACATCACTGTCCTGATCTCATAAATTTGGATATCGATCAAAGGTATGCCACTTGAAAGCAATTAAAGCATTGTTTCAACTGCTTAGGTACCCACAATTGATAATTTTGTGCTTCGAAGTTGCATTGTAAGTAGGAAGCATCATTCCGTACTTCACAAATATCCAATCTAGTTGTCCATACCGGCAGCTGCAAAATGTCTGATTCGCTATATCGTTTACGATTGTCGTTGAAATAGTATGATAGAAAAGAAAGTTCGGATTGTCCAACAAGTTACAAAGAGGGTATTGGTCCTGTGAGTATCTGCCTTTTGCCTAGCTTTGTTACAATCAATTCCTTTGAGTGTATACCGTTCGGGAAAGACAAACGGTTAGGGTAGAATCGAGGATACCCGGTAGTAATGGGATATGCAGGAGAATAAGCATTGAAAAAGTAGGAGTTTGAGAAGTGTCAGGATATCGTAAATCTTTAATAACTTGCATCAATGAACTATCGAGGCGACTATTAAGCTCTAGAGATTTGACGATTACTTTTCCAAGATATTATTGATTATCTTCATATAGTTTTTTATATATTGCTATATCTTAGACTGTCTAAATTGATAACTTAACTGCTAGTTTGAAATAACGATTTGTTGAAGTTCTAGGAGCATTTTAATCCCCCCCTGAATTTATGAGTTCATTATATTTAAGAATGTGTTAATATGTATATATGTATAATATGTATATATGTTAATATGTATATATTTTGTTATGATACAAATGTTTCATGCAACGCGGTGTTTAAACAGAGTGTTTAGTGACCGTTAGTTAATGATTATTTGGAGATCGTGAGCTGTGTCTGGTGTGACGTAGGTTTTAGAAAAACATTTTCTGGCCCTGAAGATGATGTCAATAAAGATTGAAACGTTGGCACGATAAAGAGAACAGAAGGTTTTGTCTGACTATTAGATTTTTTTTGTGAAAACATCATCAGGAAACACCGGACTTCAAATTAAACTGTCCATTGAATTTTCATTAGGCACATTAAATTTATTTAGTTAATATAAAGAATTGAGAACTTTTTTCTTTATAACGATTTTTCATTTTTTCCAGATCAAACTGGTCTGTGTAACCTAGCTGATTTTGTCTATTATATGCGTTTCCGCGCTTCTCTACAGGGTGTCCCAGTTCCTTCTGACGAAACTCAGGGAATCGATTCTACTCTTCAATTCGAGCAAAAAATGCCCAGGAGAAAATTTTCGGAAAGTTCTCTATTTTGAAGATAGAGAAATCAATTTAGGTTTATTCAACTTTTCACTACCTTACCACATAAAAACGCTTACAACTTCCAAAATGTTGAGACTACAACAAATTCAATTACACCATTTGAAAGAACGCTAAATTTGCTGTAATAATGTTGCTGTAATAACGCTTCTTTGCAATAATCTGAATGATATAAAATGTTAGCCAATATCCGTTGGAACATGTCAAAATTACAAAATTTAAAATTTTGGTCATGATTGCACGTTCTACTGAGGTTACAAAAAAAATACCTACTTGTCAAATTTTACAAAAACTTTTTCATCTAATATGCTTTACGTTGATATATCCAGGTTTTTAAATAAAGTTCTAGTAGAGTTGAAAAATCAACGTAAAGCATATTAGATGAAGAAGTTTTTGTGAAATTTGACAAGTTGTAGGTATTTTATGTAACCTCAGTAGAACGTGCAATCATGACCAAAATTTTAAATTTTGTAATTTTGACATGTTCCAAACTGATATTGGCTAACATTTTATGTCATTCAGATTATTGCAAAGAAGTATCTTACAGCAAATTTAGCGTTATTTCAATTGGAGTAATTGGATTTGTTCTAGTCTCAACATTTTGGATGTTGTAAACGTTTTTATGTGGTAAGGTAGTGAAAAGTTGAAAAAACCTAAATTGACGAATATCTTCAAAATAAAGAACTTTCCGAAAATTTTCTCCTGAGCATTTTTTGCTCGAAACGAAGAGTAGAATCGATTCCCTGAGTTTCATCAGAAGGAACTGGGACACCCTGTATATTGCAATTTTGTCAGTCGTGTCCTATTTATAAACCTGTAAAATCTGAAAGAGTGAAGGTGGAGAAGGAACTGTCTTGTTTTGTAACGTTAAATCGACAAAAGAAAGAGTTCCTGTTAAGCAGGACTACCTAGGCATGTCAGTTCATGTATGATGGACTTTCACATTAGAAATAATTTAGAAAATGATAAAGAACTGCTTATAGCCGTTGAAATGAATGAATGATAAATAAACGAAAAAAGAAAAACTCAACAGAAAATAGACAATTCATCCGAAAAATCTGTCTGCCGTGAGTCTTTCACTGCTCCTCGTGTATATCAGAACATCAGGTTTATGAATTCAGGGATTTTGCGATTGTAAAAAATTCTGCTTGACAATTAGAAAAATGCACATTCTTCAACCCAAGATATTTCAGGACTCGACTATGTGTGTGATTTCGCAGGTACCATTCACGGGCCAGAATTACTTCCAGGATTTCGCATTTTGGAAGTACTATTATTAGGCCTGTTAAAGTTCGACACACCTACCTTCTGGAAACATTTCAGAGCAAACTGAGGAGCTGAAGAATGGATGCATTTTCAGCTATAGACTTTTTATGTCTGTATAAGTTAGTTTACGGCTGGTTAAATATAATATTGAATGAATTCTACAAAAAAGTTAATAAGAACATTCTAAAAATTACAATATTGTTTAAGGTAGAGGAGATAGAGCAAAGACGAAGCCGTTGGCTGTACTTGGCAGTAACGAACTTACATAATTATTTTACGTTAAGAGAAGTTTATGTGAACTACTTCCTGATGACAATACTTAAGACTTCTTTATTGGATGTAAAATGAAGATGACATGCTGTAATTTAGCGCGCCGAGATATAGCTATCAATATTTTTATGAAGGCTTTGAAATTGACTCATCTTTAAACAGCCCGCAAAAACTTTGCCATTTATGCATTTTTTGTCTCTAAAGGATAGTTGATTATTAAGTTAAATTTAAAAATGTCAATTATTGAAAATTGAAGCTAATTAACGAGACTAGCGTATTTAAATTAATCTATTAGATACGTATACTCCATATCATAATAAACCAACTACGTAGAATTCCAGGTGTCTACAATTAATGGGCTTGTCGGAAACTAATGTTGTGATGAAATTGGGCAAACCGCCGCCAAACGGATTTCATTTCGAAAACTAATTAAAACTTATCAAAGACATGCATATGATGATGAATTACGGGTGAAGGTAAAACGAACCCAGTTACAAGAGTGAACCTGCATAAAATTAAAGCTGTGGTAAAATTTCGTTTTATATTAAACATATTGTTTTCGAGTATTAGACTAATATCCTTTGTGTTGGCTCCAGCTTATTTAGGTTTACCTTATGTTCTGTATGAATCATAACTCATAAGCTTTTCAAAATTAAAATGTTATAATTATAATTAAGTTTGAAATAACACATAATGAAACGTTCCATTGTAATAATAAACATACAACAAATAATTTAATTTACAATATTCTTGTAACTGTTATTAGTCCTGGTACTCTTTATTAAACAAAGAAATTATAAATGTATCACTACGATTAAGATTTAACTTTATTAAAAATAATCCACGGTATACCGCATGAGAGGTACCAGAGAGGTTGATAGACTTAATAAAAGCATGTGTCGTCATTTTTCGCTATTAAAGAAACAGCCAATTTCACCAAATCCTTGAGGATCAATAATTATTTTGGAATAAATATAAACGATTTCTACATATTTTTTTTTACAAAAGGTCCAAATTTTAGGTTGGAATTTGTAAATAAATAAAAAAGCTATTGATAGAAATGCAAGAAATGTTAGGAATTTATGATTTGGGAGAGTAGAATGTAGAAGGTATATTTATTTATTTTTTTTATTTTTATTAACAACGAATTACTTGCAGATAAATTAAAATTACTTTTTGCTTATAAAAAAATATATATCTATTCAAAATATACCAAATTGCTTTTGCGTGACGAACAACCACAGGCTCGTTAGCGTGTCAATCAAAACTTAAAATGAAATAATCCGTTCTGAAATAAATTGTAAAACCAAGATAAATTCAATCAAATATGGAAATATAACCAATATAAAAACGATCCTGATTTGCGTCAACAACTGGAAAAATAATTTATGCTATTGGGTTGTCCGGAAAATAATGCAGGATTTTAAGTTTTCATTAAAAAAAATCTATATAAAATATTCTGTTTACGTTTACAGGATTACTCATTTGTATGAATGTCAACACTTATTAATCCTCTTCCAAATGATATTGTTTGTTTACCTCTGTAGCATTCCGCTACTTGGAAATAATTCAGTCATCCTTATAATGTCAAAGCGAGAATTTCGTACGATTTTCTTTTACGAGTTTAAACTCGGCCGAAGCGGAGCCCAAACGGCTAGAAACATTAACCAAGTCTGGGGCGAGGGTTGTGTTAATGAGTGCAATGTGCAAAGGTGGTTTAAAAAATTTCGGGAGGGAGATTTCAGCCTTGAAGATGAAGAAGGTCGTGGAAAGCCTTCCTCTCTTAATGATGATGTTCTGCGATCAGTGGTGGAAGAAAACCCCAAAACAACTGTTCGAGAACTTGCAGAGCAACTCAAAGTCAGTAAAACGACCGTCGCTGACCACCTCAAGGCGATTGGAAAAGTGAAAAAACTCGAAAATTGGGTTCCACACTCATTAAACGATCGCCAAAAAATCAGCGCTTTGATGTTTGTGCATCACTTCTTTGTCGAAACAAAAATGACCCATTTCTGGCCAGAATTGTTACATGTGACGAAAAGTGGATTCTCTACGATAACACTAGACGTTCTGGACAGTGGCTCGACAAAGGAGAAGCTCCAAAGCCCCCAACTCATCAAAAAAAGGTAATGGTTACGGTATGGTGGGCTTCATTTGGTTTAATACACTACAGCTTCTTAAATCCTGGCGAAACCATCAATGCTGAATCATACTGTAACCAAATTAATACCATGCATCAGAAATTGGCAGTAATGAAGCCCTCTTTGGTCAATCGGAAAGGGCCCATTTTGTTGCATGACAACGCTCGACCACATGTGTCACGTGTAACGTCACAAAAATTATTGGAGCTTGGCTATGAAACTTTGCCTCACCCACCCTACTCTCCGGACCTCTCGCCTACTGACTACCATTTTTTTAGACACCTGGACCACTACTTACAACACATAATATTCAAAAATCAAACGGAACTGGAAAATGCATTTATTGACTTTATCAATTCTAAAAATTCTGAATTCTACTCAGACGGAATTAATAAGTTACCAACACGTTGGGAGAAATGTATTGAGAGTATGGGAAATTATTTTGATTAAAGAACATTGCTTTAAAGTAACTAGTTTCTTTTTTTTTGTTTAATACCAAAATCCTGCATTATTTTCCGGACAACCCAATATATAGACTTTTTTTTACGATTTTGTTCATGAAGTGCGTTGCACGTTTTTGAATATCGCGTCAAAAATAGTACTTATTTATAAATGGAAATCATTATAATATAAAATTTTTGTATTAATACTGTGCATATTGTATTATTCCGTCAATGAAACCTATATCATTCAAAACTGTGACAACTATCAAAAATATCTCCAACTATCGAAAATAATACAGGACAAAACTACTTTAACTTCAACGCTCAAAACATACACACCATAGGAAGAGAAGTACTTTCCCAAAATTATGGCAAAATACAAATTCACACATATACAGAGACGTTGATGACTTACTCGCCTTAGAAGAAATCAACAACAATATAAACAACACACTGACAAAACTGAACTCCTTACACAAAAACATATCAATTCCAGACAGAAATAAAAAACGAAAACAGTATAAACTTTCTGGACCTACCAATAATGCAATGTGAATACAAACCACAATTCGACTTACAAAAAAAAAAAAAAAAAAAAATTTAGACGTCCAACATAAATTTAAAAGTGCGTCTTGTAGTCGCAAATTTTTATAGGTGAGCACCCCCTTAACATAGCTGGTACAATGCTTACATTCTCAAACGTATAGCATTAGCTGCAAAAATGCTTCCTATTTGTACAATCTATAATTAAAATGGACTATTCATAATTTTAATACAAAATAATAAATCGAAATAATATGTAAGCAATAACTTTCATTTATAATTATAAGATAATAATGCAGTTCTCATTTTTAAAGCATTACATATTTTATACATAGTTTTAGTAACATGATAGACTTAAGCTTGGACATTTAGTACACAATAAAAAAAATACATGCTCTTCATTTTGTCAAAAATTATGTAATAAATATAAAAATTCATTCCTCGACTCACACTATGTATTTATACTTCGATAATTAAACTTTTTTTCTTACACCTATCGATCATTAATCTGGTGAACCAAAGCTCAACAACAAGCAGATACTCAAATATTAGGCAGCATACAGAGACTAGCAAACCTTTGTATTACAGGGGCAATGAGAACAACCCCTAAAAGTGCACTAAAAACTCTGCTAAACCTACCATGACTGGAAATATTTTTACTAGGAGAGGCTAGGAAAAGCTCATTTCGTCTCCAAAAACAATTAAATTGGATAGGAACTAAACAATTCGGGCATAAAACTATAATTAACAAAATCAGACACCCATTCTTAGAAATGACAAACGTTCTTCACAACATCCTATAAAGTCTCAACGGACTATACAGGAGAGGAAGAACACAGGAGAGCATCAGGCACATTGAAGATCAGATGGCTCCAAAATAAATGAAGGAGATCGGGCATTTTCTGTACAAGCCCAAATCATGAGCAATCAAACTCATTAGGGAAGTACTCTTCGGTCTTTCAAGCTGAAAATCTTAAAAGAGGTTACACTGGCAAAATCGCTAATGACCACAAGAAGTACCTTAGGCAAATCTTGGGGATTAAAACCGAAAATGGCCTATTGGCTATACATGGCAGTAATAAGACCAAGAATAACCTATGGATCACTAATCTGGTGGAACAAGGCTCAACAAAAAGTAGCTACCCAAACATTAGGCAGCATACAAAGACTAGCAAACCTATGTATCACAGGGGCAATGATAACAACCACTACAAACGCATTAGAAACTTTGCTAAACCTACCTCCACTGGAAATATTCATACAAGGAGAGGCTAGGAAAAGCTCACTTAGGCTCCAGAAACAATTATATTGGAAAGGAACTAAACAATTCAGGCATACAACCATAATCCACAAAATCAGACACCCATTATTAGAAAGGGGGATTGATTATATGATCCCGGAAACAATCTTCACAACTTCCTATAAAGTTTCAACGGACTATAAAGGAGAGGAAGAACACAGGAGAGGATCAGATACAT
The DNA here is from genome assembly GCF_000648675.2 of Cimex lectularius. NCBI lineage: Eukaryota > Metazoa > Arthropoda > Insecta > Hemiptera > Cimicidae > Cimex > Cimex lectularius. Next base: position 634,787 of record NW_019392711.1, read on the forward strand.
TGATATGGTATACAGATGGCTCCAAAAAACAAATGAAGGAACCGGATCAGGCGTTTTCTGTACAAGCCCAAAACATGAGCAATCAAACTCATTAGGGAAGTACACTTCGGTCTTTCAAGCGGAAATACATGCCATCAATGCTTGTGCCCTGGAAAATCTTAAAAGAGGTTACACTGGCAAAAAAAATCCTCATAAGATCTGATAGCCAAGCAGGCATTAAAGCATTAACATGTAAAAGAATCATATCAAAATTAGTCAGTGAATGCATCCAAAATCTCCAAGAGCTGGGTAAACACAACAACCTGATGATATCTTGGGTGCAAGGGCACAGAGGAATTTTAGGTAACGAGAAAGCCGACACACTCGCCAGAGGATCTGCAAGACCATACATAGGCCCCGAAGCTGTACGATAACAAAAACAAATATAGAATCCTCCATCGCAGAATAGATCCAAACAAAACAAAAGGAGAAGTGGATGAACTCTGTGCTAGACACAGTAAACTTATGATAAAACAACCCTCACAAAGACTGGCAAAATCACTGCTGCAAATGTAGAGGGCTTAACTCAGAGGAGTGATAAAACTACTAACCGGTCACTGGCATCTGAGAAAACATCAACACAACATGAGCATATACAACGATGATCCCATCTGCAGATTATGTAATGAGGAGGAGGAAACAGCCACCCATATCATCTTCGAATGCAAAGAAATGGAGATTCAACCTAACATACGAAAAAAACTTAGGGAATGAAATTGTAGCAGCGACAGTCAATGACATGATACTCTAAGAAGGAACTAAGGAACTAGGAATGGGCAATAAGACAGAAGGCTGCTATACCATACCGTACATAAGTTAAACAACAAGAAATTCAATTGATAAAACAATTCAACTCAAATACGTTTTTCTTATTACATAAACTAATTACTAATGATCAAATAATTATAAAACAAATTAATATATAATTAATTGATAATCTATTTATTTTAATTAAATTACTACAAAGTTATTATATTATTATGTATTAATAATTAAATTCTTTGAATAATAATCTACGATATAGAGATCTGTTCGTTTAACTGTTAACATTTTTGCCGTTTATATATTTCACAAACTCCTCTTTTTCAATTGTCAATTTACCAAACCAATCCTGCCGAAAACTCCTTAAAACTGGACACGTATTAATAAATTGAAAAATATCCTCAACTTCCGCCGTATTCCATAAAGAACAAATTCTTCTTTCCTCTACTCTACTTATGTCATAATTTAATCCAACGCTCCTCCAACTTTTTTTTCCAAGGGTTCTCAACAGCAGAGGTCATATAAACCCTCAGGGTGCCGGTATTTTTGAAATTTGTAAGTATGTCGGGTTCAAATGCAGGGCCGCTGGAATCGAACCCAGGACCTTTAGCTTACAGTGATAATAAAAACCGACTACTTGCTAATATCAGTTTATGAGCCGCAGGTCGCCCTTTCTCGATGTCCCAATCTCTCCTCCAACCTTTAATATAATTAATGAAATTTGAACTATAGTTTTCACGAAAATATTTTAATTTTTTTAAATTAAGTTAGGCCTGTTTATAAAGTAGGTAAAATTGTGACTCTTTGCTTTTTTTCGCCTAGGTCCGTTTCTGAAATCAACTTTTATAAAATTAATTAAATTGTCAATTACTTTTATTATACATTAAATCATTCATAACTTCACTGTTAAGTTTTCTTTTGACGTCGTGAAGCCCAAAAAATGCACATACATATTCTGTTTTAATTTCCTGATGCAAAGCCCAGGTGAGGAGCGCATTTCATTTTAAGGCGCTAAGCGTATACCATTGTGCAAAGCACGACGTTCGTGCGGGTTGTGGAAACTGAACAAATGACAAGCAGGAAAATGAGTGTAATTTTACTTTTTTAACGTAAGGGTTGATGATACAACATATAAAACAACGCCCTAAGTATAACCTGACATGTACCGAAAAATAAAATTTCTAAACGCGCTAATCAAAGTCGGTATGAACAAATCTGTGTTAATTACAAGTTGACTTGACTTTAAGAAAAAATTCATACATTGCAAAATAAATAATACATACTTAATAATTTTCTCATACATACAAAATTGCGTTTTTATATTTATGACCTAAGAAACCAGCTGAAGAGGGAATTTTTATAAAGATTAAGTCCAACAGCTTTTTCAAAGCTGGTAAAAGACAAGAATTAATTATTATTAAATAGATGTTAGATTTTTGAACAATTCTCTATGAAATCCATCTGAAAATCATTCATGTTGTGCCAGCTATTGGACTGTTATAAGTTTTATAGCTGTTTCCCCAAAATGATTAAATTTATCATAAAATTAATTTTTCAATTTTTGTCTACCCTCTGAATCTTGCGCTTATTAAAATCCTTCAATTCCAGTCTGTGTAAAGTGACCTTTGAGAGAGCACCTTAACTTTCTCAGCCCACATGTAGAAAGGGAGAGAATGAAAGTGTAATTTTAAAAAAAAACACTAGGTTGGAATACAATTGAGAAGTCAAGTATAAAAGATGACTCTATTTAAAACATAGCACAGTTTATAGCTATAATTATAACTTCACACGGTTCAAAATAATAAGAACCTACTCTACAGTCTACAATTAAGCTTGAAAGCGTTCACAATTGTCAAGAACAAAGACTTCCAGTCCCGTTCAAAAAGATCTCGAGCTTCGCAAAAAGATTAAATGCACCACTTTCTTTTAAGGCGTATAAATTTCCAACTACCACAAAAAGCCCTTTTCTTCTATTTCTAACGTAATAGTGATACAATTTTAATATAAATAATATAATTCTTAATGTGTGATGTTTAGTGACTGTTAGACAATGACCCCAACCCTTCAAAATCCAACATAAACATAAAACAGGAATATCTCACTGGCACTCTCAACTCGACACACAAGAATGACACATTTACGCAGAAAACCACTTTGAGTTAGTACAAATACTTTGATTGAATATAAAATTTTTTTTGCATTGTATAAATTCATTTTTTTCCCCATCCTACATGTATTTGTTAAATTTAAACAATGTTTGTAAATCCCAGGCTCTGAAGATGATCTCAATAAAGATCGAAACGTTAGCACGATAAAGAACATGTTTTTCTAAAATCTACGTCACACCTGATCTCTGAATAATAATTCTTAATTTTAATGAATAACGTAGTCACATTTTCAAAATGCTTACCTATTTTATTTTTACGTTTTCCTCCAATTATTTGTACAGAAATGCATTAAGCGCAGTTGTTTAAGTTGACAAAAGTTAATGTACGATATACTTTCGTTACTGTCCTAGTATTGGAACTGAGTCTATGTTCAAAGAAATTTAAAACCATTTATTACAAACTTAATTTTGCCGATTTGTAGAAATCTTTATGATTCCTTGTCCTGATTATGACCTTAAAATTGGTCGAAAGCCCGGCAGATAACAATTGAATTTATTTTTTCCACTTGACCACACACAGATCTGGATTATATGTGGTCGATGCATACCGTTTAAACTTTCTTTTAGGCGAGTTAGTTGACAAAAACATGTGAGAGTGTGGGTGTAAGCCTGACTTTAAAATATCAAACAATAGGATAAACAACAAAAGTTATTTTTTTGCGTTAGCGTATTGAAATGTATATTTAATAATAAATACAATAGACATATACTTTTGTAATTTTTAATACTCTCAGTTATCGAGTTTGTGGTCAAGATAAACAGCAAAGTTTTGTTTTATTGCCAAGCTTTAGACTATATTTTTTTCTCAAGGCGCTACAATGACAAAAAACTATTATCAATACAGTAATTCAAGAAGAAATACACATTTTTTTGTTTAGGGCTTACATAAATTTATAAAAAATTGGGAACATGCGAAAACCACTTTACAAGTAACAAAATAAAAACATGCCTTTTTTTTAATCACAATACGATATCACTCGAAGGAGATAACAGGCCAGTTAGATGCCGTTCATACATAATATCGAATGTACTAATGCACAATTCCTCTCTGTTGGAAGGTTTTTTTTCAAATATCAAAACTTATAAATAAATAAAAAAAAAAATAAATAAATACAAAAAAAAATAAATAAATATTATGTACATGCATTGTCTAGATTACTATCTATTCTTTTAAAAAATCTTATTTTTTGTTAATAAATTTGAATAAATTGTACTGATATCATACATACATTCTTTGAGCAATGTACGCCCTAGAATTTTTTCATAGTCCACAAGTTTTATGTCGCCAATATTTAACTTATGTTAATAACTTAATATTAATATAAAAACTTAAGTTATGTTTGTGTTCAATTGAATGTTTCGACAGTCCCGCTCTATTTGCTTTTTGGTTTCTGCAATCATATGTATGGGCCTTAATGCTTCAGGCCAAAAATTGTTTAATCTGTCCATAGTACACGGTGGGACAATCGTTACAATCGACACAACAAACAACTTTCAATTAATTATTCTTTTTTATATAAGGTCTCGGTTGAAATGAAAAAGTTAGTGTCACGAGCGGGATTCGAACCCATGACCTTCGGCTAAATACTCCGCTGCTCTACCACTTGAGCTATCGTGACTGATCCACTCGGATACCAACTTTCTTTCTCAACCAACCTTTCGAATTTTCCCTTTTTTTTTTTGCCATTTTTCAAATGTCTTGTAATCAGGATTGGATTCTCAGCGACTTATGAAGTGGCTACGGGGAGCTGTTAGTGAAGCGATACTTCTTTTACTTATTAAATATTAATCCATTTATGTTTTAGTGGTCAATTGACCAAGTTGCTTCTTTCAATTACTTATTCGTTTTCTGTAAGGTCTCGGTTGTGATAAAAATGGCAAAAAGAAGAAAAATTCTAACCGTTGTAGGTTGAGATGGAGAGTTGATGTCCGAGAGGATCGAAGTCACGATAGCTCAAGTGGTAGAGCAGCGGCATATTGAGCCGAAGGTCGTGGGTTCGAATCCCTCCAGTGACACTGACTTTTCTATCCAAGACCTTACACAAAAAGAATAATTAATTGAAAGAAGTAACTTGGTCAATTGACTACTAACATATAAATGAAACAATAAACAACGTTGGATATTTTTCCTTTTTCTTCTTTATCTTTTAATTTTGCAAAAAAAATTTCCCGATTTTGTTTTCAAACTTGTAAACGATTTTAACATTTTCTATTTTTCTTTTTGATTATTTATTTAATTTAGTTGAAATTTTTTGTACGTACGTTAATGGGACATATTTTATATTATTAGGTACATCATAATTAACATTATTGACTATAATTATTCAGAAATCGTGAGATGCGGTCTGATGTGATGTAGGTTTCAGAAAAACATTTTCTTTATAGTGAAAATGTTTTTCTGAAACCTACATCACACCAGACCGCATCTCACGATTTCTGAATAATTATCGATTAACGTAACTAATCACCACACGTTATTGCCTATATCCGTGGGAACACTGTCACCTTCCATTTAGTATGTTTTACACAAAGGTTTTGAATATCCATTAGATAATAACATCTCTTCAATGTTGAGTTTTTTTCGTGGAAACTCTCATGGCTTAACTTTAAAGACCTATCAATTAAGTTCATTTTGATTTTCATTTGTAAAGAGTGTGAAGAACTGTAGTGAAGTAATGTATCTGTGCTAGTAGATTTTTGATACCGAAAGCTTGGCAATAAAACAAAACCTTGCTGTTTATCTTGACCATAAACCCGATAACTGAGAGCATTCAATTAGCTGGTCGATAAACATTTTTCTTTTATGCACAGCTGAATTGATTTTTTTTTATGAAACAAAAAAAAATAGTCTGCTAAGACACTTAGCAGTGGGTTAGGGTGGTTTTAAAGCGTTCGCTTTATGGCGTCATATGTAGATTTATTGAAAAACTGTAGTCATTTCAGGGATGTCCCGTCTGTAGGGTGATGATTTCCAACATACCAAGGAGTACCGGTTATAAGTCTTAAAATTCGTTTTGGACGGTTGAATCAATGAGTAATAAATTTTTATTTTTAAAGGTATGACGATAGTATTTTTTTTATTAAAAGATGTTTTCGCATTATCTTTTTCGAATTTGACCAATGGAGTGTTTTCTTTCATCCTAGGCCACTTGTCACGACGCAGTTCGAAATACGTAACTGATACATTTTCTGGAATCCATTACAGTTCGTGGTCCGATTGATTAACATTTTTCAATTAATTAATATTTATGAAAGATATTGGTTGAGATAAAATGGCAAAAAGGAGGGAAAATTCGAGAGGTGAGGTTGAGATGGGAAGTTGGTTTCCGAGCGGATCGAATTCACGATAGCTCAAGTGTGGGTTCCAATCCCGCTCGTGACACTGACTTTTTTTATCTCAACCGATACCTTTCATAAATAATTTCTGGAATGTTGACTACGTTCAGAATGATAGTGATATCCGATATGTCATTTCGGAGGTACTTCTACTACACTAGCGCTGATTTTGTAGGATTTACTTTCGTTCTACATTTTTGAAACCATCATTTGTACAAATGGCTGAAGTATTTCGTGAACGGTTTGTTTTAACTTTTATTTAATAAAAAACAGCGTTAAAAGTATGCAGGGTCTATAAGGTTGCCGGTGAAGAAGTCGTGGATTGAACTAGTTCAATGGGCTGATTACGCTCCCATGGGAAACGTCTGAACTAAATATGGCTGAGTGTGTCTTTGTATATGATTTTCTAGGTGCGGTTTGAAAGATATGATTTTATTATTAAATATAATGTGTCTGGTGCTGTTTAGGTTTACAAGACACTCGAGTGTTATCAAATGTGTTTCTGATCAATGAACACACTAAGACGTACTTGTTTATTTTTATACGTGTCCACAACGCAAGGAAACTGTAGAGAAAAGGAATGGGGTGTCCTGAATACAAATTTCGTTCGGAGCGCACCTGTTCTAAGTTAGAATGAAGTTCGATCATAAGAAGCCTTGCAAAGATTTTGGGCATTAAACTCCGGAAACTTACTTAATCATTGTCGTTTCGCCTCTTGTCTGTATTTGGAATAATATGTACTATTATGTTTCAATTTATTTGGATAGTGTTTTGTACGAATTATCGCGTTATAAATTTGGTTGAGGAGGACAAGCACTTTTCTAGGCAAGTGAATGAACAGAGGCTGAGTCACCCACCCATGGATCGAGGCGGAACCTGTTGTTAATGTTTTTCCGATAAACATGCCTAAACATCTAGAGTGCCTCCATTTTCTGGAAGGTGTGAGGGACTGATTGGGAAAAAATTCAAGTTGAAACATAAATTGTGAAATTTCTTCAAATGAATTTTTAATTTGGTCGTTACCGATCATTTTGGTCTGCCTTCTTCACAAGTTTGTCTATTGACGCATTTTCATATTTCCATTTCCTTAGCTTTTCCATTACGTAATAATAATTTTTCACATGTATACTTTTAAAATCCAGTGAATATAGGCACGTTAAAATCATCAGTAACGACTAAATTCAGTGAAATGTAAAATCAGGGAAGTGTTTTCTCCCTTGCTCCTAGTTACATTTTGTTTCTCTTCCTAGTAAAACGTTACTTTATAATAAATTTAGAAGTGCCAGAGAATAAAATTCTCATGTACACATTTGTGTTTCTTAGTGACCCGTTGTTTCACAATAAGTTGAATTCGTGAGGAGCGGTCAATAATGACGTAGTTTAGAAAAACACTTTTTCATTATTTTTGCCGACGTTTCGACCTTAATTCTGGTCATCTTCAGGGCGTAAAGTTTGGTGCTGTTTTTGTGGTGTCATGTTGGGTTTGTGTGAAGGTGTTCAAGCACAACACCATATATCATACCTAGCATTTGATGTAGTGTAAGATTACAATTAATTAAGGCTTTTAGTTGAGATGAAAAAAAGCTAATGGCACGAGCGGGATTCGAACCCACGATCTTCGGCTAGATACGTCGCTGCTCTACCACTTGAGCTATCGTGACCTCGATCCACTCGGACATCAACTTCCTATCTCATCCCCCAGTTTTCCCTCCTTTTTGCCAAGTTCCACCCAAAAAAATCGTTCTTCGTTCCAGCTGCACATTGTATAAGTATAATTTTTTGTTGGTAGGATTTGAGAAATATGACGAGTTGAGTGGTGGCAAACTCGAATCAGTTGAGTAAATAGATTATTATTTATTTTGGATAAGTGGTTGTGTGGCAGACAGGAACGAGCTATTCGTATTATCTGGCTGGCTTTTATACGTTGTCACAACCAGAGAAATTTTCGATTCCTTTAATCTTTTTGGAGTTGTTGTTTTTATTATAATAATATAATAACTTTGTTTGCGAAAAATACAGTAATGCGGTAAGATAAAACATAAAAAGATAAAAATATTTTATGGATAAAATAATAAAACAGTAACTAAAAATTATGTCATTTAGCCAGTCAGCACATTTTCGCCTGTCAACTAAAGGCCGTGCTTGTAACAGGTGGCAGGAGTTAGGTCAGTGAACAAAATTGCTACAAATTAAATCAAATGAGCTTAGAAAGTTTATATGACAAAATAAATTACAGAAAAAATAAAAATAACGAAGAGAGAAATACAAAAATTAAATAATAATGAAATAAATTCAAATAAAGATAAGATAAAAATTAAAGAATACAATAATTACAATATTATGCCAAGTATACCACAAAGGAAGTTAAAATTATAAATTTAAAATTTTTACAGCAATTTTTTTGAAACCTAAAAACAACATTTAATGAAAAATTAAAGTAAAAATAGCGCTTACTTTGGTTATAAAAATATTAGTAATTACTTTTTGTGTTGTTTGATCCTCATTGTTTGATTCAGCAAAACGTTTGTTTTTAAAGACATACAAACAAGAACAGTTAAAAAAAATTGTTTAAATTTTAAAACCTGAAAAATATCATGTAGTTTATTGGTGTTGAATCTAAAAGGTTTAGAAAGGATAATTCTCAAAAGATAATTTTCAGTTATAATTAATGGACTTAAATAATAATAAATGGTTCCACACCATGTAACAATACCATAGCAAATTATAGACTGAACTAAAGCATAATAAACTGAGTTTAACAATTTTAAATTTAGGAACTTTCTTAATTTTTTTCTTTTTTAATTTAACCTAGTCTAATATAACTCCCAATTATTTAGTATTATTTGTAATTGGTATGGTGGAACAGTTACAGTTAAATTAATTAATACACATATGGAAACAAAATTTAAACTCTTTAAAATTAATCTTTTATTTAACGAAAAATGTAAAACATTAGATTTATCAAATCCATTATATTTCGTGGATATATTGTTTTGAACATGTCGTTCAAACAACGTGGATATATCGTTAAATAACTTCTTTCAATTAATTAATTTTTATGCAAGGTATGGTTGAGATAAAAGTCTGCTTTAGACTTTTTTATCCCAACCAATACCGTACATAAAAATTAATTAGATTTATCATTGTTTAAAAGTAAACAATTAGAAGATAATGTTTTAACAAGTCTGAGATCATTTTTAATAAATGTAAGGTTAAGTTAAGAGCACGACATGCAGATGGGCCCCCGAGGATCCCATCCGTAAAGAAGGAATAGTTCTTGCCAGATTAAGAATAGGTCATACGTGGTTGACACATGGGCATTTGCTAGTGGGCCAATCTCCCTGCAGGTGTCCCACATAATTGAAGCGTGTCGTGCCTTGGCACCCTTCAAAGCGCGAGTAGGCATGTCACTAGATTTAAAAGGGGTTCTCCGACACAGTAGAAGTTTCAGAGTCCCCTGTTCTGCTTTTTAAGAATTGGGAATTTTTTATTTTATATAGAAGTTAAATTATGTGTTTTGTGTTTCTGGGTCTTTTATGAGTGAATGTATTTATTGGTGTGAATGGAGAGGGGCTGATGGTGATGTAGGTCTCCACTGTTCACCACACACTCAGGTTCGATGGCGGAATATTTACAAAAACACCCCATCGACCCCAATTAGATTAGTTTGATGTTGTTTAGAGGTCGATGGAGGAATATTGAGTACTTAAGCTACGAAATTGAATGCGTAATAGGTGTGAATGTATTTATTAGTGTGACTGTGTTGCAGGATTTTTCTTCCGTTCGAGGCTGAAATGACCTAGCTGTCAGATGCCCTTGCAAAAAAAAAGAAAAAATGTAAGGAAATTATCAATTATATTTCCAGAAAAAATCAAGTACGTACTATCATAAAAACTGGATATTTTCAATTTTTAAAGATCATTAATATGTAAAAGGAAAAACTGAGGAGTTGAAACAGAGTAAAGTTTTGTTTTTCCAAAACAACTGCATCTTTTGGTTTTTAATTATTCCTTAATTATTCATTTCCGTTTGGTGCAACTTGAGGCAGAACAGCGGTATAGAAATATAACTCTCCTCGAGTTTTTTATGCCACTTTTCTTCTCGAACGGTTATATAAAAAAAATATTTACTTTTCCTTGTGATAACAAATTTCAAATAAACACTGGCTAATTTGTCTGTAGAGAAAAAAAGTTCATTAAGACAATGATAAGAAAATTGTGTAATTGCGAACGGAGGGAGAGCTTTCTGAGGTTAACCAAGCTAACATTACCTGACAGAGCGTGAACCGTCGTCAGCTCTATTTTCAACAAGCTGACGTGAAGGTCCAATCGATTACGAGTTAATACCCCATTGTTCATATCCTCTTTTTTTCATCAAAAGTGTTAGCTATTAAGTCCAAAATAATGTTTGAAAAATTAATTAAAATAAAAAACATAACTAATTTTTTTTTAAATTTCTCAAATAAAATATACTTTTCCTGGTGAGCATTAATAAAATTTAAGATTAATCGTTAATCATTAAACAAAATTTTATGTAATTTTCAATATAGCAGATTTTAAATTTTTAACATTACGCAAATTATTCTCAATTAAATAACTAATATTATTTATAGAAATTTGATAAAAAATTAATAAGTAAAGAATACGTTTATAAATAATTAATTAAATAGGTCATTCGGATAAAAAATATTTATATATGAAAACATATTACAAACGTTTTCACGGTAAGTTGTAGGATCAAACTACATACAAATACAATTAATTATTCCATGCCCCACAATTACTCCGTAGGGGACTGAATAGGGGTAGGTTCCCTCTATAAAGCCAATTAATGTCGCATATCAAAATATAAATCCAATCTGCTGGTTGTGTATAATAAATATACAATCGTAGATTATACAATTTCAAAAAATTTACACATGCAAGATTGTCATATTTTTAAAAATCCAATATGGATATAGTAAATTATTATTTTAATACTATACAAGATACGCTTCAAATAAATTGATGTAAAATAATAAATATTAATGCTATGTCTATTTATTTAGTGGTCTATTGACCAAATTACTTTTTTCAATGAATTAATCTTTTTATGTAAGGTTTTGGTTGAAATGAAAAAGTTAATAGAAATGATGAATGATGGAGTGAGTGCGGTGTTCAATTCTTTTTAAAAAAGGATTGACAAAGTTAATCTCACGAGCGGGATTCGAACCCACAACCCTTCGGCTCAATACGTCGTTACCTGCCACGATAGGTCAAGTGGCTAGAGTAGTAGCTAAGAAAATCATAAGGGCGTTTTTTAAATGGGTGTTTTTGATTAGTATTTGTATTATTCTTTTTGTCTGAGGTCTTGGTTGAGATGAAAAAGTTAGTGTCATGAGCGGGATTCGAACCCACAACCCTTCAGCTCAATATGCCGTTACTTGTCACGATAGGTCAGGTGGTTAGAGAAGTAGATAAGAAAATCATAAGGGCGTTTTTTTAAGTGGGTGTTTATGATGAAGTCTTGATCGAAATGAAAAAGTTAGTGTCATAAGCGGGATTCGAACCCACGACCCTTCAGCTCAATAAGCCGTAACTTGTCACGATAGGTCAAGTGGTTAGAGTAGCAGATAAGAAAATCATAAGGGCGTTTTTGAAGTGGGTGTTTATGATCAGTATTTGGATTATATTTTTTTTATCTGAGGTCTTGGTTGAGATGAAAAAGTTAGTGTCATGAGCGGAATTCGAACACACGACTTTCGGCTGGTCGTGCTGAGGAGTTGGTGTCCAAGTGGATCATCATGATAGCTCAAATGGTTAGACCAGCTGCTATTCAGCCGAAGATCGGGGCTTCGAATCCCGCTAGTGAAACTAGCATTAATTGAAAAAATTAATGTATGGTTATGGATTTTTTTTATAAATAATACAGATTTCTGATGATGGGTGTAAGTTCTCGAAACGCCAATGTAAATGTTAATAATTAATGTTATAACTTTATTATTTAAAAAATCACATTAAAATTTTGTCTGGCATTAACCAAAACATTTAATTTAAAAGAAATTTATCAGTTAGGAAGTAGTACACTTACGAATTTTTTTTAACGTTTCATAAAAATGGTTGTACTTAAAGAACACGCCCTTACAGTAGTTAGACTTTTGAAGATAATGAACAGTGTTAAATAAATAATCGATGCGACATACAACCCTGAAGGGGAATTTGAATCACTTTTCAAATGATAAAAAAAAGAGTATGATGTATAATTTTCGTGAAATTTTTCGTCGGATCTTCGCGCTCTTATTTTTTTAACATGGTAATGGACGAACGGGGGAAAAATCTAATTACGAATAGAGAGATCCAATTTTATTTATCGAGTGCCAGTCATTACTATGCCGGATACATTAGAGTTGTAAAACCAATTCGTCCTCCAGTACGCTTAGGGAATTGCAAAATTTGGCCCGTTTTCGTTTCGTCCGCTTCTTCCGAACATGAAACGGTTAATTTTTGTTAACGATGCAGCATGAAGTTAAATTGATAGGCGTTTTTATATTTTATACTTTTGAAATATTATATACTTTTTTAACGACCTATTTAAAACAATTATTTAATTAATAATTGGTATTCTAGATTTTTTAAAACCTGCTTAATACTTGTACAATAGGTAGAATGATAGATATTTCTCCTAAATTGTCTTACGTAGTATTGGATTCATTTCTGGGCGGACAAAAATCTGTGGTTATCACCAGAGAGAATACAACTTTTTGCGTTTATTTTCTTTCTCTTGAAGTTTAAGCCTGATTCTGCCATCCTATTGTTTTGTTTTCATGTTTCAGGTCACTGACTCAGCGAAATAAATGTTGGATTTTTAATCTCTTTTCATAACTTGCAGCTCTCGTCGGTTTTTAGTATTTAAAAAAAACCATTCTATTATAATCTGCAAATTACTCATTACACACGTAATTTAAGCTTGCATAGATATACTTACAACTAATCAATATTTTTCTCCCTGTATTGCCTGGGCGCGTTCTTAGACGTAGCACAGTTTTTCGACAGGGTCTGCCATCCAGGCATACTTTTTAAACTTAAGCACTTCCTACCCTCTCATTATTACCTTTCATTCAAATCCTACGTAACTGATCGCTGTTTCAGAGTGAGGTCCGGAAATGAATTCTCGGAAGTCAAACAGATACAGGCCGGTGTACTGCAAGGTAGTATCCTTAGTCTTCTCCTATATACCATTTATATTGTTCACCTATCAATACATCCTGACACTTTTATCACCACCTACGCGGACGACACCGCAATCCTCTAACTCGAATCCTGTCCAAGCTACCTCCAACATTCAGGAACACTGAACACCTTGAGATAAGCGAAGACTGGTGTAAAAATGGAGGACAAGACTGAACGAAGAAAAATGCATGTACTTTTACGCTGAAAAAGCAGTCTTGCCCACTATTGTACATCAACAACCGAGAGCTAACAGTTTCCACTCAATTTAAATACCTAGGACTATATCTCGACAACAGACTGACGTGGAATCCCTACGCAAGACTTAAAAAACAACAATTAATACAAGACTTTGACTACTACGAAGACTTCGAAGACCGAAATCGACTTTGACAACTAAGAGAAAGCTAACACTGTACAAGACTTTACTAAGACCAGTATGGACATACGGAGTGGAACTGTGGGGTACTGCCAAGCCTTCCAATATCCAGCGCATCCAGTCCTTCCAATCGAAAGTCCTTTGACAAATTGTCAAAACACCTTGTTATGTCACTAACCTCACTATCCACAAAGACCTCAACATTCTTTTTGCCAACGAACTAAGCCAGTCCAGATTCCAAACCTTCCAAACCAACCTTTCGAATCATCCTAACCGTACTGCTCGAGCCCTCTCCACTCATTCCCATCCTGACAAGCCACTACGTCGCCTCAACCGACGGTGGCCTCGGAACCTCCTTGACCTCTAATCATACACCCTGAGTGTCAGCGATGTCTACCGGTGCCAGCACTTTAGTGCATTAGTGCTAGTGTTGTGCTGTGTCATATATTTATCATGTGTACATATTTGCATAGTATACAAACATGTATAGGTGAAAAAAAATATTCCTCTAGTTAATTTAACCAATAAAACTCCATTATTTCTCAGAAAGGAGGTTGCGGGGCCAATACTATTGAGGTGATGTAACATTAAATTTTAGTGCTTACCTTAGACTGTCAAAGTGGTAAAAGAAAAAACAAACGAACAGAAAGAACAACATGCAGAGGAAAATTGCGCGCTCCTTGACCCCACTAAACACCGTCTATGCCTTAAAAAAATGTTTTGAAGGCGTAATTTCATTAATCGTTGCCATGTTTAAAAAGTACATTTTTATTGATGATTTATTAAGTTATTATGTTGAAATGAATATATATCAATCATATCCTGACACATTCTGATACGATCACGGCAATTTTTTTTTCCAAAAGAATATTGGTATGTACTCTTCGGTATAATTTTTTAGCAGAAGAATATTGATATATTCTTCTGATTGAGTTACAGCTTTGAATGTTTATTTATTCCAGGTGAAGTGTTATTAATATATAACTATTATTATCTTCTCCACTGCTCGAAGATGTTAGCAGTAAACTTATGTTTGCATATTTGCTCGACGGCAGGCAGTAGCGTATGTGGCAACTTTTGATATCAGGACTGAAGCCGGATCTCAGACCATGAATATGCTGGCAATTCGGAAGAGTACACCAGCGTAGAAGCAATATATTTATGTACTAAGTTAGAGTCAGACAGTCGACGATTTCCTTTTGGAAAGCTTAATCGTCACCGCTTGCAGTTTTAAGGAAACGACCGTCATAAATAATAAGTTTATTCGAACTTAACGAATATTTTTATTATAATTTTTACACAGCTGAGTTAATGTTAACTTATCACTCTGTTATCAACTCGTATTATGTATATCATACCTGCCTATCATCTTAGTGTCACAATCTGGATTCGAACCCACGACGCTTCGGCTCAATACGCCGTTACTTGTAGGTCAAATGGTTAGAGTAGTAGCTAAGAAAACCATAAAGGCGTTTTTTAAGTGGGTGTTTATGATGAAGTCTTGATCGAAATGAAAAAGTTAGTGTCATAAGCGGGATTCGAACCCACAACTCTTCAGCTCAATATGCCGTTACTTGTCACGATAGGTCAAGTGGTTACAGTAGTAGCTAAGAAAATCATAAGGGCTTTTTTTAAATGGGTGTTTATGATGAAGTCTTGATCGAAATGAAAAAGTTAGTGTCATAAGCGGGATTCGAACCCACAACCCTTCAACTCAATATGCCGTTACTTGTCACGATAGGTCAAGTGGTTAGAGTAGTAGATAAGAAAATCATAAGGGCGTCTTTGAAGTGGGTGTTTATGATTAGTATTTGGACTATTCTTTTTATCTGAGGTCTTGGTTGATATGAAAAAGTTAGTGTCATGAGCGGAATTCGAACCCACGACTTTCGGCTGGTTGAGCTGAGGAGTTGGTGTCCGAGTGGATCGTCTTGACAGCTGGAATGGTTAGAGCAGCGGCTATTCAGCCGAAGGCCGTGGGTTGTAAAATGTTGTACATACATTTATACATAACATTACATAAAATATATAAAGGAAGTAAATTATTTTACAATCTTTCAATTAATTAAGGTTTTTAGTTGATATAAAAAAAGTCAGTGTCACGAGCGGGATTCGAACTCAGATCTTCGGCTCAATACGCCGCTGCTCTAACCACTTGTGCTATCGCGACTTCGATCTATTCGGACATCAATCCCCATCTCAACTTACAACCTTTCGAATTTTCCCTCCTTTTTGCTATTTTTCATTTCTACCGAAACCTTACATAAAAAGATCAATTAATCGAAAGAAGTAATTTGGTCAATAGACCACTAAATATAATGGATTTAATATGTAAGCCAAATGTTCTATCCAGCAAGTTTTTTGCCTTTTATGGTGTCGGTTTTGTTTTTTAGGTCAAAAGAGAAAGTTTTTTTTTAAAATTTATTTATTTATTCGTAGCCTATACATACTTGTACATAATACAAATGTAAACACAATGTAAATTGTTCACCGCTCGGTCACAGCACTAACACTGATGCCAGCGCTGCACCCGGAGGACGCATGCCATGAGAAGCCAACCAGTGCTGGCACTCATTTTAATAGATTAAGGGGCAAGGAAGTCTCGGGGCCATCGTCGTTTTAGGCGACGTGGTGAATTCTCGGGATGGGAATATGTGGAGAGAGAGAGGGCGTAAGAGAGAAAGTAAATTTTTTTTTTGGTTTTATCAACGTTTCAGCAACTATTGTGCTATATTTATTTTCTAAACACATTTTTTCATAGCATTATGGTTGTTGTAAGTTAGTCGTTTACCGGTTATTGTGGCCTGCCTATCCTTTCTGATTTGGTCTGTCAGACATGTTTTGACCTTTTATCATCTTCACTGTTGTGTCTGTGTGATTTTTGTAAAATTAATCAAATTCCTTTTATATCAAATTTTTTATATATTTCCGTTAGATTATTTTTTTGGGGGGTTAAGTGTGTTATGTTTGCATATTTCTAAGTTTTCAAGTACGTTCATTTTTGGTCGTTTTCGTATATCGTATAGCAGTTTATGCTTGTCGGTATGGTTAATCGATCGTGATAATTTTCTGTGAGGTGAATCGCGCCAATCAAAATACGCGATGAAATAATAACTTTAAGAATATGTAAAACAAAGAGTTTTTAACCATTTTCATTGGCCTTGGGTACGGTTCAAAATTTTAATATTTTTCTTACTCACACAATTAAACAATGATAAACACGGCGTAAAGAAAAGAAAGGCCCTCGTGTTATAACAAATATCACAGATCAGTTCTCTGTTTTACAGCTCGAAATGGACACAAAGTAGCTTGTGAATAAAAAGCATTGGAAAAAGTCTACACATCTATTGGATTCCTCAATATATTCTGTTTCCATGTCCCTCTTTTTTCGCTTTTACATGCTCAGCCCTTTTATCTTCCCTAAACATATTTACTAGTATAATATTGTTTGGAAATATATTTTTATTGTACCTTTATTTCGTACATTGTGAGTCATTGTTTTTGCTTTGTCCATCATGTAGATTGGAGATGGATCAAAACGATTTTTGAAGCTGGAACAGTGAGGGGGCCATCATGACAGATTTTTGTGAATTTATTATTATTTATCATTTCGGAAACTTTATGTCATACAAAAAGGACCATTTCTTTTTAAACCGAACCGCTTCCTGCATTGAATTTATTCCGCCTTAAAGGATTTTTATTCCAAATATGTATAAATAACTGTCATGTGGATACTAGGGCATTGCTAGATATCCAGAAATAAAGTGTCCACACAATATGTGAGGTTCCCCAAGACGATTATGTTGCTCATGTGGCTCCAGAATGGCCACACTAGACGGAATGCGACGGAAGTTGTCCCGCTGCAGCCAGGGACAGACTGAACAGAAATTCCGTAACGGAAATTTCCGTCGTAATGGCTCCGTCGAGCTCTGTTGGTGCACCAGCGACCGTCGACGAAATATTCTGTCTAAACTGATCAAAACAGTGCCAAGTAGATGGGGTGCGCCACACTGACGACGGACAAGCGTTCAACGGAAGTGATAGGCAGTCGGACACGCAAACTGCAAGTGAAGCTGATCTAGGATGGACTTGGACCAATTTATTGTGGGAGTTCTATAGTCATCCCATAGTGTTGGAAGAACTTGACAGGATAGCGTCGAAGTTCCCAATATAGACAGTGTAATTGACCAAGTGCTACCCTTTTCATATTCAATGAATGAATTCAATGTTCTCTATTTCTTTTCTGATTCGCCATTGCCTTGTAAATACACAATATGAAAAGTTGTTCCATTGTACCGTACACGATCAACTGAGTCACGGTATCAACTGCACATCCAAACAAAGTCATTCCGTTCATTTCCGCTGTATATGTGGCTTGTTCGGTTCGGTGGAATTTTTGTCACAAAAACGTCCGTCGCATTCCGTTGCGCCGGCCAAGAAAAATGGCAACGTGAATGGCTCAATATCAGAGAAAATAAATTAAGAAATGTTAAAAAAAAGACCATTTCAACTAGACCATCAGGATAAGAAGTGTTGAAGCAGCAAGTTAACTAGCAAGACTTAGGATTGGACGCACGCGAATAACGCAAGAATATATGACGGCTTCAGCCTCTGTGCCTAACATGAGGTGTAACCACAGTCATTACATATTGTTGTACTATGAGAAGCACAAAACGGCACGCTTGAACAAGAGATGTCGGCCTCTGTACGAATTGCTTGGTGACAAAGAAACCATTTCGATGTCCTTTTTGGGTGTCCACCGGCCTCAACAGGCAGGTCCTCATTAACAAGTAACCCCGAGTGGTTGTCTTAGAAAAAATAGAAATAATATTTAGAAAATTTGTATTTTCACCCCTCTGTTTTATAAGATTTTTCTGTAGCTTCGAATGCTAGTTTGGATGAAAGCAGAAATTAAACAATGTACTAAAAATTACAAATCAGTATAAAGCGGGAAGTTTATGGGCCGACAAACAGCTGAGAACATCGCCAGCTCTCTGCGTGTTTTCCTTCTCGTTCTCATCTTTCGCGCGTATTTTGTTTTAAACTGCAGCCATTTGAGCGTCTTGACCTGGTTACTGACTCTCTGATTTCAAATATATACCACGTTGATATCCGAGAATGCTGGCTTCTCGTTTGTATCTCAGGTTGTCAAAAACAGAATAGAAACAAAACATACAATACACACACACACACACACACACACACACACACACACACACACACACACACACACACATATATAAATAGGAATATCGAGTACTCTGGGGGAGTAAATGTGGCCAGACATTATGTTTTACTCCCCCAGAGTACTCGATATTCCTCGGGGCGGGGCTATAGGCAACCCCTTCCTTTCACGCTAATAAATTACTTTTACTCTAGAGACGTCATACACACACCCCAGAGTAATCGATATTCCTCGGGGCGGAGTTATAGGCAACCCCTTCCTTTCACGCTAATAAATTACTTTTACTCTCCAGACGTCATACACACACCCCAGAGTACTCGACATTCCTGGGGGCGGGGATAAACCCACTCCATTCTCGCTAATAACTTACTTTTACTCTCCAGACATCATACACTCACCCCACACTACTCGATATTCCTCGGGGCGTGGTTATAAGTAACCCCTTCCTTTCACGCTAATAAATTACATTTATTACAATAAATTTAAAAAAAAACATAACACTCGAAGAAACAGATGTCTGGTCACATTCACTCCCCTAGATTAATCGATATTCCTCGGGCGGGGATGAACCCACTCCATTCTCGCTAATAACTTACTTTTACTCTCAGACGTCACACACTCACCCCACACTACTCGATATTCCTCGGGGCGGAATAAATCACCCCTTCCTTTCATGCTAATAAATTACATTCATTCCAATAAATTAACATAAAATCAACACAGACACAACACAAACACACATAAAAAAAACAACTATATACATTTAAAAATCCCTATAGCCATGAGGTACCGGAAGCGATCTGTGCCTACTGCCGTGCCCTAAGACTACCACAGGTCCGATGATATGCCAAAATTTTGTCTATATACATCAAGCTTTCTACAATTGAAAAGGTGCTCGACCGTTATTCTATCCTTGAATAACGGGCACCTACGCGGTCGTTTTCCAGTTAGAAGGTGCCCGTGCGTTATTCTTGTATGACCTATGCGAAGTCTTGCCAGTATGGCCTTTTCCCTTTTCGAACTTTTCTCCGTGGACCAGGGACCGACTTCTTTCTTAACCTGCCACAGTTTAGCAGGGTTATCTCTATTTCTACGAGCCCAGCGGTTTTCCCATTCTCTTTTTACAGAATTTGAAATTAATAGTTTTAGGTCCGCTGGGCATATAGGTTGGGAAGCGTCGTGGGGCCTTACAGTAATCACTTATTTATAATTAAAAATAACATATAAATATAAAATATATAACAATATATAAATACTTATTTTTTAACGAGGAAAGGAATACAATACAAGTCCATAGGACTCCGTGATGAAACAAGAAGACCCCTTGAAAATTAATGGGAAAGGTGAGAGGCACAAACTAATCATCAATCAGTATATTGTTAGATCGTTGACTCATCGAGTCTTCTTCAGCCCTGCGTTCTGCAGATAGTAATGAGTGATAAAAATTTGTCGGCTAATCTGTAAAAGTGTTAAGGTATAAATAATTACGCCTCTCTCTTTTGGGAAAGAGATTGATGGTACACAGCGGATTTTGTCAACTGTAGTGAAATTTTCCCTCATCGTTCCCCCACTCCTTAAATAACGCTATATATTATATTCAATAACGCTTTAAGTCTAGGTCCGGATGTCCGGAAAACAAAGCTTGCTAAATCTAGATTTAAAAATTGTAACAAATCAGTTGTAACAAATTATAGACTTATAACCACAATGTGCCCAATATTTAAATTATTCGAGTGAATTATCGATGATAAGATTTATCCTCTTGTCATTATTGTTATTATTCCTGAGCAACATGAGTAATAATGTAAAAATAAGTTACATCTAATTTGTTAACCCTTCAAAACTATATATTTGAATCTTTCAACATCACTCTGTTCTATAAAGCCTCTGACACTGTTAACATATTCTTCTCTCTAAACTTTAATTTTATGGTATTGGTGGAAATCCATTGGCATGGTTATCTTTTTATATAATTACACAGGTATCAAATTATTATAATGGCTCTTTCAAATTTCATACATCTTCAGGGTTCAAGGCTCTAATCTTGGTCAACTTTAGTTTCTTCTCTTTTTCTAATAATAAATTTCTACTCTTTGCTGATGATCTTAAACTTTAAGACCATTAAATCAAGTTGTAATCAAGTCTTCAGGACAACCTTAGACGACATGTGTGGTGATTAGTGACCGTTAGTCGGTGATTATTCGGAAATCGTGAGATGCGGTCTGGGGTTACGTGGGCACTCTCAATTCGACATAAGAATGGCATAATTACGCGGAAGAAAAACACTTTGAGCCCTGAAGATGATCTCAATAAAGATCGAAACGTTGGTAAGATAAAGAAAATGTTTTTCTGAAACATACATCACACCAGACCGCATCTCACGATTTCCGAATAATCTTAGACAACATGCTGCTCTTTTAAGGATCTTTCGCTTAATATCTCAAAATGCAGTCTTATTCCCATTTTAGAATAAAAAGATCTACTGATTTAACCTTCATCTTCTCAATTAATAAAGAAATCTTTACTAAAGTTGATATAAATAAAGATTCAGGTATTCACATCGATATCAATTATCCTTCAATATATCTAAAATTTGATGTAAACCACAAAAAACACCATGGTTTTAATTCGCTGTTCTAAATCATTTAAAAATATATAAATATTGAAACTTCTCACTCAAAACTACTCACTCGTACTCAAACTACCTCTCTTTCAATTCACTATTTTTCGTGGTCCGCTTGACCAATTAATATCATTCACTTAATTAAGGTTTTTAGTTGAAATAAAAAAAAGTCAGTGCCACGAGCGGGATTCGAACCCACGACCTTTGGCACGAAGTAACGATATCTCAAGTGGTAGAGTAGCGGCATATCAAGCCGAAGGTCGTGGGTTCGAATCCCGCTCATGACACTGACTTTTTTATCTCAAATAAAAACCTTAATTAATTGAACTACCTCTCTTTGTTCGAGTAATTCGTGAATTTTCTTACATTCTCTGGTCTCCTCACTACTCCTCTCAAATCGTCAGTATCGAAACGGTTCACTATCACATTCTTAGGTACTGTAACTGGTTTTTATCCGTAATTTTGATTGCCACTATGATCTCATAATGTCTGTCCTGAACATTGATATCTAGAGGCAACGAAAACTACGTTTGACTGTGTTTTTCCTACAAATTATTACTAACTTGATCTCATGTCCTGAACTACTTTCCTATATAAAGTACAAAGTCCCTAAATATAAAACTCGTCATTTATCATTATTCAACATCCCTCCCTGATCCACGCTATCATTAATAGAATTCAGTGAACAGGAAATATACTAAATATAGATTTATTTAAAAGTATTCTTACTCATTTAAAAAGAGTTAAACATAAAATAAAAGGGATGGAATAAAAAAAATAGTTAAGTTAAAATATTTAGAGCATTTTTAAAAAAGTTGTATAATATTGTAAAATAAATTCACTGGTTTTCGTGGTCCGCTTGAACAATTAATATCTTTCAATTAATTAAAGTTTTTAGTTGAGATAAAAAAGTCAGTGTCACGAGCGGGATTCGAACCCACGATCTTTGGCTAGATACGCCACTGTTCTACCACTTGAGCTATCGTGACCTCGATCCACTAGGACACTAACTGGCGGAAAAATGGCCGGGAGGAGGGAAAATTCGGAAGGTGGGGTTGCGATGGGAAGTTGGTGTCCGAGTGGATCCAAGTGGTAGAGCAGCAGCGAATCTAGCCGAAGATCGTGAGTTCGAATCCCGCTCGTGCCACTGACTTTTTTATCTCAACTAAAAACCTTAATTAATTGAAAGATTGTAAAATAATTTGCTTCCTTTATATATTGGGTTGTCCGGAAAATAATGCAGGATTTTGGTATTAAACAAAAAAAAAGAAACTAGTTACTTTAAAGCAATGTTCTTTAATCAAAATAATTTCCCATACTCTCAATACATTTCTCCCAACGTGTTGGTAACTTATTAATTCCGTCTGAGTAGAATTCAGAATTTTTAGAATTGATAAAGTCAATAAATGCATTTTCCAGTTCCGTTTGATTTTTGAATATTATGTGTTGTAAGTAGTGGTCCAGGTGTCTAAAAAAATGGTAGTCAGTAGGCGAGAGGTCCGGAGAGTAGGGTGGGTGAGGCAAAGTTTCATAGCCAAGCTCCAATAATTTTTGTGACGTTACACGTGACACATGTGGTCGAGCGTTGTCATGCAACAAAATGGGCCCTTTCCGATTGACCAAAGAGGGCTTCATTACTGCCAATTTCTGATGCATGGTATTAATTTGGTTACAGTATGATTCAGCATTGATGGTTTCGCCAGGATTTAAGAAGCTGTAGTGTATTAAACCAAATGAAGCCCACCATACCGTAACCATTACCTTTTTTTGATGAGTTGGGGGCTTTGGAGCTTCTCCTTTGTCGAGCCACTGTCCAGAACGTCTAGTGTTATCGTAGAGAATCCACTTTTCGTCACATGTAACAATTCTGGCCAGAAATGGGTCATTTTTGTTTCGACAAAGAAGTGATGCACAAACATCAAAGCGCTGATTTTTTGGCGATCGTTTAATGAGTGTGGAACCCAATTTTCGAGTTTTTTCACTTTTCCAATCGCCTTGAGGTGGTCAGCGACGGTCGTTTTACTGACTTTGAGTTGCTCTGCAAGTTCTCGAACAGTTGTTTTGGGGTTTTCTTCCACCACTGATCGCAGAACATCATCATTAAGAGAGGAAGGCCTTCCACGACCTTCTTCATCTTCAAGGCTGAAATCTCCCTCCCGAAATTTTTTAAACCACCTTTGCACAGTGCACTCATTAACACAACCCTCGCCCCAGACTTGGTTAATGTTTCTAGCCGTTTGGGCTCCGCTTCGGCCGAGTTTAAACTCGTAAAAGAAAAAAGTACGAAATTCTCGCTTTGACATTATAAGGATGACTGAATTATTTCCAAGTAGCGGAATGCTACAGAGGTAAACAAACAATATCATTTGGAAGAGGATTAATAAGTGTTGACATTCATACAAATGAGTAATCCTGTAAACGTAAACAGAATATTTTATATAGATTTTTTTTAATGAAAACTTAAAATCCTGCATTATTTTCCGGACAACCCAATATTTTATGTAATATTATGTACAAATATATATACAACATTTTACGATGTACATGTATGTATAAATATTTATGTATTTCTAATATGTTAATTATTTTATGTATAATTTTATAGTTTATCTATGTTGAATTAGGGGCTATATATATAAATAAACAAATTAAAATTAGGTAATATCAAATTATACATAATTTATTCGGTGCTTATAAATTTCAAGGCCTAGAAAAAGAAGTACGGGCGTAAAAAGAAGGGTTTTCAAATAAAATGGAATAAACATAAAAATATGGAATCGTTCCAGAAAATGGGGACTGGCCTATCGGTCTGACAAATTATTAATCACCCTGTTGACTGTATATTATTTACTTTTTTTTTATCACTCGACTAGCCATATTTTAAGGCTTATTACCTTTTCACTATTCAGTACATAGTTATGTTGAAAAATTCTGTTGTCACTGAATAAACAAGCGCCTTTATTTTGATAAATATAAGCCGACGTTCGCAATATTTAACTGGAAAAAAATGGTTTATATATGTGTTTATTTTAGTTTTTACCCACCCTTTTGCAATATTAGTGTTACTGTAACTGAACATAAAAACCATTTGCTGTGTGGATTTCCAGTTAAAATGGTGTCTAGTTATTGGCGAATTCTTCCGCAAGAGGATTTTCCGTTTCAGTGGAACATAGTCCACACGAAGAGATTACGAATCCGTTCTTTAAAGCAAGAAAAGAGGAGCTGGGAGATGTTTTTACCCAAAGAACGCTTTTTATCATTAGTAACCGGGTTTTTCTTAATATAAATTATTATAAAATAATAAATTATTGCAATTAAATAATCGCTACTTATCGTTTGGTAATTTTTATTTAAGGCAACAAAAGCCCGTACTTCGTATTGTTGATTGTATACCTTTTTCCAAGCATTAACTGCATATTTGACAGTTAAACTTAGGTTAAAAGTTCAAAGTTAAATGTAGTATTGCTCATATTAGAGCACTTTACTTTTATACATAGTTTCGTTTAAGTTAGTAGGCGGGCTTTCTTTTGGGTTTTGTTCAGAGGAGGACCCCCAGAAAGGTTTGTCCTGTCAAAACGCTTTTACCATCCATCACTTCTCATTACATATTATGTGAAAATTGATTTCAGTTTATTCTTAAAATATTTACGATCATAGGTTAATGTTAAAGCTGCCAGGGCGGTAGTTAAATGGCAAAAAGAGGGAAAATTCGAACGGTTGTAGGTTGAGATGGAGAGTTAGTGCCCGAGCGGATCGAAGTCCGATCGCTCAAGTGGTAGAGTAGCGGCGTATTAAGCCGAAGGTCGTGGGTTCGAATCCCGCTCGTGACGCTGACTTTTTTATCTCAACCAAGACCGTAGAAAGAATAATTAATTGATTGAAAGAAGTAACTTAGTCAATTGACTGCGAAAAAGTAAATGGATTAATATTTAAAAAGGAAAAGAAATATCACCTCACGAAACAGCTCCCCATGGCCACTTCATAAGTCGCTGAGAATCCAAACTGATTACACAATATTGGAAAAGGGCAAAAAGAGGGAAAAATTAGAACGGTTGTAGGTTGAGATGGAGAGTTGGTTTCCGAGAGGATCGAAGTCACGAAAGCTCAAGTGGTAGACAGCAGCTTATTTAACCAAAGGTCGTGGGTTCAAATCCCGTTCGTGACACTGACTTTTTTATCTCAACCAATACCTTAGAAAGAATAATTAATTGATTGAATGAAGTAACTCAGCCAATTAACTATGAAAACGTAAATGTTTTGTTTAACCCTTTATGTATCAATGATTGCAGAATGCATTGATGCAATATGTCGAGAAATAGCTGAATTTGAGAAATATTTATACCTGTTTTCTTCTTCAAAAACTATTTCTGTTGATAAATGCATGTAAGAAGTCCAAAGAAATATTTTTAGTTGATAGAATGTTTTAAATTTTATTTAACTAGATTGATTTGTTACGTAAAACTTGTTCATTTGTTAGGCAATTGTTTCAGATATTTCCATATTTCTTCTAGACGCTTTAAAGAACTGTGTAATAAATAATGTGATGTAGCAAATCGTTCAGTTATAATGTACAATTTACGCATATCCAATTGTTTTCGTCTTTGCCTAGCAATGTATTAATTAAAATTTTCAAATTGATTATGTTAAAATAGGAGCCTTTTTTCTCCTCTATTTATTTTAATGCTACACATGGAGTTTCATCAAGGTAGCTTGCGGGTCCATTACAGCAATTAACCCTTGACGACATTCCTGTTATTATTAATTAAGTAGTCTATTTCTACCTGGAGCGTCTTTTTTCAGATGTGGGACCTTTTATCCTCCATTTTTTGCCACAATGCTCTTGACAAAAGTAAGCGCTAGGCATGCCGAAGCAGGTTTAAAAGGTTTTTGTACGTTTCCTCTTATTCTGCAGTTTCCCATTTTCAATGGGGTGATATTACACACACACACACACACACACACACACACACACACACACACACACACACACACAGAGACCAAAAACAATTAAAATAAAATGAAAAATAAATAACATTAAATTCACTAGTTTTCGTGGTCCGCTTGACCAATTAATATCTTTCAATTAGTTAATGTTTTTAGTTGAGATGAAAATGTCAGTGTCACGAGCGGGATTCGAACCCACGACCTTCGGTTAGATATGCCGCTACTCTACCACTTGAGCTATCGTGACCTCTCATTAAAAGAGACATCTCAATTTGACCTTTACTTCGTTAAAAACCTACTTAACTTAGAAATTATTCAATTAATTATTCTTTTCATGTGAGGTCTTGGTTGAGATAAAAATGTAGTGTCACGAGCGGTATTCGAACCCACGACCTTCGGGTTCGAATCCCGCTCGAGACACTTACCTTTTTATCTCAACCAAGACCTTACATGGAAAGAATAATTAATTGAAAGTTGTAACCGGTCAATTGACCACTAAAATGAATTAAAAATTATATTTTTTCGAATTATATTTTTTTTTATATATATATTTTCGTATTAATTTACTTCTTAATTAACTATCTCGATTGCTTTCAAAATCATTAAATGTTAGACAAAAATCACAATAATTAGAAGAAAATATGTTTATCGAACAATATTACAGAGGTCTTTTCTATAATTTTTTCCTTTTGAGTTATTTACGAATTCAATTCTTGTTTATATGTTTATTAGTTACTTAATTTTAACTGTATTTCTTAGACGTTAGAATAAATTTTCCCATAAGGGCATTTATAGATATAAAAGAGAAAAATGAGATGTTTTGATTTTTTTTTAAATTTTTCGTACGGGGGTTCGCAATAGCAGAGGTCACGTTAGGGTGGCGGTGTTTTTGAAAAAGCCATTGCTACCTAGGTACGTCATATTGAAGTACGTCGGATTCGAATGCAGGGGCGCTGGATTCGAACCCGGGACCTTTACCTAACAGTGATGAGCACCGTGTCAACGCATAAACCGTTGCGCCCACCGACTTTTGATGTTTTAGTTGTGAGAATTGCTGGTGTCGAAGAAGTGCCAACCGGTGACAAATCTATTCGGAGTATTAAAGTTAAACCGGTTTGTCTGATCAGACGGAACCGTGGATGTGACAATTTCCATTGTCTGGATCGTGTGGACAAATTCGATCACGTTATTCCCCTCTCCGGATTACAAGAGACGCAAAAATGAACCTTTAATCCAATAGGTTCTTGGTCTAATATTAGATTTATGCGAGGCTCCCCATGGGGTGGCCTAACACCGATATAACTCGGCTTCACCCTCAAATGGCAATGAAAAAAACGCCTATTGAACACGGTGTCTTACCTTCCAGGCTTTTTAAGCCAATCCGGTCCGTTTAATGAAGCGTACCACTCCGTTTCGCTCGTCACGGGGAAAAAATGTACATTTCCAACAACTGGCGTTTATTGACAACTCCATCAATTTCCGTTCAACTTTTAAATTAATTGCTAATAAAGAAGGGTATTCGTGAAAACGACGGGAGGAAATTTTAGAAGCTTCAGTCGGTGACGCAGGAACCCCGGGCGTTTATATGACCTCTACTCTATTGTTCCAAACTACAGTAGTACTACTAATACTAATACCGAAATTTGTTCTTGTTCATATTGATTTTTTTCATTTTCTCTAAGTGAACAATTTTTTGTATAAATTTGGCGTGAAACGTTATGCATATAGGCAAGAATTTTGATCAGGGCACCATACACGATTCGGCCGGCGTGTCATTTATGCCTGACCAGGCGGCCGGTGAAATGAAAACTCAATCGCCCATCCGGCAGAATGTTCAGGCGTAACTGACATGCCTGCAGGATCGTGTATGAGGTCCTACATTTTTGAAATGGTGCGTCACGAATGTATCTACGAACCGTACCTGTTCGTAGATACTTCGTGCCACACCATTTCAATAACTTTAAGATCAAAATGATGGCCGGAACGTTACTGCATAAGTTCCGGAGTCAAAAACGCTTTGTTTAATTTTATAGCCAAAAAAACACGGTTATTTATTTCCATTTTTGCAAATAACTCAGAAACTATTAATGTTTTCTAAAAAAAGTTGCTGTAGTAAAATTAGTAAATATTAAATTTCCTTAAAAACTTTCTAGGCTTGGCACATGGAGAGGAAAACAGTCATAAACAGCTAATACCAAAAAAGTAATCAATACTATGGTTATTTATTTCCATTTTTGCAAATAACTTAGAAACTATTAACGTTTTCTAAAAAAAAGTTGCTGTAGTAAAATTAGTAAATATTAAATTTCCTTAAAAACTTTCTAGGCTTGGCACATGGAGAGGAAAACAGTCATAAACAGCTAATACCAAAAAGTAATCAATACTATGGTTATTTATTTCCATTTTTGCAAATAACTCAGAAACTATTAACATTTTCTAAAAAAAAGTAGCTGAACCAAAATTAGTAGATATTAAATTTCCTTAAAAACTTTTGCAAATAACTATTACATTTTGAATAAAATTAGCAGATAATAAATTTTTCCTTAAAAACTTTCTAGGCTTGACACATGGAGAGGAAAACAGTCATAAACAGCTAATACCAAAAGTAATCAATTCTATAATAAAAAAACTAATTTTTACCTATTTTAATGTCTGCCCAAAAAGACTCTTGCCGCGCCGGCCGAGGGGCGTCCCAAATCCACTAGCGAAATTTTACCCTCTTCGAGGATTTTCGAGGATATTTAATTCTCCATCACAATTTTGTCGTCACTTGGTTTATGAGATATTTAGATGAATTTAATTAATTTAGATGAAAAAGAACCTGTTTTAAAGGAAAGTTTAAGTTAATTTTCTAAGATCACAAAGCCTGCCCGGAAAGTATGGGACCACCCTGTGTACCATCTATGGAAGGAAAAATAGTAAAGACAAAATGCATAAAAACCGAAAGGTTCAGTAAACCAACTCCACGATTGAGGTAGATACACTTTTTTTGTATGTTCGAAGTTATTTAAACGTATTTACGTATTTAAACCGCATACAATACTATATTAACGAGGTCAAATATTTTCACTCGAAAAGCAAAAGGGACGGGCTTTTAATCTAGGGCGGAACGTTGAAAGTTAAATCAAACGTTGCTTTCAATTATTCACTAACCGAAGAAATGAAACAACTCGTGGCTTTTTTCGCGAAAGGTTAAAGGATGAAATGAAACGACTGCATAAAAACATTGGCTGAAAATCAGGAATCCTTTTGTTTTAGTTCTCTCTCTCTCTCTCTCTCTCTCTCCCTCTCTCTCTCTCTCTTTCTACATATATAAGTTATATATATATAAGTTGCGCCATGTTTAAGTTTCAAATTTGTGAGTGATGATTTTAAGTGATACAAATTCGGCTAGAATCATAGCATTGTTGGGCGTTGGAAGAAGTCAAGCGTATGTGACCAGGGTGCTTAACGTTCCCAGCACAACTGTCCGAAGGGTCTTCCATCGCTACCAGGATACTAGAGGTAGCGCTACCAAGAAGGCATGGATCAGGTCACCATTGTGCCACATCTCAGAGATGATCGTTTTATTGTTTCGAATATACTCTGAAATCGACATTCTACCTGCGTTCAGATCAAGCAATGACTTCAACAAGTTACAAATGTTAATAGTCATTGCACTGTAAGGCAAAGACTTTCACAAGGTAGATTACGTGCAAAAAGGCCTGCCTTTGGTCCAGAACTTCTTACAACGCACAGGAACAGCTCAGCAGAATCACAACTAAACACTGGGCTAAAATCTTGTTTTCGGATTGGTCGAGTTTTGTTTGAGATCTGGATGCCGAGAGAGGGTTTTGAAAAGAACAGGAGAGCGATACATCCCCGCAACATTTTCACTTCAGAAAAGCTATGGAGGAGGTGGTGTATGGTTTAGACAGGCATTTCTAAAGAAGGACAAACTTCATTTTCATCGAGGGTTCCCTAACAGCTGCATGATAGATTGACGATGTGTTTTCAGAAGTTGTTCCTTATGTGCGATTAATTGGCAATGGTTTTATTTTAATGCATGACAGTGCCAGGCCCCACATAGCTAGGATAGTTGGACACTACTTGGAACGGGCTTCAATTCAATGGGCAGGTTTTTCTACGGATCCCATAAACTTGACCTTCCTCGAGGGTTCCCTTTCAACCTGTGAATGAACCTAGTTTTCGGACCATCTGTTTCACTATTTGGCACACAAAAATATATGAAATATTATTTACTCGTGCAAATTATGAGGCAATCGAACATTCAGTTTTCATCGATTCTAATAAAAGTAGTAAACTGTGAAATATTAGAAAGTAAGGAAATTGCAATTTTAGAGAAGAGATTTTGCCAATCAGATTTTAATCCTGAGGAGCCAAAAACCAATACACCTGCATCGTAAAAATTATGCCGTTCATGCATTTGTAAGCCAAACTGAAACTTTCATCTCTGATGATGTCAGTGGGTGCAAAGATCAAGAATAATTAAATAGCATGCTTACAAAAGTTCATTAGATATCTGCAGCAGAGAACAGTGGTTCATCATATCTAATAACGTTATTATTAGATAAACAATATAATTACACCTAGCGTACATTTCGAAGAAATGGAAATTGCCATAAGCCATTGCAGATTAATGCCGTGAGGTTGATTATCAACATCATTACTAGGTAAACAGTGATATGGTGTTGAATTTTGTGATGGAATGAACAGTCCTAACTTTGAGAATACTGCGAATGGCAAACTTTATGCAGACCTTTTGAGAGAAATCACTCAAAGCTTTCTTGTTAAGACAGCCGTAACATTGACTGGGACTCAACAACTTATTAAAAAAAACAGAGTTTACTTCACCATAAAATAAAATTATGAATAATGGTTCGATTAATAAAATACTTACTCAACCAAAGAATACTTGTTGTTTTCATGTGATAAGTAAGTTGGTGTCGCCTTTTCAAAAACCATAGATCTTTGAGGTTTTCCTGGCCTCTTTGTCAAACATGTACTCCGAAATCGACATTCTACCGCTGTCTAGATCAAGCAATGACTTCAACAACTTCGAAATGTTAATGTCAGTTTATGCACTGTAAAGTGAAGACTTTCAGAAAGTGGATTAGGCCTGAAACTGGTTCAGAACTTAAGACAAGGGACAGAACAGCTCGGTTACATTTCGCAAGAAATCACATCATTTGGTCTGAGCAAGATTGGACTAAAATCCTATTTGCGGATGAGTCAATGTTTTGTTTGAGATCTCACGACCGAGAGAGGGTCTGAAGAAGAACAGAAGAGCGATATATACTCGCACGTCTTCACTTCGGAGAAGTTATGGAGGTGGTTGTGTTTCTATGGAAGGTCGCACAAACTTGATTTCATCGAGGGTTCCCTAATAGCTGATATTTTGAAGATGTATGTTCCACAGCCCTACATTCAAAACCTCATAAAATCGATGCCGAATGCAAGATGTGATCAACGCAAGAGGAGGTTACTCCGTACTGAATTGAACATTTTCTTCATTAAATCCATTATATTTCGTGGTCCGATTGACCAAATAACATAAATTAATATTTTTATGTAAGGTTTTGGTTGAAATGAAAAAACTATTGTCACGAGCGGGATTCGAACCCACGACCTTCGGCTCAATACGCCGCTGCTCTAACTACTTGACCTATCGTGACTTCGATCCACACGGACAACAACTCCCCATCTATACCTTCCTTTAATTTTTCCTCCTTTTTGCCATTTTTCAAATGTCGTGTAATCAGCATTCGATGCTCGCGACATACGAAGTGGCCATGGAGAGCTTTTAGTGAAGATATGCTTCGTTTTACTTATTAAATCCATTATATTTGGTGGTCCGATTGATCAAATAATTTCTTTCAATTAATTAATCTTTTTATGTAAGGCATTAGTTGAAATGACGTAAAATTAGAAAGGTAGGTTGAATTGGAGAGTTGATATCGAAGTCACGATAGCTCAAGTGGTTGGAGCAGCGGCGGTTGGGCGGAAGGTCGTGGGTTCGAATCCAGCTCGTGACACTAACTTTTTCGTCTCAACCTTACACAAAAAAATAATAATTTTCTTCATTGTTTTACAAAGCAACATTTTTGATAAATTTTTTTAGCTTAATTTAATTTTGTATTATATCTTATATTTTTCTTTAAAAATATCAAGTAAATAACAAAAAATAAAAATGATAATAATTCCAGTATTTGAGTAAAAAAAGGTCACTGTGTTTTATTGAAACTGTGAGACCGACCAAGTTGTTTCTAAACTTATTTATTATATAAATTTTATTATGTAAACTTATTTATATTTATTCTTCTTTTAACTTCGATTTCAAGTGTAATACTTTGAAGCGAATAAAAGTATATTACGCTATTATAAGTAAAAGCAAAAATACGATAATTTCAATTCACAATTAGTTTCAGATATACTTATTAAACGTTGTTTTGTACAGTGATATAGTTCATCAATTTGGCTATTATTTTACAAATTGTGTTTTTAATCGGTTAAAACTGATAAGTATCATATTAATATTTCATTAGAACGTCTTCTGTCCTGTTAAAACAAAAACCAAGCCAAATGTAGTTAAAACTATTTTTCCAATAACAATAAAATCATCATTGTTCTGAATCGATTTTGAAACAATTCCTATTACTGAAGTGAAGATAAAAAGCCACAAACTATAGGAAACGTCGAACGGTTGCAAATATATTTTAACCATATATTGCAAATATATCGTTTGCGAACCGTTTGCTATATTATAAACATCCTACTTAATCTCTGTAATAGGATACTGACGGATGCTGGGCGTAATTGATCGATCACCTTCGAACCAAGCAGATGATATTATTACTATGATGATTTTGATTAATAGTCTAATAACATTGCGTACTTGTCCTATTAGTCGATAATTTAAACAATAGTTTTTTTATTGACAGGTTGACGATCGAAATATGTACAGCCGAGGATTTTTGTACAGGACCTCTTGTTTTCCAGACATTTTATTAGACTATACGGTCTAATTAAGCAGGAATGAAAACATGCACTGTCTAAATCTGCTTAGTTACTGGAATAATCGTTAAAACTATTGCTTACTAACGCTGCCACTTTTAAGTTAATAATTTTATATTCAAAAAATCAAGATCAATCTGAAAAAAAAAGAAAAACATTCAGTTTCCTCATCAAGCTTTCGATGAATATCCTTCATTAAGATTTTGAAACTATATATTATCAATAATTCTCAATTCGAATATAAACATGTACTTACAATATGAAACTTATGGTTTCAAACATAATGTATTTTAGTCCATATTTGTTTAGTGATCATAATTGACCATATTAATTATTCTTTTTACCTAAGGTTTTTCGTTGAGATGAAAAGTAGTGTCACGACGGGGATTCGAACCCACGACCTTCCACTTGAATTTTTGTCACTTCGATCCCCACCTACCTTCAACCGTTCGAATTGAAAAAATGGCAAAAAGCGGGAATATTCGGACGGTTACAGGTTGAGATGGGAAGTCCGAGGGGATCGAAGTCACGAAAGCTCTACTGGTTAGAGCATCGGCGTATTGAGCTGAAGGTGTGGGATCGAATCCCGCTCTTGACACTAATTTTTCATCTCAACCAAAAATCTTAGCGACCTTAATGACCTTTTAGTGTTAATACATTCCGTTGTTTATGATTATAAATGCTGAAATATCGTTGTTTTGCTTCTGACCTGACCTATGCAACTTTTATTTTGTCTTATTCGTTGTTTTGGTCTATGTTATGGCCTTCAAACCTATTGTTTTTCCCACGAGAGTCGATGATAAGTGCTAATGGTATTCTATTGTTTTGCAGATGTGGTTGATCGGCGCACTGTGCGTGTTGGGCGCTGTCGTTTTGGGTTCAGCTACTAGCTACAGTTTGGAGACGAACAGGGTCGGCCAACCCGAAATCGTCCAGCCGCTAGGTTTGCCGACAGACGAAGAAAGCTTCAACCGGCTCTCTCCATTACCCTACTCTAGTGGGACACACCACTTCGTTTCCTCGACTTTTCCAGGTATGGTTGAATGTTGGAGATTTTCCTGTCATAAATTATTTATAAATTTCTTGTATAACTATGAATTAGAGCATCAAATAAGAACAACAAACCTGGGGCCGAGACGGATCTCACTCTCAGCTTGTCCATTCCGAGTAGATGGCGCTGCATTAAGCACCAGACCGTGTGCCGCTCGGAAAGTGTAACCCCAGGTGACTGATATGCATCAGCCTGGGTCGTCCCTCTCTGACAGCCAGGCAGCTCTCAGAGCCTTAGCCTCATGCGAGTTGAAGGCAAAGAGGGTTTGGCAAGGAGGCCCTGACGGAAGTCAGCGACACTAATGACCTGACCCGGGCGTAAGTCCCTGGACATTCGGGGCATAGAGGCAACGAAAAGGTTGACATGCTGGCCGAAAAGGGAGCCAACATGGAATCTATGGGCCCAGAACCCTCCCTACTGGGGCCTAACAGCCTGCCACAAAAGAGCATCTTAAAATGGATCCTTAATGAGTCAAAAACCTGGTGGAACAATACTGCAGGTATGAGGCACGCGAAGAGGAAGGATCATCCGCAAAACTTACAAATGAACTACTGGAAGGCAACCTGGTTGGCAAGACTGGTTCGACTCCTGACGGGGCACTGCCACTTAAGAAAGCACATGCAATGGATAGGAGTACAGACAGAAGAAATACTGTACAGATACTGCCAGGAAGAGGAGACCGCAGAACACATTTTATCTTTCTGTGAAGGTAGGTGCAGGTTCTTGCAACTAGGGCAAGAAAAACCACAAGCAAGATCCTACACCAAGGAACCGCTGGCAAAGCTGTGGAGGCTGGTTAATAGCCTGAAGCTGGCCAGTGAGTCGTAATTAGCAGAGGAGCACAATAGATCTATTTAGGTCGAGGTGCAGTAGGCCTTGTGGCCGCCTCTCTTATCCCCCTATCCCTTGTCGTCTCACCGAGCTCCCTAGATAGAGAAGGCGACTCTATCTCCCAGATTATTGGGGCTCCTCCAGCGTAAGAACTACCGGATCCGATCCCGTCGCGGTTTGGTTTAAAGTGGAATTTCTAACCACCCGCTAGAGGAACAATGCCCTCGGAAGGAAACCGTGAACGGTACCCCCGAGCAACAGGTTCACACTAAGTTCCCGCCAGGAGCATTGCCACTAAGCCATTACGAGTCCGTCCATTGCCATGTAGCAGGGCAAGACTTGGAACATTTTCTGCTACCCCGTAGTTCAGATGGTTATGCACCCTCACCCGTCTATGCAGACAGGATCTGGTACCCTAAACCTCGTGTGCCTCTGATAAAGAACCCGCCGTCCCCTGCCGAGATTAATCCAGCTTGTGCTTTAAAGAGGGTTGCCATGTTCACAAGGCTACACCATTATGACCTGCCTGGATACCCCGTTTGCGTCCAAGGGTTGGGAGAGATCCCAAGGAAGTATGCCGAAGGACCTGGATTAATTAATTAATAATTTAAACAGACTAATCCAAAACTGTCATCAAAGAGGCTGGCATTTGTTTCATAGCTAAAGCATGTGGAAAGCACAATGACTGCTGCTGCAAAATAACAAACTTTCGTTTTCAGTACTCGTTGTTATTAGTTTTTTGATGTTATTCATTCTACATTTTTGTTAACTATTAATTTTTCTGAAAGTTCACCGCGGACCCCCGGAAATGGGACCGCGAACCACAGATTGGGAAGCCCCGATTTAGGGTAAACTTGTCATTCCTCAAACCTACAGAAGTTCATTATTCTCAAAAGAAGTTCCTTTCCTTCAAAGATTTTCAATATATTTGATAACTGTGTAAATGAAATATGCCAAAAAGACACATTATTTATTACAGGAATAAGCCATTTTTATTGGCTAATAAAAAGTCTCAAATGTTGAATATTAATTTTATACAACGGTTTTATAAAAAACATGAAAATGTTGGTTACGTTCAAAATTTACATTTAACCTGTTGTTAAAGCAATAATACATACAAGTTAATTTTAAAAAGTTCTTCGCTGTACATAAAAGAAAACTGAACACCTTAGGATAAGTATAAACAATATGCTATTGTTTATAATATAAATTTATTTTTAAAAATGGTGATTACAGTTTGTTTTTCAACGTGAAAATGGGCAAGGAAGGAAGAAGGCTGATGAAATGAAGCAACAACAAACAAATAGTGACGGTATTGGTAAATTAGTTGGTGTCGCTTCCTTTGCTTGACATGGCCTTTTTCTGTTTTTCACGCATCGCGTCAGCGTCCCTTTGTTTTCTCTGCTCCAAGCTTAAGCCGCAGTTTGTCCCTTTTTCGTTAGCTCCTTTCCTTCTCTCCAGTTCTTTCTGTTTCTTCTGGTTCTTCTCCCTCGCCAGGTCCCTTTGGTTCCCACGGGCCATAGTTCACTAAAACAGAAAGTCTCGATGAACCATTTACTTCGATAGATCTTTTAAATATTCGTCCACGCACAATATATAAAATACAGCTTTGTACTGTTCTCTCACCCTTCTCAATTATCAATTCTCATCACTACGAATAATACATCCCCTTTTTTACAAACACACACACTGACACACAAATACACTGGTCATTTTATTTCATAATTTGTCTATAATAATAGTGAGGGCAGGGGGCGTCGGTTATTTAGGCGTTGACACGGCGCTCATCACTCTAAGGTAAAGGTCCAGGGTTCGAATCCAGCGGACACCTTCTTACAATTGGACTTTTTTCCAAAAACACAGGCACCCGGAGGGCTGATATAACCTCTGCTGTTGCGAACCTTCGTAAAAAAAGAAAAAAAAAATAGTAGGAGCATACCAACGAACCACATGAATGCTAAATCGAGAATAAACATCAACTAAATAGATTTTTTAGAAGCAACCTGCCTGAACGTGCTAAAAAATATGACAACAAAAGTCGTGATTTTTTTTGACGTGTTGATCAAAAAACAACAGCCTCTGGTATTGAATATGCGAAATATAATATGTAAAGAATTATTACGTTTATGACACGAAGGAAATAAGGCAAATGTAGTAACTACTTACTAATAAAATCAAAGCCAACGGCAATTTCAGAGCTTATTGGTAAAACCGATCTCATGGCCAAAGCATGTTCTAATGTTATAACCATATGATCCGCTTCAAAACATTCTTGTGCAGAACGAGATTTGTTTTAGTTTAAAAAAAATCAACTCTCATCTTGTGACAAAAAAAATATTTATATATATATCCTTATATCTGTAAGGAACAGGGAGTCAATCTACCTAATATTCAACATTCGGTTTTTTTACGTAAGGTCTTGGTTGAAATGAAAAAGTTAGCGTTACGAGCGGGATTCGAACCCACGACCTTCGGCTCAATACGCCGCTGCTCTAACCGCTTGAGCCATCTGTCATCAATCCACACGGACACCAACTCCCCATCCCAACTTACAACCTTTCGAATTTTCCCTCCTTTTGCCATTTTTCAAATTAGGTTTATTATTCGAGTTGTAAAACAACTGATGCAAATGGCGGATTATGATGTTACTTCGGATTTTCTTCTTTTTGAAATATCACCTTTTCTGATTTATTAAAGCTGAAAAGCCATTTTGACATAATTGGTCCATCTGTATTATTTGCGAGAGACATAGCAATTGATCATATCACGTTGGATTTAGCATTCCTGCGACTAATTATTCACAATGATTTAAATTCCCACTTTCAACCTATAATTCCATTCCGTTAAAAAAAATCCAGACGAGTTAACAAACCAATTAATTAAGCCCCGACCCCTCAGGAGATTAAAGCGTCGAAAACCACCAGTCTGCCAGAGAGAACAAGTGAATAGAATATTGTTTGCAGACAGTAGTGTATGGCTTATGGAGTATCCTAAACGACTGTTATTTTGTTTCACTATTAAAACCAAATAAAACTAGTTTCATCTCTTATCACATACAAGATATAGAGGTAACTTAATGTAAACCAAAATTAAAATATTGTGACAAAATACAAAAACCGAATAAAAACAAATTGAACTCATAGCCTGAAAAGTATAAACATTTTCTGTGAGAAAAGTGAAATACAATTAGCCACATTGAGTTCTTTGATAACCCATTTATTATATCATTATTTTATACATATATTTTACTTTCGGAACGCTTTAGTCGGGAGTGAAAATTATGAAAATTTGAAACTTCTGTAAGCTGCGTGATGCGGCCATGTATAAAATGTAATTGCTCAGATGACAGAAGAAACAAGAGAAGGAATAATTTATTTTTCTTGATAAAAATTGTTCTAGGGAATAGATAATTAATGTATCACTAGAAAGCCAGAGGACTGAATTTCAGACAAGCTTTATTGGTATATTTCAAATTATGTTTTAATTATTTTAATATCTGATATTACCCACAGTCTTTTGTCATAGTCTTTTAGCCAGAAAAAAATATTGAAGGGCAAAATCCAAACAGAAACAATGTAATACATGGAATAAATTGCCTAAGAGAGAACTTTATATTCGCAACATCCAGTTCCCTTGTTATACTTGTGTTGAAAGTCATAATCCGATTCCGAAATGTTCTCCAGACCAGGTCACCCGCCTTTTTTGGATAAACATTTTCTTTCTTGAAATTTATTTGTAAGCAAAAGGACATGAAACTATTTGCGAAATAAAATTTAACTAATTTATCGTGGCATGTAACATATTATGTTGAAAAGAATTCACTCAAATACCACTCTACAAATGATAATTTTATTTGAAAAAAAAAAGAAAAAAGTATTTCTACATTTCTGCCGTGGGGATGCTATTTCACCATCAGCCCCTCCACATTCTCTCTAATAAGTACACTCCCTTAACACACAGAAACACAAAACACATAACAGACATTGTATAAATATTTTCTTTCTTGAAATTATGTAAGCAAAAGGATATGAAACTATTTGCGAAATAAAATTTAACTAATTTATTGTGGCATGTAACATATTATGATGAAAAAAATTCACACTAATAATACTCTACAAATTTTATCTGGAAAAAATTGGGAAGAAAAGTATTGCTAAATTGCTGCCGTTGGGGATGCTATTTCACCATCAGCCCTTTCCCATTCACTCTAATAAATACACTCACTCAAAACACACAAACACAAAACACATAACAAACATTGTATAAATATTTTCTTTCTTGAAATTTATGTAAGCAAAAGGATATGAAACTATTTGCGAAATAAAATTTAACTAATTTATTGTGGCATGTAACATATGTTGAAAAGAATTCACACAAATACCACTATACAAATGATAATTTTATTTGAAAAAAAAAAAAAAAAGTATTTCTACAGTTCTGCCGTGGGGATGCTATTACACCATCAGCCCCTCCACATTCTCTCTAATAAATACACTCACTCATACAAAATACAGAAACACAAAACATTACCAATGCCCATAAAAAGCGGAACAGGGGAATCTGATACTTGCTACCGTCTCCGAGATCCGTTCTTAAATCCGGCGGCATGCCTACACGCTCTCTGTATAGAGCCAAGGTATGACTCTACTCTATTATGTGGGACACATCGAGCAACCTTTCCCTGCATAAGGGGAATCTTCGCGGGCTTTGCAATTCTCCTGTTATTAGTTATACAGTAACTTGTAGAAGAAGTTACGTCAGACGTGCTCATATTTAATTATAAAACGTTTACATCTCATACTTTTTGGGATATAAGAAAATCGGTTTAAATACTAATTATCCATTTATAAATCTAAGAAATGTGTTTACTAAAGAACGAAAAAATATGGCAGCCATATATGCATAACAACATCATCGAAACATAACAAGCATCATTTATACCTTAGCCTCATCTCTTCAGTTTCTGAAATACAGTCTCAGGATCAGGAAAAAACTAGTTGTAATAAACTTTTATAATTTTTCTTTATTTGATTGAAAATTTTTAAAAACCTCTGGGTTTATTGAAAATTGTTTCACCTAATCCTACCATAATAAAAAATATCATGCTCATTTTGATTACAGGATGGCGGAATAAACAACCGTCGGGCGTTTCACATGCAAAAAGTAAGCTACGTATATTGACTTAGCCCTAAAACAAAAGTAGTTCCAAAGCCAAGTTAGAACTTCGAATCCAATTCAAAAAAACAAGAAACTTTTCTCAATAAAATACCTAATTCTTTCAAAACCTATAAAATGATGGATGATACTGACATCTTATCCTTGCGCAGTGCATGGGTTTACAATGTCCCTATAGAATTTCATTATCCCCTAGAAAACATTAATATGTAGAATAGATAGGATGTTATCCTTTTCATTCCTAAATATACATACTCGTTCCAATCCTAATAGTTATTTAACGACTTGGAATTTGCATATCACTGGCGTTACTACCGAAAAAAGGTGATTAATTACAGCAAACGAACTTTTTAAAAACCAAATGCTTATTCAGGACTATCATACTTTCGTGAAAATAAACGTTGAAAACGAGCAACCGATACAATTTCTGTGTGGAAAATTATATTTTTCCATTGTACGCAAGATTATTTAAGGACAATAGGACAAAGTGGAATAGGCCATTTATAGCTCAATTTTGATCTTGAATACTGTACCACTCTGATGCAATAAAACCGTTAAATACGGCGAAAGAAGAAAAGACAATCTCAGATTTGGTGGTCTGCGGGTAGATAAAAGTATCGTTTGATAGTTACTTATCATCCTGGTCCGCCCATCCTCACTGATTTTTTGTTACCCCAAACGCGTTTCGGCATTTCTCCATTTTCAGTGTTTGGGTGATTTTCTGCTGAATTCAACATTTGAACAAAAAGCATCGAGGACAGGCACGTCCGGGTGATAGGTAATAATCGAACCATAATTTTTCAGATTTGTTACAGCGGTGCGGCATAGTTTTCTTTTTCTATACGCAGTACTGGCTCTTGTTTTATTTCAATATTTTAAATCATTTATGATTATATGTTACGCCCCGAAAAGGACGCGTATATAGTCAAACACTTATAGGATCTAGAACATTAAGAAATTATTAATTTACTATGTTCGGAAGAGAATGCTGAAGAACTTGGCCAAATTTTTCTCTTCTCAATTAATTTATATATATATTTATATTATATGGAAGCTAAATAGTAATCATGAACATTTTTGCTTATTTCAATTAATTAATCTTTTTATGTAAAGTGTTGGTTGAGATGGAAAAGTAATTGTTACGAGCGGGATTCGAACCCACGACCTTCCGCTTAATGCGCCGCTGCTCTAACCACTGAGCTATCGTGACTTCACGGAAGTGGTTCGAGCAGCGGCGTATCGAGCCGAAGGTCGTGTGTTCGAATCCCGTTCGTGACACTAATTTTTCATTTCAAGAACATTAAGATATTATTAAGCCAATCTGTTCGGAAGAGAATGCTGAAGAACTTGGCCAAATTTTTCTCTTCTCGATTAATTTATACGTATATTTATATTATATGGAAGCTAAATAGTAATCATGAACATTTTTGCTGATTTCAATTAATTAATCTTTTTATGTAAGGTTTTGGTTAAAATGAAAAATTAGTGTCACGAGCGGGATTCGAACCCACGACCTTCGGCACAATACGGCGCTGCTCTAACCATCTGAGCTATCGTGACTTCGCGGAAGCGGTTAAAGCAGCGACCTAGTGAGCCGAAGGTCGTGGGTTCGAATCCAGCTCGTGACACTTTTTCATTTCAACCAAGACTTACATAAAAATATTAATTAATTGAAAGAAGTAACTTGGTTAATCAGACCACTAAATATAATGGACTTTTACTGATGTCTATGCTGTTAAAAAGTTAGATTGAGTCTGTTTTGAAAAAATGCCTACCGTTCAACTGGGACCTTCTTGGACTGCAAGACGATGGAAG
Organism: Cimex lectularius; assembly: GCF_000648675.2. Lineage (NCBI taxonomy): Eukaryota > Metazoa > Arthropoda > Insecta > Hemiptera > Cimicidae > Cimex > Cimex lectularius. Next base: position 677,313 of record NW_019392711.1, read on the forward strand.
CGTCAGCTTTGGAATTGACCTCTGATGAAGTAGGGATTGTATGTAAAGGTTGTCCTTTTCGTGAATTCAAGAGCCTTCTTTCCGAATCCTCATTGGCGTCGCTGTTGTCATCATTGATAACGTTTTTAGATAAATCATTTTCTCGATATTGATGACATTCATATTTTCCCATTGAAGCTTTTTATACAAATAGTATCGTAAAAACATTTCTTTGTACTGACTGATTGTAGAAATTAGATGAAACACTATATTTTGGGCCACGATCTTCCTCCAATGACAAACGTCTCTAGTGTTAGCGAGCCAAAAACACAAAAAATCTTTGCCCAAGAATTTTTTCAATTTTTAGATCCAGATTTCTATTCCACCATAGGAAGTATAAAGCACTAACGTAAGATTTCTCTATGTCTAAAAACGGATCTAACATACCAACCCAGCGAAGATAGGCAAACTAAAATTATCGGCAACGATTTCACTAACTAATGAATTTATTTCTATTACAGAAATCGACTCTCGAGGTTTTCATGAAAGCGTTTTCGATGGGATCGGCGACTATCTTCCATCAAGGCCTAGCGATTATTTCAAATATCTGTACAAGTAAGTAGAAACAACGAGAAAACATATCAATTAGGCAATTTACATAAGCCAGGTTTTCCTTGGGATCTTATACAGCGTGCTCGGCTACTCGTGTTACAAACTTTGCCGGTAGATTCTACATTCAAAATGGAACCAGAAAGTACTAATTAATGGCTCGAATCTCAACAGTTTCGGAGTTATTCCCCTTTTTTTCTGATTTTTTAAGATTTGACGACGTTGTTTCAAATAAATAACGATAACTCCAAAACTAAAAAGTATTGGGCAAATTCATTGATACTATTGAAAACTACGTTAAATTTCCAATAACATGTGATCAATACTAAACTTGTAAACGTTGGTGAAATAAACGTTTTAGTAGCCATAACTTTGAAAAATACTTTTTTTTTTTCAAAGTTGAAAAACTTTCTATGGTGATTCTTAACTTTCCAAACCTAGAGATCAGCAAATTTCAGAAAACGTACTTCATTTAATATCCTTTTAGTGGTGTAATATCTTTTTTAATTACTTTTTTCAAAGATAAAGAAACTAATGAAGGAAAGGAAAAACCGTGGTTGACGGATTGGTAAGTTGGAAAGATTAAAAAAAAATATTTTTATTACTGTTAATCTTTCCACCTTACCAATCCGTCAACCACGATTTTTTCCTTTCATTCATCAATTTCCGCATCTTTGACAAAAGTAATTAAAAAAGCAATTAGACCATTAAAAAGGACATTAAATTGAGTACGTTTTCTGAAAATTGCTGGTCTGTAGGTTTGGACATAGTAGTTTAGAATCATCATAGTAAGTAAGCAATTAAGTTAAAAAAGTATTATTTTTTAATCTTTCCACCTTACCAATCCGTCAACCAAGGTTTTTTCCTTTCCTTCATTAATTTCTTTGTCTTTGATAAAAGTAATCAAAAAAGCAATTACACCACTAAAAAAGATATCAAATGGAGTACGTTTTCTGATATTTGCTGGTCTCTATGTTTGTAGATAGTAGTTTAGAATCACCATAGTAAGTTTTTTAACTTTGAAAAAAAAATTATATTTCAAAGTTATGACTTCTAAAACGCTTATTGGAAATTTAACCGTAGTTTTCAATGGAATCAACGGATTTGTCCAAAACCTTTTATTTTTTGGGTTATCATCAACTCGTCAAATCTTGAAAAATCAGAACAAAAGGGAATAACTCCGAAACTGTCGAGATTCGGACTATAATTAATTAGGACTTTTTGGTTCCATTTTGAATGTAGAATCTACTGGCAATGTTTGAACACGAGTAGCTGAATCCCTGTATATAACAAAACATAAAAATAATAATATGCCTTTTTAATAGTTTATATATTATTCCTGCTTTATATTATAGTGCCAGCGAAATTGCTTTTAGAAAGTATATTGATATATATCGACTAATATGGGTCGGTATTTTATCCACTTGGAGGCTATTTTAAATAAAATTTACTTTTTATGTTTTTACGTATGCGTGTATTATGATTTTTTCCCAAACAGAGACTTTTTTGTCAGATTGTCCACAACGCTAATTTCCGATGTTGCCATCGTTCCTTTTTATTTCCTTCCAGAAGAGCTTTCAATCCCGCGTTTGCGGGATAAGTGGGAGGGTGAAGGAGTGAGGCTGAGGAAATGACCTGTCTGGGAGATAAGGCCCCCCAAGACGATTGTATCCGAGACAAATATTCAGTCATAATTACTAACCGGACAATTGTTAATAAACTAACGGTGATTTTAGCAGAACTAATACAGAAAATGTATTACAATAAGTTTTCTGTTGGAAAAAAAACCATCACTTTCATTTTGTATGAAAAACCAGTCTGACGTATAAGTACACAATGCGATTTTTATGTGCACGTGTACGTACGGTGTAACGCATTGTGCCTACTATTAAATCGGAAAATTAAATTAAAAATGATATTTAATTGGTTAAGTTATATTTATATCCTGAGCCAGAAAAAATAATAGTACAATAAATGTAGCATACTGATCTTCTAGCTTGAAAACGTCAGTATTAGCTGGTGATCATAACGTATAAAAAGCAGTTTAAAAAAAAGATTAGACAATAATGGTAAACAAGGAGTTACAAAATATCTCTAGCAATGGCAAGTTATACTATTAAAATTTTCTTTTTTTTTAGGACTGGGGAAGAGAACGGTTATAGAGGGTTGTACAGAAAGAAGAGGTCTCTTCAGTCGAAGTCTAAAGTCGGCAAAACTGAAAGTAGAAGTGAAGAATCTGAAAATGAAAAACAGCTGGAAAATAGGCAGTCTAACACGGAAAAAAGAAGCCTGGGCGGGAGGTATGTTCGAGGGATGGAAATGGGTTCATCGGGATTTCATGGCGACACTTTTAATTCTGGTTTTGGTGATTTTATGACGATGAGAAAAAGAAAGGTTGGAGCCTATAAAGGAAATGCAGATTTGACAAGACAAATAATGATGCAGATCAGAAAGAAGGCGTTGGATAACCAGGCTGTCCTTGGCGCTACATATAAAGGAGGTTTCGGAGATTTCTACGGGGCAAAAAAATCCAGCAAGGGTTTGAACCAGCGGGAATCTGGTTTGATGAGCTTCGATGGAGAAACTGGAGAAGAAAACACAATGAAAAAAAGAAGGCCCGAAATGGATTCAATGGGGTTCCATGGGGACACTTTTGGCAATGGTTTCGGAGAATTTGATACAATGAAAAAAAGAAGACCCGAAATGGATTCGATGGGCTTCCATGGAGACACCTTTGGCAATGGTTTCGGAGAATTTGATACAATGAAGAAAAGAAGACCGGAAATGGATTCAATGGGTTTCCATGGGGACACTTTTGGCAACGGTTTCGGAGAATTTGATACAATGAAGAAACGAAGACCAGAAATGGATTCAATGGGCTTCCATGGGGACACCTTTGGCAACGGCTTCGGAGAATTTGATACAATGAAGAAAAGAAGACCGGAAATGGATTCAATGGGATTTCATGGCGATACGTTTGGAGGTGGTTTTGGCGAATTCGAGACCATGAAGAAGAGGAGGCCTGAAATGGATTCAATGGGCTTCCACGGGGACACTTTTGGCAATGGTTTCGGAGAATTTGATACAATGAAACGTTCACACGAAAAAGATTACCATTAAAATTTATCTAGATTTTATTATGTAAATAATTCCATCCTCGTATATTGTTTAAGTGATTTTTCTCGAAATTTAATATCAAAAGAATTAATCGATACTTATTATATGGTATTCGAAATCTTACATATCTGCATGTATCGAGATATTATAAAATAATATAAAGTACAAATGAAGCATAAAAAGAAATGAATGAACTCGTTGTGTTGAAATTTTTTCAAATAATTTAATTTGATCACAAAGATTATTATCCATATTATTTTATTTGATAAATTATAAACTATGGACTTTAGAAATTGGTTTTAATTAATTTTTGTCTTTATAATTATATCAACAAATTCTTGAAAAATTCACTACGAAAAAATAAAAAATTGTAGCGGTTGTAATTTCCCATAGCCCCCTATTTATCCCACCGACAAACATACAATACATAAGAAAAAAACATCGGTGCAAAATCTACTACTAATACAAACTCTACATTATTTATTTTAATGTTTACAAAAGGAGGTTTTATTTCAAATATTAAACTCCAAATCACTATATTTGTTTACAATTTGTTAATATAATTTTAAATCGTTTGATTTCTGTTGTTATGCCCTCTGGTCAGTCAATTGCTGAAAAAAAATCCAAAAATAAAAGATACTTTGATTAAATAATTTTTTCCCTAAAATAGTGCCTGGGTGATTTAAAAAACAAAATTTCTGTTTTAAGACAACATAAAACAATAATGGATCGCCAACTGGTTAACCTTAATTGGCCAAAACATCCACAATACTTAAACCAATAGTAAGTCAAGTCTAAGGTAAGTCATACATGCTTACGACGAACATCAGTTGAAAATACGTGAAGTCCCCTTCCAAGAAGCACAATCTATATCAAATGAAGTAACAGGCGTAAGTAATTTAATTACAGTTTATTAAGTCGTTGCCACACGAGCTCAAAAGAGGTGGTAATTAAAAATATTAAGGAGTAGAGAAAATGTTAAAAGCTCAGGACGAGCTAGGAAAAAAGAGTGGAAACAAAAGCAATTAGCATAGCATAAATATTTCAAAGACCAAAAGGTCACGAGGTAAGGCCTTGCTCAACGACATCTATGGAAATAGTTTCAAAAGCTTAATTTACAAGCTTTTGATAGGCAGACGGGAGGACGTGGTTCTTCATATATGAATCTGTCGTTGAACAGACTTATGCTAATGTGACCTATGAACCTTAATAGTCTATGGACTAGTATGTGTACCTCAAAGCCTGAATTTATGCCCTGGTTTAATTAATGGATCGAGAAGTGCTACCCGACTACAACTTTTCTGAATCAGTTACAGGACAAAAGTGGTAAAAAAATAGCGCATTCTTAGATTTGTCAGATGCCAGTTAGAAAAGAAACGAAGGTTAAAATACAGTCAAGGCCGGTTCTACCAGCAGACACAATATATTCTATAATTGCATATCCTCATTGCTTAAGGGAGAGTAGTTGCTGAAATTACCAACTCATTGAGTGAAATAACGAGGCTCCAAATAATTTAGCTCTTCAACGAGGCGATCTGAATCCTTTTGAAGTTTAATGTTTGCCATCCTAATGTTCAAGCCCTTTTTTGATTTGCTGTGGACTTTTTTTTTAATTTTCAAAACTATTTTGTCAATTTTAATTTGTCAATATAGTAAGTATTAAAATTCTGGTGGAAAATCACGCCATGTCAACACTTATTACATGAACTTCATTAACAACTGATTAATTAATTTAACTGCGGAGACGAAGGATTAAAATTTGCAACTGCTGAATCGACAGGATTACTCTGAATTGAAATAGTGCACATAGCAGATCTACAACAGTTTTTCGGTCTTATCTGTTTTAATGAATCGTGCATTGTTGAATTTTAAAGAGCGAGAAGCAAGACAATCTTCTGGGGTCGTTCAGCAAGCCTAGGGATCCGAATATTTTATGTACCCGGGACAAGCATAGCAGGGTTGGACGAAAGTATATTGAAATTCAACGTGTGCTTTTTGTAGGATAACACTCCTTTGGGACACTTTTTTCCACTGTAGAGTAATACCATAATTTAACCTCATTCCCGTAGGATCGGCACTTCCAAATAAGTGAATACCACATACGATCTTTAATATGAAATGATTTATTATAATTATAACACAATTCGTGAAATCAAACAACAAAGTTTAATTGTTATTATTACCAGTTGTCAATTGTAACTGTTTAATTTACGATTTAATAAAATACAAAATGTTTAGTTGTTTGTTGTTACATATAGCCTATAAAAATACAATGACAGTCAAAAAATTCCGCCCACTTGTATATATCTTGTTTTGTATATATTTGTATATATTAATCAAAATTTCGCGGTTTTAAAGTTTAATAATTGAGTCTTTGTCTAAATAAAGTAAAAAAAAGAAATGTAAATTGCTAAAGAAAATGAAAAAAAAAATACGGACAGATTTTGTTTTAGATATTTAATTAACATTTCAATATCGCGTATTTCCTCCCCTTGCCTTTGTCCAAAAAAGCAAAAACAATGTAAATTTGCTAAGGAAAATGAAAAATAAAATTGAAATTTTTTAAAAAAGACGGATAGATAAAATTTGTTTTTATTTTGCTTTAGATTTTGAACATTTCAATATCGCGTATTTCCTCCCCTTGCCTTTGTCCAAAAAAGCAAAAACAATGTAAATTGCTAAGGAAAATGAAAAATAAAATTAAAAATTTTTAAAAAAGACGGATAGATAAAATTTGTTTTAATTTTGTTTTAGATTTTTAATTAACATTTTAATATCGCGTATTTCCTTCTCTTGCCTAAATTGCATCTCGAAGACGTCTCGGTATAGTTTCTACCAGCCTGGAAATGGCTCTTTGCTGGAGGTTTGCCCATTCTCCACGAAGTTCTTTCAAGATCGTGGAGTGTATCAGGCAGTGATGGACGTGTTCTTATTCGTCTTTTGAGGTTATCCCATAAATGTTCGATGGGGTTCAAGTCTGGAGAACGGGCTTACCAGGCTAAGACCATGATATTATGCTGTTGAAGGTACGTTTGAACTATGCGAGCGACATGTGGACGGGCATTTTCGTCCATTCGAATAGGATTGTCGCTGATTTCATCGAGGATAGGCAACGCACGATGTTCCAAAATTTCATCCACGTAGTGAGTGGCCGCCAAAGACTCTCCACGAACAACAACCAAATCTGTGCGACTCTCCATTGAGATTCCCACGCCATCACTGAGCTACGTTGAAAAGGGCTCTGAGAAAAATTACAGGCTTCGTACCTTTCATTTCACATTCTCCACGATCTTTCACGCCCATCTGGAGATCGTAGAGCAAATACACTCATATGTAAGACCTATCGTCCAAAGACCAACGGCTGTCGTCTAGAGCAAATGCGAGCCGTGCAACTCTATGCGTTCTGGTCAATTCTGGTCCTCTTGCTAGGCGAAAAGCCATCAGTCCATACTGATTTACTCTTCTTTGAGCAGTGCGTTTAGAAATTTGACACCTCGAACTTCCTGGAGCTGATGAATCGCTCGAACCACGGTTTCACAAAATTCTAAAAGTCAAAAAACGGTCATCCTGCGGTTCTCCTAGGGCGTCTAAAACCGGGCCTTCTATGGTAGGATCCAGTTTCTCGAAAACGTGTAACAGCGTTTCGTCCATCATCAATAAATGCCACACGACGCACAACATCCTCATCACTAAAATGGCATTTTTAAGTTTAAAAATTGAAATTAAGAAAAGAAAAATGAAAACTAGACAGTTGATTGCTTCAGAATTCAAATGAGACTGAATAAACACTTTAAATTCCGTAAAATTAAACATTGAAAAATCATTTATCCATGTTTTGGATTATGGGTTAAGTGTGTTTACCTCTAATTGATATTCCCAAATTAAAACATAGCACAAACAAATATTTATTGAAAAAAAAACAATGAGCCAAATTAAGGGCAGAATTTTCTTCTATTGAGAAAATGAAAAAAATCAATTGGGTGGAATTTTTTGACTGTCAGTGTATATAAATAGATTTAGAGAGTTGGATTGGGACATCGAGAAAGGGCGACCTGCGGCTCATAAACTGATATTAGCAAGTTGTCGGTTTTTCCCCAAGACTCATCAGAAACGAATGGGAAAAGTGTATGAAATCAACAAAATTACTACTAAATAGCTGAATAACTGAATGAGAGAGATGAATAAAAGGGACATAGAGAGAGGAAACTGAGAGAAAGGCAGATGCTCACCCCATCGGAAATAAAGAAATTTGAAATGCATGTCAAAGATGTACTTACTTTCAAAGACCAGTTCATCCAAAGAATTCACACTAAAAATTTGTTTTGACTTTTTAGAAGTAATCGTTTGCCGTTGGCTATAAAAATATCGTAATGTATTGGCTTTTACATCATGAACAAATTTCTATGATTTCATCTACGCTTTATGACAAGTTTTTCACATCAATTGATTTAATTGTGCACGTGGCAAAAGAACTAAAAGTGGGCACAAAGACGAGTTAATGCATGGCCCATTATTTTTACCACTGCAATGACTTTTACTCTAGAAGTGCTTAGCAGTGAAAAATTCACTAATAGAATGTTTCGTCTGAGCATAATAGTTGATTGACTTGTCACACTCGATGGCACTTATCATACTCGAACTGCACTATCTTTTCAATATAGTTTCTTATCATTATTTCAATATAATTTGTTTCTTTCACTGCTATTTTCTCTCCTCCTTGACCTTTTCTCTGTAAAAAAAAAATCAACAGTTCTTGTGAAAATAGTCAATGGGTTTTGTCGGTTAAGGGTGGTCAGCGATATCGAAGAAGTTACCTTCTTAAGAAGTACCCGTTTTTAAGTTCGTACTGGATTTAATACATTGTGAGATGAATGATTTACACAAATGGAAAACCCCAACTTGGTTAATTTGGCGTCAATTCGGTTTTAATTTTGTGCAGTTTTGAAAGTCCGCGAACTTTGAATCGGTTAGCCAATCTTAGTGTATTGGCCAAGAGGGAGAGGAGGCGGATGATATAGAACAGGATGGAATAATGACAAAGAGAGGAAGTAGTGATGATAAAGGCAGGCAGGATACCCCATTGGCTATATTGCCGTGGAACCCGACCTCCTTCTTAATCACTTATCGAGCCTTCACCTATCACCCTTATAAAAATAATATTTGAGGCCTATTTTTGAGGATTCTTGGATTTTAAGAGGATAGATTTGACCCACAGTTTGTGTGTGTTTCTTAAAATTAACAGATCTAGTAAATATAAGAAATATGACGAAATAAGGTACTTCAAAAGTAAAAGAGGTATCAAAACCAAAGATAGAATTCTTACCAGAATAGAATTTTTAAAATAAATCAATATTAGTAGTAGCTATTTATAAAGAAAAAATTAAATATCGTACATATCTCATTTTGTGTATAGTGAAAGTGAATGTATTTATTTGAGTGAATTTGTAGCGTGAGAATGTCGACAGTTGAATATTGAGTATTCCATTGACCCATAATTATTTTGATTATGTGATAAATAAGAAAATTCATAGCATTTGGTAGATAACTCGTTATGTGCTTCCTTTTGTGTATATTCAAAGTGAATGTATTTATTTGAGTGAATGTGTAGTATGAGAGGGTCGATAGTAGAATATTTAGTATTCCTTTCAATTAATTATTCTTTCTATGTAAGGTTTTGCTTGAGATAAAAAAGTCAGTGTCACGAGCGGGATTCGAACCCACAACCTTCGGCTAAATACGCCGCTGCTCTACCACTTGACTAACGTGACTTCGATCCACTCGGACACTAACTTCCCATCCCAACCCAACCTTTCAAATTTTCCCTCCTTTTTGCCATTTTTCAAATGTCGAGTAATCAGGATTCGATTCTCAGCGAAGTTATACTTGTTTTACTTATTAAATATTAATCTATTTATGTTTTAGTGGTCAATTGACTAAGGTACGTTTTTTAATTAATTATTCTTTTTATGTAGGGTCTTGGCTGAGATAAAAAGGTTGAGATGGAGAGTTGGTATACGAGAGGATCGAAGTCAGCTCAAGTGGTAGAGCAGGGTGTTTAGCCGAAGGTCGTGGGTTCGAATCCCGCTCGTGACATTGACTTTTTTATCTCAACCAACACCTTACATAAAAATAATAATTAATTGAAAGAAGTATCTTGGTCAATTGACCACTAAAACATAAATGAATTGAGTATTCCATTGACCCACAACTAAATTAATTATGTGATAAATAAGAAAATTCATAGCATTTGGTAGATATCTCATTTTGTACTTCCTTTTGTGTATATTGAAAGTGAATGTATTTATTTGAGTGAATGTGTAGTGAGAGGGCCGAGAGTTGAATATTGAGTACTCTACAATTATATTAATTATGTGATAAATATGAAAATTCATAGTATTTGGTAGATAACTCATTATGTGTTTCCTTTTGTGTACTTTGAAAATGAATGTATTTATTTGAGTGAATGTGTAGTGTGAGAGGGTCGTTAGTTGCATATTGAGTTAGGGATGGTAAATAAGAAAAGTCATAGCATTTGGTAGATATCTCATTTTGTATTTCCTTTTGTGTATATTGAAACTGAATGTATTTATTTGAGTGAATGTGTACCCATTGACCCACAATTATTTTAATTATGTGATAAATAAGAAAATTCAATAACTTTACAATCTTGACCACTGTGATTATTCAACTAAAGTTCATAATAAAAGAAATAAGTCAGTGTTTTTAATATTTTATTTTTCAACTACTAATAATTTAATAAATGTCTGTTATATACACCTTAGTATTAAGAAAAAACGTGGTCTAAAAAATCTAATGTAGATATATTATCTTGTATGCCATTATTTTAATCACCGAATAATCGTTTGGTCCGTCTAGTCACGTAATTAAGACTGTTTACAAAACATGGTAAGAACGGCATCTGACCATGAAATCACATGGTCAGCAAACAATGATAACAGATTTGGGTTGTCTTCTTTGTAAGTTTAACACATCGAACTATAATTTCGTGATAAGAGCCGATCAATTAATTTGGTATTTAGAAACACTGAATTTATAATTCAAATTAGAACTTCGAATTTAAACTGATGATAAAGCAATTATTATCTATATTATTTAGGTTGATGACTGTCCGAAAAACGCTACGTGGAAAAGACAAATACGTCAACAAAATCAAACACAGAAAATTTATTCCAATTTAGCTTCTGATGTTTGAGACGAATAATAAAACTGTTGACGCATCTGTGGATTTGTGAATAAAGTGAAAATAGTATTTACCTATGCGCCAGCCGCTTTTGGAATGTCCGTTCTAGTTTAGAAAACAAGTAAATGGAGAGGAGACCACTCTGTCTGATAAATATAAATACCGGATAACGGTAGATGGGAAATACCGAAATTTCAAATTGAATAGTATAGCAAATTTTTTGTCATCATAAACCAATTAAAAGCGTCTTATTTAAAATTAATATTTAAAAACAACACATACATATTATAATAACAACACAGCAAATCTTTAAAATATTGAATTACTTTAATTTTATGTGCTTATATTCATAAATACTTTACTTATAATAACGTCTGGTACCAACAACATGAGACATGAATCGTCTGCCCCTTGTGATGAGGAATAATATCTCTCGAAAAAATTGCTGCAGAAAAAAACTCAAATAGCATTAATCCAATTATGAGAAACCACAACATTCCACTTATATATTAACAACATCGGAGATGAATCGTTTGCCACTTGTGATAAGGAATATTATTTATCGAAAAAAATGCTGCAGAAAGAAAATCAAATAGCATGGTGCCAACATGTATTGACTTATGTACTAACAACATGAGACAAGAATCGTCTGCCTCTTGTGATGAGGAATAATATCTCTCGAAAAAATTGCTGCAGAAAAAACTCAAATAGCATTAATCCAATTATAAGAAACCACAACATTCCACTTATATATTAACAACATCAGAGATGAATCGTTTGCATCTTGTGATGAGGAATATTATTTCTCGAAAAAATTTCTCAAAAAAAAACACACCAAATAACATTAAACCAATGTTGATAAACTGCTCATTCGACTAAATCGACTTTGTTTCCACAACGAAAACGTAACTGAAATAACAACATTCCATTGGGGTGGAATGTATTAAATAATGCATCTGAGTTATTCTTCAGTACTTTTGAAACAATTGCTCGAATACAAACAATAAACTTTTTTTTTTAATTTTTTTTTATTGGCCTTATGATCGATCTTTGCATATTAGCCATGACGAATTCTTGTATATGTTGTTAAAATTGGGGGTTATCGGGAAAAAAGGGCCAGAGGCGACGGTGGGAATCGAACCCACGACCGCGGCGTGAGAGTCTCTCATGCTAACCACTCGGCTACCGCGGTCCCTACAATAAACTTAAAATTGGCCAAAAAATGATTCAATTTGAATAAAAGATTAAAGCAACTCGCTAAAAATCTAATAATTGTGCAATTAACAAATCAGCGTGTATGGAAGGAAATTACAAACTCTGACTTTGCAAAGGAATGAATTTTTTTAATTTATTGGATAACTGGTAGTGGGAAAACTAATTGTAAGACTTTTCCACCAATATCACCACAAAATGCGCTTTACGGATTAATTTCGATAATTCTACTGACCTTGGGTGTTTTTCCTAGAAAACGGGTGTCTCCAAACCGTATCCGTTCACAATCATGACAATATAACCGAACTACTAATAAAGCCTTCCGGTCAGATCGAAACTCACACACAGGCTAATAGACAAACAGTCTCCTCTAATCGTAAAAGGTGGTGACGATTCCAAATTTGGCAGCATCCTGGATACCGTTTTGAATTGGAAAAATAAAAAAACCTCCATCGCAGCGGTTGATCGCCAGCGTTAGACGAATGGATCCATAAATCATTGACCCCTCTATTCTTTATTATGTACGTTTAAAAAAAAGTAGAGGGGTGATCCGCGTGGGGGCACACAATCTCTCAGAAGACATTTCAGTCTGAACCGGAGTTGTCACCTCTGTTGGTCACCGCCACCCCGTGCTCTGCGGGTAAGTCAAGCCTTCATCGATAACATACCATCTCTTAAAAAGCATTCGACAGGAATTAAGTGACTTTTATATCTTTTTTCATCTCACACTTTATGGTCTTGCCAATTCGGTCCTAACATTCATTCTCGGAAACGCCTTTCAGTTAAATAGGCGCTTATCGCTTTTAAGTATGTAATATTAAGTTACAGTAGTCAAACCCGAAGTAATTACATATTACAAAACTAGGAATACAAATCAAACGTTATAATTTAAATGCAATCTTTTGGAAACAACTTATTTTTCTAACTGAACTGATTTCTGCCGAACAGTCAGAATTTTTATAATTAAAAAATGATAAATTTTTTTTTTTCATAGTGAATCGTGCGTGTGACAATTTTGATTGAATCAGTGTACGATAGCTGTTAAAACCAAGCCAAGATATGTGGAAAAGGAAGGGAAGTAGAGATAATTTTTCCAATATAAATTGGTGAAGTTTTAACGAAAAATAAACCAAAAATATATTATATGAGAATTGAGAGGCTTTTAAGTTTACAAACAGTAGTTAATTTTGCACTTGACAAAAAGAAAAGCATATCATTTTCTTTCACATTCTTTTATAATCTGGAAACTCACCATAAGGGATGAAATAATTGTATCTTAAAAAAATACAATTGGGAAATTTCTATGTTAACTTAATAGTACAATTAGTAATAGAGTTAAAAGTGTTTATTCTTCAGTATTAAATCAATCTTATTTTTGGATATTTACACCGGGTAAAAATCATTAGAGCCGCGTGTAGAAATCCGTTTATCCGGACTTGAAGGGACCGGGACTTGTCCGGATGATCGAGAGTCCGGATAATCCGAAAATTTGCGATTTTATTTTAGTATCGTGTCATAAAAACGGAAAAAACATACGAAAGTGAACACTTTCCATTCATATATCATGTAACATTTAAACTAATAGATAGGTTTTATTAGTTAACTGTCACTAATCACCACTCACACGTTTTTATTAGTTTTATTTTTGTGTAAGTCCTGACACGCGTTTCTCGAAAAATTTACACGTAAAAAATACCTAATAAAAATATACGTAATAAAAAAACCTTTTCAATGGAAGCCAGCATACGAACAACACGAGACAACAATTTCGAGTCTTTTAAAATAGTATACACCTTTTCTTATTTATTTATTTATTTTTTTAATAAAAACGTGCCTCTTCGATCGTCTGACTGGTGGAAGGGCGATTTGGTGGCCTTTACGAATTTCGAACGACGAATTAAAAGGTCCCATAGTTGAATTTTTCAATTTTTAATTTTAAAAAATTAGGGGGTGTCGGTGGCCGCAACGGTTTAGGCGTTGGCACGGCGCTCATCACTGTAAGGTAAAGGTCCCGGGTTCGAATCCAGCGGCCCTGCATTCGTACCCGACATACTTACAAATGGGCTTTTTTTTTTCAAAAAACACCGGCACCCTAAGGGTTTATATGACCTCTGCTGTTGCGAACCCTCGTTAAAAAAAAAAAAATAAATAAATTTAAAAAAATTATAGTGATTTAGTGATCATTAATTAATAATTATTTGGAGATCGTGGGACTACCACTACACACTACTATACCAAACCGCATCTCACGACCTCCAAATAAGTTATAAAAAATATTTTAACAAACGGCTCCGTATAAACGGGTTTTCCACTGTATTACAACTTTATAACATGTATTATTTTAGGGGAGGCGGTGTAGCAGAGGGATAACAGGATGAAGAAAATGTTCATACGACACCTTCTTATAAGGCGACGTCCTGAAAGGTAATCTATCAAAACTTTTAAATTTCAACGACCTGAAAAAAATCTAAATATATTTTAAAAATTGTTTATTAGCAAAATAGTTCAGTCATCAATTTTACAATTTATAAAATGGCATAATTTAGTAATGGAATAAAATCATAACGACTAGAATTCTTTTGACACTATTTGAAGGATTATCCTGAGGTGGTTTAATGCGCCTAAATAACAGGATAAACACTAATTTTTTTACGATTTGCACTCTTGTTCAAAAATTAGGACCATGACATGAATCAGATATCTGCAATTGGTGTGTAAAAGCTGAGAAGAGGTACTAAATTAATAACAATGGCATGACAAAGAAATTTAAGTTTTGCTATGAACAAATATTTTTTAATTAGCAATATAATAATTATAATAATTGTTTATGTTTAACTAGAATTGGTATGGAGAATCTAACTTTTTTATATATAAATACGAAAGGACAGACAAGTGTAAATAGAAACGAGATTGTTTTTAAAAAAAATACATATAATGATTATAAACGTATTTGGTACTCTTCAAATTCCAGTTTTTCATCTTTTGCGAATGCAGTGGAATTTAAATTAATAGTTTGTTAAATCAATTATATTTAGTGGTTCATTGACCGAATTCTACTCTTTCAATTAATTAATCTTTTTATGTAAGTCTGGTGTGACGTAGGTTTTAGAACAACATTTTCTTCATCATGCCAACGTTTCGATCTTTATTGCGATCATCTTCAGGGCTCAAAGTGTTTGTTTTTCACGTAGATGTGTCATTATTGTGTGTCGTGTTGAGAGTATCCTCACGAATGACATGATTACACGGAAAACAAACACTTTGAGCCCTGAAGATGATCTCAATAAAGGTCGAAACGTTGGCACGATAAAGAAAATGTTTTTCTAAAATCTACGTCACACCAAACCGATCTCGATCTCCAAATTACTTGGAGATTTAATCATTGGCTAACGGTCACTAAACACCACACATTTTTATGTAAGGTTTTGTTAGAAATGAAAAAGTAGCTAGTGCCACGAGCGGGATTAAATTAATAGGTCAAAAATATATCAAAAATATATGCAATACAAGCGCTATCGCTGTATTCTAGGATGGCGAAAGTTGAGATTTTAATTGTATACAAATTTAATGTGTATTGGAGTATAGGTCAACCGAAATCTGTCTTAACGTAGATCGTATAATTACGGGTTTAAGAAGGGACTTTACGAATGAAATCTATTAATGTTGCAGAGATTCAATTATATCGTATCTTTATTTATATAGAGAAAGCGAGCCTATGAAAACTAGGGACCTCGATACAGGAATAGAATACTGTTGGCTTATAATCAACTAAATAGTATTCGAGACAACTAGGCCGTTTCTTTGTCATTATCGAGAAAAAAAACATTCACATTAAAAATTAAAAATTTCAATGACGTGAAATCTGGCAAAAGAAAAAAGAAATTAGTGTGCTCAAACCGGTTTACCTGCTTTTAATAACATTTGATTATAAAAAGCAAAAAATATATAAGTACACATTCTTTCAAGATAGTAATTTCTAATGACAAGAAATGTTTATTTATCACATTTACATGATTAAATCACTAGAATAATGAGCAAACAGTAATGAAAAGAGATCCATTAATTAATTGAGAAATTTATACTTATTTCATCAATTTAAAAATCCGAGATTGAAAACGTCAGAATCGTCTATGATTTCGGCAATTTCTGGTCGAATGTATTTTTTGTTTAAATAAAATCTCTGTATCAATTTAATCCAAACGTGGAGATTGAAAATGTCGTTGACGAAATTGTGTCGTTTAATCGAAGGCGGGTCGAAACGGGCTTTTTCACATTTACAACTTTTGCACTTCAGGAAAATGTCAAGCCACTCAATTGGTACGTAGATGTAACGAGGGAGAACGTCTCGAAAACTATTTCCTTCTATGTGATAGATCAACTCGTAGGAGATGTCGGAGAAGTTGGCGTCCCAGACGTAGCAGGTGTACTTGTCGTAAAGCCTCTCTTTGAAGACACAATGCAATTTTATAATGTTGTTTATATAAATCTGTCTGCATTTGAGCTCGAGAGGAAGTTTAGGGGGGTACAACACTCCGGTGTAAGTTTCGACAAAATATTTCATGCTGAGACCGAGATCTCCCAGAACACTATGCCAGTTACCTTCCTTCCAGTTCTTCCTAAACTGGAGGATGGCCTTGACGTCCGCCTTCCGGATGTCCGCCTGGGTCCTCGCATTTTCGTACTCGATGTCGTGCAATTTGGCTATTCTGTCGTCCTCGTCCACCGGGTCGCCGCTGTCGATTTTGTTCCCGGGGCCGATGTACCTGTGGAACGGTAAAACCGGCATTTGCTGGTAAACACTCTCGGCGGACGAGAGAAAAAAATTAATATAAAATTTGTTAACTGATTTCTCTGATGGATCGACAACGACTGAAAGTTTTTTTCATGTCAAGGACGACGTCGACTATATCAAGGAGTGGGGCGTCCAGTCAAGAAACTGGTTATTTTTGTTCAGTTTTAAAGATAATGTGTATCTTCTTATTCTTTCATATACTTGATTATAACGCACAACAAGAAATGATATACACGTGTGAATATTTTCAAAATTAATTTAATTTTTTTGAAGTTCAACATAACTCGCATCACGCAAGCGTTTATTTCACTGCAGACTTGGGTTATCTGCCTGATGATAATTCTCAGCCAGATCACATAACACATTATATTAAAAATAATTTAAGCGAGTTAACAAATAATAAGTGAAGTTAAAAAAGTAACGAGCATTAGCGCATTGAATGTTTTACTCGTTATTCCAATTAAAACGTCTCAGAGCTATTTCAAGTCGCAAGTTGTAGCTGCATGCTGCATTAGTAGATTTTTTTTTTTTCCTTTGGAAATATTGCCATATGATTTTTTTTTAAAGTATTATCTTCATTAGTTTAGTAGGTTTTTTCTCTCTTCTCCCAGACCTTAAAAAGAAATGCTAATTGATTTAATTGATTACATTTGAAAATCTTTTTTTCCTTTGGAAATATTGCCATATGATTTTGTTAAAAAATTTTCTCTTCATTAGTTTAGCAGGTTTTTCTCTCTTCTCCCAGACCTCAAAAAGAAATGTTAATTGATTTAAGAAATTTGTAAATCTTTTTTTCCTTGGCTTTTTCCTTTGGAAATATTGCCTTATGATTTTGTTAAAAAAATTTCTCTTCATTAGTTTAGCAGGTTTTTCTCTCTTCTCCCAGACCTTAAAAAGAAATGTTAATTGATTTAAGAAATTTGTAAATCTTTTTTTTTCCTTGGCTTTTTCCTTTGGAAATATAAAAAGAAATGTTAATTGATTTAAGAAATTTGTAAATCTTTTTTTTTCCTTGGCTTTTTCCTTTGGAAATATTGCCGTATGATTTTTTAAAAAGAAATGTTAATTGATTTAAGAAATTTGTAAATCTTTTTTCCTTAGATTTTTCCTTTGGAAATATTTCCTTATGTTTTTTAAAAAGTTTTCTCTTCATTAGTTTAGTAGGTTTTTCTCTCTTCTCCCAGACCTTAAAAAGAAATGTTAATTGATTTAAGAAATTTGTAAATCTTTTTTTTTTCCTTTGGAAATATTGCCGTATGATTTTTTTTAAAAAGTATTAGCTTCATTAGTTTAGTAGGTTTTCTCTCTTCTCCTAGACCTTAAAAAGAAATGTTAATTGATTTAAGAAATTTGTAAATCTTTTTTTCCTTGGCTTATTCCTTTGGAAATATTGCCTTATGATTTTTTTAAAAGTTTTATCTTCATTAGTTTAGTAGGGTTTTTCTCTCTTTTCCCAGGCCTTAAAAATAAATGTTAATTGATTAAGAAATTTGTAAATTAAATCCAAAACCGTCATGATATTATTTGCCACTAGCGTCCAAATATACTGGAGTCACTACAAATCATTCAATAATTGTTTCCTCTGGTTTATTGTACTCTGGACATTCTAGTATTAGACGACTGGGATTTGATGGACTGTCGCATGTTAGGCAGTTGGAGGAAGTGCTTAATCCAATTCCATGCACGTAACTCCCCCACAGGCCATGGTTAGTTTTTATTCTGAAAATAGTAGAATAGAATTCCTTTTGCCTCCCTTCAACCGAAAACCACGATTTTGCTTTAATGCTCGATAGTACTCGCCAGTTGTTGCTGAGCTGTATTCGTTATCCCGTAGATTGGAACACAATTGGTTGAAAAAATTTTTACCGTCTGTTTTAGGAATTTTCATCTGATGGTATACACCAGACAGTGGCCTCCTTCGCCAATGCATCCACTGTTTCGTTATGATGAATACCTGCATGACTTTAACCCAGCATATTATGACATTTTTTCCAGCTTTTTTTAGTTCAAAGATCTTTCGATAAACATCCGCGATGATATAATTATTAACTTTACATCTTGGGGTTACCTAACTTATGCTATCTACAGCGCTTCGAGAGTCCGTTAATATGCAGAATTTAGTTTCATTCCTTTCTTTAATGTATTCAAGCGCTTTAGCCATAGCGGTTAATTTGCTGTGTAAACAGTGATTCGGTTTGGAAGAGCGTACTGTTCTTTATGTTCGCTTTTGTAATCGAAAATAGCGCACCCTAACTTGCCATCCAAGAGTGATCCATCAGTAAAACTTTGCAGGTGGTCTGGATAGTTGTCAGCCATGTCTGCTATTCCATTTCTACTAAGTGTTGAGCGGACTTCGAGAAGTCTTTTAAAAACACTGTCAATGTAGAAAGGCTAATGTGGGGTCTTTTTTTGTTCCAGTACTTGCAGGCTTGAACTTTATTAGTAGATTCTCGTACAAAACAAGTTCGTGGAGGCGCATCCATAAATCTATACCAAGACATCCATGACTTAAAGAAGATGGAGATCCTTGTGAAGCATTACAAAGGAGGGAGCACTGATTATAAACCACATTACGCAACAGTAGTACCAAATTAGTGCATTACATTCAGGAAAGTCGCCAGGCGCGTATATAAACCAAATATAAAAAAAAATCCTAGCACGATTACAATAGTCCACGAGGATCGATCACTAAATTTAAACAGAAGGTCTTTGACTGACATCTTCGTTTTAACTAATTTTTATAATTATACGGTTTGCAACAGAACGTCATGTCAACCCACCGAAGCCGGTATGTTGGGTTTGAATTCAGGGATGCTGGGTTCAAACCTGGGACCTTTACCGGCTAAGGCCACACCGGAGGTGACAAGCTAGGTGCCTAATGACAAGGCGAATCGCTTGGTGAGTCACCCAAGAATACGAACAGTGTAGAATACTCGAGGACGGCCACACTAGCACGTGGATGCATAGCGATTCACCAAGTAAACGAGCGGGTCTGTTTTTTACCTGGCGGGTAGTGATTTCTGATCGTTTCATGGTGGACAAGGTTTTTTAAAAGACCTGCTCTATGGTATTTAAATGATGATCTCCACAAAAATCCTAACTACGCAATTGTCCATACAGCATTTTGAATTCACCTTCCGACATTCTTCGCCGATTAATGTCATGCACCCAACTCCTTGATTTATTCCCTAACAAATCATGTTACAATTTAGTATTTTCGGAAAAAAAGTTTTTTTAGCTAATTTAGAGAGAGACATTTCGGGCACTTCCTTACACAAAGCCCAAAGCACTACTAATTACTAAACGTCCTGGTGTGGCCGTTTGTAACCTGGCGACTCACTTTGCTGCTATGCACCTAGCTTGTCATCTCCGGGGTGGCCTTAGCCGTAACAGTGATGAGCCCGTGTCAAAGTTGCCGCAACCGACACCCCTTAAGATTCTTATGACGAATGTGTCAGGGGAGATGGGGGTTGATGATTGAACAGGAGTTCAAAACCTTGACAAACGCCTTTTTGCTATCAATGAACAATCCCAGCCTATTTTTTTCGTACATGTCTAATATGTTATCAATAATGGTATTAAGTTACTGTGAGCATATATAGTCCATGTTTGCTTAGTGGCCATTATTTTCCATACCGTCACGATAGCTCAAGTGGTTAGAGCAGCGCCGTTTGGCCAAAGGTCGTGGGTTCGAATCTCACTCATGGTACTAATTTTTCATCTCAACCAAAAAACCTTACATAAAAAAAAGAATATTCAATTGGTATATCTATAGTTTCGGCAAGAATCGTTCGAATTCTTTAGGCATGAGGGTAAGGAGGCTAACAAGGCGGTAGGAAGTAAAGATGTCTCGCTTTTTCCCCGGGTTGGAAATCATCACATAACCAGCACACAGCAAAAACATCTTGTACTACAGACTTTATGTTGTTTGTTTCCAGGTCTCGTAAAAAACAAGAAATCAAATGAGTAATCTCTCATATAATTTTATTTCTGTTTCAGTTGCGAGCGAGGATCGTTGCTTAAATCTGCACAAGGAGCAGTTTTCCTATGAGGAAACGTCAAGAAGCCGTTTAATATTGTTTAATTATATATCAACTATTATACGTTATAAACAAATTATTTTAGTCATCCCTACTATAGTCATATTATATTATTATTACTATTGTAAGAACTAGGATTAGTGTGTTAAAATTACAAATAATGTATTGAAAATATGTAAGTAATAATTTTAATTCACATTTAAACTTTGGTGGATGCAAAACGTTATCGGTTGCGGCATGCTCAAGCCAAATACCATCTTTCTACCGCTTCGATAAGTCCTGTATCCTTCACGATTTGTTTTTGTCTCTGTAATCACTAAGTACACCTACCACAACGATGTTATTTGATAAGCTTTATTCATTTTCATAGGTTAAGTTAAATTTTGAACGTATATTACGTTTAAAAGGAATATTTATCTATATTATCTATTATATCCGTATACCTGCATATCCTTATAACCATTTTAATGTATTTTGTAAAAAAAGATCATACATGCTTAAATACATAACTATTACCAAAAGATTTAAACCCTTATTACGTTATAAACCTTTAACATTGTTCAATCATAAGACAAACTAGAAAGTATAAAACCCTATACACTCTAGATAAAAAAAGTTTGTCAAAACTTTGTCCTATGTAGAAAGTGAGAAGGAATGCCAACAGTACATGCAATACTTTGCTTGCTTACCAGTAGGACTTTTAAGTGGGGAACACTTACCCGATGCAACGCTATGCGACGCTACCCGACGCAAATCCAAAGTCCAATATTCCATGAGATTGTATTACCCCCGTGCACATCTGCCGATGCTACTATGCTACGCTACCCGACTCTTCGCTCTGCGATCCCCACTGTCCACATTTTCGTCGGGTAGCATCGAGTACAGTTGAAGACAAAAGAACCGACGAAGAATTTTTATTTCAAACTATTTGTATTACTGTCGTTATATTAATTGCAACATACTTACTTTAATATAAACCAAATTAACCGAGATCAAAAATTCATTAGTTTTTATGTAAAAAAAGTAATAATAATAATAATTTTGATGGTTTGGTAGAAAATTGATCAAAACACCGGAATACCATTTTTTGATATAATGAATTTAACAATTTATTACACTGTTTTGCTCATAAAATTTAACTAACAATTTATTTCATGGTTTTGCTCATAAAATTTAACTAACAATGTATTTCATGGTTTTGCTCATAAAATTTAACTAACAATTTATTTCATGGTTTTGCTCATAAAATTACACTATTTTCGTCGAGTAGCGTCAGAACAGGACACTCATATTTTTTGTAATTTATTTCAAACTATGTGTATGTAATTTTGTCGTTATACTAATTACAACATTCTTATTTTAATGTAAAAGAAATTAAACGAGATCAAAAATTCATGAGTTTTTATTAAAAAATTTTTAATTATGTGTGGAGATTAGTGACCGTTAATCGATAATTATTCAGAAATCGTGAGTGGGCACTCTCAACACGACACGCAAGAATGGCACAATTACACAGAAGACTAACACTTTGAGCCCTGAAGATGATCTCAATAAAGATCGAAACGTTGGCACGATAAAGAAAATGTTTTTCTGAAACCTACATCAAACCTCACGATTTCTGAATAATTATTTTTAATTATGATGGTTAGGAAGAAAATTTATCAAGACACCGGAATAACTTTATTTAAAACAATTAAGTTTAACAAACAATTTATTACATGGTTGTACTTATAAAATTTAACTAACGATTTATTACAAGGTTTTGATCAAAATAGTGCATTAAGGACAAAAGAGGCGTTGCGTTTGTGATAGTAATTATTGTGATACATGCTGTGTGACTGTACGTGGCGTGCGCTTAATGTCGCATAGTGTGCACACCCTACCAAAACGTGACAAGGCGTCGGGTAGCATCGTATAGCGTAGCATCGTATAGCGTAGCATCGTGTAAGTGTGTTCCTCGCTTTAGTCTCCTGTCACGATTTTCGGAAATAACAGGGGTTGTTGACATGAATGTGTAGTGTGAAAAGCCAATGATGCAATATTGAGTACCCATCCGACTCTCATAGTTGTGTAGTTGTCTATAGAGTCATATCGAGTACTCCATCGCTCTACTCAACTGAATGGTATTTATACTGGACGTTAAATTCCAACCAAGATAAACTAGATGCATTATTTAGGAAAGGTTGACAACAATATTTCAATAAATGATAGTGTCCAATACAACAGCACGAACATTTAAATTTTAAATATTATGGTTTCTCCAAATAAAAAAATATTTCCTTGCCCAAGGATAAGAGTAACGGTACGAAAATTTAGTTATCGTCATAGATTAGATACTGGATGCTTTTTTATCTCTAGATATATCCTACACATCTAATTTTCCAGAGTTATAATCTTCTTAGCTGCAATTCATTACTTTAAGTTGTACATATGTTTATATATCATTTGATCGGTTTCTATCTTAGTTAAAATCATTATTTTAGTTTAGTATTAGATAGTAGGCTTTTTGGATAGTAGTTTATTTAGTGCTAGTATTATTCATAATGCAAACCGCAAAGAAAGAAGCGATCAACGATGACAAATGGAGTTGCATGGTCGCTATAATGAGCGAGATAACGGAACCTTACGAGTCTTTCGTCCACTTGTACGAGAGCAACAGTGAGCAGGAACCCCTGGTTATAAATATTTCTCAGAAAATGCTATGGCGTTTTAAGTCCGACGGAAACACGGCAGGATTGCTAAGAGGAAGTCAAAGCGAGGCACATTCAGCTCAGAAGAAAAAAATGTCAGTGAAAAGTGATTCTTTGAAAAAAGGCTCTATAAAAAGAGGATCCGTAAAAAGAGGGTCGGTTAAAAGAGGGTCAGTTAAAAGA
This sequence comes from Cimex lectularius, assembly GCF_000648675.2. Lineage (NCBI taxonomy): Eukaryota > Metazoa > Arthropoda > Insecta > Hemiptera > Cimicidae > Cimex > Cimex lectularius. The sequence continues at coordinate 701,136 of NW_019392711.1, forward strand.
GGGTCGGTTAAAAGAGGGTCGGTTAAAAGAGGGTCGGTTAAAAGAGGATCCATAAAGAGTGGACGAAAAATGTCGGATAAAGATAAGAAACAATTATACGCGAAGACAAAAACCGTGGATCATGCAAAATTGAATAGGTTGAAACAACAAGCTAAGGTGATACGTCAATATATTCTTAAAATAAAAAAAGCTATGCTAGCAAAGATTGCTCGTTACAGAAAAACTGGTATATACGCGAAAGATGAGACTACGTTGAATCCGACTCCTGGGCCACACGTTTTTTTTGTCATAACTGGGTTTGATGAAGCCGAGATCGTTCCCGCTTTGCTCGAGGCCGGTGTACCAGTTATTGCAGGACTTGCGATTGGTACAAATGTGGAGTTAGCTCTGAAAGAAGCAAAATTTGAAGCCGCTATGGAAACTGCCCGGGAAATGAATGAGGGAAAAGATCCTACACAACCGAGACTAAGTAAGAGGAGGAAGAGTTCAGCCAGGAGGCAGAGCGCGGCCAGAAGACAGAGTGCGGCTAGAAGACAGAGTGCGGCCAGAAGACAGAGTGCGGCCAGAAGACAGAGTGCGGCCAGAAGACAGAGTGCGGCAAGGAAGCAGAGTTCAGGGAGGAAAAAGAGTACTAGAAGAGAGAGCACGAAGAAAAGCAGCGGAGAAAGCAAAAAACCTGGTGACACAAAGCAAAGTGGAGGTAGGACGAGTAGCTTAAAGTCATTGGGCGGGAAAAAAACGGAAGTCATTCGGGATTCCCACACTGAGTTTTGGATTAAATTAAATGAAATATTAGAAAGTCCAAAAAGCTTCGATCTGCTCAAGGATTTTGTTGTCATCCCATTAAATCCTCTAGAAATTTTAAAAGAAGAGAGAGAAAGCCGTCAAGGATATAAGTTGGTCAATCAAGTTACTCAAACGCTTTTCTCTTTGGTTGGCGAATTGAGAAATTTTATTCACTACATGAGCTGTGTTCGTGAGGTGAATTTACCTCCACCCGAACCGGAAAGCGTACTTTTCGATACCTACAAAGCAAAGATGAAACATATACCTTTAAATGATGCGTCATTGGAAATAATCCTGTATAGCATGACTTGTGCTGTAGAAGAAGAAATCTCTTCTGAAGAAAGAATATTATATAATTCAAAAATGTATAAACAACACTCGAGCTTACAATCAACGCCTACAGAAACCAGAGAAAAACGATCGGTCTTAAAATTTAATCTTTCGAAAGACGAAAAAGAAGAAAACCAGGATGTCGCATTTTTGTATTCTCCGGTATTGTTAAACCACAAGGATAAGGCACGCATCGAGTTGTTCGATGTGGACATAAAGGGCGTCAACGTGAAAAATGTATACACAAATATTTACAAACATATGCCCTACTGCAACATCTGGAATTACTATAAAGAGCAAGATCCTACGGCTAAAGTAAAAAACGGAAGCCATTTGTACAAGTTGTGGAGATGCGAAGAGATGAGGATGCCATTCGATTTATTTACAATTCATATCCACCAATTAATTATTTTAAAAATGATCACTATGTGTTTAGAAGAAGGAAACTTGACAACACCAATCCCAAACAAGGACAGAACTTCCGCGAACATGATAGAAGCGAACGATATAAAAGGTGACTTGAACAGCTATAAACTAACAAAATTTTTGATTTCTGAGGAAATCCTCAGTCTGTTTGACTATGAGGTTAAAACTAAAAACAATTTTAACAGCGTGTCAGTTGAAGAATTTGACGAGTATATAAATTTACAGGCTCTTCATAGCGCGTTTTGTAATTATAAAAACGCTTATTATGAGCACTATCCTTTAACTGATAAAATAGTATTTTTGTTCGCAAATGATTTTAATTTTAAAGGGCCGACTAAATCTATTTCAAAAGGGCACTTAGAAGTTTCATCTGGATTCAGACAATTTTACATGTTCACCAGGCATGAATATTCTGTTAAAAAATGGCTCCAATCCCAAAAAGAAGCAATAGACAAAATTGATGACCAAACCCAAATTGAATTCATAAAAACACAGAAACTTTACAAATACAAAAACGCAGTGAAAGACGCTGACTTTCTTTCAGAAAAGTTACAAATTCCACTGCCTTTAATCAATAAAAATGCTGAATCGTATTATAAGGACGTTTACGATGTCGACCCGTCCGGAGCGAGAGTAAATGAAGAGACAACCAATTTCACATCATTCGACGGGCCGACTATAGATATAAAGCAAATTAACGATTGCTACGACAGAACAATTATTCTTAATTCTTTCGGAAACAGTGTTGTTTATACGATAAATGTACTACCAACAAACATCAAGCAGCCTCCGCTGTTGTGTGTTGAGTCCAAACACGGTACTAGATTTGTTATACAGCTTGTCACAAAAAGTATTGCGAGTAACGAGTCCAAAATAAACGTTAGAAAACAAAGCGCGAAAAGTGACGGAGGAAGGCGGTTGAGCAGAAAACAGAGCGCAAAAAGTGTCGGAGGAAGGCGATTGAGCAGAAAACAAAGCGCAAAAAAAGACGGAGGAAGGCGATTGAGCAGAAAACAAAGCGCGAAAAGTGACGGAGGAAGGCGATTGAGCAGAAAACAAAGTGCCAAAAGTGACGGAGGAAGGCGATTGAGCAGAAAACAAAGCGCGAAAAGTGACGGAGGAAGGCGAATGAGCGCAAAACAGAACACTACGAGGAGAAGAAGCAGAACGAAGTCCGGTGAACAACATTTATCGAAACCCGTCGATGCAGAGACGCAAGCATATCAAGTATACACTACACTTCCCAACGGTTCTAAAATATCGTTTTTTGAATTCGATGGAAAAACTCAAGTCAAGCAACAGTTCATCTCCGAAGAAGCTTATTACAAACAAGACGTTTACGAATATCAGAGACTCTTCCTAAATAACGGCTCAATAATACTTTACCGACATAACGGCGATACAGTTATTTTTAGCCCAAATTCAACGATATTTAAAGTCGAAGAAGTTAAATGGGTTGAGAAGCAGGCGAATTTGATATCGGAAAGTATGTTGGACACAAGCCTGAGCGTACCGTGCCAAAGTCAAAGTCAATTGATTAGCGGTTTGCCTAGCACAATACAAAGTAGCAGTACAACCATTCTTAAAAGTAAAATGGAGAGTAGTAAATCGGATGACAGTAGGAGACAGAGTAGAAAAAAAAGTGTAAAGCGCAAACAAAGTGCTAAGGGTACGAGGAGACAAAGCAATAAGCAGGGCCGGAGACAAAGTGCCAAAGCTGGTGGTGGCAGGAGACGAAGCAGTGCCAAAGGAGGTGCGCCTAGAAGTACAAAGTCGTCTGTACAATTGGCGTCCAATCGACAGGAGAACGACACTAAATTGTACCTTCAAGTGACTGCCAGTGAAAGATTCGACTATCTGGGCAAATTCTACAAATTTATAAACGAAAACGAGTTGGTGATGAGAAAACACACTCATAGACTAAGAGTGGCCGAAAAACATGGAAAAGAGCTTTACGTTAAAAGAAGCGATGGTACAAACAGCTATTTTAAAGAAGACGGAATTCTCCATGTTAAATACGACGACGGTTCTCTCATCACGTCTATCCCACACCAAAGAACGGAAAGCATGATAACAATAATGGGAAATCAAAGTTCACACGACTTGACCAAGGAACCCAACTCGTCTAACATTAAAAGTGCCAACGAATCTGATCATGGAGAAGATGAAGATTACTTAACTTACGAAAACGAATACATACAAGAACATCCTAAATATGTGAGGGTGTGTCACAGGAGAGGAGGTACATGTGAACTGACGCTGGACAAATCCACGAGCATCATAAAAAATCCGAACGGAAGTTATTTTATAAAACTAGACGACACGACCGTTATGCATATAAACAGAGAATTAATAACTGTCGAATCCCAAAAGACGACTGACGGGTCTAGACCGGAAGGAAAATCCTTCACAAAAATTTTCCCCGAGAACACGAACTCTCAAGAAAAAAAAATTATTATGGAATCAACGGACAGTCTCAGTAGGACGTTCACCGTATTCTCGGACGGATCTCACGAATTTAGCATCTCGGACGCCACGACTGGAGAATTTGACGAAGCCAGATTCAAACAGCTGCTCCATTCGAACAGATATTTCATACTAAAAAGAGACCTGTCCGGTTATGAATTTTTGCCGGACGTTTCGACGTCGCACGACATGGCAAGGGCTGACGAACAAGACGAAAATACAATCGGGGCATCAGATAAGAAGAGTAAACGCGATTTCGAATCCATCGGAGATGTGCCCATCGATCGAGTCCGACCGTCGAAACTCATGCTCGAGACCGACCCATTCACGAAGAACTTCAAGGAAAGACAGCCCACGAGACGGAATTTACGAATGTCGGCGATTCAAAAGTCGATGAGCGAGAGTGAGAACGGTGAAGAAAAGGCCCAACGGTTCCAATGTAAAATAGAAATTAAAAACGAGCATATGTTCTCATGTAGAAAAATGAATCTTTCCCTTCCGTATGAGTACGAAGATAACAAAACCAACATACTCAAGAGATGCGATTTGACGGACATCCTCCCGAAAAACAAACAATGGCTATTTAATCTAGGACCGGAATTTTACAGAACAATGTGTACATATATAGAGGAAAAAACATGCAAAATTTCTGAATCAAATTCCCAGGATACAAAAGAGCCGCTTGCAATTTTGTACAGAAGACAGAAAACTTTGACTCCCGGAGCGCACATTTACTCTCTGTACAAAGAGGCGTACACGAACTACATGCTGTACAACAAAGATATATATACCGCTTACAACAAATATTTTGTAAAGACATATTTCGATACTTACCGGGATGTCCGAGAACGCGAAGCGACTTTAAACGTCAAGTCTTTCATCCGCACGTTCGAACGAGATAGCGGTAGGGGCTTGTTTTCCGCGGGTACACAAAAAGCTCGGTCTTCGTTCGCCAAAGTGAAGAAGACAGGGTGTGCAAGACTCGATCTTCACTGAATGAGAACGAATACGCAGCAGGGAAATGAAAACGATCCGAAACTGAGACACGACGGGCCGTGATGCGACGACTGCTTCGTCAATCGAAGACGCACATCTTACAGCAGACCTTTCTTCGACAAATGCATCACTTTTTACAGATCTTCATTATCAAAACACTCCAGTAATTAAAAGTAACTGCATTAATGACTTTTTTTACAAGCTTATTTTAGCATTACACCGGGTATTTGTATCTAAACGTTAAATTTAAAAACACGAAAAATTAGCAACACCTAGAAATACCGTATGATGATTTTATTTAAAATATGTTAACTTGAAAAGAAGGCAACAATTCAATTTCAACATTATTCATACAATTCAAATATCGTTGCACAGCTGTTCAAGACGGAGAATAAAAATTATAAACATAAAATAATCCGACCGAACCCTTTTTAATTTTTTTTTAAACTCGTAATTTATTGTATTTATTGCTATGAGTACAAAAATATACATTGAGCAATTAGTATAATTATACAAATATGTAAGGAGGCATAGGGAAGAGAAACCAGTCAGTGTTGGAACTCTTTTACTTAATTGGGTGGGCTAAGAAAAAAAAGGACACGAGGACATCGTCGGAGGGTTGTAAGGGTGGGACGTTGAGTAAAGGGTGGGTTAGCGTGAAGGGACAGTTTAAAGTGGAAATTGAGGAAGCGAGTTCGCAGCAGATCCATTACAAATCGGATTTATGGATTGGTGACGTAGAACTTTAGATTGAAAGAATTCGTCGAATGTTGGAGGATTTTGCCGAGAATCACAGACTCCGTAAGTCCAAATAGGTCTGCTGCTTGTTGATTTAGGTCCCAGTAGGTGTCCGAGTATCTATTTTTAAATTTTTCCAGTTTTAATCTTGTATGAGGGTTTCATGTAGGTCTGCTATCTAAGTAAAGCCGTAGCGGACTTGGTTCAATGATGGTATTATTTTGTTGTTAAGTGCACTAGTGGGCAGGTTTGACGTTTGAGTGTAAAACTTAACTTTTTGGCTTTTTCGCTCGTTCAACCTGATCCGCTAGTCGGTTATGAGGTTGAGTAATGCTGGTGGAATGTTAAGTCTGCGCATAGGTTGTCAACTGAGTGTTTGGATGTATGGGTATGTCAGCAGTATAGGTGGTGTAGAGGATTGGGCTAGGACATTCCCTAGTGAAATGTAGCTTTGATTGGCACAATGGTTGAAAAAATTATGCCGATTCTCACTTCAAACCAACGATCCGTGAGGAACTTCAGGATGAGTTAGTAAATAGGAAGGAGGATACGTTTTAACTTGTAAAGTTGGCCAGGGTGCCTACTCGGTAAATTCTCGTTGATCGACAACAAAATCACATCGATTATACAGTCCTTTTTCGATGGCCCGGCTGAATTTCTCATGATCAATGACTATAAATAATATGTGTTTAATATTTGTTAACTAATAACCATCCCCAAAATATTTTTTAGACTAGTTTCAAATTTTTACCTTTTTTGGAGAACAATTATACAGGGTACCTCAGGCCCAGTTAAACATCAAAATTTCATATACATCCTGACAAACACACTAAAGGATCTTTTACGCAGAAAACAATGGTCGAATCGGATTTTAAACTGGTCAAAGTTATGGCAAAAAGTTTGGAAAAACCAGATATTTGGTTTGCTACTTATTAATCACATTTCATGTTCGAACTACCTGCCTTGCGTAAAGACGCAGATTTGCTCTTTTTCACCGGTGCTCAGAGAGTTAGAGTCAGGGGGAGATGGATTGACAAGCATTCTTTTAAACAATTTAAAATCCGATTGCACCATTGTTTTCAGCGTAAAGAATCATATAAAATGATGTCTCAGGTGTATAGGGTCGTATTGGAAATTTTGAAGTTGTACTCGGTCTGAGGTACCCTGTAAAATTTTTCTCCAAAAAAGGTAAAAATTTGAAACTAGACTAAAAAATTTTAAACACGTATTATTATAAATGATAAATTTTGGAATGAGTGCGGTGTTCAATCCTTTTGTAAAAATTCATGTCGAGGGACGTGATTGTAGAAATCCTTCAACCTGATGATGAGCTAAGGGCTCGAAATCCGGATCGAAGGAAAACAACTTACTGTGAGCACGTATTATTTGTTTTTTGATCATTGGTTCAAGAGAAATTCAGCCGGGCCATCTAAAAAGGACACTGTATAATCTGTATAAATGTGATTTTGTTATCGCCCAACTTTGATACACTGAATTCGAGGATTTATGGGTATGCAGTCCTTGATCACACACTCAGCCAAAACTAAAATCATAAATAACGATTTTTTTCGCTTGGTGACAATAAGTAGGCGAAATTTCTTTTCATTTGTATGTGTTAAACCAGTAAAAAAAATTTCCTACTTCCATCACAATAATATAATAACACTCAATAATAATATACACTGGCGTAAAGATCATATGTTCAGAACTATGTGACAAAGACCAAAAGCATAAACTAAATACCAAACAACCAATACCGACATCGACGCTCCTAGTTTACAGAAGTGGAAACATGCAACAACAGGTGCAAAACGACTCGAACGTAAACAAGTGAGAAGTTGCGTACTGCCCGACGCAACTTTACAATTTAACACATTTTAATCTACAAGCCTCGTTTAATGTCAATCGAAAACACGTCCGTACACACTTACACGATTATTAATAAAAGGAAACCTATCTTGGTCCACAAAAAAACCTAGCGTTCAAAAAATGAAAACTGGTTCGAAAAAGAGTTTTGAAAACAGCAAGGCCCGCGCCAGTTTTAAACAATGCAATCTTCGAATTTACAAAATCAAAGCTTTTTCACGGGGAAAAATACCTTGAGAGACTAAACGATAAAACGAATCCGTGCAATTTTAATGGCGATGTATGTGTCCTTAGACGTCTTACGATAAATTTCTGGGTAGTTGTCGGGTGTCGATAATTTTAATAGTTGACAGTTGTGGCAAGTGGAAAACAGCAATTTGTCGATGTTTGGGCAGCCGAACTAAGTAGGTTCGTTAAGACGTTAGAGTACTTTTTTTCTCTGCAGTCGTTTTTTCACTGAAGACTCACCCGTTTCTCAATCGGCTTGTGACTGATAATCGAGCCGGTTTTTCATATCCGATTCGGGGAAAAAAAAACAACGTTGTTTTAAAGGATATAGAAGAAAATACACGGAAAAACGGGAGCGTTTGTCGAACCGGCCATCCAGAAGGTTACACGACGGAGGAAATTAGGGAAATAACAAGAAAATTTACCTTTTTCCTCTTCGGCCGAGTCGCAAGGCCTTTTTCTCCTCTTTCAGAAGGGCGGTGAAACGGCTCGAAAGCCCCGACGGGTAGATTCTAAATAGAAGAAAAGTCAGATTTATCCCGATTTAACCTTTCCTCTTCTCGGGCCGAGTCGGATAAAATGTCGCCCCCTCCAAGGCTACGTCCGCAGTCTTTTTTCCCCGATTTTTTCCATTCTGCGAAAATCCTTCTATTTTCTACGTTAATCTACGTAAAAGTGCTTTATTCCTTGTAAAACTGGACTGACGCCTTTTGACGTTTCCAGTCGACCGCAACAGCGAGCTCAGAGCTGGCGACGCGACTTCAATCGTTGCCGTTTGTCAGCTGTTTTCCACCTTCTACGAATCTTCTTCCACTTTTTGAAACTGAACTTCTTCTAATGAATCTCTTCTCGTCCTCTTTTGTACAATTCATATTTGCGAATAAACGAAAGAATTCACGGTCTATTTTTTAGTTTTTGTATAGGTGAATATATTATTATTTAAAAAAATAAAAGAAAAAAAATAAAGGCCTTTAGTTGCGTCCGGAGTCTGCAAGTGTGTGGTTATAAACAAAGCGGCAGTGCTCAATGGCATGTTTCTTCACGGAAAATGTTCACACGAAATCTTTCACCCCACGAGAGTTTCAAGTTAGTATGTTTTTAATTTTTCTTCTCCAAAAATACATTAAAATATATTTCGCTCATCCAAAAATACTTTAGCTTATTATTTATGTATATACAGAGATGTGTCTAAGTAAGTTTACAATATTCTGCTTTACAGGTATTGCTGTGTTAAGCTGAAGGTTTAATTTAGCATGAAAGATTAAAAAGTTTAAAAATATATCATTGTGGTTTTTATGTTTTTCTGCATTTGTAAACCATGCTCTTCTATTGCATATTGTATACTGAGGAAAGACTTACTAAAATTGACTAATTTATGTCTAGTGTTTTAAAATATGATGTGTTATATGTCAGCTCTATTGCTGGAGCTGCATTGTCGGACAATAGTGAGCATTTTAACTTCTTTTCAATTACAGCAAAGTTACGTTTACATCTGACACTTTTGTCCGGAAATATATGCCAAGTGTCAGACAGAAATTCGCTTTGGCTGTTTACTTATAGAAATTAATATAACTTTATGTCTTGGATACCTATACGATGGTTCTCAAAATGCGAAACTTGGAATGTACGACACTTTACATACAAGATAGATTTTTCTGTACATTTGTACATCTCATTCATTCTTTGCACAGTTGATTTTATCTTGACACGATGAAAACCTTGAAACGCATGTGTAATTATTCTAAACATGAAAAGGAAGCAAAAACGTTCTGTACGGGTTCGAGAATGAGTTTTGAGTTGTGAAAAAGTCGGTGTCTACAATCAATGTCTGAGCTCAGTATTGAGGATCCAGTTCAATTTTTGAAGAAAGAAACCTGTTGATTTTGAAAAGCATGCTTGTAAAATTGGTCCCCTTATATCAAAGCAAGACACCAAATTCAGAAAAGCAATTAGCAAAAAAAGAACGACTTGCTGTAACTTTGTGATTTTTAGCATCTGGTAAGTAGGTACTACTATTAAATAAAATTTTTAATTTTAATTTCTTTTTGTTTTTAAATAGATTTAAACAACTCTTTTTTTGTCACTCATGTTTATGTGACACTTATTGTAATGTCAGAAAAGTAGATGAATGGCCAACTTTTGCAACAAATGTCGACCAAGGTTGAACTTGCAACTAACCAGGGTTTACATCTAAGTGTCGACCCAAGTAGCTAGTGGTTGAAATATATAAATCTTGCCTAAATTATTAACTGTTTACATTAGCCACGATTTCGGTCGAACATAAATATCATACAATAACTGTCAAATGGAAACGCACCTTACATGTATGCTTACATCTGACAATTTTATCCTGAAATATATGTCGAGTGTCAGACAGAAAATCGCTGTGACTGTGTTTACATTACTGATAGAAATTTCTAGAAATTTATGACATGTATATGTATACAACAAAATGCGAAACTTGGAATAAATGTTACAACCTTTTTACATACAAGATAGAGTTTTGCGTACACATGTGTGCTGTGTACTTGTATTCTGATTTTATCTTGACATGATGAAAGCCCCAAATGCAAACTTTTCTGTGTAATTATTCTAAAGATGAAAAGGAAGAAAAAATGTTCTGTACGGGTTCGAGAATGGGTTTTGAGACGTGGAAAAGTCAGTATTTACAATCAATTAATGTCTGAGCTCAGTATTGAGGATCCAGTTCAATTTTCAAATTTTTGAAGATTGAAACCTGTTTAGCTTCTGGTAAGTAGGTCCTACTATTAAATCAAATTTTTAATTTTAATTTATTTTTGTTTTTAAATAGATTTATACGACTCTTTTTTTTGTCTCATATTTACCCTTATTGCAGTGACAGAAAAGTAGAGGAATGGCAAACTTTTGCGACAAGTGTCGAATAAGGTTGAACTTGCGACAAACTAAATATATATCTCAGATATAAATTCTTCACTGTTTACATTAGCCACGATTTCTGTCTGACATGAATATATGTAATAATTGACAGATTTAAACGTACTGCAAAAATTGTGATACGAGAGTCTGCCTGTCATTTGTTTTATGTCAAATAAAATATTTTCCATTCTTTTGCTTTTTTTAAAATAATTTCTTTTGTTTTTGTAATGAAAGTATAAATACTTTTAACGAAGATAATAACAATTGTTAAATAACTCGGGGTTGTTGGTAGTTACGGTTTGTTCTTAATATATACCCATCCATAATCTCAATAATTATTGAGATTGAGTGTTTATTCCTTCTTGCATAAATAAGGATCGATGCGAATAGTTAATACATTACTGATATTACGATTAAATTGTTCTTAAATTAAATATTCAAAACACAGTGTGTAATGCAAAACATGTAAAAACTACATTCATGGGAAGAACTAGATTTAGTTTTCGTAAAAAAGAGCAGATGAAGAAACTAGTTTGGGTTGAAGAACATTTCTCATTATGGTATGCTACTTTTTTCAGCTTTTGCCCAAAACTTTACAACTATTTGATGATAACTAATCAGTTTAATAAGTTTTTAGCTATTTAAAATATGGGGTTTACACGTTAATTGTATTTTAAGAGAAAACTGGCAAGAAATAATTGCTCTAGTAATTATATGCCAAATAAAAATAGCAATTACCAAACTGGAAACAAATGTTTTATGTGAATCACCTTTTAAGCATAATTTATAATTTTATCTTTGCAGGAAATATTGATTGCTCCCTGATTGAAAATATATTAAAATTTGTCTCTGTATTAAGGCCGTTTATCTCAAGTTCGTTCTTAATATATACCCGTCCATACTTTCATTATTAATTATTGAGATCAAGTGTTTATTTTTTAAAGCTTAAATAAGGGTAGATTGGAGTATTTAATACTCTACCAATATTACGAAATATGTTCTTCAAATAAATATTCAAAACACAATGCGTAATGCAAAACATATGTAAAAAGCTATATTCATGGGAAGAACTTGATTTAGATTTCTTCAAAAAACATGTCAAAAAACTTTATTTTGAGCTGAAGAACATTTCTTATCGTGGCGTACTACTACTTTCGTTTTTGCCCAAAACATTACGACTATTCTATGATAAATAACCAGTTTGGTAAGTTTTTAGCTATTTAAAACATGGGATTTACCCATAAATTACATGTTAGGAGAAAGGGAAGGATCAGATTCTACTAGTAATTATACACCAAATAAAAATCATAATTGCCAATCTGGAAACAATTGTTTTATATGAATCATCATTTAAGCATAATTGATAATTTTATCTTTGCAGGAAATATTGATTTCTTCCTGGTTGAAAAAATATTTAAAATTTTCTGTGTATTAAGGTCGTTTCATTCTACTCTACTTAATTTGTAATGATGAGTAATACATAGGTTTATCCCAAGATCTCATCAAGAAATATGTCATCTTTATTCTTATTAGTATTACATATCCATGTCTAAGCTTTATTACCACTTTGAGCTTTTTTATCATCACTATTTTATTGAATATTAATTTTGTCTAAGATGGGGTCATATTCAATGACATTGTGAATTGAAAAGATTTTGTCTATGTTAAGAGAATATTTTGTCAAATTAAAAACTTTTTTAACTGAAGTATAATGTTACCTCGTTAGGTTGAGCTTTTGGATTCAGCTAAAGAGAGAAATATTGTAGTCTGCCTTAACCCAGGCACAAATAAGACATTTATCGCATTAAAATTACTACAGGAGCTATCAAATTCTATTAGAGGGTATGGTTTATTTTTATTTAATTAATATTTTGTGTGTATGTGTAGTATAACAAATTTTAAACAGAAATATTTTAGATCTAAGTTATGCAAACGCACTTTATATATTGGCAATGAAAGATCGGTAGAATATTTTGGAAATATTGTTCGGCATTTAACAGATTTAGTGACTGGAAAATATGTCGATACCTCATCGTGTTTCCATGAAGAAGATCAGGTATAATTTCCATTATTTTTCTAAAAACGATTTTCTTTTTCTATCTTTGTTTTTCTTTTAAGGTTTTAACAGTAACATACGAAGTTTGCCAAGCATGGCTCTCAAAAGGTGTTTTGAATTGGAAAAGCATAAACGTTGTCATAATCGAAGATTGTCATTATTCGTTATGCAACCATCCTCTGAGACAAGTAGGGAAAATATAGGATGCCCGAATAAATTTTTACAATTTAAATCATAATTGGAATTTTTCTAGATTATCATAAATTTAAAAGATGTTCAAGGAAACCGCCCTAAAATTCTTGGTCTAACAACACCTTTGTTTTCCAACTGTGATGTTGAGCCCGGGTGTGTAGAAGCCCAAGTGAAACGGTTAGAGTTAGATTTGAAGAGCAAAGTTGATACTGCTAGCGATATTGTCTCTATCCTAAGGTACAACATAAAATCTCAACGAACAATAAATATTAAAAATGTATAACTAAAGTAACTTGGCTTCATCAGGTACAGTGCTCATCCAAAAGAGTTGTTAGTAGTATGTGATAATCCATCAAAGGACGATTTAATGAATTTGTTGGAATCAGAAGTGAGAAAAGTCAGACTTTTTCTAGATGATCATAGGTACGATCCTTTTGAAATTTACGACGAAAGCTTTAGCGATGAGCTAAAGGACATACCGGATCCCAAAACTCAACCCAATTCTATCTTAGACGATTTTATAGAAATACTTCACACAATGGGTAAATATTTTAAATATATTATTAAATATAATTTATAAAATACTTTTTAAAATACGTCATACCTCCTTAAAATTTAATTGTAGGTGCTTGGTGTGCTGACAAAGCGGCAATGGTGCTTGCTGTTGATATCGAAAAACTTAAAGTTAAAACCCCGTATGAGAGACATTTTTTACTTCTTTGTTTAGTTTCATCTCTACTTTTTAAAATACGGTATTAAATTTTTTTCTCTGAAATAAAATTACAATATTGTTTATTTTAATGTATTTTATTAATAACAAATTTGTATTGTTACAGAGCATTTTGTGATGAAGCATTTCAGGGGATGACTGAATTGGAAAAGATTAATAAATTCTCATCACCTAGGGTTTTGAGACTTGTAGAAATAGTGAGACAATTTAAGCCAAAGAAGCCGATTGATTGTATAGGATCTTCTGATACAGGAAAAGATGAGAAAATTGTTATTGCAGATGATGGGAAATGTGAGAGTGAAACGAAAAACAATGAGGAAAGAAATAAATGTGAAGAAAAATTAGAAAACGAACCAAAGACTGATCATTTAGAAAATTCTAATTTACAGAATGAAAATCATGAAATTGAGGAAAAGGTGGACGGATCTGTTAAGAAGAGAGCTATTTTGGCCTGTTTTGTATGTGGCAAAGTAAATTGCAGTGGCAGCAATGTTTCAAAAGAAACTGACACGTGCACTGATGATAACAATGAAATATGTAAAAACAATACTGAAGTGAAATCACCATCAGAGGTACAACTAGAAAATAGCATAAATAGATGGGATAGGCATGGTGAACTGTCGCATCACAGACCGAATAGCCGTTGGAAAGGGAGAGGTCGTAGTTATAGGTTACGCAGGGGTGGGATAAATTTTTCATCCAGGCATTACAGGAACCATAACACAGATGACACGGAAAGTCTATGCGGAATAATATTTGTGCAGAAGAGATTCACTGCAAAAATATTGTATCACTTATTCAATGTTGGTATAGAAAGAAGTAATTTAATATATCTAAATATTGTTTCAAATAATTTTATATTTGTTAGGATTTGCATAAAAACGATCCAGATTTTGTAAATATAGTCACCCTTTACACTGTTAACAAAACGGCAGATCCCAACTTGGATCCGAGAGAGGCCGAAGTTGAACATCGGAAACAGGAGGATGTCCTTAAGAGGTGTTTTTTAAATTATGTTTAATTTTTTACTGTGTAATAAACATAAAAAAAATGCTTTGGATTAATTTATTATATTCCAATTTAAGGTTTCGGATGAGAGAATGTAATTTGGTCATTGCAACATCCGTGCTTGAAGAAGGTATAGAGCTTCCTAGATGTAACTTAATTGTTAGATATGATCTTGTGACGGAATTTAAAAGCCATGCTCACTGTAAGGGTAGAGCTCGCCAGCAAATATCGTACTACATCCTCTTGGTTGAAAAATCACTTCTTGCATCATTCATGAAGCTATATTCAAAATTCATTTGTACTGAAAAGGTAATGGATTATTTTCTCACCTTTTAAAATATAATAGAACAATTTTCACCCATGAACTGTGCTATTTAGGAAAATCATTGTTTGAATATGTTAATTTTCAACTATTGGTATTAACACTCACACAGCTGTTGTGGATCTTTCAAGCCTCGAAGATTTTTTTTTTGCTTCTACTGTCTGTTTTCAAAAATATTATTCAACGATGTTGGGTTGTGAGATGTGAAGTCATACTGAAAACAAGCTTAGTGCTCACATAGTATTAAAAATTAGTATTAAGAAATTAAAATCTTTAAAAATTATGTAAAAACAAATGTAATATATGTAAAATAATGTTAAAAATCATATTCCAGGCGTTGCCTTGAAAAAGAATGAAAACCATTCGAAAAATTGGCAAATTAAAGAATTGAGCACTACACTTGTTTTCTGTATGACTGCACATCCCACAACCCAACATCATTGAATATAACAGTCATAAATAAAAGAAAAATATTGCTATTATTCATTTTGTGGATAAAAAGATGCCTGGTTCTATTTATACCCACTGATCACAGTACATGCCATATTTTTCCAGTAGTTTTTTCTGGCTCGTGCCATTGATTGACACCGGGCACTTAGTCACCAGAATTATTTTGGTTTTTCTGTTTGCCCCACAGCCTCACTTTCAGTTTGTATTCTGTTTCTGTGCGAAAGTAAGTGAAAAGGATGCTAACTCTGTTTTTACTTGTGCGGATTATATTTTTAAAAGGTTTCAGAGGCAGAAAAGAAGAACAAAATGTTTTTCTTGATGGTCGATGTTTACAAACGATTATAAATATTTTACAAGATATGGTAAATGCAAGCAATTTGTATGTGGTAAACCGTTGGCAACCAAAAAGCGGAAATGTATAATTTGTGTAGATCATACCTACACAAGAAATTTTTTATAAAATGTAAAATTATATAATGTATAAAAGTTATGTCACCTAATTACAGACTAAATAAATAAATATAAAACAAAAAACCTTATTGTTACAGTTTTTCATTTAAAAAGAATATCGGGTTTAAAAAGGACCAAGGCCGTCCATATTATTTTTTAACTGACAGTGGAGTGTTAACACATTTTAAGTGACCACAAAAACACACACTAAATGGACCATATTCACATATGTATAAACTGGACTAATCTATTTCACCAATTAGGCATAAAACCACTGAGAGACTTCAAGCACATTTGAAAAACTCTTGAAACAAAAATATAGACAAAAATGGTATAAGATGTGAACGTGGAGACGTATCACATCATTTTGGAATGTTAGAAAATTGAACTACAAGAAACATGATAAACCATCAACAGACAAGCATGAAACTACGAATATAAAAGCATAAAAAAGTAACATACTTGAAAACTTCAGTGAAGGGTTGTCATTATTGAACTAGTACAATTTCAAACGATTATTCGTGCTAAAGAATAGGTCATTCAGAGCTTTGAAAATGCTTCAACAAGAATAAATATTTTAAATCATACTAGTTCAATAACGACAACTTTGACAACCAAAGGAGGGAAAACCGACAACTAAAAATAAATTAGAATAGTATAAACTAACTAACCTTTACACATTCAACAGTAAAAAAAAACCATAAATACTTAAATTAACAACAGCTCACATACATCATTTACACCACTCAAAAATATATTCAAATTAAAAACAAAAAGGATTGATCAGATAAATTTAAAAAAAGTTGAAAAACAGCCTAACAGAAGTTTTCAAAAAATGAAATGCACCTCCATCTTTTTAAAAAATCCAAGATACATGTTTGGGAGAAATATATTTTTGCGATGAAATTTACCTTTTAATGTTGGTAAATTGTCAATTAAAAATGTTTACCTATTTTACTTATTACATTTTGTTTACATATATGGGAAGTTTGTACTGGATTACATGGAGTGGTAAAATGGTAAAGCATCGCACTATAAGTTCATATTTGATCTATTTGAAGATGGTTGGTTTGAATCCTGCCTGGGACAAAACTTGTTCTTATCAAAACTCGAGTATAATAAATAAATTGAAAAAGTAACAAAAAGGCCAAGAATGTAATAAGTTTAAAAAATCAGGAAGTTAATGTAAAAATATTAGATAATTACAGTAAAAATATTAGATTAGATTTTTTTTTTAAATTTTTAAAAGGCATAAAACCACTAAGGGTCATAGCTGCCTTAAAGCATCCACCAATGCAGATTATTAAAATATTATATTAGATATTCAAATATTAAATTAAATTATTAATTTAAGAGTAATAATGTTATAAATAAATTTTTTTTAAATTGTACCATATAAATAGTTAGTTTTGTACTTGATTTATCTATTTAATTTAGCACAATTACCATTAAAATGCGTTAGGATCATACAAAAGAGTTGGAGAATTTTAATTTATTTCAGTTTGACACTACAAAAAAAATATTTCACAGATTCTTCTTGGTCGTACAATGAACCATGAACCTTCAGAGAGTGAAGAGCAAGAAGCTGACCTTTATAATCACTGTGTGCCCTATTATCAGCCTGTAGCAGGCAAAGAATCGGCTAAAGTTGACCTTTCTAACGCAATCGCTTTAGTGAACAGGTAGAAAAGTAAAAAACTTATTATTTTGTGTATATAGTTTTTTTTAATATTTTGAACTTTGTAGATATTGTGCCAAACTGCCAAGTGATACGTTTACACGGTTGGTACCATTGTGGAATACTAGGGAGGTCGTACACAAAGGTAGATTGATGTACTACACAACCGTCAGACTGCCAATTAACTCCCCAATAAAAGAAGATATTATTGTGAGGTGAAAAATTAAACAATAGAAAATAGTTTATAATGAGTAGAAATTTTAGGGGCACCCGATGCATTCAAAAGTTCTTGCGAGGCGAATCGCAGCATTAGAGACTAGCCGGGTACTTCATTTACGGGGTGAATTGGACGATAATTTAGAACCAATTGGAAAAGAAGCCTTCAACTCTGGCATTGGAGAAGAAGATTTGACTCCGAGCACGTGGGATCCTAACCTACCCCGGCCTGGTACGACCAAGAGTAGGCAGTATTATTATAAAAAGGTCGGTGTGTAATTTGGTATTTTTTTCAAACTTGACTTTTCATATTATTACGCTTCTAGATTGCCAGCTGTTTAAATGATTGCCGGCCTATTGCTGGTGTCGAGGTGAAATTGTATAGCATCGACATGGATCTCACTTGCCCTTTGCCGGAAGAACAAAATACGCGTGGAAGAAAACTGCACCCTCCAGAACTTGCTGTTCAAGGGTTTGGTATTCTGACAATGAAGACGATCCCCAAGGTAATACTTGGAATTGATATAAGCTGTATTTATTGCATCTTCTTTATTCACAGCTTTTAAGATTAGATATGACTATTTAGGCCAATTTGACCAATTAATTTTCTAATTTTTTTTTTTTAAATTGCAATCAAAGATTTATATTTTTATATTTCAAGATCTGCCCCTTTCCGATATTTACGAGGTCAGGTGAAGTGAGGGTCAATTTAAGGCTCTGTTCTTCCAGTATTGTCCTTAGCGAACACAATGTCGAAACGATAACAGCATTCCTCAATTTTATATTTACTTCTGTGCTAAGGCTGCAAAAGTATTTGATGAGCTTTGATCCAGAAGCTACAGAAAATTCGTTTTTCATTGTACCTACTAAAAAAGGTAGTTCATGAATCAATTAAAAGTTGGTTGTATTGTAAAAAAAATGTTGTTTTCAGTTAGGTGTGGCATAAATGTGGTCGATTGGGAATTTTTAGAAACAATTTACAAAAGAAGGCATGAATCACCGCAAACAGTGCCAGAAGAAGAAAGAAAATCATTTACATTTGACCCATCGATGTACAGAGATGCGGTTGTCATGCCGTGGTATCGTAATCAAGACCAACCACAGGTAGAAATATTTCCTTTTCTATACAAATCCCCAAATTAATGACTCACGTTAATAATTTCAGTACTTTTATGTAGCGGAAATTTGCAATCATTTAAACCCAAAATCTGAATTTCCTGGTAGCGATTATAGCAGTTTTGAGGATTATTATAAAAAAAAATACGGCATACAAATACAAAATTCAACTCAGCCTTTGCTTGATGTCGATCATACTTCAGCACGGTTAAATTTTCTGACGCCTCGTTATGTCAATCGTAAAGGAGTTGCGCTTCCGACAAGCAGTGAGGAAACAAAGAGAGCCAAGAGGGAAAATCTAGAGCAGAAACAAATTCTAGTAGCGGAGCTTTGCCTTATTCATGTTGTACCTGCATCTTTATGGCGCCAAGCAGTCTGTTTGCCTTGTATACTTTACAGGATAAACGCCCTTCTCTTGGCCGATGAAATAAGAACCACTGTTGCAAAAGAAGTCTCTTTAGGACTCATCGACCTGCCTGCGGGTGAGCTAGCAAAATAGTTTTGTTGTTGTTTTTCACTGTTTGTAATTTATAATTATTCAGGTTTCACCTGGAGTCCATTGGATTTCGGATGGAGTTTAGCTGATGTTCTGAAAAAATCGAAAGAGCAAGCGTCAAAAAAAGATGAAGATGATGAAGGCCTTGGTTCAAACACGGTTTCTCCCTCTACTACTGCAAATCCTGAGAATAAGCAAGAAGACAGTTTAGAGATAAAAGAGGTGGATAAAGAAACAACTGCACAATCGGATGAAGAAAGTAAACCTCAAGATTGGATGGAAATTGGGACTTGGTCAAATGAAATGGCACAACTAGAAAATCAACTCGATTTGCCTCCTAATCTTACAATGGTATTATTTTTTGCTTTGTCCAGAATTATTTCATCACTTTCTAGAATTTAAATTGGTAATTTTATTGTTATTTTGTGATCTTAGGTCCGGTACGGGTCTCCCACCAGTTGGGAAGTTGGTGGTAACATGACCTACGATTATTACTATTCAGATGCTGAGTCAGATGACAGTAGTGATGACTTTGATATCAGTTCAGAAAACTCAGACGACAATTCGTCATGTGCTTCGACTGGATTAAAGATCACATTTCAAAGTGACTACATCGCAGAAGCTGTTGATGATGAAGAGCACATAAAAAGATTGGCCCTTGTCCATCAAGACTATGCTGGAAGTGGTGATGCATGGTCTTGGGATTGTGATAATTTAATTGAAGAACTCAAGGTTAGTTTTGAGAGATTGTACAATAAATAGTTAAATATTTCAATTTTACATAAAATAATAAAAAATAAAATCCAACCCCTTAAAAAGTTAGTGAAAATATAAACATTTCGATGATCTATGAATATATTTTTTTAGATATATATTGGAATATTTGTTTGTAGTCTATGATGATGTATTATTTTTTTGTCAAGAAACACTATTCATAAATTCTAGGCAATACAATAGTAATTGCATTCTTTCCAAAGGTTTTCTTTTTGGTTGTAGGCTTTTCAAATTATTGGAATGTCAAATTGTATTGTCTTGGGAGGGGGGGATTAAACAATAATAAAAATTTGTGTAATTATTGAGTTACAAGTTAAAACATTTTTTATAGATGGAGATTGAAGAGGAAGTCAAAATTTTTCAAGAACAAGCAAATATGATAGAAGACATGGAGACAGAAGAGGCACTTGTACATATGAACCAGCCACTTGTCATAAACCGGGCAGCCATAAAAGAAAACTCTGATAATGAATCACGTGTCAAACAGTTAGATTATGAAGTCGAGAGCTACAGCATGCCAGAATATATTGCAGTAGACAAATCAAGACAAGGGAAGGAGCCATATGAAAATAATCACACCGACGAAAAGACGACTGACCAAGAGGAGTCAGGTATTTGATTTTTTCTATTGGTTGTTCACATTTTAGATTTGAAGTCTTTCCTTCTGATTCCATTTTAGAAGATGAAGTTGAATTCATATTTAGCTTTGATAAACAGCCAGATCTTAAAGGGCATCCTGGGCCAAGTCCTAGCCTCCTTCTTCAGGCTCTGACTATGTCGAATGCAAATGATGGGATAAACTTAGAAAGATTAGAAACAATCGGTGACTCATTTTTAAAATATGCTATAACAACTTACCTATATTGCACCCACGAAAACATCCATGAAGGAAAACTAAGCCACCTTCGCTCAAAACAGGTATTTCATAATTATTTACAAAACCTGTTTATTTATTTATTTGTTTGCTTATATTTTTTTTAAAAAGAATGAGACCTGCATTTTTAAGACTACGATTCCCAATTTACACTAGAAGATGACAATTTTTTTTCTTCGGACTAGGTTTTCTATGGAATCAGGAGTCCCTCAGGGATCACACTTGGGGCCAATCTTGTTTAGTATTTTCTTTAACATGTAATATTTAGTGACGTTTACTTAAGGATTATTAGAGATCATGTGATGTGGTCTGGTGTGATGCATGTTTAGAAAAACATTTTTATAGTGCCAACATTTTGATTTTCATTGAGATCATTTCCAGGGCCTGGGATTTACAAACATTGTTTAAACTATACAAATAAATTTAAGATATGACTATGAATTTATACAATGGCATACACAATATAGAAATTTTAGGTTTAATCAAATTATTTGTACTGACTCAAAGTGTGTGTTCCCTGTGAGGATATGTCACTATTCTGTGTCAAGTTGAGTGTTAGTGAGATTTTAATGTTTTATGTTTATATATGTTTGATTTTGAAGAAGTGGGGAAGGAAGTAGGGATAGAAATTCATTTTTCTATGAAGAGTTAGCTTCTTTGAGGTGAAAGGGACTGACAATGGAAAAAAAGGGGTAATGGTTTGTCGTTCCGGCTTGGTTAGCCTTTAAGGATAGACAGGATTTAAAAGAAAGATTTTTGAGTTTTTAAGGAATAATATGGATGTTGTTACTCTTGAACTGGAATGAATTTTAATTTTTGATTTTCCTTATCAAAAGGAACATCAAACATATTTCAATAACATCAATACATACATATTTACATGTAAGTTTTTGACTGTTGTCATGTTTGTTTACTTTTTATACACTGTTTTTACCTAATGTTATAACTACTACTATATTTGGGCTGTTCTGTTTTGGGGATGCTTCCCTGTTTGAAATGATAAATGAATAAACTGTAATATTCAATGGTCCAGAAGTAGCATGTGAAGAGGAAGGGACCTTTGGTGAGAAAATTAGCAGTAAGAAAGAGGGGTGGGAGAAGAAATGTTTGCAGAATATACTAACAACTGTATCAAGAATACACAAAATTGCACAAAGAATACACGTGCATAATGTCATAAATTTGGCCTGCAGAAACTAATTAGAATCGGTGATAGAAAATAAAATGTTTGTAGGTTTCATCTTCTCATCTGTAATAATTTGCAATCTATGCGTTGGTATGGGCTGAAAGAAGAAGAAAAATTCGCTTTACAAAAGTTGTAATATTGTGGACTTAATATAAAATCTAAGAGGAGCTATGACATTTTAAGTATAACACCAGGCATATTAGATAAATAAATAAAGTTAAAAAAAAAAAAAATGCCCCACTAAGATAAGTCCATGTCTTTTTTTTATTGCTATGAAAGACTAAACAATAAATAATTGAAAATGGCACAGGATTGTCAAAATATTGCAAAACTGTGATTTTTTTTTTTTTTTTTTTTAAATCTGACAAATGTATACAAGGTGTCCCTTTCACAGACCAGACACTTTTAATGTAAACAAAGTAAGATAAAAAACTAACCCCCTTTATTTTTTCATATCTTTTAAAAAATTGCAATTATAATATTTTTCTGATTTTTATGCAAATATGGTTGAAAAGAAAAATTGGAAATAATAAATAATAATAAATTGATAATTAATTAAATAATTATACTCAAAGGATGTTACCCTTACTTCAGAATTAATCATACATCGTAATGCTGCTAAATGATACTATGAGTTTGAATATTGGCTGTAATGGAAAAATTTAAATTATAGCCAGTTGAGAAAAGAGAAGACACTTCTTGGGGATTGAGGTCATAATAGCACGCACCGGCTCAGGTTCAAATCCCGCTTGTGACATAATTTTTCTTCTCAACCGTCTTTGCATAAAAATTGGAAATAATAATCCATAATAAACAGATAACTAATTAAATAATTAAAATATATTCAATGAAAAAGGGGTTAATTTACTCACATTCTTTGTCCCTTATTCCATCTTATCCTAGTCTTCTTCCTTGTAAGTAAATATAATATAAATTTTAGGAATGGTTAGGTTTATCCTTAACTGTCGGACAAATTAGTGTAATTGTATGAAATTAAAAGAAAATTACCCTTACTTATGTTTTCCTTAGTGTGGTTTTGTTTCAGTTCTTTAGTTGTTTTTGTTATGGTTTATTTTAGGTCAGCAATTTGAAATTGTATAGATTAGGCCAGAATAAAGTCTTCGGTGAAAGCATGATAGCAAGTAAATTTGAACCTCATGATAATTGGCTGCCACCTTGTTACTTGGTGCCTCGTGACGCTGAACAAGAATTGGTCGATCAGGAACCTGTTACAAGTCTTCCCTACAATTTAGTCACGCAACATTCCATCCCAGACAAAAGCATTGCTGATTGTGTTGAGGCTTTAATTGGTAATGAATTTCTATAATAAATATTAATATAATATATAATAATATATAAAAAAATAAAACTCGTACAAAAGCTTTTAAACAAAGAATAGGAAGAATATCATTTTAGTATAATCACTTACTTTTAAAATTTAATTTCTCTTTTATATTAGGAGCATATTTAATAGAATGTGGTCCCAGAGGTGCCTTGATATTCATGTCCTGGCTTGGAATTAAGGTCCTGCCTAAGGAAGAAGTGGTGGTTAAAAATGGTATTATTGACCGTCCTGTTGGTAGTTATCTCCCTGTCGAAGGAATTCAAGTGTGTATTTCCCAATTTGAATATTTTTTAAATCAGAAATATACTAATCTGTTAAGTTGTACAGGTGCGTTTTGGAATGTTGCAACCTCCCAAATCACCTCTTTTAAGGCATGTTGAAGACCCTGAAGGCGAACTCTTAAGACTCATGGCTGGATTTGATTCACTTGAAAGGAAATTGAAATACTCCTTTCGGGACAAGTCTTTTCTCCTTCAGGCGATGACCCACACATCGTATTCGCCGAATCGTCTGACAGATTGTTATCAGAGGCTCGAATTCCTTGGAGATGCTGTATTAGGTAATGAAAACGTGTCCTTCCCCTTTCTACATTTAAAACATTTCCTGTTTCATACTCAATTAATTATACACAATTTTTTCTGAAATGAAAAATTTGTGTCACAGGCGGGATTCGAACCCACGACTTTCAGTAGTATAATCGTTAATAAAAAGTGTATCTATATGAAGCCGCGATTTGCTTATAATTAGAATAAAATCGGGTAGTCAAAATGAGAAGTTTGTGGCATGGGCGATCGAAGTCACGGTAGCTCAAGTGGTAGAGCAGTGGCGTATTTAGCCGAAAGTCGTGGGTTCGAATCCCGCCTGTGACACAAATTTTTCATTTCGAAAAAAATTGTGTACAATTAATTGAGTATTTATATAATTAATAAAAGCTGATAAAATTTAGTATTTCCTGTTTCAGATTATTTAATCACACGCCATTTATACGAGGATAAACGAGCCCACAGCCCTGGATCACTCACAGATCTAAGGTCAGCTCTTGTCAATAACACAATATTCGCTTCGCTGGCTGTTAAGCACGGTCTTCACAAATACTTCAGACACCTCTCACCAGGACTTGGGGAAGTGATTCAGCGCTTTGTCACAATACAGGAGCAAACAAGCCATGCTATTAGTGAAGAGGTATTCTACAATTTCAACTCTAAACATTAATCAAATTAATTAGTTTTTTTTAATCTAAGGTTTCAGTTGAGATGAAAAATTAGTGTAGCAAACGGGATTCGAACCCAAGACCTTTGGCTGTATGTAACCACTCGAGCTATTGTGACTTCGATCCTCTCGGACACCAACTCCCCGTCTCAACGTACAACCCTTTGAATTTTCCCTCTTTTTGCCATATTTTCAAATGGGGGTTTGTAACCCGCTCGTGACACTAATTTTTCATCTCAACCAAAAATTTTAGATAAAAAGAATAATTAATTGGAATAATTAATCAATTAGGACCACTAAACGGATATGGATTAATCTTAATGTTAATTTTATGTTTGTATTTTATTCCTTGTTTAATTTTTGTTTACACAAATAAACATATTTAATACCCATTGAATAACGTTTTTAAAATTAGGTAAAGTGTTAAATTAATAAGCTTAGTTAATTGAATTATGTACAACTTGTCACAGTACTATTTGGTGGGCGGTGATGCTGAAGATGTTGAAGTTCCCAAAGCTCTAGGTGATGTTTTTGAATCAGTTGCCGGTGCTATCTTCCTAGATAGTGATATGTCATTAGATACAGTGTGGAATGTTTATTATAGAATGATGAAAAAAGAAATAGGTAATTTGAAAAGTAAGTATTTAATGGTGTTTCAAGAAAAGCTAAAATTGTTTCATTTTAAACAGAGCAATTCAGCACTAAAGTGCCTAAATCACCGATCCGTGAGCTTCTAGAACTTGAACCAGAAACAGCTAAGTTCAGGTATGTTCTTTTCTTGCTATATATATGTATATTACAACTAGCTTTATCGCTTAACTATTAAAATAATATTAATTATTATTTCAGTAAACCAGAGAAACTTGCTGATGGCCGGCGTGTTCGAGTGACGGTTGAGGTGTTTGGTAAAGGAACGTTCAAAGGTATAGGACGCAATTATAGAATTGCTAAGTGCACTGCAGCCAAATGTGCTCTTAAACAGCTCAAGAAAAAAGGCCTTCTAGCTCGGAAGTTGTGCTACTTCAACTCTTATCCATTCCACCAAGCCTAACTTTACCAGAATTCTCTTTTGGTTATAAACATTTTAATTGTTTTATAACAAAATTACGTTGATACTTTCAGTCAGAAATGAAAACAAGGAGAGTATTAATTTGAGGGAAAGGCTTAAACCTTGTTTAACAGATTTTAACCATTTAAATTTTTTGTTTTAAATGGTGGTTATTTCCAGTTTTACACACTTTATCACCTATTTTGTCTTATTTTATCCCAACAGTACGCCTTACGTTTTAATTATTATTTTTTATTTTTTTTGTGTGTCGATTATGAAAATTGATTTACATTTTATGATAATATTTAATTAATAAAAAATTGGTATCAAACATTTTAATTAATGTCTCCTTTAGGCCATTCACACGATATAAAATTTGTAGTTCTGTCAATTTATGCCTATTGACCAATGTTGTGTCTAATTTGAAGAAAAAGTATTTTTTGAAAAATTAATTATTATAATTTTATTTACTTTAAACTTGTAATCTAGTCAATTCCAGTGTTTTTCAATGCAAGCAAAGTGAAATTATAATAAAGTTGGAATTTTTTTAAGGATTTGTAGCGCAGTATTTAATATTTGCCTTCCTTAAAAAAATTATGAATTAAGATAGTTTAAAAACTTAATGACTTAATTTGGAATTGTATCTAAAGATTTAAAGCTGCCAAAATTTGACTAAAGTTTAAAGCACACACTCAGAAAAAAGTGTAAATTATCTGTACATTATTCACTGTGCAAGCATTAATATACATGTAAAATTTTAGTCAAATTATGCAATGACATATATTTGAAATGTGTATTTGTTAAGACTGAATTGTTTCATGTAATGAGACAATGAATACAGGCGTGAGATATTTTGTGTATGTCAATGGCAATAATGTTTAATGTTTTGGCTGTATGATATAACGTGTCACTCTCAAACACCACACACTTGCTGCTTGCAGCAAGCTTTTTATTAAATCTTGTATTTTTTATCAAATTTGCTTACTCTATTGTAAAACAATATTAATAAAAAAAACCGTCAACCTACCTCTAGGCCATATTTTTGTTGAATGAGTACAGTAATGTAGAACAATGATGCATTTATAAACTACGTTTTAGGAAATGAAATGGAATATCAGTAACAACTTAAAATTATACTGTGATACAAAAAATAGAAAATGATTGATAAATAATAAAATATATTTCATTCTGATTTTTATTTGTAAAACACAGTTTATAAAATTTAGGTTGGAAGTTATTTTTTAAATTTACTGTAGATATATATGAAATTTCTGAATTCAGTAAAGTATTTAATACAACACTACTGAATATAAAAATTTCATTTTTCTACAGTAAATCTTAAAAATCCAACAAATAAATTCAATTAATTCATATTTGCTTAGTGGTCATAATCGACCATATTAATTGGCCTTGCCTCCTCCTTTTACCATTTTTAGATAAACATTTGGAGGTACCCCAAGGCTCTAGCCTCTCTCCTATCCTTTTTTCCATTTATATTAATGACCAGCCCAACTCCATCCCGTCCTGTAACTACCACCTACATGCCGATGACTCCCAAATGTACATATTTTTGCACTCTTCCAATCTTCACTTGCCCAATGGGCACATAATATTTCCCTAGTCCTTAAACTGTCCAAATACACCGCCATAATTATTGGGTCCAGGCAACTACTCCATTCCCTCCCCATCATCCTACTTCTCATGTTAAATAATCATCTCATTCCCTTCTGCTCCTTGGTTAAAAACCTTGGAGTAGTCTTTGACCAAAACCTTTTCTTTCATCCTCAAATTTCCCACTATTGTACTGCCTCTTCCCTTACCTTTCTCCACCTGCAAACTCCTTGTATTTTTTCTTATACTTCCCTTCTTTGATTACAGCTGTGTGGCATACAGTGGTCTCTCGGAGGGGGGAACACACAATTGAAGCCTATTATGAATTGCTGAGTAAGATTCGTATTCGGCACCCCACTTCCCAACTTATCTGGATCTACCCCCTTCTTCCGTGCACAGTATTTCCTAGGTTGCTTTTTTTTCCATTCCATCCACTCTCGCTCGTCGTCCTCCTTACATCACCCAATCCCTCCTGTGCACGCGCTGGTCGGTCGCAATAAAAATAAAATAAAATAAAATTAAAATACAAAATAAAATAAAATACTCACTTGGTAACTGTGGCTTGATTTTCTTGACAACCAGGGAGGAGAGCCGTTTAATAGCTAGAACCTACAATAACTCTGGCCAAAGGTAAAACAGAATCCTAGTCTATTAATTACCTTCGGGGCTCCGTCCGAACCCTGAATGATGTGTCGTATTAAGGATGCAGGAGGAGACACTCGCGTTATTTTGAACGCGGTAACAAAACGAAAAAAATGCTTCTTGAAAATAAGAGAAAAAATGAAAGAAAACTAAAAGAAAATCACTCTTGGAGGCTCATTAATAGTGGACTGTATGGAAGTGAACAGGACTAGGCAGCAACAGGACAGGATTGTGGCGAGGGAACAGAGCTATAAATAAATTCTAGATTAGTGGCATTTTGGAAACAAAATAAACAATTATAATTCACGATGTTTGGTGCGAACACCTCCAATTCAACTCCTCACATCACACTCGCAACACCAGCTCATCTCCAATTGACCTTATCCTTCCGCAACATACAACCCATACCTTTGAAAGACCCTTTCTGAACCGAGCCCCAAAACTGGAACTCCCTTCCCCTTTGTCATGCCGCCTCCTTTTCCTCCTTCATATCCCACCTGTATAATCACCTCATCTCCTTCCAAACAGAGACCTTACGTTAATATTTGATATTTTTGTTTAATATTCTTGTTATGGTTTTCTTATGGCTTGCCTTTCTTGTATACGTTGTGCCCAGATTTGTATTTCATTTTATTTTGAATTTCATAGAAGTAACTTCCTTTATTTATTTCATGTATATTATTCTTAGTGGACACCAGGCCCAGAATAAAGTTTTTTCTTTTTAATTATTTCAATTAATTATTTTATATTAAATCTCTATTATAGGGCAAAAAGATGGAAAATGTGAACGGTTGTAGGTTGAGATGAGGAGTTGGTGTCCGAGGGGAGCAGCAACATATTGAGCTGAAGATCGTGGGTTCGAATTCCCCTCGTGACAATAATTTTTCATCTCAACCAACAAACTTACCCGTAATTGAAGTGTATATGTAGCGTAAACAGTCTGCCAAGAATTCTTCACATCAATTAATAAATTTACTTTTAAAATTGCAGTTTTCACTCTAGCGTGCCAGCATTTTACATTCTCAGTGGCTGTGTAGGTATATTCAACCATCTTGATGTTGATTCTTCACATCAAAATGTTGACTTAAGCTTGGCCAATTTGGATCTTACCGCAGAACCAAATTTACCACATAAAATTCCTCTCAGGCACTTAAAAATAATGTAAATGATTTTTTTATATTTTTATTGTTTATCTAAGTGATATAAATTATATGATGCAACAGTTGCATTCCTTGCCCTTGCAGCAACAGAATGTTATTTATTTTTGGGTGTGATGAAAAAAGTCTTTCAACTTTCTACCAATAATTTTCCCTTTATTTTTTGTAATTATAAAATGGGTAAATGATTAATTAAAATGTACACAAAAAAGCAAATTACGTGGCTTTCTTAGAATAAATAAAAATATCACTTCCGGTTGAATAAAATTTAAACAACCGTAGCCGGTGACACCTGTGCTCTTTCTGAGGTGGCCTTGGGAATTTTGAACTTTGTGTAGAAATGGAATGGATGGAGATGTTCAAAAGTATAAACGGGAAGATGCACATGTTCTTCTAAAGTCAATGTTTCAACAGATTCACAGACCCAACTGCTGAAAATCAAACAACATCCCGGGATGATAAACTATTGATGGGATGGCCAACATCCCTAACCATAAACTAGTGACAAATGTTCAGCAACTTTTAGATCAACCAACTAACTAAAATAATCATAAATTTTTACATCAAGTTATTCAAAGTCAACTTTTTATGAATACATATTACATTTGTATATTGATATTAATTGTTTCTAAAATATTATTTTTAATTGATATCAAGTTTGCTTCACTTCATTTATGGCACAACAGAATGTTTTAAAACACGATGTAATTCTAAGAATGGATTGTTAGAGAAAGTTCAATCGGGATGATGATGATTACAATTACAATCTGAATGAGTCTGTCTAAAAGAATGGCTAACATTTTCCAATGAGAGTCCACATTTTGGCTCTTCTCTTCGGAAGACTCATCTGGCACATTTTCCAGTTCGTTTAACTGTTAAAAAAATAAATAAAATAAGTATTCCTCAAGTCAAGTGGGATAATTTAATTATGCAACTTACATTCGTAGATGGTAATAATAAAGATGTTAGTTTGTGTTTCAAGTAATTTGTCATCCATCTTGGAGGTTGTGTGGTGAGAACAGCTAAATGTTTTATAAAAGGTATGAGTGCCATTTGCAGACATAGTAAGAACAACAATTTGCTTGTCAATTGAACTAAAAATAAAATAATTATTTAGAATAATATTAAAACCTGTTGGTTTATAGTAATTAGTAAAATTATGGTCTAACTGATTTTTGGCGTGCTGCTCGTCAACGAAGGGAGTATTGTAACTTCAGTTAGTAAAAATAATACAAGTGCTAAAATTGAGCAAAGTATCAAATAGGATTTTGTAATGCTCAATGGCGGGAGGCATATCAGGCTTGGAATTATCGTGACTAAAACTGTTTAGAAAAAAAAGTTATTCCTGTTTCTACTCAGTACTCAATGCAAATGAAATAAATATTACCGATTGTAGGCAAGATAAAAATGTAGAGAATAGACTCTCCTTGTCTCACCAATTTCAACTGAATTTTAAGAACATTACTTGCAGAGATTGTTTCATTTTCAATTTCTTTCCTAAATAAGATTGATTCGCCTATTACATTTTCTATTTTCCATTCATGCCCGTGAATGTTGATGTAGTCCTGAAATTTAATTTGTGAAATGTATTTATTCACTAAAAAAATGATATTTTTACAACTTTACATCTGGTGTCTCGCTCAAACTAAAGCGAACGGCGTTAAAGTCTTGCAATAATCCAATGTTGATATCGCAGTTCTGTGTGTCCCAGGGCCAATCGCTTATATCGGATTTACACCAGGTCTTGAAAATAATCTTCGGAGACCACTTTACAGTTCCGTTGTTGAATATCTTAATTACAGGCGAGTCAAACTTATTGTAGTCGGTCAACGTCCCATGGGCTGCGCTAGAAAGTAATTTTTCTTCAAGTCATGGTAACAAAATATCTGTATTATACACTCACTTTAGCACTGTTACGTCCGGCAGCCAGATCTTGCGAATGTATAAGTAAAGATGGGATAGTCCATTATAATAAGTTTCATTCCAGAGAAGTTTTTGATCAAACCATTCCTGGAATCGACAAAGGATAAATCATGGAAAGGGAAACAATATATTATCCTTGGAAATTATACATCTGTCTAGCCATTTTGTCTAATTAAGTAGGCAGTTTTTTGTAAATAAAACTATTAAATAAACACACATACCATTTTAAGTTCTGCATGAGTGCTCAAAACTGATGACTTTGTATCCTTAAAAATGCAAATATAAAATTATAATTCAATTAATTAAGGTTTTAAGTTGAGATAAAAAAGTCAGTGTCACGAGCGGGATTTGAACCCACGACCTTCGGCTTGATACACCGCTACTCTACCACTGGAGCTATCGTGACTTTGATCCACTCAGACACCAACTTCCCATCTCAACCCCACCTTCGAATTTTCCCTCCTTTTGCCGGCGTATCAAGCCGAAGGTCGTGGGTTCGAATCCCGCTCGTGACACTGACTTTTTTATCTCAACTTAAAACCTTAATTAATTGAATTGTATTAATTGGTCAAGCGGACCACGAAAAATAGTGAATATAAAATTATAAATTCGTAAAATTTAAATTAGCAGTTCTTCAGTTAAATTACCAAATCGACATGATAGATGTCAAGTTTTGTATCAACGAATAAGGTCGAGTCATCGACTGGAACTGCATAAGGGTCATATTCTAAGAACAAATCTTGCTTAAGTCTTTCCAAATCTGACACAATTTCATCTTCCATAATTGTTTTATTTTCTGTAAAAAGAAAAACCTTACAAAATTATCAAAAATGTTGATTTTGTTATTAAGGATAATTTTTGTTTTAGTAAATAAACTTTTTATTTTGCACTGAGCAAGTAGGATAACAATTTGCAATATTGTATAAACAATAAGTGACTAGCGTGATAGCTATAGTGTTGCACATTGGCTACAATCAACCTAAAGTTTGAATTATGCTCACAGTGTCTAGCATGTCTATGACTTTTCAAGGATAATTTAGTAAATTATATAGCTTAAGTAATTAAAATATCTTCTAAATAACCAAAGTGAAAAGAAAGTAACCTGTACATCCGAATTGCCACATTAAAGTTATTCCTGTATAAGCTCCAAATGAAGCAAAACTCAATTGTTTCACCATTTTCTCTTTGTACGTTATAAATGCTGGTTCCCCCTTTTTACCGACCGTAATCGTCTCGTCCGAAATTTTTATCTGCAGACGTGCACAGTCAGTTATCATGTCATCGTAATTATAACAGAAGCTTACCCAAAAATTGACAGGGTGGTTTGCGTTCATGATATGGGGGGTGGAAACATCCAGATGCTTTGGGAGCTTTGGGCTTTTCCTCAAGGAAGAATATGTGTTAGAGGCCGCACCAATAACCACTTCGTACGTAACATCTTGCCTTGTCTGTATCAAATTCGGCAAGAGCATAATATGAGCATCGCTGCGACCCATTACTGAGAAATTCATGTAGACTGTGTTGAAATTAATTCTCCATTTGTCAAGATTAAACAAAGTTCTGTACCATCCATAATCTTTTGTGTAAAGGACATCACAATTTAGATGTTGTACGTCTGAAAGAAAAGTGCAATTACTAATAATTCTTTTATATTGGATTATAAGAAATAATGTTCACTCAAAAACTTAAATGTAAAAAAAAAGAAAAGATTTTGGCATTATTATTTTTATTTCTTCTGGTGTTTTCCTTTTGTAAATATTGCTGTATGATTTTTTATTTATTTATTATCATTATTCTATTAGTAGGTATTAGTTTTTAGTAGGTGGTTTTTTATTTTTTAATTATTTATTTATTTTATTTTTTTAATTTAATTATTATTTTTTCTCTACCCGAGCGTAGGAGGAAGGATAAAGGATGCTGTGGATGCACCCCTAGACAAGGTGATGGCTGCCTCCTTTTTTTATACTTTTCTCCATCTTTTGTGAAGTATTTGCATGCGCCACCCTCCAACTAACTCCCTCATGATGGGGGTTCACTGTCCAGAGCAGACCCAGAGCACTCCAGGCCAGCACCTCATCATTTGACATTATTAAATTACAGATTTAACGTGTTCACTGTGGATGACACCACCAAGGTGTCATCAGTGAGTTGTTTCACCAGGTGGATGATGCCATGGTGTGGATTCAACCTTTTAATTCTCTAACAAAATATCTGCCTTATAAACAAGTCAAAGGAAATAAATCCAGTAGAGAATGTGTTAAAGTGATTATAATTATCACATTATTTGTGGTTTTAAAATAAAATCGATTTTCTAATTTCAAACAGAAAATTATATTTTCAATGACAAAAAATGGCACTTGTATTTTGTTGTTTATTTCAAACTATATGCACTTTTTCATTTTATTAATTACAACATACTTGTTTTACTCAAATAATTATACAAAATTTTTTCGAAATGAAAAATTTGTGTCACAGGCAGGATTCAAACTCACGACTTTTGGCTAAATACGCTGCTGCTCTACCACTTGAGCTATCGAGACTTCGATTGCCCATGCCACGAACTTCTCATTATTATTCAGAAATTGTGAGATGCGGTCTGGTGTGATGTAGGTTGCAGAAAAACATTTTCTTTATCGTGCCAACGTTTCGATCTTTATCGAGATCATCTTCAGGGTCTGGGATTTACAAACATTGTTTACATTTAACAAATACATGTAGGATGTTGAAAAGAGTGAATTTATACAATGCAAAATATATATTTTTTATATTCAATCAAAGTATTTCTATTCACTCAAAGTGTTTGTCTTCTGTGTAATTGTGCCATTCTTGAAATAAAAATACATAAATGTAGTTTTAAATAAACAACAAAGTACAAGTGTCTTTTTTTGCCTTTGATTGTATATTTCTTCTTTAAAATTTTTAATGTGAATGATGTTACCTCCATTTATGTCTGAAGTTGTGTAAACTAAAAAACAAGAGCATAAAGTCCATACAATCACAGTGTACTTAAACATCTCTACGATGTGACTAGGACCCTGATTGTCACAAACGAAGAATTATCTTTTTATTTTTTAAAACAACTTCCTCTTTTTTTATTTTATCAGTTTGTACTTATTATCATGCATGATTAAAACTATATTATCATAAAACAGTAAAAAGGATGAAATAAATCTAAATTGCTTTGTGTCTTTGAATTTAATTGAATGTCTTTTTGCATTAAAAATGCTTAAAATTTTAGTACAATCTTCTTTTGATTTAAAGAAATATGCCCTAGATCTAGAGCATTGATTCTAGGTTTCTTTTCAAATAAAATTAAACTAATGTTTAATTATTTTAATAAAAATAAATAATGATATAAAAACAACTGTTTAATATGATTTAAGTATGATATTTTTATTTATTTATGCCTTGTGTATGTTTGGTTTAAAGGATTAAATAAATTGATATTAATTGACAAGGAACTATTTTTATACTTTGTAGATTGGGTTTTTTTATGGAATGAACCAGTTGTTTTTATTTTAAACATTGTATATTCTTTCAGGAAGGTTGTTGTTGAGGAGTGGTCATGGTAGTCCTAAAATATATGCAATATTTGAAATAAGAACAATTAAGTGAACAACTTTTAAGAAAACAAAATCCAAAATAATATAATTTTTATATTTTGTCTACAGTTACATAGTTGTCATCAAGTGATGTCAGTTTGATTCTATATCTGGATAGATTATATAATATTGAGAAATTTGAAGTGCTTTTGTACATAAAGAGTGTTATTCAATTTGAAAGGATTAAAACAGAGCAGCAGTTTTATTCATAAATATTCTCTCAACAGGTCGTTCAACATTTGTTCATCGCACTCTTTAGGACTTTCATTTCTGAAAAATGATATCGTATTAGAGGCAGTCATTTAAATTTTATTGCAGTACTTACGGGATGAACACTTTTGCAGTGTGGGGACCATAAAGTTGTATAGTTTTGTTTGAAATTCTCATTATCGAACCTTCTCTGAGGCCGACAACCGGTGGAGTCCCAGGCAGTTCGTGGTATTGGCCGATCCTCTTCTCTCTCGTTTCACCCATATGTTTCGAATTCACCTCGGGCTCTATGTAATGCGGGTTTATATTGAAAGAAACTAAGCCGAGAGCTTCGAAAGTTGGCGGATATACAATAGGCATGTCATTGGTAGTGCAAATGCTCACAGTCGCGACATTTGTGCCAGCACTAGATCCCATGTACACAAGTTCACCCTAAAAATTTTAATTTCAAGTATTGAATTAAATTTTATTGAATAAAATTTAAATATTGACTCACATTCAAAACCCTTTTCCTTATTATGTCTACAAGTCCATACTCCCATAAAGTCTTTAACAGAAGAAATGTATTTCCACCTCCAACAAATACAGCCTGTGCTTCTGAGACAGCTTTCTTAGGGTCTTCCCTGTTGTGAATGCTCTCTACTTTTATCCCAACTAAAAAAAAATTTTTTTACATCGAATTGATTCTTTCTAAATTCTAATTCTAAATACACTGACAGGCAAAAAAATTCCACCCAACTGATTTTTTTTTCATTTTCTCGATAAAAGAAAATTCTGCCCTTAATTTGTCTCATTGTTTTTATCAATAAATATTTGTTTAAGCTGTTTTAAATTGGGAATATCAATTGCAGGTAAACACACTTAATCCTTAATCCAAAACAAGGATAAAGGATTTTTCAAATTTTTAATTTTTATGGAATTTAAAATGAATTCTGAAGCAATAAACTGTTCAGTTTTCATCTTTGCTTTCTAAACTTCAATTTTTAAACTTAAAAATGCTGCTTAAATAGTGCTGAGGATGTTGTGCGTGATGTGGCACTCATCGATGATGGACGTTCTATCAGGTATGCGGCTATTGCCATCGGAGTTCCCTATGAAACACTGCGAGACTTTTCTAGCAACTGGGTCCTACCATAGAACCACAAATGACTGTTTTTTTAACTTTTGAGGATTTTGTGAAACCAGCACTTTACTGTTGTTCAACTGATTCATCAGCTCTAGAAAGAGGTGTCCAAATTTCTGGATGCACTGCTCAAAGAAGATTAAATCAGTATGGACTGATGGCTTTTCATGCCGAAAGAGGACCAGAATTGACCAGAAAACAGAGTTGCCCAGGTCGCATTTGCTTGAGAACACAACCATTGATCTTTGGACGATTGATCTGCTGAACTTTTTACAGATGAGTGCAGATTTGCTCTACTATCTCCAGATGGGTATGAAAGAGTGTGGAGAAGGCGAAATGAAAGAATGTGAAGCCTGTAATTTTTTCCAGAGCCGACCTTTTCAACGTAGCTCAGTGATGGTGTGGGCGGGAATCTCAATGGAGAGTCGCACAGAGTTGGTTGCTGTTTATAGAGGGTCTTTGACGGCCACTCGCTTTGTGGATGAAATTTTGGAACATAATAAAATCAGCGACAATCCTATTCTAATGGACGATAATGCCCATCCATCACTTCCTGATACTCTCCACGTTCCTGGAAAGGACTCTTCATGAAGAATGGGCTAACCTCCAGTAAAGAGACATTTCCAGATTGGTAGAAAGTTTAAGGCGAGGAAATACACAACATTGAAATGCTAATTAAAAATCTAAAACAAAATTTTAAAATCTGTCCATCTTTTTTTTTTTTAAGTTTCTTTTTATTTTCATTTTCCTTAGCAATTTACATTTTTTTAACTACTTTTTTGGACAAAGACTCAATTATTAAATGTTAAAAAATGTGAAACTCTGATTAATATATAAAAATATATACAAATCAAGTAATATTACAAGTGGGTGTAATTTTTTGCCTTTCAGTGTAGAAACAAGTTTCAGAATTCAGCCATAAGAAATATAATACACTTGTAAGATTACAGCATATTATGGACAGAATTTTAATTATAATTGATCTTAAATTAAAGACTAAAATATCTAGACGTTTCATCTAGATTAAAATGAATGGTGGAAATATGCAGAAAAAATTCCCCTATCACAATTTATTATAATAAAATTTATATTATGGGTCAGGTCTGTAATTTACCATATTTGTCGAACCCTTCTTTCACAGTTGTCAGGTACTTGTCATGGTTTTTCAGAGCGTACGGAATGAACAGTACTTCATTGACACGATTGCTGAAAAAAAGAAAAAAAATATTAAAGGCTCGATGACGAGAAAAATTATTCAACTGACTCACTCTCTGAAAAAAGATTTGACTTCGTTGGTCGCATACTGCAAATAATTGGTCCCATGCACTTTCGAAGTAGACAAAAGCAGTAAATTTTTCATTTTAACGGCGTTAGCCCTGTTGGATCTTCTTTGAAATAATTTGACCTAAGCCCAGTTTCACAAAAATAGGTTCGTTTAGACGATTAGATAAAACCGAATTCATCAATCTTTTATATCTTTGAACTTTTGAAGTGTTTTGGTG
Organism: Cimex lectularius; assembly: GCF_000648675.2. NCBI lineage: Eukaryota > Metazoa > Arthropoda > Insecta > Hemiptera > Cimicidae > Cimex > Cimex lectularius. The sequence continues at coordinate 738,790 of NW_019392711.1, forward strand.
ATAGGCAAGTTTTTGATAATTCCGATTGATAAGTCAAAAGAGGTCGCCTCGGTCGACGGTTTTTGAAAGTACATAGTCGTAATAATAGACTTATAGAAAAGAAACAGTAGTTGTCTAGTCTATGCAGTGTGCTGTTACACCCATACTGCTGACCTACCTATCACCGTCATCACCATCTAGACGGACGATATCTAATTTTGTCCTTCACCTCGAATCCTATCCAAGCTGCCTCCAACATCCTTGAGCTTACCGAAGATTGGTGCAAAATGCGGAAGACAAGACAATGGAGAAAAATGTACTCAATGTACTTTGAGAAAACAGTCTTCCCCTCCATTGTACAACAACGCAGATATAACGAACTTCCATTCAAGTCAAATACGTAGGACTATACCTAGACATCAGACTGACATGGAATCCCCATAGATTTAAAAAACAACTTAATACAAGACTTTGACTACTAAGAAGACTTCTAGGGCCGAAATCTACTCTCACAACTGAGATAAAGCTAATACTGTACAAGACTTTAACAAGACCAATATGGACATACGGAGTGGAATTGTGGAATATTGCCAAGCCATATCCAGCGCTAACTCCCTATCCCTAACCATCCCTAACAATCGAAAGTCCTTAGACTTGCCGAAGCGCCTTATTCACTTCACTATCCATAAACCTCCACATTCCTTTTGTCAACGAACTGATCCGGTCCAGATTCCAAACCTTCCATACCAACCTTTCGAACCATCCTAACCATACTGCTCGAGCCCTCTCCACTCATATCCATCCTGACAACCCGTCACGTCGCCTCAACCGATGGTGACCTCGGGACCTCCTTGTCAAAGCTCCTTATTAAGTCACTATCCACAAAGACCTCAACATTACTTTTGTCAAGGAACTGATCCGGTCCAGATTCCAAACCTTCCGAACCAACCTTTCGAACCATCCTAACCATACTGCTCGAGCTCTCTCCACTCATATCCATCCTGACAACCCATCACGTCGCCTCAACCGATGGTGGCCTCGGGACCTCCTTGTCAAAGCTCCTTATTACGTCACTACCCACAACGACCTCAACATTATTTTCGTCAACGAACTGATCCGGTCCAGATTCCAAACCTTCCATACCAACCTTTCGAACCACCCTAACCATACTGCTCGAGCCCTCTCCACTCATATCCATCCTGACAACCCGACAATAAAAAAATTAATTTATACAATGCTAGAAAATTTTAGATTTAAAAAAATAAATGAATTTAAGCAATGCTAGAAAATTTTAGATAAAAAAATGAATTTATACAATGCTAGAAAATTTTAGATAAAAAAATGAATTTATACAATGCTAGAAAATTTTAGATAAAAAAATGAATTTATACAATGCAGGAAATTTTTAGATAAAAAAAAGAAAAATGAATCTGTACAAATACTTTGATTTTAATCTAAAATTTTCTAGCATTGCTTAAATTCATTTATTTTTTTTAATCTAAAATTTTCTAGCATTGTATAAATTAATTTTTTTATTCTAAAATTTCGAGCATTGCATAAATTTTTTAAATTCTAAAATGTTCTAGCATTGTATACATTTATTTTTTTAAATCTAAAATTTTCTAGCATTGAATAATTTTTTTAATCTAAAATTTTCTAGCATTGTATAAATTCATTTTTTAAATCTAAAATTTTTTAGCATTGTATAATTTTTTAATCTAAAATTTTCCAGCATTGTCTAAATTCATTTTTTTCATCCTACATGTACTTGTAAAATTTAAACTATGTTTATAAATCTTAGGCCCTGAAGATGATCTCAATAAAGATCGAAACGTTAGCTCGATAAAGGAAACGTTTTTCTAAAACCTACGTCACACCAGACCGCCTCTCACGACCTCCAAATAATCATTAAGTAACGATCACTAAACACCACAAATTTCTACACGAAAGGAACATTTTTTATTGAGTCTAGGAAGCTAGTTTTATATTATATTTTAAAAAAAGTCAAAAAAGCAACTCCGCTGTTTTCTATGCATTTTTCTTTTAATTTGCATTCTGTTTTAATGCCCATCTTTGTCATACTCCTCGACACACATCCCACGACACACCACTTTTTGTCGAGGAACCGCACATTGAACGCAGTACTGACCCAGCAACGGTCCTCTTCCTAGGTTTAGAATCCGAGACCAAAACTAAGGACTTTGTTTTGCATATATTTGTTCTTAAGTGACTTTATGATCATAACTCTGTAGATCTTCGTCGACCGTTATTTCTTTCAACATTTGCGAATCATTGATCGTTTCAGAAAGGCCATATTGTTTCATTGTCATTCCTTGTTTTTCAAAAATATCTCGAATGTTGGACAACGCAGTAGCTTCATTAGAGCGTTCGCATAATTAACCTTTAAATTTTTCTCGAAGCATCGGTGCATCTAATTTTACACACAGTATTAAGTAAACAAAGAATTGCTTCAATCTTTGTGGTACTAAAGCATGGCTCATATTTCGAAATAAAATTTTCCGTTTCGCACAATCCTGCTACTCTCGCTGCCTCCTGATAGCTAGAGACTAGTACTACTTTTATCGTGCATAATCAATCGAAACTTGTAATGGTTTTCTTGTCTCTGAGCAATTGTTTCTGATGAAAACGTTCCAAATCTCTCCGTGAAACTGTGCCCAGTCTTGCCGCAACTTTACAACTGTTTTTATTACATACCTGCCATTTCTTTTGCACTGTTTCCCACGCGTAATGCAATGGAATTGGTAAATAGGTATATTGCAGAGCATTTTTATCTGTTTTATTCAATTCAAAATAAGCTATTGGGTTGTCCGGAAAATAATGCAGGATTTTGGTATTAAACAAAAAAAAAGAAACTNAACAATATCATTTGGAAGAGGATTAATAAGTGTTGACATTCATACAAATGAGTAATCCTGTAAACGTAAACAGAATATTTTATATAGATTTTTTTAAATGAAAACTTAAAATCCTGCATTATTTTCCGGACAACCCGATAATAATTTTGTTGTTTCGATATCAATGCTTCATGTTCCTTTCCCTGTATGTAATATGATTTTGTCCGGACTTAAATAAATAGGCAGTAATTCAACACTGCATGACCGTGCATACATTGGTAAATAGATTGATGAGAAATGGAAGAGATGGTTATAGAAAACGTCCGTGACTTCGCGAATCGTACTTTTTAGCGAATTTTGGTTTATCCCATTGGTCTTAAATAGCTGTTCAATGCTATGTAAAAAAAGATACAGTCCTTGTGGAAAATCTTACACAATTTTAATCCGAACAAAAAACCTAAAGTAGCTAACTTCCGGAAATAAGTACTGATAGCAATTGTTTAAAAATAGGCTTATTTTGTAGAAAAAAAAGTTCCTCTTTCCAACGATGTCCAATCTGACACAGTTTCTTAAAGTTTGAGAATATAGTGAGAGAAGCGAAAAATTCTATTGCAACGTCGCGCTCATCCCCTTATTTCCCTTATTTTTTCATTTTTTACACCATTAAAATCCTATAGGTCTCTCTTCACACCTCATCAAAACTTTTTTAATATATATTTTTTAGATCACACCTTCATACAATAATAAACACGGCCAAAAGGATATTTCACAGAATTATTACCCTGAGTCATGAATCTTTTCATCACAAGAAAATAAAGATATACAAACATATTCTACATAACAATCACTTTCGTAAATACATAATCAAAAACTACAACTCAACACTAACACCATCCACTATCTCTAATAACGTGTAGCGAGTAGTGACCGTTAGTCGATAATTATTCAGAAATCGTGAAATCACCTCACTAGACCGCATCTCACGATTTGTGAATAATTATCTCTAATAACACTACATCAATTCTATGAAACAGAGACAAACCATATTCACGGCCTATCACACAAATTAAACACACTTCTTTCTTCTGATAACTTTAAAATAGCCTTCAAAAACTATAAAACTATTCAAACTCTTTTTTCCAAAATTAAAGATCCCACACCTGCAACAAATAAATTGTTGTAATTTACAAAATTGTATAAATTGTCCGGCAACTTATATCGGAATTACACCCAAATATCTGAATAAGAAGGTAGAACAGCATATCTATGATTGCAAAAACACTCAAACAAAATTCTACAGCACTGGCTAAGGAACAATTTTGAACACCAACACAATTTCGACTTCAACAGTCCAAAAGTATTACACACAGAACAAAACAAACAGAAACGTAATTTTTTAGAAATGGTTTACATCAACAGAAATAAACACATCATCAATCACAGAACAGACACATGTAAACTCAGTGTCTCAGCAACGCTAATAGCTTAAATCAAATTCAATATCAGTAACATACAAAAAACACACAAACATATAAAACAATCATTGCACTTCACACTTCGAACAATTCTACATAGTCTAAATCTCCAACAATTTATTATTAAGCTTTCCATAATAATCCTGAAAAGATAAACTAATCCCGAACGACAAACCATCATCATTTTTTTTCAATGTCGGTCCCTTTCCCCTCAAAGAAGCCAACTTCTCATAGAAAAATACCACGGTAGCTCAAGTGGTAGAGCAGCGGTGTATTTAGACGAAGGTCGTGGGTTCGAATCCCGCTCGTGACACTGACTTTTTTTATCTCAACCAATACCTTACTTAAAGAATAATTAATTGAAAATTATTGAAACAGTTAAAATTTCTATCCCTACTTCCTTCCTCAATCCTTCAAAATCAAATATATAAACAAAAAATTAATATCTCACTACACTCTCAACACGAAACACAACCGTGACACATTTACACAGAAAACACTCACTTTGAGTCAATACAAATTGATTAAACCTAAACTTTCTATATTATGTACGTCATTGTATAAATTCATATTCACACCCTACATGTATTTGTATAATTTAAACAATGTTTATAAATCCCAGGCCCTGAAGATGATCTCAATAAAGATCGAAACGTTGGCACGATAAAGAAAATATTTTTCTAAACCTATATCACACCAGACCGCATTTCAGGATTTCAAAATAATCATTTTTTAAAATATTTAGTGAAATGCCATGCCTATATCTCATTAACTAGCAAAATAAACCAACCCGAAGCAAAGATTATGCTGTCTTCTATCCATACTCTTGAATGTTAAAAATCAAGAACTGTAAGATAATATTTTTTATTACTGACAAAACAGCACAGAGACTAGGATCATTTATTATCATTAAATAAATAAAGACATTTGTACATATCCTATTTTTATAAGCACTAAATATCATATTTTTCAAATTAAGACTATTATCATTGCTGAAACAAATCAAATAGATTTTCTGGTACGATTGACCAAATAACAACTTTCAGTTAATTAATCTTTAAGTAAGGTATTGGTTGAAATAAAAAAGCCACTATCACGAGCGGGATTCGAACCCACGACCTTCGGCTAAATACGCCGCTGCTCTACCACTTGAGTTATCGTGACCGATCTACTCAGACACTAACTTTCCCCCTCAAATGGCAAAAAGGAGGGAAAATTAAAAAGGTGGGGTTGAGTGGGAAGTTCGTGCCCGAGTGCATCGAAGTCACGATAGCTCAAGTGGTAGAGCAGGGGCGTATTGAGCCGAAGGTCGTGAGTTCGAATCCCGCTCGTGATTCTGGCTTTTTTATCTCAACCTTACTGAAAGATTAATTAATTGAAAATTGCTGGAACGGTTCAAATCGAAAGGAAAAACACTTAATTATGCATCAGAGACACTGTTAACGTATTTTAAAGTAATTTATTGGTCGTTACCCATCATCACATCATACATATAGTTAGTTGATAGAAACTGACTATAACGCAAGCTATATTATTATTTGAATGATGTAAAATTTAAGAATATTTGTAAGTAAATAGATGTTTATTATCGAACGAATGTAGACTGATTATAAACTATTATTATAAAAGGATTAAAAATCGAGTTTTATTCGGTCTTATTTGTCTTACGTATTCTCCACCAATGGGGCTTTGAGCCTGATTCTCGCAGATATGAAAATCGATATTGTATTGTGTTCACCAATGTGCGAGACATTTATCAATTTTTTTCTGTAAGTCTGCGTAAAACCCAGCGAATTGTAAGTAATCATTTGTTTTGACACTACGAAGGAAAATTTATTGCTTATGTATTTTATTTAACGCGAAGTTTCGATAGTTGCCAAAACCCGTTAATTTTAGGAGATATCATGATCGACATACTCATTTACATTACTACATAATGATCAATAAAAAACGTGATAATAAATTTAATTTGTTAATTACTAAAATTAAGTATTAAATTAACTTAATGGGGTGTTTAATTTTTGGAACACGTCTAGGGATCGGGATAGGGATAAAAGAAGCGGCCACAAGGCCTTCTTCACCTCGACCTGAATAGATCTACTGTGCTCCCCTGCTTTTTTATAACTTACTGGCCAGCTTCAGATTATTAATCAGCCCCCATAGATCATCGGCTCCTTTGTGTAGGATCTTGCTTGCGGTTTTTCTTGTCCTAGTTGCAAGAACTTGCTCCTACATAGACCTTCACAGAAACATAAAATATGTTCTGCGGTCTCTTCCTCTTCCTCGCAGTCCTATTCGGTGCATGTGCTTTCTTAAGTGACAATGTCCTTTCAGGAGTCCAACCAGAATCCTGGTTCGGTTGCGGTTGCCTTCCAGTACCTGTGGCTTGGCACCAAGTTTTGGACTCATTAAGGATCCATTTCAAGATGTGTCCCCTTTAGTTGCGGGATGGTAAGCCAGAATAGGGTTCAGGACCTAGAGATCCATGTTGGCCCCCTCTTTGGCCAACATGTCCACTTTTCGTTGCCTGTATGCCCCGAGTGCCCAGGGACCCATGCCAGGGCCAGGACATTCGTACTTCCGTCAGGTACTCCATAAGTTCAAAACGCTCTTTCCTTTCACCTCACATGAGGCTAGAGCTTTTGGTGCTGCCTGACTGTCTGGGAAAATGTTCTGGGAATTCCTAGCCTTTTTATTTCCCTGGCGCAGTTTTTTACGGACGCATGAGCACTGACCGCTCATGCTCTATCCCTACAATGACCGATTATTGGTACATGGATAATTTCAGGTCTGGATATAGAAGACTTCTACGCCGGAAATCTAATATGACCGTAAATTATGTAACGTATGTCTGGGGGCCGCGGTAGCCGAGTGGTTAAGGCGTCAGACTCTCGGCTAGTAGATCCCGCGGTCGTGGGTTCGATCCCCACCGTCACCTATGAACTTTTTCTGACGCCTAAGGGACCGGTGGCCGCAATTGAAAGAGACACGGTACTCATCAATGGAAGGGGCAGGATCGGATCTCAGTGACCCTGAATTTGGTCCCAACTCCCTTCTAAAATGAGTTTCTACGATGGAAGAACACCGGTACAACGGGGGCTCAAGTTCACATTTGTGTTGCGAGGCCTCCCCCAAAATATGGAGCCAAGGATAAAGTACAATAAGCTGTACAGCTCAGCTGCAGTGCTCAGGAGGGAACTCCTCCAGTCCCTGGTATCCAAAAAAAAAAAAAAATTATGTAACTAACATGGAATAATCGTCAATACGGCGCTTCGCTATTCTAAATCTGCACGACCTATCCGTCATGCCGAGTTTAGGTTCAAGCGCCTTGCTACGAAGCAATTTGCACTTAGGAATTAATTTACTTTAAGCAGAGGTCAGCGAAACTCGTGCTTCGAGTGCACTAGCGTTTGTTCTCTGCTTCAAGAACAAAACATTCAAACATAGATGTATTTTTTGATAGTGAATTTGTAACATTGACATACACACCATGAGAGGGTTTTGATTTTGTTCTAATTCGAATTTTATGCCTACGCAAAGAGGTGGCACGTTTTAAAAAAAAAAAACATGTTAACAGAAATGGGTCAGTGAAGGATAAGCGCACGATCAGAGTAGGTTTTTGAAGATCAGTCTATTAATGGAAATATGAATTAGTTATTTTTTGAGTTCGAAAAAAAATTGTGTACAACTCATTCAATTCACTAAGGTTTTCAGTTGAGATAAGAAACTCAATGGCACGAGCGGGATTCGAACCCACGATCTTCGGCTAGATACGCCGCTGCTCTACCACTTCAGTTATCGTGACCTCGATCCACTCAGACACCAATTTCCCACCTCAACCACACCTTTTGAATTTTCCCTCCTTTTTGCCATTTTTTCAAATGTCGTGTAATCAATTCGATTCTCGGCGACAAATGAAGTGGCCACGGACAGCTTTAGTGAAGGTATACTTCATTTTAAACTTATTCAATTCACTAATTTCGTGGTCCGCGTGACCAATAAGGTGTCTGAGAGGATTGAGGTCCCGATAGCTCAAGTGGTAGAGCAGGGCGTATCAAGCCGAATTTCGTGGGTTCGAATCCCGCTCGTGCCATTGACTTTTTTATCTCAACTGAATATCTTAATTAATCGCGTACAACTGCATTTCTTCAGTCTACCCTCTCAATTTTTTCGCTCCAAGAGAAAACATTGCATCGTGGATGTATTCGTAAATTTTTCGAATTTGCAGTCCAAAAATATATCCAAGACAAAAAGATTTCCGCCATGGGGGATAAGGATAGGGATAAAAGGGTCGGTCACAAGGCCTTCTGCACCTCGACCTGAGTAGATCTATTGTGCTCCTCTGTTTTTTATAACTTGCTAGCTTCAGGTTGTTAATCAACCATAGACTTGCTAACGGTGCCTTAGGGAAGGATCTTGCTTGTGGTTTATCCTGTCCTAGTTGCAAGAATCTGCACCTACATCGACCTTCACAGAAAATAAAATGTGTTCTATTTCTGGCAGTATCTGCACACTGTTTCTTCTTTCTGTACCAGTGCATGTGCTTTCTTAAGTGAAAATGCTCTGTCGGGGTCCAACCAAAATCTTGGTTCGGCTGCGGATGCCTTCCAGTAATTCCTTTATAGTTTTTGCAGATTTCCTTCACGTGCCTCATGCCTGTGGTATTCTTCCACCAGGTTTTGAACGCATTAAGGATTCATTTTAAGATGTATCCTCTTTAGTGGCAGGATGGTAAGCCAGAATATGGTTCAGGACCTAGAGATCCATGTTAGCCCCCTCTTTGGCTCGTAGCCTGTATGCCCCGAGTGCCCAGGGACCCATGCCAGGGTCAGGTCATTCGTACCCGTCAGGTCCTCCATACTGTTCAAAACACTCTTTGCCTTCACCTCAAGATGAAATGTATTCCTAGCCTTTTTATTTCCCTGGCGCAGATTTCAGACTTGAAAACTGTAGCCTATTTACCTAGGTTTACCGTCAGTTCGGTCGTTGGATTCATCCCGAAGACTCCAGCCCTCGTGCCGTCAGTGTTACAGTAAGAGTTTTGCCGTTAGCGTTGTTCCTTTGGTCTTTTCTTTCCGTTCTGATATAAGTACCTTGTACTTTTTAATAAAATTGTATTTTCGAGTAGTGGCATCGATTGGCATGCCTAATATGGCATCTGCCTGTGTCTCCTCCCTCAGTTTCCATTGTTTATTTACATAGACATCCTTGCAGATGGTTGTCCATTTATGAGCCTATGGGCTACTCTGGATCCTCATTTTTTTTTCTTCCGACAGCTTGGTCATTTCCGCCCTAAAGCATTAGCAAAATACCGCTACACACTAGATACACAATCATACCCATAAATACAATCAGGGCTTCTCATTATTATTATTTATTTTGGCATTATTTTTTATTTATCCACCAAGTGTCAGCTATTTTTGATGACATATTAAATAAAGCGATAAATGATAAAATTAAAATATATCTCATTTATAAAATATTCCACTAATGTAAAAACATGTCTCATTACATTAACTAAATTTAAATGATTATCAAAATAATTTATCCCAGTAGCAATTAATATAACAGCTATAACGACGAAAACGTTACTTAAGTCTAATTACAGTACGTTATATCTTATAACGCAGATCACAATAGCCAAGTTTAAGTTCATCGGGTAATTTAAACATCGACCCAGTCTGTAGTTGTTACACCCCATTCGGCTGAATGGCAACCAGGAGGTGCACGATACTTCGCAAAGATCGCGTGTGAACTACACATCAGTAAGTTCAACTTTTCTTAGAATGAAGGTCTTTTACACGAGTCGGTTGTAGCTAGAACTTTAATCACGAACTTAGGCTATTGGTTTTAATTAACCGCCGTTTAGATGTATAGTAATTAGTTCAATCGTGTTGGGAAAATTGCCAACTAGTTTCAAATGAATCGATTTTTTTGTTACCCCACCCGCATTTATTTTTGTAACAAAAATTTTATGTATAAATAGATAATTAAATAGTTTCCGTTGGAAAAAGCTTATTTGATGAGATTAAAATCGGTTTGAAGAACGTTTAAATGTTCGAAGGGTTAATAAATAATTATTAATAATATACAATTAATAACAATAAATAACCCAAAGTTGTTAATTGTTATTATTTTAGGTGCTGTTTAAAGTCTTTTTCACTTCCGAACTACCGGAGATAGGGCAGCCTTGCATTCATGCCGGAAGTCGGATTTTTTAAGATGTCACGACCTCGTTTCAAATAAACAATGATAACTCCAAAACTAAAAGGTTTTGGGCAAATACGTTGATACAATTGAAAATAAAATTGAATTTCCAAGAAAATTTGATCAATACTAAAATTTTAAACTGTGGTGAAATAAACGTATAAACAACCAGAACTTTGAAGAATAATTTTTTTTCCAAATTGATAAACTTACTATGATGATTCTAAACTACTATTTCTAAACCTAGAGACCTGCATATAGCAGAAAACTTACTCCATTTAATATACTTTTTAGTGGTGAAATTGCTTTTTCAATTACTTTTTTCAAAGATGCAAAAATTAATGAAGGAAAGAAAAAACCATGGTTGACGGATTTCAAATAAACAATGATAACTCCAAAATTGAAAGGTTTTGGACAAATACGTTGACACAATTGAAAAATACGTTAAATTTTCAATAAAATGTGATCAATGTTAAACTTGTAAACGTTGGTGAAATAACGTTTTAACAGCTAGAACATTGAAGAATAATTTTTTTCCCAATTGATAAACTTACTATGATGATTCTAAACTACTATTTCTAAACCTAGAAAACAGCAAATATAAAAAAACTTACACCGTTTAATATCCTTTTTAGTGGTGTAATTTCTTTTTCAATTAATTTTTTAAGGATGAAGGAAAAGGACCATGGTTGACGGATTGATAAAAAATGTTTTTAATTTTGACGCAATGCACAAACAAGCCTGTTTTTTCACCTAAGCCACTGTAATTCCAAAATTTAATTTAACTTTAAGTAGAAATAAAAGATTAAAACATTAGAAATATGAGTGTTAACAAGATATCGCATAGTTAAGCAAAAACGTTTTGAATCTGAAAACTCTTTTATTCCGGGGAATAATAATATAATAATCCTTTAATCCAGGTTGCAGTCTTGTCGGTAAATGTGTAAAAACTTGCACTATTTTGGTTTCGAACCCAAATTAAAAAAGTTTAATAAATTCATTTACAATTGCTCTGTTTTTTAATTTTTCCGCCTCACCAATCCATCAACCACGGTTTTTTTCCTTCCATCATCAATTTTTTCATATTTGAAAATGTAATTAAAAAAGCAATTACACCACTAAAAAGGATATTAAATGGAGTACGTTTTCTAAAATTGCAAGTCTCTAGGTTTGGAAATAGTAGTTTAGAATCACCGTAGTAAGTTTTTCAACTTTGAAAAAAAAAATCTGGCTTCTAAAACGCTTACTTCACCGAGGTTTACAAGTTTAGTATTGATCACATCTTATTGGCAATTTAACTTTTTTTCTTTTCTTTTTTCTAAATAATTTGAAATACATTACATCTACCATCAAGTAGGTAACAAGGAACAAGGTAATATATACAAAATTAAAACCAAGAGTGAAGAAAACACCCATTGGTATTACTCCAATGTTACTAAAATATTGTCTGTTTAATTAATACTTCGGGGGCGTCAGTGGCCGCAATGGTTTAGGCGTTGTCCCGGCTCTCATCACTGTAAGGTAAAGGTCCCGGGTTCGAATCCATCTTCCCTGAGTTCGAAGTTGACACTTACAAATGGGTTTTTTCAAAAACACCGGCGCCCTGAGGGTTAATATGGCCTCTGTTGTGAACCCTCGTTAAAAGAAAAAAATAATTGGCACTTGTGCCATTATCATTTTCACAATCATCACCATCACTTCCTAGAAGATCTCGTGGTCGTTGTCTCTTCAGTCTGCGGGAGGGTTCGAGAGGATTCACGGCATGCGAGGTTTCTGATGTGCTGATTTATGGTAGCTGGGAAGTTTTTATGAAATTTACGGTAACGGGAACATATTTCATCTTGAACGAAAGGGATATGTAAGACTGTATATGTAGTTAGGTTCAATACATAAAATGAAGCGTCTAGTATTTTTTGTAGTATAACTGGGCCGTTTGAATACTGTGGATGTTGGAATGTTTGGCTGAACCCTACACTTCCAATCCGTAAGTCCATACCGGCTTAATTATGATGTTGTAAAGCAGCCTTTTAACTTTGAGGGGTAAATTAAAACGTTTGTCAAGAAGTCGTGCAAGAGCTCTATTTCGTGTCATAACCTCCTGACGTTTCAGTCGTCTCTGAGGATTCCACGTCAGGCGTTTGTCGATGTACAGTCCGAGATAACTTGTTCGCAGTTGGGAGTGAAATATTATATAAGAAAACAGGGGGGGGATCTTTGTGCGGAGAGTGAAGGTAATGTGGGTGGATTTGTCTGTGTTAAATTTTATCATTTTCTTTTTACATCAAGACTCTAGTAGTATGAGGTGTTGGAGGTTTGGAGTGGAAATGACAAGGTCGGCTGCTAGAGAGAATTGCTGTATCGTCTGCAAATGTGAATGTGGTGGTTTCGTGTTGTAATGGAATGTCAGCTGTGTACCCCTATAAGTATAGTGAGGTGGCCAGAATGCTACCCTGAGGAAAACCAGCATGGATAGGGAAATATGCAGAGAAGGAGGCCTTCGATGACTTGGAAAAATCGGTCAGTGAGGTAACTGTGCAGTATGAGATATTAGGTGGATGTCAGAATGACCTTGAGCATGAACAGCAGGCCCGGGTGCCAAACTCGTTCAAAAACTTAGCTTACGTCAAGAAAGGCCCCAGAACAGTACTGTCCATCTCGAGGGAGGAGGAACTCGGTGGCACTGTTGGACAGATGATTGACGGTTGCAAAAACCAAATTGATGATCTGGGAATATGTTTTGAGTATTCAGAAACGGAAGAATTCTTTTCAATAGGAGTTTTCTAAAATTTTACCCAATGTAAAAGTAGTAGTAGGTAGTAGTAGACCCAAAATAGACTTATTGGCCTGTATGAAGTAGTACAATGTGTTGGCTTTTTTTGGCTTAGGGAACATTCGAATATAGGAATGCTTCCAAGCTGTACGGAAGTACGAATAACAGAATTAAAAAGGTATGTAATGAGTTTGATGGCCTTTTGGGAAGGTATTGGATAATTTTTATGGCAATAAGATCAAAACCTGGAGCTTTCTTTGATTTTAGGTGTTGTGTGGTAGAATGGACGTCAGAAGGTGAAAGCTTTAGGAGGGAAATATTCCTTAAGTTGTGAATAAGTATGGTCTATGATGTTGACATGTGGGGTGAACAAAGTGGTCAGGTAAGAGAGTCTGACTTCGCCCAACTGCCGCCGACTTGACAAAGCGGGGTAGATATTTTGTGGTAAGATAGAAGATTTCGAAGATAACGTACTTTTCAATTGTATCAACGGATTTGACCAAAACCTTTTAGTTTTGGAGTTACCATTGTTTATTTGAAACAAGGTCGTGATATCTTAAAAAATCAGAAAAAGGGGGAAAAACTCCGAAACGGTTGAGATTCGGACCATAGTTAATTAGGACTTTTTGGTTCCATTTTGAATGTAGAATCCACTGGCAAAATTTGTATCACGAGTAGCCGAACAACAATTTTGTTGTCAGTGGGGGACTTTTCAAGCTTAAAGCACGAGGCCCAACATGTGTAGTAACATCCGACGGATGGTAAACGGGGGAAAAAGTTTTATTAAACAGATTCGGATTACCTTGCAGTGCACCGAATTGAGCCCCTAACCCATTCCTAATCCGTTAAGAGCAAAATGTGTTGTCGCTTTTATTTCCCCGCTCTGTGATTTTATTAAATATTTTCAACGGCAGATGAGAACGTTATGCTTTCGGTCGAAAGGGGTGAGTCAGGGGGTGGTTAGGTCGTTCGACGGCGGGCGGGGGGGATTCCACTCCCGGTTCCGACCGCCCTTCAGTCTCTACCACACGTCCGGCCGATCCTCTCGGCGCTCGCTCAACCTCAGGTCACATTCACGTGGAAACCGGTAAGTTTTTTTTCATCATCCCATAATCAGCCTTTATGTCAACGATGACTATTATGTCAGACGATTTATTAAAAATCTATTTTACCGAAGGTTCCATTCCTGGACGAACTCGCAGTTGATATTTTAATTGATCAATTGCTGAGAATATCTTTCCGATATAATTTTCAAATGAACAACAGCTACACCGGAAAATTGTACGTTTGCATTGATTAAGCGAATTCAATTGAACTTTTCCAGGTTAATAGATGGAACAACCATTCGAGGAACAATACAATATTAATGTGCCATTTTTCGTCCAAAAATATAAATACAAATTGAAACTGGGGAATAATAAACCCAGACCTTTATTGCTTATGACAATACAGCTTTGTAGTAAAATATTTCACGAATAACCCCCCGAACTTAGAACCAAGCGTTATGAAATGTTTATATGAAATTTAATATTTTTACTATGACTTTTTGGGTTTTCTGTATTAAATCCATCATGTTTTAGTGATCTAATTGACCAAATTACTTCTTTCCATTAATTATTCTTTTTATGTCTCGGCTGAGATGAAAAAGTTAGTGCCACGAGCGGGATTCGAACTCACATCCTTCGGCTCAATACGCCGCTCCTCTAACCACTTGAATCTCTGTATGAATTTAAAAAGCCAAGACAAAATCATAAAAACATATTAAAATAGTATATAATATTACTATATTAATAACTTCACTAATTTCGTGGTCCGCTTGACTAATTTATATATTACAATTAATTAAGGTTTTTAGTTGAGATAAAAAAAGTCAATGGCACGAGCGGGATTTCGTCAATTAGACCACTAAAACATGATAGATTTAATACAGAGAACCCAAAAAGCCACCTTAGTAAAACCTTAATTAATTGTAATATATAAATTGGTCAAGCGGACCACGAAATTAGTGAATTTAATGATTTAAAATGAAGTATACTTCACTAAAGCTCTCCGTGGCCATTTCATTTGTCATCGAGAATCCAAACCGATTACATGACATTTGAAAAATGGCAGAAAGGAGGGAAAATTCAAAAGGAGGGGTTGAGATGCGAAGTTAGTGTCCGAGTGGATCGAAGTCACGATAGCTCAAGCAGTAGAGCAGCGGCGTATCTAGCCGAAGGTCGTGGGTTCGAATCTCGCTCGTGACACTGACTTTTTCATCTCAACTAAAAACATTAATTAATTGAAAGATATTAATTGGTCAAAGGGACCACGAAAACTAGTGAATTTAATGAATTTAAATGAAGTATACTTCACTAAAGCTCTCCGTGGCCATTTCATTTGTCGTCGAGAATCCAATCCGATTACATGACATTTGAAAAATGGCAAAAAGGAGGGAAAATTCAAAAGGTGTGGTTGAGATGGGAAGTTGGTGTCCGAGTGGATCGAGGTCACGATAGCTCAAGTGGTAGAGCAGCGGCGTATCAAGCCGAAGATCGTGGGTTCGAATCCCGCTCGTGCCATTGACTTTTTTATCTCAACTAAAAACCTTAATTAATTGTAGTATATTAATAACATTAATTTGGTTTCTTCTCGTCAGCTATAAATCGATATTTTGAATTTGAAACTAATTTAAACTGAATGGAATGCACAAAGGGAAGATTTTTTTTTTAGAACAAAGGAGGTCAGTCCTTTAAAAGATTAAACTTTTAAACTGTCTTTAACTTTACGAACTTGTCATGAAGTTGTTATAAGTGAAGTTATAATGTTTATGCAGTTATTTTGTCTCGACGTAACTGTATGTTTTCAACCCCAAAAACATTCTAAACGTTCGAACGAAAGTTTTGATCACGTTTGTCGGAATTGTTGACAAAAGTTGACCGACCGACAATGGGGGTAGCTAGTTTTTGAGTTGTCCCGTTTAAATACACATAACAAAAAAATCCGTTTCAAACTCTCTTTAACGATTTCAAAATGGTGGTACACAATACGACTATCAATAATTTACATTCGGTTCAATTTTGTGATTTGAAAAATTAATTTTCACATCGTGTTTAGATTAAAATTTTGTAATTATCTAAATGGAAAATAACTATATTTTACCCCCATTATATTTCGTGGTCCGATTGACCAAATAACTTTTTAAATTAATTAATTTTTATGTGAGGTATTGGTTGAAATGAAAAAGCATGTGCCACGAGCGGGATTCGAACCCACGATCTTCTGCTAAATACGCCGTTGCTCTACCTCTTGATCTATTGTGACTTCGATACATAAAAGTCATAAAGGTCACGGATTTAATAAGTAAAACGATGTACATCTTCATTAAAGCTGTCCGTGGCCATTTCATTTGTGGCCGAGAATCGAATCCTGATGAACCACATTTAAAAAATGGCGAAAAAAGGAGGGAAAATTCGAAAAGTAGGTTGAGATGGGGAGTTGGTGTCCGAGAGGATCGAAGTCACGATAGCTCAAGTGGCATTGAGCCGAAGGTCGTGGGTTCGAATCCCGCTCGTGGCACTAACTTTTTCATTTCAACCCATACCTTACTTAGAGATTAATTAACTGAAAAACTTTATTTTACATTCACCTTTAAAGAACAATACAATATATCTAAGAACTACAAAATTTTAGGGGAATTGGGAATTATTTTATTGTATTTAGCCGTCAAAATGTGTTTTGTGTTACTGTGTGTTTGTACGAGTGAGTGTATTTATTAGAGTGAACGGTGAGGGCTGATGGTATTGGGGAAAGTACCCCATCGACCCCCAATTAGATTAGTTTTGTTATTGAATGGAGGTAGATGGAGGAATATCGAATACTCCATCTACCACATAGAATGAATATATGGGTGAATGTATTTATTTGTGTGATTGCGTATTGAAAGTGTTATTTCGCATGCGCTCGGAGCTGAAATGACCAAGATGTCTTATGCCCTCAAAAAAAAAAAAAAAAAAAAAAAAGATAATTTATTCCATTCAAGTCGTATTTAGTCACGACTTATTGAAAACATATTTTAACTACATGTTATATATTTTAAATAGAATTTTTTGGGGGTTCTCTAACAGTAGAAGTTGTTTACTTGTTCTAAGAGAGATGAAAGCGAGTGGAAGATGTCAAATACACGGACTGGTCGAGTCAGTTCTGAATCGGTACCGAACGTCATAACCGCTTTGACCTCTGTTCAACCCTTTTCAAGAAAAGGGAAACCGGCTCCTTACCGAAATCTCCTTGATTGAGTTGGATGTTAAAGCGTTTAACAAATCTTGATTACGTGATAGAAATACTAAAACCAATCAATTTCCTTCCAATAGCAAGCTGCTCCGGCGAAATTGAAATAAACATTCAAACTTTTTCCCGAACACTTCTCTAGAACGCTAGAAACAACAATGTTTTACGACAGCGAAAAACGAAAGTAACATTTCAAGTTTTTAGAGCAGTTTTCGTACATCTTGAACTTTATATTAAATTTATAGGTGTAACGCTTTGTTCGAATTTTATAAATGCTAAAGATTACCGATTTTTGAACCACACTTTGCAGACAACGTTATTTCCACTTTGGGAAATTTTCCAAATGTATCATGTAGTCACACGAACGTTTTGGACAAAAATGAATGACTTATGTTGTGGATGGTCCGTCCGATTCCGCTACTTTATCTCCCTCAGTGCAATTCAACTTCCAGTTGATAACGGGGTGTCTGTTCCTGTGTTCTTCCCTTGTGTAAGGATAATAAAGGAGGGGGTGAGGACTGTGAGTCGTTGGATTTCCTTTGAGACATCAATTTGCATAAATGAAAAATACAACAATACACAAGACTCTATTTATATAAAATTAAATATTGCACGCTGCCATTCTCAGTTTATTTACAAATGTTAATATATTCGTATTTGTTCAATATTGTAATGTTGTTATAATATTTGTCCAAAGGAACTCGGTGTCTAAAGTTATTAAAATCTGATCCTCCATTACTATAATTACACTGAAGATGACGAAATGATGAAATGCGACTGACAAATCAACCGATCGAAGATAGGAAGACCAAAATGATTGGTAACGTTCCAATTTCAGATTCATCATTCTGCCGCCAACATTGAGAAATCTCATAATTATGGGAATTCTTATTTTCTGTAATTAAATGTAAACGTTTATAGATTAGAAATCCTGATATTTCAATAGCACGCCCTTTCTGTAATATCCACGCCGTTTCGGCTAATAGGGTTTTATCCAATTATCTCCTAAAAACCGATTATTAGACTGAATCGAATGAAAAATTAACGAATCGTTCCGATTTATGTGGCTGTCGAACTTTATAGGCGAGTAACAAGTGCGTTTAGAAGTAGTTTTGTTGCTTGTTCAGAAATTGTGTGGGGAATGAGCGCATTAGGGAAATTGGACAGTTCGATTTTCCAGGTCGACGTACGGCCACAATTCAGTCTGTCTTCGAATCGATAGAACACAATACGAGACAAATTTTCATGGAACAGAAGGACAAAATAAGGCATCACTTATGCACATAACAGCGGCATAATACAGTAAACGAGCAGAGGTATAGACGTGAATTTCTCATTGTTTAGTCGGCATCTGCACACGTTTCGAAATCTAATTTACAAATATATTCAAAAACAAACACTCAATACTATTTTGTTGTTTATTTCAAACTATATGTATTTTATACTTATTTTACTCTTTACCACTTCAGACAGAAGGATAAAAAGAAAATGAGGGAACAATGGAACTTACTGGACATAAACAATCCAAAAACTCCTAATATTTCTTTCCTTTGATAGGAATTGGGTAACAGAATGGAGTAAAGGAAGCACGAAAATACAGCGAATCCTAACAGGACACTGCAAAGTAAATGGTCATCTGAAGAAGATTGGCATAACTCAACATGGCACGTGCAGATTCTGCAAAAAAGCAGAGGAGACACCAACTCAACTTCTAACAAACTTTGGAAGGAATGGGGTAACAGAATGCAGTAAAGGAAGCAGGAAAAACTGCGAATCCTAACAGGACACTGCAAACTAAATGATCATCTGAGGAAGGCTGGTATTACCAACACGGCACGTGCAGATTCTACAGATAAGCAGAGGAGACACCTCCTAACAAACTTTGGAAGGAATGGGGTAACAGAATGCAGTAAAGGAAGCAGGAAAAAACTGCGAATCCTAACAGTACACTCCAAACTAAATAGACATCTGAAGAAGATTGGCATAACTCAACATGGCACGTGCAGATTCTGCAAAGAAACAGAGGAGACACCAACCCAACTTCTAACAAACTTTGATAGGAAAGGGGGGACAGAATGACAAAAAGGAAGCAGGAGTAACCCGCGAATCCTAAAAGGACACTGCAAACTGAATGATCATCTGAGGAACACTGGTATTACCAACACGGCACGTGCAGATTCTACAGATAAGCAGAGGAGACACCTAGGTAACAGAACCACAGGAAGACCGTTGACTTTGAGAATTTCGATATTACCTAGATTGAGAAAATTTGGTTGAAACTGGCGTGGTTTAGTACGAAAGGGATTAAATCTCTATTTTGAAGCCAACGTGAAATAATAAAATTCACTTACCGACAAGTTTTTGCTAAGAAACACGGCGCCGAGATTATACAGTTCATAAATATCAAGGTGTTGTGATGGTTTAGTATCTTATCGCGCCGTTAACCGGGGGCATATTTTGTCTATATAAAATACCCTGAAAGGGAAAAATTCCACCCAATTTATTTTTTTTCATTTCCTAAATAAAAGAAAATTCCGTCCTTAACTTTTCTCATTGTTTTTACCAATGAATTTTGGATTATGCTATGGTTTAAATTGGGAATATCAATTAGAGGTAACTAGACTTAATCCCCATCCATACAAGGATATTTAAAATGTTTATTCAGTCTCATTTGAATTCTGAAGAAATAAACGTTTTAGTTTTCATCGTTGTTTTCTCAATTTTAAGTTTTAAACATAAAAATGCTATTTAGTGTTGTAGATGTTTCGCGTGGTGGGGCACTTATTGATGATGGACGTTCCATCAGCTATGCGGCTATTGCCATCGGAGTTCCCTACGAAACACTGCGAGACGCCGTTAGACGTTTCCGAGAAACTGGGTCCTACCATAGAAGGTCGCTCGGACAGGATGACTGTTTTTTGACATTAAGAATATTGCGAAACCGGCACCTTACTGTTGTTCAAGCGACTCATCAGCTCCAGGAAGTTCGGGCTGTTCAAATTTCTGAATGCACAGCTCGAAGAAGATTAAATCAGTATGGACTGAAGGCTTTTCGCCCCGAAAGAGGATCAGAATTAACCAGAAAACACAGAATTGCACAGCTCGCATTTGCTCGAGAACACAACCATTGGTCTTTGGACGATTGACCTGCTGTACTTTCTACAGATGAGTGTAGATTTGCTCTACCATCTTCAAATAGGTGTGAAAAGTGTGGAGATGGCTAAATTTTTAAGCCTGTAATTTTTCCCAGAGCCGACCTTTTCAACGTAGCTCAGTGATGGTGTGGGCGGGAATTTCAATGGAAAGTCGCACAGTGTTGGTTGTTGTTTGTGGAGGGTCTTGGACGGCCACTCGCTATGTGCATGAAATTTTGGAACATCAAGCGTTGAATATCCTCGATGAAACCAGCGACAATCCTATTCTAATGCCCGTCCACATGTTACTCGCATAGTACAAACGTACCTTCAACACCCTGATATCAGAGTCTGAGCCTGGCCAGCTCGTTCTCCAGACTTGAGTCTCATCGAATATTTATGGGATAACCTCAAAAGTCGAATAAGAGCACGTCCATCACTTCCTGACATCTCCACGATCCTTGAAAGGACTTTTCGTGAAGAATGTGCTAACTTCTAGCAAAGAGAGATTTCCAGAACGGTAGAAAGCATACCGAGGAGACTTCGAGATGTAATTAGGCCAAGAGGGGAAAATAGGCGACAATGAAATGTTAATTAAAAATATAAATTTTTTTTTATCTGTCTGTCTTTTTTTAATTTTTAATTTTCCTTAGCAATTTACATTTTTTTACTTTTTACACCAAGACTCAATTTTTAAATGTTAACAACTTTGAATAATATATAAAAATATGTACAAATGAGGTTATATTACAAGTGGGCGGAATTTTTTACTTATCCATGTAAAAGTAACTTGCAACACGTGTAAACGTGAAGAAAGTTTGGAGAAAGTGAAAGTAAAAAAGATACCCTTTTAACCTGATAGGCAAGTTGCGATGGAAGTACTGGCCAACTAAGGTGATCATGATCAAGGGTAGTTGGGAATAGATATTGCCACAGAGAAGCACAATGGAAGGTTGGCTTTAACTAGCCAGGGAGGGTTTCTTGCAACACTAATGGAAGGTACGATATTTGGTCCAAACTGACTGTTGGAGCTCGAAACAGCGTACTTTTTTTTGTTAAATCATTCTTCGTTATTAACTCTGTACTTTTGTATCCCTTATAAAATTTATGGTTTGGCGGTGAGACAATGTTGCAATCCGGATTTCGGTTTTGTAGATATAAACGTTATTTAACAAGGAATAGCGTAAGGCCCGAACTGGAAATATAAGAGAAAAGTTACGTCCTGTCCAAACTTTTTTCCCATGAGCCGGTCCCGAGAAGTCACCTGTAATTGAGCTCCGGACAAACTTTGAATTAGCAAAGTTGCCATCCAATAATTCTTTAGAGGGTCTGAGTACAATGCGGGCGTTAAGTCCTTTGGAGAGCTTGAAACTGCCGACGAGGATTAAACGCAGACTTCAATATGAATCGGTCAAATCAATTTTAAAGATGGCAAATCCACCTCGACGTCTTAATCGAATAAGGTTTGGTTAGGTTTATAATGCACTAAGATATAATTTCTTTCTACACAGGTTAAACCTTGCTTCAAGTTTATTTAGATATTTATTTAGAAATCGTGAGATGCGGTCTGGTGTGATGTACGTTTCAGAAAAACATTTCCTTTATCGTGCCAACGTTTCGATCTTTATTGAGATCATCTTCAGGGCCTGGGATTTATAAACATTGTTTACATATAACTTCACTTGCTTCAAGTGAAAAATTCTTCCATTATGCCTTGCGACCTTAGTTATTATAAGTTATTTTAATAAAGATTTTATCTTAAACAAAGAATTTTTAAGACCAATTTGTCTTATTTCATTTTTTTGAATTAATGTTAGAAAAAATTTCCATGTTTTTTTTGTAAATAAGAAAGTACTTATTACGTTTATATTTTTTAAAGACAAGATCATTGATATTCATATTTGACATATTTGAAAAAAAGCTTACCTTATGTTGTAGTAAATTTATAATTAAGTTTTGTAATTAATTTAATTTGGTTCGCCACAGGAGAAGTCTTAAAAACCCCCGGGGTGGCGGTGTTTTTAGAAAAAAATTTCACTTCTGTTTAGAAAAAAAAAACACGAATATAATTGTAACGATTCAGACAACAAGCAAAATAATAAGAATTAAGTAAACCTTGTAGAAAATAAAACAACAATAGAGTTACCATTATATATGCAAGAGGTACTAAAATTAGGCCCAAATTTTAACTTACCATATAATATTAAAGATACTCCAATTCCAAGAAAGCAGAATTGGAAAACCAATTTAAATTCAGTAAATACCTTAACATCAAAAATTTAAAAGCTATCAGATGTAAAGTTATAAATGCATTTACTAATTTTGTTAACATCAGCACTGAATATAAAAACACAGGAGGATATAAGCATAAAAAAAACATATGACCGACTGCTTGTCTGGGCACAAAAGAAAAAAAATTAAAAAAAAAAAAAACATACTGACGTTATGTCAGATACAGATAAAAGACAGTTCAGATAGATAAAATAAAACAAATCGTGGGTACCGTAAAAAGATGAACGATGATGCTTCAAGATATCTCCACATATAAAGTCGAGGTAAAAGATCCTAGTGAAAACAAACAAAAACTTAACAATACAACTATTAACAATTTTTATAAAAACTGATTTCTAAATTACTGGCAAAACAAAAAATATAAGTGCTATCTATCTGTATGTTACCACACATGTATGGAACTTAAAAAATTAAAAAAGACTTAAAAAAGAACTTGTATAGCTTTAACATAAAAATATGAAATAAAACATTTTTAAAACAACAAAAATACAATAAAAATTTATGTTTTGTGAGCGTGGATGTGGTGTCACTGTTCACAAACATACAAGTACATGAATCCATCGACATAACAACAGAAAAATGGTAAATATTTAAACCCTATACAAACATACTTAAAGAGGAATTTCTCAAAATTTTAAACTCATGCTTAAACAATTCATATTTCAAATTTAAAAGTAAAATAGCAAGAAAATAAAAGGCTTACCTATGAGTGGAAATTTATCCCCAGTAGTAGCGGATATATTTATGAATGATTTAATTTATAATATTTTAGAAAAAAACAAAAGCTAGAATTCAGTTCTTAAAAAAGTATGTTGATGACACCATTATCTGTATTCACAAGGAAAATATACAGTTAATGTCAATGAGAAAAAAGACATAACATTTCAAGACCTATATATGTATAGAGCAGAAAACCAAATTTCACCATTGACATGTATAAAAAACCCACCACCTGAAGGCGAAACAAACTCGTTTAAATTTTGCAAGAAATCACATCAATTGATCTGAGCAAGATTGGACTAAATCTTGTTTTCGGATGAGTCTATGTTTTATTTGAAGTCTTCTGGCAGCTGAGAGAAGGTTTGGGGAAGAACGGGAGAGCAATTAACACCCCAGCAACATTTTCAGGTGGTGGTGTTATGGTTCGGGTAGGCATTTTTTTTTCAAAGATCGTATACTTGATCTTCATCGAGGGTTCCCTACCAGCTGCGCGATTCATTGAAGATCAGACGTTCTAATTCCAAAATTAAGTTCTAATTTCTTAACCCTTATGGATGCAGAAGTTTTTAAGTATGAGTTTACCATGTCAAAACTATCAAAACCTTGGGAAACAACAACGTAACAATTTAATACCAAAGCACGAAGCAATTTTGGGGGATCGAAAAAAAAAGAAAGAGAGAAATTGACCAGAAAAAAATTTCCCTTCTTCCTTGGGTCTTCCCTTTCACCTTTCAGGGCAAGGTCGAAGGAAGACGTCAAGCACAATAAGATCCCCTAAACTTGCATCCCATTTGAATTGAATTAGTTTAGTGGCCGTGGTCCGCCGGTATGGGGTCTCCCTTAGGTACGGCGGGAAGGTGGATGGGATTAAAAAAAAAAATTGACCAGCTTTACACGTGCCAGGCATGATAAACTAATGGTTAAAGAAATCCTTTGTGCCCTGGCAGGATATTGTTAGGCTGTTATGTTTCCCCATGCTTTGGAGTTTTACCATGTCTGGCATCCAAATCTTCCGAAACGTTAGGAAACAACGACATTACAATATAATGCCAAAGCACGAAGGAATTTTTGGAGATCGAAAAAAAATAAAGAGAGAAATTGACCAGCTTTACAGGTTCCAGACATGAAAAAATAATGGTTAAAGAATGTATACCCCCTAATCCTTTGTGCCCTGGCAGGATATTGCTAGGCTGTTATGTTTCTCCATGTTTTAGAGTTTTACCATGTCTGGCATCCAAATCTTCTGAAACGTTAGGAAACATAACGACGTAACAATATAACGCACAAAATAATTTTGTGGGATCGAAAAAAAAATAAAGAGAGAAATTGACCAGCTTTACAGGTGCCAGACATGGTAAACTCATTCTTAAAGAGAAAAGAACCACAATTGTTTTCATGGAAGCCTTCAATGGTTAAATTTTTATTTTGTCTAACATTTCAACATCCTTTTCATCTGATTTCTAGGTCACGATTTGTGAAAAGGTGTAAACAATAAAGTAGCCCTGATAGCTTAGTTTCTGGATATTTCTATGGAAGGTCGCACAAATGAATAAATCGGCTTTTCCGACAGGGAGACAAACCGTGGGCCTATTCTGTCCGGGGATCCACCCGGGGAATGTTATCAATCACTACTGCTACAAGTTAGCAAGGTTTAGAAAACAAAATTACTTGTAGTTATTTGGATTCCCAGTTTTGTTTTATAAACAGAATAAAAAGAAAATGAAATTTCAACAAAATGTTCTTCCTATAACGGGATTTTTATTGTACAATCCACGCTTTCACTACAAATAACTTTTAATCCAGTCAGATTGTTTTAAACAAAGATGGGAATTTGCGAGAGATCTTTTGAAAAGGCGCGGAAAAACGACTTTTCCCTCTGTCAAGGCTTAAAGGTTAAACTGCGATTTAGGTCGCAATTGATTAGCAATTTCCAAAAGTTCAAGACTAGTTCTAACAGAATTTCATGCTGTCGTCCCTCCTAATAGAATCCACTTCTCCATTATCCCCCGGCTTTTGCCCTCCTCCCAACTTTACTTTTTACCTCGAAAACCGTGGAACTTAACTTTTTCTTCAGTATATCTGACGTTCACATTAAAAAATTGTAGTTGTTGGTTTTAATTGTGGTGTACATTCTTGAGTTTCTTTCAGCGAGTTTTTTTCATCATCATGTCAATGATGATGAAAACATCCCTCAAAATAACTTGAAAAAGAAATCACTGTTACCATACGTATTTTTATATTGAAATAGTTTATAAGGTTAGTGAACTGTTCTAAATAGTGTACTATCTTCATTAAAATTCGTAGTCCGATTGACCAAATAACCTCTTTCAATTAATTAATTTTTTGTAAGATATTGGTCGAGATAAAAAAGTCAGAGTGGGATTCGAACCCACGACCTTCGGCTAAATACGCCGCTGCTCTACCACTTGAGATATCGTGACTTCGATCCACTCGGACACTAACATCCCATCTCAACCCACTTTTGGAATTTTCCATCCTGTTTGCTTATTTAGTTGGTGCTGTGGGCTAGTTTCCCGCAAAGAAAGTCACCGACCAATTGCACATATCTATTTAAATGAGAATCCTGCTTAAATTAATTAAAATTTAATTAACAATGCTTTTTACCTAGTTTTGCTCTTAATGCGTTATTATGAACAAAATCAGATAATAAATCGTTAGTTAAATTTATTCTTTCATTAAATAATTTTCCGGTGTTTGAGTGAATTTTCTTTCAAACCATCATAAGAAGTCAGTAAATATAGTTTTATGGGTAATAAGATTGAATAAAGAGGTATAACATGCAGACAGTAGGTCTATTTTATCAAAATTCTTTCATAAGATGCTGTACGGAAAAGTACACGAGAGTTTATTGACGCTACAAATATGTAACTGGTGTCCTGAAGTACTAGGAGAGGGTTTCCCAATTTTTCCGGTATTTTGCCCCTCTGTGCGATGTCAAGTTACTAAAAAAATCATAAAATATACGTTTCAATTGAAATAAATTAGTTATTCAGAAATCGTGAGATGCGGTCTGGTGTGATGTAGGTGTCAGAAAAACATTTTCTTTATCGTGCCAACGTTTCGATATTTATTGAGATCATCTTCAGGGCTCAAAGTGTTTGTCTTCTGTGTAATTGTGCCATTCTTGCGTGTCGTGTTGAAATAAATTAGGTGGTCAACTGTGGAAATGCAGTTATATTTAAAATTTCAGTTTCAAATACTGAGATCATTCGTTGCGGTGTTTTGCTTTCATTCACAGGTTAAAAGTTGTATTCAACTACGGACATATCGATAATTTAGTCAGAAAACGAAAACTTTTAATTAATGCATATGTAAATTTACCTAAGATCCCATTCTGGCGTTTGCTCAGGGCTTTTGCGTTTCCCGCTTAAAAGAGGTGACGCATACATATTAAATACATTTTAAATTTATGAAAAATTATTCATGAAGAATTAAGAGGATGAATAATGTCGGTATCAGTACATATGATAATAAGTGCATAAAAATATGGTATGCACGGTTTTTTATCCGGTCACTACGTCTATACAAATAGAAACGAGATTTTCGGATATAGATTTTATTTTCTTTGTTTATTTTTTATTCGAAGGTACAAGTATCGTTTTACTCATGCAGCAGAAAATAAACTTATCAAAAATGAATAAGGGTGTTTGTAATTTATTTTTATTCTATTAGTTTGAATTAAATTAACCGACATATTCTTGTTACTTGAATAAATCCAAATAAAAAATACAAAGCAAAAACAAACAAATGTTAATCTTTATTTTTAATTAATTAATCTTTGTGTAAGGTATGGGTTGAGATAAAAAAGGCAGGGTCAGGAGCGGGATTCGAACCACAACCTTCGGCTAGTTACGCCGCTACTCCTACACGTATCTAGCCGAAGGTCGTGGGTTCGAATCTCAGTGGCATTGACTTTTTTATCTCAACTAAAAACCTTAATTAATTGAAAGATATGAATTGGTCAAGCGGACCACGAAAACTAGCGAATTGGACTTTTATTTTGTTATTTTTCAAAATCCTTTAATTAAATTTTCCTTTCAGTAAAAAACTTAAGAATTTCTATTAAATATTAATGCCATTTAGGATAAAAATAAAATAAAAATGCTAAGGAAAGTAAATATTACAAAATTGTAAAATCCCTATTCATGTTTTAGCAGTCCATATTGGCAGTAATTGCTCCTCGGTTGATATCATAACTGATTGAATTCGTCGATTTGGTTCAGAGATATTCCGCATCATTGACGACGGAATGGCACAGATATGAGTCGGCAAAAGATGAGTGAACACTCTTGTCACTATAATCAAAAGAAAAGTGGTACTTCAAACGACAGTGCCAATATTTTTTCCGTTAGTGTTATTTTCAGCACAACTCTTTGAAAAAGCCTGCTGTTGTAAATGTGACAAAAACACAAAGGCTGAACGAACGATTCAGCAGAAAAACGATAGCAGTTAATGTCCGACACTTGTTAAGAAAACCATTCGCTTCGTTCCTCGGCCCAATTCAACAGTACTTTCCTCCCTCGGCCATAAATCCGTTGTCTAATTTTAACAGAGTTTGATAGGCGGATTTGACTCTTTGCTAAATTGAAACCAACTCCGGAGGCAATAAAACCGAGCTCACTTCTCCCCACTTGTATCGGACTGAAGTAAATTCTTACGGTTTTTCATTCTTTTTCTATTTTTCTATTAGGCTCGACTGTAGAAAGATCAAGAAGCAGTTTTCTATAAGTTGTTACGGGTAGCGTAGAAGGCAGCGTGCTCAACTCCAACACACAGACACACAGAGAGAGAGAGAGAGAGAGAGAGAGAGAGAGAGAGAGAGAGAGAGAGAGAGACATAATGTTACATGTAAACAGTTAATAAGATTGTTAATTGTTAATCATACCAAACTGCTCAAAAATGAATAGATTTATTGCCAATTTTGTAGTATTTATTTTCCCAATTTTTATTTTATTTTTATTATAAATTGCATTAAAATTGATATAGAAATTATTATGTTTTTTCTGAAGGAAAATTTAATTAAGGGCTTTTAAAAAATCACAAAAAATATTTTACTTTCATAATTTTGTTTATTGGATACAATAATTTTTTTAAACCATTAATACCGTGTATGCCTCTGCTATCTAATCTATGCACCTGTTACGCAGACGTTTAATAAGGTTGTCACTAATTTCATAAGGAATTTCACTTCATAAATGTTGCAGCGCTGCACTGAATTGTTGAAGGTCAACTGGCTTGGTGATGGAAAAGCTTTCTCTGCATGCTCAATGGAATGGAGGTCTGTAGATATTGGGGGAAGGGGGAGATAAGAAATTCCCAAGTTTTCTGGACATTGATGAACAACTCTGCTTCTATGAGGTGTGGCATGGTGATCCAGAAATCGCAAATCCCTGACAAAGAGATTCCTGGTTTGAGGGATGAATTCTTCGATAATTTCTTGAATATAACGGACTGCAGTGAGGTTGCCTTCAACAATATGGAGTCCAGTTCGTTCTCCAGTGTAAACCTCATCCCAACCATTACACCCCATCCTCCAAACTGCATTACAGGAAGCACGAACTGGGACGTTGTACGCATCCCCTGTTCTCGGTAGACTCTTAAACAGACAAAAATACGACCCTTCAGTAAACGTAACAGCACTCCAATTGGTGTTCTCTTGTTGGCGCTCGCTGCACCATATTCTGCGGCGTAGCGGCTGGCGATCCCACCGCCCAAGGCCGAATAACCTTGCAAACAGCCGTATATACCCACTCAATCTCTATCACCACCCACCTCTTCAGATCCCACTCCCTCTTCTTGGGTGCAAGAGGATATCCAGGCTAGCTGTAGCCTTGAGTGCCTGGCAAGCATTCTAAATCAGTAGACGGTTTGGAAAATCTCTGAAAAGACCCTCGCCACAATTAACCGTCGGGTGTGAGATCAGTTACACTGCGCGGACAGCACTAAGCGAGTTCTATGTGCGAGAATTACTGAACTACGGGCGCAAGCATTTTCCAAGCCTTACTGCTTGCAATTGAGGTCGGACTCGTAGTGGTACGTGGTGAGGCTCCTTGAGAGTATCCCAGAGGGTACATCGTATCCTCTGAACGGTGGTTGGCATTCCAGTTAAATAAAAACCGGTGCCGGTCCGTCTTTCGGAAGTACCTACGCTATTGGTGCGCCTCCACTCGGGGTTTCGATAGAGCTGCATTCTCTATCGATCGGGAGTAGCTTCGGCTGCCCTGCAGAAGGGCCAAGCGGGGAAGAGCCTTTTTCAAGGCTCTACGTGAAAATCTACGGTATTGCACACCCCACCGTAGACGGAAGCGTGTCGTAACTCTTCTTGAAAAACGATCCCGTGCTCGCACGGGGGACCGATATGCCGTAAGGCTAGGCGCGGTCATAAAAGGTCCTCACGTCCTTGTCAGTATGTCGAGCAGGATGTGGAACGAATGCACCATATTCTCCTGAGTTGCTGGTGATGGGCTGTTGCTTCAGGTCGTCTTAAAGTGGCATGCGGTGTGAGGCCTTTTCCTCCTTGACAAAACGTATACTTCATTTAGAATCTAGCACTATCGAAAGGGTTCTGTCTTGTAATGACAATATGTTTGTCGTACTGTGCAAGATTATTTTTTCACTACCGGCCTCCTATTGGCACTTCCAGTCTCTCGGAATCGGATTAAAGTCCGGGCGGCGACGCTCTGTGAAACGCCAACTGCCTCTACGACAGCCACTGTCTTTTCAGAGTGTACAACTAGATTAAAATAGAGAAAAGATGTATATTTACAAATTGAGTAATCGTCATGTTTACTTTTCTTTTTTAAAAATGAGGACTAACATTTCTTTGTTTTGGGTTTGTATTTTCAATTTTGTTTTGTCAACTAACATGAATATATCGGTTAATTTACTTAAGATCAATAGAATAAGAAAAAATTACGAATATCCCTATTCATTTTTGAGCAGTTTATTATCTTATTTTTACAACCAAACCTATTTTTGGTGTGCAAAACATGAATTATATATAAGGGCCTCCTTGAAAGGACATACACCGCAGGATTAAAATCAAGGGCTGGGAGGTTGTCGGGAGTAGAACACCAATTATGTTTCAATCCTGGGAAGGCCAAAGGTTCACCGCTCCACCGTTAATCACACCTTCAACCCTCCTCAATACTACCCTACACGAAACAAAACAAGAAATGGGGGAACGGACTCAATATCTGTTTTTAGCAAGGGATTCTCTTCAACAGGAGTAAAGGACCAACCTTCACATATGTTAGGTTTTCTCATTATTTTTTCAGAACAAGACCGGGATTAGAAAAGTTGGCCAAACCTCACAATCAGACTTAATATTGGCAGATTCTCAACCGTTTTCAGTAGATGTAGACATTATTTTTTTATGTATTGTCAATTTATAATTGACAAGTAGTTCATATCAAAAATTTAATTAAAAATTATTTTTTTTATGTGTGGTATTTAGTGACTGTTAGTTAATGATTAGTTGGAGATCGTGAGATGCGGTCTGGTGAGACGTAGGTTTTAGAAAAACATTTTCTTTATAATTATATTTAGTGGTCTGTTGACCAAATTACTACTTTCCATTAATTAATCTTTTTATGGAAGGTTTTTGGTTTAAATGAAAAAGCTAGTGCCACGAGCGGGATTTTCTTTATCGTGCCAACGTTTCGATCTTTATTGAGATCATCTTCAGGGCCTGGGATTTATAAACATCGTTTAAATTATGCAAATAAATGTTGGATGTGAAAAAAATGAATTTATACAATGCTAGAAATTTTAGATTCAATCAAAGTATTTGTACTCAATCAAAACACACATAAAACAAACACTTTGAGTAAGTACAATTACTTTGATTGAATCAAAAATTTCTAGCATTGTATAAGTTCATTTTTTTCACATCCAACATGTATTTGTATAATTTAAACAATGTTTATAAATCCCAGGCCCTGAAGATGATCTCAATAAAGATCGAAACGTTGCATGATAAAGAAAGTGGTTTTCTAAAACCTTCGTCACACCAGACCGCATCTCACGATCTCCAAATAATCATTATTTTATTATTATTTTTGTATTAACGGCTTTCAGCCACTATAAGTATTTAGGCATTTTCAGGTTGCTTTTATATACTATTTTTATATACAATATAACATATAACAATATATCTTCTGGGTAATAAAATGTGTAAAAATCAGATTATACTTAATTGCGTATAGAATTGATGACATTTTTTCTATTCATTCCATTATGTATTATTTTTATTATTGCATTTTATTATATCGTTTCTTGAAGATGATTGGTTTTTTTCCAAAACATTAAACTTTAAAATTGGCATCAAATTCATGCACTTTATTTCAGATAAAAAGCTTATACCTTTTTATATTATAAGCTGTAATTATACCTTTGCAGCGCTGGTTTATCGCAATACAAATTAAATGAAAATTAAACTACCTCGAGGAGTCCGCTACGAAGTTTTCCACGATTTCGTCGAGCCGGGCGGAGAGCTGTTTAATAGCGACAATCCTTAGTAACTTTGGCCAAAGATAAAATGAAAAATTAGCCTGTTAAATACCTCCGAGGCCCGGGTGATTTTACGAATCAAGAATGCAGGAACCGGAACTCAATCTTGACTACGCGGTCGACACAGACATTTACTTTTGGGCCAAAGCCCGCGTATGTGCCCAGCATGCAGAGAAAGGCGGTTCAATGTGACCCACATAATTGAAGGGTGTCATCCATTGGTTTCTATACGGGAGCGAGCAGGAAGCCGCCGGATAAAAGAATCGTTATATCTTTAGAAAGAATTGTGCTCGTCTTCTATTACGATTTTTGAAGGTAACCGGAGAAATTATACATAGATCTTTTGTTTATTGGTGATTGATGTTTTACCTGTTTTGTGAGAATGTATGTATGGGTGTAGTGTATAGTACAAGTGTATCGATGGCGGAATATCAAGTACCCAACAATCACACTTATATGCGTGATAAATAACATGCAAATAACAGAGAAAGTATTTAAGAATTAGTGACAGAGTGAGTGTGTTTATTTAAAAATGGATGACTTGGAACTGAAATTGCCTTGTCGATGCCTCTTGAGCCTTACGTTTTTTTATGAAACTAAGTTCTGACCCCGATCCATCAACGCACGAAGTCGTATGATCGGTTCTCGATATATGTACATAAGTGAATATATGGATTGAGTCTACAATTTAAAAAAAATCAATCTTGACTCGTACAGGACCAATCATCAAAAGATAAAAGTAAAATTCATCGTACCCTATAAGAAAACTATACGGAAGCGAACAGAACTATACAACAAATGGAAATCGAGGGGTCAGAAATGATCGGGGAGATTTATCTCAATTCGGGTGGGTTGATG
Organism: Cimex lectularius; assembly: GCF_000648675.2. Taxonomy (NCBI): domain Eukaryota; kingdom Metazoa; phylum Arthropoda; class Insecta; order Hemiptera; family Cimicidae; genus Cimex; species Cimex lectularius. Next base: position 771,881 of record NW_019392711.1, read on the forward strand.
AGCGGATTTTTGGAAAAATAAACTATTTTAAACTTCGCGACTTTAGCACCAATTTAATTTTCAGTTTCCAAATGATATTTACAATATATTTGTAAAAAATCAGGCAAGGCAGTTTAACCCTTACCGGGTTACGAGGCCGATCAACTAGCTGTATGTGCCTGAAGCGGTGCGGACAAATGCCAGACGAGGAATCGTATCAGGTCCAGGATGAAAAGCCTCCGTAATCACGGCACGCCAAGTAAAAAAGTCCCCCTGAGAGATCGTTGTTGGTTTCAACCAATTACAACGAGGGCAAAGTGGTCGACTATTAAACTTCGGTGTAGGCGAACAACGACTCTTAAAAAGTTGCAACTGGTAGTCTAACTAGGCAAGAAATGAAGAACTTTTGCAGATATTACAATGCTCTTTACAACCCGCCAGGTTATTTCACGCTTGGTCTTGTTCAGAACTGTCAAAATTATTGATCTTGGGGACATCAAAAGTCTTTTTAATTGATTTGAAAGTTCTCACGAAGTTCCTTCCACTGTCCGACGAGATTAAGGCCGGAAGTCCACGGAGTGTAATAAACCTTCGGGAGTTGCAATGAAAGGTGTGCTCAGTTCGGAAGTAAGCTCTAAATGCACTGTTTGTGTTGGCCAAATAACCACAAATAATCCTTAATCACTAACGGTTTTCTTGTTCGGTTGGGGGCCAGCGACAAGGGGCTGAGGCAGAAAGGTCAGCCGTTTGACGCTAAAAGGAAGAAGCTCTAAGCCTTACACTCTTAGGCACTTACCCAGAAGAAAGGCAAAATCAAATACTTTTTTCGGAGAAGGACTAGTACTGTGTTAGACCCGCACTGCGCAATGACAAATAGTAAAAGAAGAACAATAGCTTCTTCAAGTAGGCAGCAGTAAGCTTGCAATTCATCAGGAGAGAGAGCGCCAGAAATTGTTGTAAACCAATTTTTTTTATTTCTACAGTTATCGCAAACATGACTACCTAGGCGAAAACTCGCTTCAAATTTAAAAGGGAAGAGAAATGTTGAGATTTTCAGAAGAACTCTCGCCAAACAAACGTTGGTACCCTTAACTTCAGGTAGAGTCTAAATTTTCATTGCAGGAGGAGACTGGAGGGGTTTTGGTGAATTGATTCGTTCTCAACGAAAAATTGTGAGCCTTCAAGCAAAAATTGCGGGGTTCTTGAAACCAAAAATTGTATCGGAGTCGAACCCCTAGGAGACAGGTCAGCCTCGTTTCATTCGGAGACAACGTGAGACCAAATGCGACTGTACATACCCATTGAAAGTTTTTAATAAATGAGGTGGAGTACTGAGCCAAAACTACAGTGGAGTCGGAGAAAAATCTAACCGCTTTTAAAACTGTCGGCGATTCGATATATCGGACTGATTTTAAAAGACCGAGCAGAATAGCAGCAGAATGCACCAATTGAGTGATCGACATGACTTTAAGTTGAGTTAACTCTATATAGCCTTCCATAAGTGTGATGATTTCTCGGGATGGAAATTTAAAAAAAATGCATACAGCAGCACAATCGCCTCTTTGGGACAAATCATCAAATCGGATGATCGTTACAATACGAGGCTAAACTAGTAACTATTAAACTATTAACTAAAAAAGGAAGAAGCTATAAGTTTCTTCCACTCGTGCTCTTACGCAGAAGACATCGGAGAGGTTCAATCGAGTGATCGACATGACTTTAAGTGGAGCTACCTGTGTGATGTCCATAAGTACGATGATTTCTCATGATGGGAATTTTAAAAACATGAATACAGCACAGCAAAGAGCCACTTTGGGACAAATCATCAAATTCAATGATCGTAACAACACAAGGCTAAACTATTAACTAAAAAAGGAAGAAGCTGTAAATCTATTACACTCTTATGAACTTAAACAAAAAACCTAGAAGAAGTCCAATCGAATGATCGACGTAACTTTAAGTGGAGCTAGCTCTGTTATGGCCTTCTAAAGCGTGATGATTTCTCAAGAAGGAAATTAAAAAAAAATCGCCTCTTTGGGCCGAATCATCAAATTCAATGATCGTAACAACACAAGGCTACCTAGGTAATTTGTAAATCTCAAAATAGTCGACATGACGATGAAAAAGAAAATTCTCTTTAAAAACAGTGTTGTTTGTTATATATGATCGTCTCTTTCTTTTTATTTTAAACGAACTCTACCTTAGACAAATATATAATTTCGAAGAATGGAAGGTTGGCAGAAACTGTTAAAAATAATTTAACACCTGGATTGGCTACCAAAGAAACGAGGGTAAGTTTGACTAGTGAGTTGAATCTGTGTCAGGGTAGTGGATCTTGTCGAAGGAATATTAAGAGGTAGAAAAAGCAAGAAATGCTTTCGAGTTTCAATAAATAAGATCCTATGGAAAGTCGCCGGATATCGAATATCCTGGGGTTGTGTGAAATGAGCTGTGTACGTAGGGTTGGTGATTGATTTCAATGCGGAGACGTTAGAATGTATGAGAACATTTATTGTCATCCATTCAAAGTGGAATGTGTGCGATGTGTAGTTATCGGTAACATCTCTGCGAAGTAAGCCCAGAAAGGATTGAAACCACAAAAGAATTTAAAAAACTTAATGTAAAGTAGTATTTAGTAAAGAATAACAATACACTGATAGGCAAAAAATTCCTTGATTGATCCTTGAAAAAAACTTGCTTTGTATATATTTTTATATATTAATTATAATATATAATAAGATTCACGTTTGTTAACGTTTAATAGGTGAGTCTTTGGCTAGAAAATACTTCAAAAAATGTAAATTGCTATGGAAAATGAAAAATGAAAAATAATAGTATACAATAATTTGCCTATCAGATTAAAAGGGTATCTTTTTTCCTTCTACTTTCTCCAAACCTTATTCACGTTTACACATGTGTTGTCAGTTAGTATACACTGAGAGGCAAAAAATTCCGCCCACTTGTAATACAATTGCATTTTTATATATTAATCAAAGTTTCGCGTTTTCTAACGTTTAATAATTGAGTCTTTGTCTAAAAATGTTTAAAAAATGTAAATTGCAAAGAGGAAAAAAAAGACGGATGGATAAATATTGTTTTAATTTTGTTTTAGATTTTTAATTAACATTCCAATTATTTGCGTATTTCTTCCTCTTGAATTAATCACATCTTGAACACGCAACGGCATATTTTCTACCAGTCTGGAAATGTCTCTTTGCTGGAGGTTAGCTAATTTTTCAAGAAGAGTCCGGGAATGTATCAGAAAGTGATAGCCGTGGTCTTATTCGTCTTATGATCATATCTCATAAATGTTCGATGGGATTCAAGTCTGGAGAACGGGCTGACCAGGCTAAGACCCTGACATTGTTCTGTTGAAGGTACGTTTGTATTATGCGAGCGACATGTGGACGGGCAAAAATAACATGCTTCCTAACTTTCATTTCAGCTTCTCCACACTTTCACGCTCATTTGAAGATCGTAGAGAAAATCTACAGTCATCTGCAGAAAGTGCAGCAGGCCAATCATCAAAAGACGAATGGCTTTGTTCTCCAGCAAAGCGAGCCGTGCAACTCCGTGTGTTCTGGTAAATTCTAATCCTCTTAAGGAGCTAAAAGCTATCAGTTCATACCGATTTAATCTTCTTCGAGCATTGTGTTCAGAAATTTGGACACCTCGAACTTAATGTAGGTGATGAATCGGTTGAACAACAGTAAAGTGCCGGTTTCGCAAAATTCTCAAAGTAAAAAAACAATCATCCTGTTGTTTTGTTACCCTAGGGCGTCCAGAACCGGGCCTTCTATGGTAGGACCTAGTTTCTGGAAAACGCCTCGCAGAGTTTCGTAAGGAACTCCGATGGCAAGCTTCTTACCTGGGAACGGCCATAATCCATAAGTGCACACCACGCACAACATCCTAAGCACTAAGTGGCATTTTTAAGTTTAAAAATTGAATTTAAGATAACAAAGATGAAAACTAAAAAGTTGATTGCTTCAGAAAATGAATAACCATTTTAAATTCCGTAAAAAGTAAACATTGAAAAATCCTTTATTCTTGTTTTGGATAAGGATTAAATGTGTTTACCTGCAATCGATATTCCCAATTTAAAACATAGCATAAACAAATATTTATTGGTAAAACAATGAGTCAAATTAAAGGCAAAATTGTCTTTTATCGAGAAAATTAAAAAAAAAATCAATTGGTGGAATTTTTCCCTTTCAGTGTATTTTATATGGACAAAATATGGCCCCGGTTAACGGCGCGACCGGATACTAAACCATCACAACTGCTTGATATTTAAGAACTGTATAATCGCGGCGCCGTGTTTCTTAGCAAAAACTTGTCGGTAAGTGAATTTTATTATTTCACGTCAGCCTCAAAATAGATATTTAATCCCGTTCGTACTAAACCACGTCAGTTTTAACCAAATTTTCTCAATACAAGCGAGATCGAATGGCAAATAACCTGTCAAGGCTCTTTCAACATTTATTAATACCATTACAATGGACTAAAATACCTCCGGCAATAAATCGGAAATTTAAAAAATTAAGTTTTATAAAGTGTATCCAAAATTTAATTTTCAACAAATATTTAATCGACGACAAGAAAATTTTGTCCTCAGACGCTGCAAACATGGGCAAAATATGCCCGCTGTTCGGAAAAATATTATATTTATTATCTACTATATTTGTTATCTATTTTATATTATTATTTATATATTATATTTATTATCTATCGCAATAATTATTTAGTTTGAAAAGTAGGAAATTATGAGCGATTAATTCACGGTTAAATGGATTTTATATGGGCAAAAAACATCAGTTGGGTGGAATTTTTTCCCTGTCAGTGATAATTTAATTAATAAACTATCGTGTAAAATACTCCCGACAACATTGACATTTAAACCTTTCGACAACGGATAAAATTATTTCAACAGCGGCTTAGCAGTAAATCACGAAGTCAGAGGATCCTTGTTTTTCAATTAATGGCTTCAGCAATAGCCAGTATTAGGATCAATCACAGTCACATTAGGATTCCTTTAGATATAAAGGCGCAGGATCACTGCTCCGGTCTTGGTTAAAAGGAAGCTCTTCTCTGTTCACTGCAATCCTTCAGCATGAGATAAGTAATTTCGAATAAACTCGCAAAACGTTTTGTGGTGTAAGGCATCGTCAATAATGTAAAACGCCATTTATGAACACCAATATAAACAACCAAAAAATTCAAAAAGTTAAGGAAATGTTTAGAGATCAAGCTTAATTTTCCTGTAATTCAAAATGGGCCAAATATGTGTACGAGTTGACATATGATTTTTTCACCTTCAAAATGAGATTTTATTCTTTTCATCTTTGGTGGAGGAGCGATAAAGTATTATCTTTGTTTTTTTTTACGTCGACCTTTATCGGATTTTCCTTGCAGTACATATCAAAATTCTCAGAAAGGACAACATTATCAGCAAAGATTGAGTATTACCGTCCATAAAAGCTCGTAAAAGAATGAGGTATGATGAATAATCTAGAGGCACTGCAGGAGGATTGTGAAAGTAATCTCAGCTCATGGCTATAAAAGGTTTCAATGTTTCATCTCATAAAACAACACGTATCTTGTTTACGAAAAGACCCCCGGTTGTCCAACCGTCCTTATATCTGTCGGATAATCTCTTTTACAATATACCAAGTTATCTTGGTGTATTTTTTGTTATGGACAGCACACTTCAAACATCAAGCGCCCGGTTGCTTCCAAGCACTATTAAAATCATATGTAAAACTGCTCGGCACTTGACCATTCTACGGGTATTTCTACTCATTTGAGAGTTTAGACGTCAATCATGTTAGTAACGTAGTCGAGCAGTCTGTACAGTTGATGGCGGTTGTGCGTAACCAGTTAATATTAAAACAAGTTAATTGCAGATTGGGTACGGTCGGAAAAATCTAAAATTATTTGAAAACCTAATGATCACGGGGGGAGCGTCGGTGTCCGCAACGGTTTAAGCGTTGACACGGCGCTAATCTCTGTAAGGTAAAGGTCCCGAGTTCGAATCCAGCGGCCCTGCATTCGAATCCGACATACTTACGAATGGGCTTTTTTTAAAAAAACACCGGCACCCTGAGAGTTTATATGACCTCTGATGTTGCGAACCCTCGTTAAAAAAAAAGATTACGTCTTGATTGTAGGCTGCTTCTAAAAATTGAATTGAGGCCGAGGATTTCCAGAGCAAAAACACCTATTCTCCCCGAGCCCGGTCTCAAATATTTACAGTTCCGAGCTATTTGCAATCAATAAATCCCTATCCGTCTCCCAGGCCCAAAAGTGGACTTATTGTTGTATGTATAGGATACACGCTCCCTGCTGTGCAAGCGTTAAACCACCCGTATAGCCGTAATCTCTTCATGCCATTTTATACAACAAATAATAAGGGACATAATTGTTTGGATGTACTACCAAAGCTGGCAACGAATTAGCGGCTATAGCATGATAAAGAGGATCAAATGAACTGTTCGATCATCGGCAGACATCGGAAACATCAGTTTGTACTCAATGGAAATAGATCTTAAAGTGTGTGAGGAGCACTTACCACATATGGAGGTTAATAATAAGGCAGAGTGCTGAGTAAGTAGCGTTTCTCCTCACAAAAGGGAAAGAAAAGGTAAAAAGGGAAGGTTCACAAAGAAGAAGACAAAAACTCTTTTGCTATAAGAGTTTATTAAAACCTATTTACAATATATACATATATATCCCTATATCCTACCGTCACCATTCCTTCAATAAATTTCCAAACACCTAGTCAACAGAAATAATAATGTTTTCTTTTGAGCTTACGGCTCCCTTTTAAAAGTAGTAATTTTCAATTTACGGAGAAAAGATCCGACCTGTTTGCCGTGTCGCATAGACCTGAATCTTATCCCTCTGTTCCTATATTTCCTATCACGACGTCACTATGGTGGGGAGTCAATCATGTCTGTGACAAGTGGAAAATAATAATATCCAAGAAACAACAACCAGAGTTATATAAAACTGTTTAAATTGTCCAGCAACTTACATGGGTATTACATATCGGGGATAAGGGAATAAACATATGTGTGATTGCAAAAACCCAAACAAAATCCTACAGCACTGGCTACCAACCACTTTTGACTTCAACAATCCAAAAATATTACACACAGAACAAAACAAACACAAACGTAACTTTTTAGAAATGGTTTACATCAACATGGATGAACGCATCAATTACAGAACAGACACATGTAAACACAGTCGCAGCTACGCTAATATCATCAATCAAATTCAATATCGATAACATACACAAAACATATAATACATCATATAAAACAATCATCACATTCCACACGTCAAACATTTCTACATAGTCCAATTCTTCGACAATTTGGCTTTCCTTTCCCTAATTATCCCCGTCTATTTAATCCTGAAAAAATAATTAGGCCGAACCATTATCCGTTTTTTCCTATTGTCGGCTCTGTCGGCTCCTTTCACCTCAAAGAGGCCGACTACTCGTATAAAAATGTCTGTCTATCTCGACTTCCTTCCGGATCCCTTCAAAATCCAACATATATAAACATAAAACATCAATATCTCACTGGTACTCTCAACAAGAAACACGATAATGATACATCTACACGGAAAACAAACACTTTGAGTGAGTACAAATACTTTGATTGAATCTAAAATTTTCTAGTATTGTATAAATTCATTTTTTTATTCTAAAATTGTCTAGCATTGTATAAATTCGTTTTTTGAATCTAAAATTTTCTAGCATTGTGTAAACTCCTTTTTTTTCACATCCTAAATTTATTTTTATAATTTAAACAACGTTGATAAATTCCAGGCCTTGAAGATGATCTCAATAAAGATCGAAACGTTGGCACGGTATAGAAAATGCTTTTCTAAACCTACGTCACACCAGACCGCATTATACGACCTCCAAATAATCATCAAGTAACGGTCACTAAACACCACACGTTATACAGAATGATCTGGAAGATAAGCAAAAACGTTATAGCAAGATTAAAGATCGGGCAATATTATGCTACTATAAACCAATGGCTTAAACGTCCTCCCATTTCTAACATTTGTAGTAAAGTTATAACAGCTAATGGGTTGATACACGGGCACTTTTGGGCCAAAGCTCTCGCAGGTGCTCCTTATGCAGAGAAAGACTGCTTGACGTACGTGTGCCGTTTGTATGTACGTGCCGCCTTGACTCCATACAGGGAGCGAGTAGGCATACCGACGGGTTTACGAATGGTTTTTTAGATGACATGGTGGTTTTTTACTGTATATAGTTATATGTTATGTGTTTTGGTTGAAAGCGTGTATTTATTAGTATGAGTGGTGAGGGGTGACGGTGATTATAGCGTCACCATCGCTCCTCAGGCAGCGTGTGTCCTTATGGTCGATGGCGGAATATTTATAAAAGTATTTCATCGACCCTGATTTAGGTTAGATTATTAATACTGTGTATAGGTTGATGAAGGAATATTCAGTACTCTACCGACTAATCAGAATGGGTACATGAATGAATGTATTTATATGTGCGAGTGCTTTATATAATTTAAGGAGTATTAGGCTAGATTATAGTTTGCATCCGTTTGGAGTTGAAATGACCTAACTGTCGATAGCCCCCGTCGTAGCCTAACCAGGTTGGTAGGGAAGCGACGATCTCCTGGACATTATGCAAAAGGGGGATACTAGCAGTCACATAACGGGGTGGCTGATTACCCTGATGTAAAGACACTATAACATCTAAATATTTGTTGATAAAATGCAAATTTACAATAGGCAAAGTACATAATGTTTCTTCTTTTTGTTAGAGTTCGTTGGTGGATGAGAATTAAGGGTGTGACGAAAATTGCGAGATAGAGCTTTTTGTAGGTTTCTATGACTGTGCGTGCGAACTTATGGATGGTCGCGGTCGTAATTGCGATAGCTGTATCTTGTGTGGTTTTTTCCCAAAATTTGTCTACTGTTTGTACATAGTATTTACAAATCCACTATATTTAGTGGTCTATTGACCAAATTTCTTCTTTCAGTTAATTAATCTTTTTATGTAAGGTTTCGGTAGAAATGAAAAAGTTAGTGTCACGAGCGGGATTTGAACTCACGAGCTTCGGCTCAATACGCCGCTGCACTAACTAATTGATCTCGATAGCTCAAGTGGTTAGAGCAGCGGCGTATCGAGCCGAAGGTCCTGGGTTCGAATCCCGCTCGTAACACTAACTTTTTCAACTCAACCGAGACCTTACATAAAAAGAATAATTAATTGAAAGAAAATATTTGGTCAATTAGACACTAAAACATAATTGATTTAATAAAGAAAACCCAAAAACGTCATTGAATCACTACAGTAAAAATGTTAAATTTCATAACGCTGTGTTCTAACTTTAGGGGGGGAGGTTATTCATGAAATTTTATTTTATTACTATCGAGCTGAAGATCATGGGTTCGAATCCCTCTCGTGACCCTAACCTTTTATTTCAACCAAAACCTTACATAACAAGTTTAATTAATTATTTAGAAAATTGTACCTGTATAGAGAATTAAGCCAACTACCCACGCCATAGCCCATATTATAAAATTCCATTTAGATTCCGATTACCTAAAAACTATTATAATAAAAATATGTAATAACAGAGGAACTAATGTTCATATCAAAAAATATAAAACTTTTAGAATGAACTCATTCAATTGCTTGACAGCAAACATATTGCAGTTTAGACTTGTTACGAGTTTCATCAACAATTTTCGTTTAATTAGCGGCTGTATCAGAGATCAAACCAACTTTACCGATTTTAATTATTCATGCTTGAAACTTTACAATGAGCGATTCATGTCGTGTTTGAAACTTCACACTGAGCGATTCGTGACGTGTTTTATTTGTTTTGTATTAAAAAGAAGAAGGGGAATTAATTTCGCAAATTTATAAGTACAAATGATAAAGCACATTTAAATCAGCGTGATTCAAAGAGTCATCGGCATTTTCCGTTAATAGTAAAATGATAATATATCGGTCTGTAACTCGGATATCCTCTTAAGGACAGGATGAGCACTTCACGCCAACGGTCAGGGTAGGAGCCCGATCTAATTTTTTTTGTAAAGAAATTCAACATGCTTTGCACCCTGAAGAAGGTTTCGCAGCGTTTCATACGGGATACCCGGGACTTGCATTCTGAGCGCACCCCAGCACGTCTACAAATGTTGCCAGGGAAGGTGAGAAAAATGACAGATCGCGCTTAATCTACCGTTACTTAAATCGATGTGTATCGGAAGCGTTGTTCAAGAGGACCATACCTATTTCTCCAATTAGGTCCTCTATTTCTCTGCCCCTTGCACATGAGCGCATTAATCCCACCATAATTGAAATCACCCAACACCATAATCGGTTGGGGTAGACGCTCGATCAGGGGGACAGACCTCACTGCTGATTTGGTACTATCACTCGGACTGCTGCGATCGCCTCTATGTTCGTAAATGTACTCATAATAATTTTTCTTATTAAGGATGGCCTGATGATCTGATTTCACTAAATCTAGTGCAAAGAACCATGACGTGATAAATTCTGTCAGTAACTACCCCATTTCTTAACACAATTTTCTAAATTGTCAGCATCTTGTTGAAGTGGCACCAACTTACCTAACCACAATACACTAGAACGTACCTTTACTACCTACCTGATGTAATTGAGAGGTAAAATGCTTCTTATTAAATAATGACGTTCTGACAGATCAAGCTACAGACCTCTCTAGATGCAGTAAGAATCGCATCATCAATCATCAGTCTTGAAATGATCTTTTTTTAATTCTATTAGTGTCAATAATTCCACCTGTTAGCAGAGCAGTAGGACTTTTTAGGAAAGCTGTCCCCCTCCCTTACTAGTACCCCTAGTAAGAGGGAATTTACTTAATACATTCTCCATATCACATATTACATGTGTTTACAATCATTATGATGTATTTAGGTAAACATCAAATATAATTATTAGCTCCGTTAGGTTTATTTATTAAGTAAAAATGGCAAAAAGAGGGAAAATTCGAAAGGTTGAAGGTTGAAATAGGGAGTTAGTGTCCGAGAGGATCGAAATCACGATAGTTCAGGTGGCATTGAGCCGAAGGTCGTGGGTTCGAATCCCGCTCGTGACACTAAACTTTTTCATTTTAACCAAGATCTTACATACAAAGAATAATTAATTGAAATATTATTACCATTGCACGTAGATGGCTTGAATTAACATTATTATATCTGGAATATTTTAAAATAAATCAAAATTGAGTTTTTAAATATATGAAAAAAATCTTTTTTAAATTAATTAATTCTAAAAATGTTTATGGCCATTGTAATACTAATGCATGCATCAATTCGGATTGTTCCTGGTCGAACTTGGAACAGTGGATGATAATATGTTCCCTCATCCTCAAGAGTCATCTTCAATGCTCCTGAACCTTTTTATTGGTTGGCGAGGTATTGGTTGAGATAAAAAAGTCAGTGTGACGAGCGGGATTCGAACCCATGGCTAAATATGTTGCTGCTCTACCACTTGAGCTATCGTGACTTCGATCCATTCAGACACCAATTTTCCATCTCAACCCACCTTTCGAATTTTCCCTCCTTTTTGCCATTTTGCCAAAAACACGCAGACCAAAACCCATCATCTACTTTCTAGGTGTGCTTTATTTTTTCCTTGACCAGAAAAAATCTGTAGGGTTTTTGAGTGTTTGGTATCTTTTTTAGAAGTTGTGATAGTGTCGGATAATTTTTTTATGCGACTTCCGTTTTCAGTGGCTTGCCACATTTCATCTCATTATAGTTGAAGTTTCTATCTTGTTATTCTTAGTACATGTGATATCGGTGCCAGGTTGAAAGCGTCTGTTAGCTCCTCTCCTCTCGCTGTGTCTTTTGCCTTCCTTTCTTTAATCCAGATTATTGAGATTTTCCAACCTTTTCTTATCAGTCAATTAACACTTTCCAAATACATTAGACTATCTTGTCATGCGATTTCGGCATCAATTAGAGGTCTGGTTATCTGCGCTGATAAGCACAGAACCTTTCGCACCGTTAGCTCTTCCTTGAATCCATTTAAGTGCCTCTTTAATCCCCATCAGCTATGCCTGGTTGTTAGAGAAGGCAAGCATGTGGTAGCCGATATGGAACGTTTTCCACAACAGACAAAAGCGCATCCTACTTTCCCATCTATTTTGCTTCCATCTGTGTAAATGCGAATAGTATACTCGTCACTGTTTTTGCTTTCGATTTCTCTGTAAAAGGATGGGTGAATCCATATCCTTAAGTCTATTCTGAGGTCCAAGTTCATTTCATCATTGCTGTACCGTTGTGTCGTTTTGTTAACTCGCAATATTTCTTTGAATTTCAGGTCTATGTGTATTTCTCCAGCCAACACAGCGTCAAACGAAATCTTCCTGAAACCGTGAATTACTCTTAGAAGCATTAGTCTTTGAGCAGGTCTTAAAGGTTCTTCTTCTGGAGCTTGGTTAACACATTTAACATTTGGTGAACTGTTTTCTGTTATGCAAACACATTAATAACGTGGCAATTTGAAGGTGCTTGTTAAAATTGGCATGTACTTTATTTCCATGACCTTTTTTAAATAAAAGAAATTGGGTAATTGAAACGATACATAAATAATTACAAAAACGGAAAAAATGTGGTTAAATTGTACAGACGAGTACTGCATAAAACAGCAGAAGAATAAAACGGTTTAATCCCGATTGATTGCGACCATAATTCGCTACTAACTATCCTCATCGGTCACAAAAACCCGATGTAGTTCTATGAAATAATGAGAGAAGTTTAGTAGATACGATATCTGATAGAAAACTATCCGAATAGGACGATACAGAATATAATTCAGAGTGTAATGTGGATAAAATAAATAAAAGCGGTACAGGATGCATCGATATTCCAGACCGGTGAATAAACAAGGAGGAAAAGTTGGAATGCTGCAAGAGTTTTCTTCTGGGGCAATAAAATAGGTTGTCCGAGCCGGTTTTATGTCCCCACTCCGATGTGGATGAACAAATAAATACGAAGGTGTGCTCTTGCGCAGGCTTCTTTTGTCTAGGCTTTTTACGAGGGGCGGAAGCCGGAAATTTAGGCTCATGGACTATCCGGCCAGTCGTCCGTGGAAGATTAAGCCCAATCACAATGGCTTTTGTTGTTTTTATACTTTTTCTGTTTCATAAATTTCAGAATTGTATGAAATATGAAATAAAAACAAGGCAAGAAATGTATGAACGTGGAACTTTACAGTGGGGTTGCGAGGTCTAAGTCATGTCAACAAGACAATATATATTTCACTAAATTATACGACGCGTTCAACGCACGCTATCACGACTGAAGCGGGGAACGCACCCGATGCAACGCTACCCGACGCAAATCCAAAGTCCAATTTTCCATAAGATTGTATTAACCCCGTGCATATTTGTCCGATGCCATGCAACGCTACCCTACTCTACACTCTGCAATCCCCATTGACCAGATTTTCGTCGGGTAACATCGAGTTCAGCGGAAGACAAAAGAACTCGTATCTTTTTGTTTACAAGGGTTCGCAACAGCAGAGGCTATACCAACCCTCAGGGTGCCGGTATTTTTGAAAAAAAAAAAGCCCATTCTGAAGTATGTCGGATTCGAATGCAGGGCCTCTGGACCACCTTACAGTGATGAGCGCCGTATCAACGCCTAAACCGTTGCGGCCACCAACGCCCCTAGTCATATCTTTATTCAAACTATTTGCATTATTGTTGCTATATTAATTACAACATACTTATTTTAATATAAACCAAAATAACCGAGATCAAAAGTTCATTAGTTTTTATTTTAAAAAATATCAAAACACCGGAATACCAGTTTTTTATATAATGAATTTAACTAACAATTCATTACACGGTTTTGCTCATAAAATTTAACTATCAATTTATTTCATGCTTTTGATCGTAAGATTACACCATTTTCGTCGAATAGTGTCAGAAATGGGTATTCATATTTTTTGTGTTTATTTTAAACTATGTGTATGTAATTTTGTCGTTATATTAATTACAACATACTTATTTTTCACGATAGCGGTTAGAGGAGAGGCGTATTGATCCGAAGGTCGTGGGTTCGAATCCCCTCGTGACCCTTTTTTATTTCAACCAATACCTTACGTAAAGATTAATTAATTGAAAGAAGTTATTCGGTCAATCGGGCCTCGAAATATAATGGATTTATTTAAAATAATTAAGTTTAACAAACAATGTATTACATGGTTGTGCTCATAAAATTTAACTAACAATTTATTACATGGTTGTGCTCATAAAATTTAACTAACAATTTATTACATGGTTGTGCTCATAAAATTTAACTAACAATTTATTACATGGTTTTGCTGAACATAATACATTAATTAAATTCACTAATTTCGTGGTCCGCTTGACCAATTAGTACATTACAATTAATTAAGGTTTTTAGTTGAGATGAAAAAAAAATGGCAAAAGGGAGGGAAAACTCATAAGGTGGGGTTGAGATAGGAAGTTGATGTCCGAGTGGATCGAGGTCACGATAGCTCAAGTGGTAGAGCAGCGGCGTATCTAGCCTAAGATCGTGGGTTCGAATCCCGCTCGTGCCATTAACTTTTTTTTCATCTCAACTAAAAACCTTAATTAATTGTAATGCATTAAGAAGAAAAGAGGCGTTTGATTCTGATACTGATTTGTGTTATACGCTGTGTGACTGTACGTGGCATGAGCTTAGCGTCGCATAGATATGCACACCCTACCAAAACGTGACAAGGCGTCGGGTAGCATCGGGAAGCGTCGCATAGCGTAGCATCGGGTAAGTGTGTTCCCCGGTTGAGTCGTTTTTGGAGGAAAATCATTTGCCCTACATTCAGTTCTCGATGTTGACACTTCTTCCTCTCGAATGCTTTATAGTAAGCTCAATCCCTTCGATTCAATGCTACGAGTTCACCACGTCTGAATTTAATAAAACTAAAGAATAAAAATAATAGTACATTAAAGATACATTTTTTAAATTTTGGATCATCACACATTTAACTATACATCATACACACAAGACAAAAGGCCTAGTACATTTTGAAAAAATAAGCACTTACATAAAATTAATATTTGTTTTAATAGATAATACTGGGACCTCTTTGTTCCCCACACTTCAAGTCATTATTTAATTGATGATGGTGATGAGGTTACTAGGAAGCGGGGCTTGTGCTCTCCAGGCACTGCAGCTCTCTGTCCTTTTGCGTTTTCCTAGTTTCCTAGGTCAGTCCAATAGACTCAATCCTTCTCCTTAGAATTATCATGTCATTGACTGTCGCTGCTGCAATTTGATTTCCTAAGTTTTTTTCCGTACGTTAGGGTAAATCTCCATTGAGCTGATGCTTCGCATTCGAAGATGATATGGGGGGCTGTTTCCTCCTCTTCATAGCATATTCTGCAGATGGGCTCATCGCTATATATGCCATGTTGTGTGGATTTTTTCTCAGATGCCAGGGACCGATCAATAGCCCAACACTCCTCTGAGTCTAGCCCTCTCGAACTGTGAATAGTGAGTTTGCCAGCCATGGTGAGAGTTGTTTCATCATAAGTTAAATGTATCTAGCGGCACGTTTCTCATTTTGTTTTATTTAGATCCATTCTACGATGGATGATTCTGTATTTGTTTTTCTTATCTCAAGAATAGGTTTGGGGCCTGTGTATAGTCTGTATAGTCTTGGAGATCCTCCTCAGGTCAGTGAGTCTGCTTTTTCGTTACCCAAAATTCCTCTGTGCCCTGGCACATCATCAGGCTGTTGTGTTTCCCAGGTTTTCATGATTTTGGATGCATTCACTGACTAATTTTTATGCGATTTTTTTACATGGTAATAGCTGCTTGGCTATCCAATCTTATGAGCATTTTTTTGTCAGTGTAACTTCTTTTAAGATTTTCTAGGGCACAATCGTTGATGATATGTACATTTTCTTGAAAGGCCGAAATGTACTTGCCTAATGAGTTTGATTGATCATATCTTCCTCATATCAGAATGTTTCCGGGATCAAACTCTGTTTGTCGTAATGTCTGTTTCCATTTCTAGGAATGAGTATGTGATTTTATTAATTATAGTTGTGTGCCCGAATTGTACAGTTCTTATCCAATTTGATTGTTTTTTAGCCTAAATGAGCTTTTCCTAGCCTCTCTTGGTGGGATGCTAGGATGATGTCTCCAGTGGAGGTAGGTTTAGTAGAGTTTCTAGTACACTTGCAGGGGTTGTTCTCATTGTCCCTGTGATACATAAGTTTGCTTATCTTTGTATGCTGCCTAGTGATTGAGTAGCTACTTTTTGTCCACCAAATTAATGATCCACATGCTATTTTGAACCTTATTACTGCCGTGTATGCCAATGGGCCACTTTCCGTTTTAATCCTTTATATATTTCCTTTTTATTTTTTCGAAAAAATTGTATTTCGTGCAAATTTTTAAACGTTTTGACCGAGCTTAAAAATATTCCACTTTTACCATGAGCTTACATACATACATTATACATTGAGCAAAATCTATAAAACAAAAAGGAGATTTGGTTCTGGAAAAATCTACAACTATGTCCTATACTGTAACTGTTTGTTTCTACTTTAATATACACATTTTACTGGATTTATTATTCATTAATACTAATTTTTTTTTACAAACTTTTGTAAACCATCGCCATAAATTTGTGAAATGATGAACCGTTTCATAAGCAGTCGGTTAAAAATAATAACGTATTTTAATATCGAACCTGATTTATTGGTGTTTTAATCATCTTTGATTGATGTAATGTTATTTGCACATTTCTATGAACTTTAATTGCGTTATAATGTATGTAACGATTTTATTAAGTATTCAGAATCAATTGTTGAAAACTCCTATCGAATAAAAGGAACACGAAGTTTGAAATCGACAATTTAACGAAGGGTGAACGCCTAACTTTCTTATAACAGATTGTAATATGAGAATTGCTGAAAAGAGGTTGTTTTCCTCGTCTTTTCCACATAAGTACGTGATCTAATGAAAGGACGGAAGGATGTTCTCCTAATAATGAGAACAGACACACCCTTGTGTCATTGAGAACCGCTTTTATTACACTATTCCGTTCACGTTTTCACGCCTTGAAAGGTCTTTATACCAGTGTAACGATCAATCGGCTAATGAACGAAAAATCGATATTTTTATTAACGAAATTATATTGAAAACCGTCGATTGTATTTTTTCCCCGTGTTGGTTTTCCAGTATAAATCGAAAATAACTCGCCAAACAGTGCCGTCGATTGTACACAAGGTGGGTTTCTTATAAGATTTAACAACTTGGCTTGCCATCGTCCTTTATGCGAACCTTGCCTTTTGTCTTACGCGAGAAGGGAAGTTGTGGAAATTTCATGGCCTAATTTCCGCCTCTCCGAACTGCGCCGATACGCCTTCACCCTTATAAACTAGGATGTTATTGCAACTAGATTAAAAAAAAACGGCGTTGGGACCTCTTTGATCGTTTAAAGATAATTTTCAATACAAATTTTCTCTCCCTTTAAAATAAATTCATACAGAATTGTCATTAAATAATACCGAATAAATTAAATAATACAAATACTTATAAAAGGGCAGATATTAGCTTCGTTACAAGTGCTCTTGACATGATATAAATAAAATTATCCCTGCGTTATTCGGTATATGTATTTATGGGCCGACGAACATCAAGTGGTATAATATTACAGCTTCCTTGTTATACGTACAAATTAACCTTATTTTAACTGTAACAAATATTTCGCCATAACATTTATACTTAAAAATTAAACATTCTTTTTTGTTAAGTCAATTATATGAATCTTTTAGACGTCATTTACAATTGGGTACAGCAGATAAGCAGATCTGGTGTGATAGATGTTATATAATTTGTTTTCAAAGGATGGATAGTGGAAGAAATAATAAATAATTGATTAATATAAAAAATTGAATAATTGAGATGAACTGTAGGTTGATAGTTAAAAATGACTTTATTACGATTATCATGTAAATTTATTAGATTGCTACTTCCCTGTGCTACTATTTTTTTTTTTTTTGCTGGGGCTTCCGACATCTAGGTCATTTCAGCCCCACACTAAGTCTATATTCTATATTCTATACCCCTTCAAACACAACATTCATACAAATAAATACATTCATTCACTTAAATACATCCACACAGTACACTCATTCCGTTTGGTCGGTGGAGTACTTGATATTCCTCCACCGAAATATACTCAAACTAAACTAGATTGCGGTCGATGGAGTACTTTTATAAATATTCCGCCATCGACCCCGAACACACACTCACTCGCTTTCATCGTTCGAGGGACGATGATGACGTTATATTCACCCTCACCCCTCGCCATTCACGCTAATAAATACATGCACACAGACAAAACATATAGACACATAACACATAAGACAAACTATATACAATAAAAAAACCAATTTCCCCTAAAAAGCGGAACAGGGGACTCTGAAACTCGCTACCGTGCTCGAGGAATCTTCTTAAATCTGGCGGCATGCCTACACGCTCTCTGTATGGAGCCAAGGCATGACACTCCTCTATTATGTGGGACACATCGAGCAACCTTTCTCTGCATAAGGGGCACCTGCGCGGGCTTTGACCCAAAAGCAGGTGCCCATGTGTCAACCGAGTATGGCCAATCCTCAGTCGGGTGAGGACGATCCCTCGTCTCCTGCTCAGATGCTCTGAGGGCCTGTGTGCTACTATTACATAAATTAAAAGCGATTAACTTAATAATTAATATTAGATCATATTTAAAATCGAAAAATCAAATATATTTATACGTTTCAGGGTAAATTTGTAAAAAA
The DNA here is from genome assembly GCF_000648675.2 of Cimex lectularius. Classification (NCBI taxonomy): domain Eukaryota; kingdom Metazoa; phylum Arthropoda; class Insecta; order Hemiptera; family Cimicidae; genus Cimex; species Cimex lectularius. The sequence continues at coordinate 790,726 of NW_019392711.1, forward strand.
ATTTCTAACTTGTTTCGTTACTTGATCAATGTATGTTTTATAATTTACAATTTTATCAAGCATTAGGTCAAAATAATTTTTACAACCTACAATCATAATTATTATTTTAAAGCAAAGAGATGAGAGATGAAGCCGTGCAGGTGAAAGAACCAATTTGTTTTTCTACTGTCGAGCTTTCGGCTGTATTTGACGCCTTCCTCAGGACTCTATTTACGGGGGGGGGTTGGTGGCCGCAACGGTTTAGGCGTTGACACGGCGCTCATCACTGTAAGGTAAAGGTCCCGGGTTCGAATCCAACAGCCCTGCATTCGAAACCGACATACTTACAAATGGGCTTTTTTTCAAAAACACCGGCATCCTGAGGGTAGATACGACCAGTGCTGTTGCGAACCCTCGTAAAAAAAAGAAAAATTTACAATTGGTCCGGACATGTGGTACTAATAGAACTCAAACATAAATTTGATTTTGAGATAGTGGAGATTGCTGATAAGGAATGTAACTTAGTGAGGAGGTTAATTAAAGAAATCCTCTACATTAAATTTTGCTATTTTTCAATAATCCGAGTGGATCGAAGTCACGATAGCTCAAGTGGTAGAGCAGCGGCGGATTTAGCCGAAGGTCGTGGGTTCGAATCCCGCTCGTGACGCTGACTTTTTTATCTCAACCAATTCCTTACATAAAGAGTAATTGTTATATGTGAAATTGTTAGCTTTGATAAATCTCTGTAACCACAGAAAATGATTTTAAGACAGTTTGTAAGCCATTGGCATCAATGTGTGAGATAGAAAACATGTTATTTCTCCAGGTGGTCTCGGTTGATTTATCCGGCCCCTTCTATTAGGACCACATGTCCGGACCAATTGTAAAGTTTTTAAAATACTTTGATCGTAATTAAAGAGAGTCCTGAGGAAGGCGTGAAATATAACCGAAAGCTCGACAGTAGAAAAACAAGTTGGTTCTTTCACCTGCTTTCATCCCTGATCTCTTTGCTTTACTATTTATCATTGAAGGCTGATACTAGATTCAACGATAATTGTTATGATTATCAGATTGTATATAAATATATATATACANACGAGCGGGATTCGAACCCACGACCTTCGGCTCAATCCGCCGCTACTCTAACCACTTGATCTATTGACGTATTGAGCCGAAGGTCTTGGGTTCGAATCCCCCTTGTGACCCTAACTTTTTCATGTCAATCAAGACCTTAAATAGAAAGAATAATTAATTGAAATCATAATTATGGTAAATTATGACCGCTAAACATAAATGGATTAGTAACTTTTGTTCCTCGACATACTTAGAAATGTGCTTTTATTCAAAAACCGATTCCCCGGGGGTTGACATGACCTTTTTTTCAAACCGAAAAATTAGAAAAAGAAAAAACCTTGCTTATATAAAAATAAGGAATTATTATTTTGAGGATTACAACAGTCCTTCTGACTTTCACTATTTCAAATCGCATTGAGTCTGTATCTGTGTAAAGTCACAATTAACTTGTGGCCCAGATCACAGGTTGTTTTTAACTTTCAGAAAGCACATTATTTGAAAATCGAGGAGAGTTTTGATACAGTTCGGCGGAGGGCTGATGTAGTCCACATATCCCGTATATCATGTTTGAACTAGTTCATTCATGCATAAGAAAAACTATTTTTCCGTGTATCATACAATGACGAGATTTAGTGGCCGGAGTATCCCAAGGCTTCATTTTGCTGCTATTTACAACTTTGTGCTTAATTGTTAATAGATAACATAGACAATAAGGGGATTTTCTTACAGGTCAATTTTCCGTGACATTTGGTCTTGATGGTCAAATTTTTCATCAAATCGATCAAAATAAAGTTGTCTTATTTAAATAAAAATCTTTGAAAGCATCTCTTCAAACCGTTCCTCCGCTTTTAAAAAGATTAAATCGTTATAGTGACCTGGTGCTTCGTTTGGCGTATCCACTTTCTGAACCTAGGTGAAAAATAAAGACCTCAGCAAGGATGTTTTCAATATTTTTATATAATTAAGCCCCGACCGCACCCTTCGAAAGTTTTTTTTTATCCCGTTATTATCTAACTTATTCCTGAAAATAAGATTTCGAGAATTACTTCATTAGAGAGAAATTCTACCTTCTCATGTTGGGTGAAATCAACACGAAGCGTTAACTTCAAGTGTTTATTAAAAAAGCCAAAACCCTCTTAACCTTTTCAGTGTAATAACACGGAAATTAATTTAACTTTTATCGTAAAAACGTGACCATCAATAAAGACGATTTACTAATTAGTGATCTCCACAGCTCAAAAGTACTAATAGCAATCTTTATCCTTTTCATTTCATTATTTTTTAAAGTTATCAATCTTAATAAATCTTCATTCTAGCGACACAATTCTATCAGAACCGATGGTCAGATCGCACAACTTGCAAAAATATCGTGCTCGACCTGAATAGACGTCAATTCACTCGACTACATTCACAACGATCATGACCACAATCATTCGAATAATAATGAGTTTCTCACTAACACGCTCAACACTACAGACAGAAGTGACACATCTACCCAGAAAACACCCACTTTGAGCGCTGAAGATGATCTCAATAAAGATACAAACACTGGCACGATAAAGAAAATATTTTTCTAAAAGACATCACACCAGAACGCATCTCACGAAATCATTAATCATACATATTAAACAAATTGTCCCACATAATATATTTGTATGAATTATTGATGTTGAATTGCACAAGACATGAATTTAAATTGAATCAAAACGCTAAAAAATGATAAATATAAATGATAAATATTTAAAAATGTTCTGTTTACTATCTTGAAATAACCCAGCACAGTTTATTTCGTGATTCAGTTCAGTCATGTCGGTGTTTTTTGCGTGACCACAGACCATTCGTCAACTCTATTCTCGTAGAAAAAGAACAAGAATTATTGTTGGTATAACTTTTGTAACGCCACATACTTACCGAATTTACTTCGACTTTCTATTTTTAAAATTTTCTTTTTCAAGAATTAGCACTTTTTATAGAGATATAGGATTTTTATGAGGATTTTTTTAGCAGTGTAACCTCCTTGAAGATTTCCTATCCAATCCACCCTCCCCTACGGACTACTGTCCTATTTCCTGTCAAAAAGAAAGATTAGTCCAAGCACAAATCTCCAGACACCTTGAACAGTCCCATCTTCGCAATTCCCTCCTATGGCTATTTCACCCAATCAGTACTAATAAAAATGACCAGTGACTTCCACTTAGCAATGGAACTTTACTATCCTTGCCCTCCTTGATTTTTCCAAAGCCTTCGATTCTGTCCCTCACTCTTTCCTCCTCTCTAAACTCAAATCTTCTTCCTCCTCCAACAGCACTACCCGTTGGGTCCTCCTCTTTCCTCCCATTAAAATCTGGGTTGCCCCAAGGCTCTAGCACCTCTCCTATCATTTTTTCCATTTATATTAACGACCTGACCGACTCCATCCAGGACTGCTAACTATCACCTATACACCGATGTCTCCCAAATATACATATCTTTCCTCCCTTCCGATCTTCACCCGGCCATTGTCAAGATACAAAAAGACTTCAATTCCATCAATGAATGGGCACATAAAAATTCCCTCGTCTCTAATCTGTCCAAATCCACAGCCGTAATTGTTGGGTCCAGGCAAATCCTCAATTCCCTCAACAGCTCCCCACTTCTCATGTTATATATAAGTGGGAAGTTTATGGGCCAACAAACAGCTGAGGTCATCGCCGGCCCTCCATCTTTTTCTTTTCTTTCGCGCATATTTTGTTTTAAACTGCAGCCATTTGAGCATCTCGATCTGTTTACTGACTCTCTGATTTCAGATATATACTACGTTGATATTCTAGAATGCTAGTCTCTCGTTTCTACCCCAGGTTGTCAAATACAGAATAAAAACAAAACATACAATACATATCATGTATATGTATTGATAGATGTCATGAAATCACCACAAACATAGATGTCTGGTCACATTCATTCCCCCAGAGTACTCGATATTCCTCGGGGCGGGGTTATAAGCAACCCCTTCCTTTCATGCTAATAAATTACTTTTACTCTCCAGACGTCATATACTCACCCCAGAGTACTTGATATTCCTCGGGGCGGGGTTATAAGCAACCCCTTCCTTTCATGCTAATAAATTACTTTTACTCTCCAGACGTCATATACTCACCCCAGAGTACTTGATATTCCTCGGGGCGGGGTTATAAGCATCCCCTTCCTTTCACGCTAATAAATTACATTCATTCCAATAAATTAACATAAAGTCAAACACGGACACAACACAAACACATAAAACTATATACATTTAAAATAACTTCTCATGTTAAATAATTTAACCATCCCTAACCATCCCATTCCCTTCTGCTCCTCGGTTAAAAACCTAGGAGTAGTCTTTGATCAAAACCTTTTCTGGCATCCTCATATTTCCCTAAGCCTATTTCGGTGGTCCTGGCTTGTAAACCCTAAGCCTTTCTCCACCTACTTGCATCTTCCTTTCCTCTATTACAGCTGTGTGGCATATGGTAGTCTCACGGAGGAGGGGGGACGCGCAATTGAAGCGGATTATGAATAGTTGCGTAAAATTCGGGTTCGGCACCCCACGGGGATTGTATTCCCAACTTTCCTGGCTCTACCCCCTACTTCCGTGCACAGTATTGCCTAGGTTGCTTTCTTTTCCAGTCCATCCACTCTCGCTCGTCGTCCTCCTTACATCACCCAATCCCTTCAATTCAACTCCTCACATCACACTCGCAACACTCGCTCACCCCCAATTGACCTTATCGTTCCGCAACATACAACCCATACCTTCGAAAGATACTTCCTGATCCGAGCCCCTAAACTCTGGAACTCTCTTCCCCTTCGTCACGCTGCCTCCTTTTCCTCCTTCAAATCCCACCTGCATAATCACCTCCTCTCCCTCTGAACAGAGACCTTACATTAATATTTGATGTTTAATATTCTTATTTTTTTCTTATGGCTTGCCTTACTTGTAAACATTGTGCCATGGAACTTTCTTTATTTATTTCATGTATGTTATTGTTAATGGACACCAGTCCCATAATAAAGTCATTTCTTCTTCTTCGTCTTCTTCTAAGGCACAACAGTTGATTGCATGTATTTCTGCTTGAAAGACCGGAGTGTACTTCCTTAATGAGTTTGATTGCTCATATTTTGGGCTTGTAAAAAAACCCAAATCCGGTTCCTTAGTTGGTTTTGGACCCATATATATATACCATATAATTGTATACGATGTTCTCCTGAGTTCTTCCTCTCCTTTATAGTCTGCTGAAAATTTATAGGATGTGGTAAAGAAGGTTTCCGGGATCATACAGTCAGTCTCCATTTCTAAGAATTAGTGTCTAATTTTGTTAATTACGGTTGTGTGCCCGAATTGTTTAGTTCCTACCCAATTTGTTTGTTTTTCGAGCCTAAATGAGCTTTTTCTAGCCTTTGCTTGTATAAATGTTTCCAGTGAAGGTAGGTTAGCAGTTTCCAGCACACTTAGGGGTGTTCTCATTGCCCCTGCGATATATAAGTTTGCTAATCTTTGTATACTGCTTACTGCTTAGTGAAGTGCTACTTTTTGTTGAGCTTTGGCCCCCAAGTTTAATCGATGGGTTATTTTCGGTTTTAATCCTTTATTTATTTACTTTATTTTTTTCGAAAAAATTGTATTTCACGTAAATTCTTATAAGTTAGCTTAAAAATATTCAAGGGATACCATTAACTTACATACATGCATTATGCATTCAGCAAAATCTATACAAGAAAAAATTGCTGTTGTCGTGGAAAAAGAAGAAGACTTGTTGCCGTAACTTTTGTAACTCCATATACTTAACCGAATTTAGCACTTTTTATAGTATAAATCGTTTAAATTGTACAATGCGACGAAGAGTTGGTTCGTAAAGTTTTACTATATATTTTATTATAAATGCAAATTATATGTAGTCATTAAACCATTCATGACGTGTTTTGCTTTAGAAGGCGGTTTTGAGTTTGTGCGGCAATGACCTTAAGTCCTAGCCGATTCCCTGAGTCCAAACCTTAATTTCGAAAATGACGTCAAATTCTTTCGAACTTTAGCAGGCTAGAAACAAATGCAGTGGTACGGAAACAAATGAAATCATCTCCCAAATACGGACAAATTATTTAAAACAATTTATCAAGTCAGTTTATTTGAAGACAAAGCGAAATACTGTCATTATACCAATGACGCTATATAACTGGAGACTCGTTTTGATATATAGAAAAATGTTTATTAATTATTTTTGATCTGATGAATTATGAAAAGACGTGGCTTCATATCACTCTCTGTAGATTCAGGAAGAGGAAATTTCTGCATACAGAAGCTGCCGGCGAAACAGATAAAACAGCATTTCATTATTTGCAACATGATTATAAGTAAGACGACGAGGAGAACATAGTCATCAGGCAGTACTTCGGTCAGGGCCAAGACGATAAGGACTATGGGCGTTAAGAACAGTGTAATCTTTGAAATAAACAGAAAATTTCCCCACACCATGATGCAAGTACCGTATTTAGCGTGTATTGAGAAGATCAGGCAGATGACCGAGACAGCTTGTAAGATGAGCATGACAAAAAGGAAGATGCTCGCGCCACGGGCGTTCCTCGCAAGGCGTTCTTTGTCATTGTCAACAGTGTTGATTGATAATGCGATCGGTGTTGAACAGTAAGATAAGATCAGGTTTTGAATGCCGAAAACCAAAGTTACAAGAAACGAAATCCAACCGATTATCTTCGTTCCGCTTTCTATCTTCAACCCACATTTTGCACCCAAACTCGTATACAGTTTCAACATATTTACGATATTTCTTTTTCTATTGAAAACACCTGATTTTGGACATTTTAAAGAACTTCTAAACTCTGTTACATATTTTCAGTTGTAGTTTTATTATATTAATTTTCTGTTAAAATATAATTCATAACTCGTAAGTGAAACATTATTACAGTGGTACATAATTACATTCGACATCACAAAACCTCTTGTGTTAACGAGCAAATGTAATGTACGTTTAAAACATTTTCAAATGTTAGATTTGCTTCATTTTGAAACTTGTCAGTTGTTCGATAATCACTGATCGTCGTACTGTACCTTCCATACTTATACGCTTTCTATCCCTTATCACATGGATATCTATGTCTAAAATGGGCTCAAAAAGGGTTCAACACGAAATGCTCTGCGAATCGTACACATCCGACAAAATCCACGGTTGTTTACTTTTAACGTTTTTGTCTGTGTATTTGTACGTTGTATTATATTCAATACGCGTCCTTCTAATGTTCTTGATTTTCTAGGCGAAAACGAAACACATGTGAAACTTACTATTCTCATGGTTCGCCGTAATCAATACACTCAACTCCTCCCCTCTAACCATTGCCCACATATTAACCCAATGAAATGAAACATTTTGTTCATATGGATAGATCGGTTTCTCTAGTAGCAATGCTAAAACGGGGGAAGATTATTAGATGTTTTAAATCTTTAAATTATTAGTACAATACTTTGACTACCATTTCGTTATTAAATGATATGCATTGTCAGATATTTGCTAATTAAAAGAAAAAAAAATCAGCTCATCATTGAGTGCTTACTATTCACATAATTTATTTTTTCTTGTATTAATCAAGTTTATGGACCGACAAACAGCTGTTGTCATCGCCGGCCCTCTGTGAGTTTTCCTTCTTTTTTCTTCTTTCGCGCGTATTTTGTTTCAAACTGCAGCCATTTGAGTGTCTCGATCTTGTTTCTGACTTTCTGCTTTTAAATGTGCACCACGTTGATATCCTAAAAACGCTAGCTTCTCGTTTGTACCCCAGGTTGTCAAATACAGAATAGAAACAACATACATCACAAACATAGATGTCTGGTTACGTCACTCCCTCAGAGTACTCGATCATTCTCGTGACGGGATCGACATTTTCGCTAATAATTACTTTTACTCTCCAGACGTCATATATCACCGCAGAATACTCGATATTCCTCGGGGTGGGTTCGAACCCACCTCATTCTCGCTAATAACTTACTTTTACTCTTCGGACGTCACACACTCACCCCACACTACTCGATATTCCTCGGGGCAGGATTAAATAATCCCTTCCTTTTACGCTAATAAATTACATTCATTCCAATAAATTAACACAATCACATCACTCGATAGAAACATAGAAGTCTGATCACATTCACTCCCCCGATTACTCGATATTCCCCGAGCAGGGTTAGATAATCCCTTCCCCTTCACGCTAATAAATTACTTCCACTAGTTTTCTTGGTCCACTTGACCAATTAATATCTTTCAATTAATTAAGGTTTTTAATTGAGATAAAAAAAGTCCGTTTCACGAGCGAGAATCGAACCCACGACCCTCGGCTAAGTACGCCGTTGCTCTACCACTTGAGCTATCATGACATCGATCCACTCGGACACTAACTTCCCATCTCAACCCCACCTTTTGAATTTTCCCTCCTTTTTGCCATTTTTCCCTCACCATTCACTCTAATAAATACACGCACTCGTACAAACACACAGAAACACAAAACACATATTTTGACGGCTACATACAATAAAAAATTCCCAATTCCCCTAAAATTATGTAGTTCTTAAATATATTGTATTGTTCTTTAAAGGTGAATGTAAAATATAGCCTTTCGTGTGAAGGTATACTTCATTTTAACTTATAAATTCACTAGTTTTCGTGGTCCGCTTTACTAATTAATATATTTCAATTAATTAAGGTTTTTAATTGAGATAAAAAAGTCAGTGTCACGAGCGGGATTCGAACCCACGACCTTCGGCTCATTGCCACTTGAGCTATCGTGACTTCGATCCACTCGGACATCAACTTCCCATCGCAACCACACCTTTTGGATTTTCCCTCCTTTTTGCCATTTTTCATATGTCGTGTAATCCATTCGATTCTGGGCGACAAATGAAATGACCACGGAGAGCTTAGTGAAGGTATACTTCATTTTAACTTATTAAGTTCACTAGTTTTCGTGGTCCGCTTTACCAATTAATATATTTCAATTAATTAAGGTTTTTAATTGAGATAAAAAAAGTCAGGGTAACGAGCGGGATTTGAACCCACGATCTTCGGCTAGATACGCCGCTGCTCTACCACTTGAGCTATTGTGACCTCGATCCCGCTCGTGACCCTGACGTTTTTATCTCAACTAAAACCCTTAATTAATTGGAAGCTAATAAATTACATTCATTTCACAAATTAACACAAACACATCACTCGATAGAAACATAGAAGTCTAGTCACATTCACTCCCCCGGATTACCCAATATCCCCGGGGAGGGTTAAATAATCCCTTCCTTTCACGCTAATAAATTACATTCATTCCAATAAATTAACACAAACACATCACTCGATAGAAACATAGAAGTCTGGTCACATTCACTCCCCAAGAGTACTCGATATTCCTCGGGGCAGGGTTAAATAGTCCCTTACTTTCACGATAATAAATTACATTCATTCCATTATATTAACATAAAATCAAAACAGGCACAACACAAACACACATAAAAACACTATACACATTTAAGAATCCCTATAGCCCTGAGGTACCCGAACATCGATCTGTGCCTGCTGCCGTGCCTCAAGCCAAGCACAGGTCCGATGATATGCCAAAATATTGTCTATATACGTCAAGCTTTCTACAATTGGAAAGGTGCGCGACCGTTATTATATTCTTGTATACGCGGCCTTTTCTTTTATTATTTATCTGTTTTGTTAGTGTAATTAATTTTACAAAGTAAAAAATAATAAAATTTCAAAAGTTGAGTTCATTAAGTGTAGGACGAAACCACACTACATAGCACCTCCGCAACCCTTTGTGAATAATTCTAATAACCTCTAAGCGTGAATAATTCCACATTTTATGGCCTACCAGGGAATCGTTTATCTTCAAAAGGCTTACATAATTTTCCAAAGTGAACTCAAAGACCCGATTTTTCAGTCGGTTTTTCTAATTAGGTTGTCTTTACATTACTCATCAAGGTTTCTAAAACTATTTTAATGGGAAAATCTTAAAATCGGACAAAAATAACCCCTTCCATCAGTGTGAGAAATATATATATATATATATATATATATATATATACAACAAAAATAATATATTTTATCATTTGTATAGTACAAATAATACTACTTAAACACAATTAAATAAGAAAAACAAAGTATTATACAGCAAGGACAAAGAAAATCCGTCTGCCGGAGGTCGCTGGATAATATAAAGATGAGATAGTGACTTTTCTATATTTAAAGGAAAAAGCAAAAATTAGTTTAAATAAGGAAAAAATTAAAGAAAACAATGAAGATAAAAGAAAGACAAAGATTCGTTAGAAATTGAATTCCACAACTAATTCATGCCGGTAGTGCCAGGCCTGTCGAGCATATTTAATTAAATTCCTCAACTTATACTTAAACTTAGTTAAGCTGGTCTTTTTCAATTACAGAATAATTCAAGTGTAAACTGTGATCTCTGACAAAATGGTGCATTCAGCCAAAATACGAACAATGTCCTCCTTAACACCTGAATTACATAGAAGACACCGTTTATTTCCCAGCGTCCGAAAGGGGCTGCCAATCAGACCGCTTAAATTATTAATATTAATTTTATTAATCCAGACCGGCTGCCAATGGATAGCTTTCTCTATACCGCCTCAATGCCACAAAAATATTTTGTAATTCAATCTGCTAGTTGTATATAATGCATGTACAGTTGTAGATAAAAATAAATGAAATAAAAAAAAATTACAAAGCAAGGCTATTCAATTTAAGTACCGACGACATAGTTTTGACTTATGCGTGGAAGCCCATGTACGGTCCTTTAATGTACTTCTAAAAACAGAAGAAAAATTAAATAACAAAGCAGAGACGTTCACTCCCATCAACCAAATTGCGCATAGTGTAATACGAGACAGAATATGCATAAAACAATAGGCTTTAATTACCCCAAGATAATTAACGAACTGGAGGCAATAAAGGAAGTCAAGTATAAGATGGCAAAATCAGGAGACCCTGCAGACGAAATATTCTAAACAATATGGCCTAAAAATGAAACGAGTTAACAAAACTGTATGACGATACTATAAAAAATTACCAAGAAATACACGAAGCAAACACACTGGCTACTACCTATAGAAGGTAATAAAAAAATGAAAAGACTAATTGGCCAAATTCCTCCATTATAAGAGAATGTTACACGAGCGAGAGACAGCAGAGAAAAACCGATTTGCCAATCACCTTTTCAAACCAAGCGAAAACATCAGTGGCGGCTTACTTGAAGTAACAACCAATTCAGAATAACAAAATATAAAGCTAGTTCACCTGAAAAAGAAAAAAACTAGCGCACGAAATTAAAAGCTTACCCGCTAAAAAAACTCCAAGATATGACCTTATCACTGAAGAAATATTAAAAAAATATCAAAAAAGGTGGTTTGTTAAACTAACATACCTATTTAATACTGCAATCAGATGAAACTATGTTCCCAGCGTCTAAAAATTTGCAGAAGTCATCATGATAAAAATACTTTGCAAAACCTCCGAATGAGGTCAGGTCATAAATACCTATATCGCTACTACCGATCTTAAGATTTTACTCATGCATAAATTTTCTGGCTTTGCTCCATACAGTAGGGCGGGGTAAGATAGATTAGTATTAAATGGGATATGGGCGCTATGATTGTGAAACTTGAAATAGTTTTGTGAATAGTAAAGTGTAAATCTTGTTGTATTACTGGGTTTATAAAAATATGTAATTATTTACTTATTATATATATCGGAAACAAGCAAAACTATTATATAATAAGGGTTTTCACCTTCAGTCCTATTCAAAAAGCACTGTTCCTAAAAAAAAAGAAGTTATTCTTTCATCTAATTTCTCCAATTCAAATACTTGTTATTGTGGGTCCTTTAAGAAATGAGTATATTCCGTCTTTTTAGGTTCGATTAACCCCCTTGAGGCCGGTGATTTGCCTCAAAATCAAAGGAATTTTGATTTGAAATAAATTATGAACACAATTGCAGATGGACACCTCTATTTTGTTTCTTTTAAAACAAAAATGTATTTCCTTATGAATCAAGATACGTTATATAAAAAATATAAAACAACAAACCATGAACCTTTGCTTACAAACTAACAATATAAGAATAATTAGATACTATGGGAATAATATGGGCCTGAGGGGCAAAATTAAAATAATCAACCTTGGTAACCAAAATGGAGAAAATACCAAACAAAAAACCATAAATGAAAATGGGCCACACAACAGAAATAATTTATATTAATAAAAATCAAAGTGGATACAAATCTGATTTGACTGGCTTTCAGCTGGATTTTTTTATATTGTTTTTCTTCCAATCCGTAGGCAAGACTGAACTATCCGTTCTTGCTTTTCTGCCTCTAGCATGGGGGGGAGAGCCTGGACATAATTTGTTGTTATATTGTTAAAAATAATGAATCTTGCAGATGGATCCCCTGCCAATAATAGTTGCACTTGGAGTAATAGTGGAGTACTCTGGTTTAAGAGGTGGAATGATTGCTAATTTAAAATTAAAATTTGTTTCTGCACTCCAGGAAAGTGTCTCGACAACTTCACGTTTCTTATTTTACAAACAGTCAGGTAGCTGCTCAGGTATGTTTAGGTTAATTACAGATAACTCGCAAGGCTTGTCTTTGGGTGAACTTCCCTGGCTTTTCAAGATCAGAGGTGATCTTTTATATCTGAATGGCACCCCTCTGGTTGATGGAAGTGAACATCTCTGCTTTGTTATTTAATTGTTCTTCTGTTTTTAGAAGTACATTAAAGGATCGTTTTCGCTTCCACGTATAATTCGAAACTATGTAGTCAGTAGTTAAATTGAATAGGCATTTTTAAATTTTTTTTGGCCTTCATTTATTGTTATCTACAACTGTACATGTATTGTATACAACCAGCGGATTGGATTTTAATTATGATTGTGGCATTACGGGCGTTATAGAAAAATATGGCAAAAAGGACTTAAAATTTGAAAGGTAGGTTGGGATGGGGAGTTGTTGTACGAGTGGATCGAAGTCACGATAGCTCAAGTGGTTAGAGCTATTTAGCCGAAAGTCGTGGGTTTGAATCCCGCTCGGATACTAACTTTTTCATTACAACCAATACCTTACATAAAGTAATTGAAAGAAGTTATTTGGTCAATCGGACCATGAAATATAACGGGGTTATAGAGAAAGCTATCATAGAATGCAGCCGCTCTGGATTAATAAAATGATATTAATCATTAAAGAGGCCTCTTATCCATATTTTGTTCAGAAGTTTACGTGGTCAGCGTGGGGAATGGAGTAATCATATTTGTGCGTTAGTGTGAGTTTGTACTTTACTATGACAACGTAATATGTTTTGCTGGGTGACTGGTTCAACTTGATCTCGTATACCAATTGTGTCCAAAATTGGTCAAAATAAGTAGAAATACTTTCTTAAAATAACAAAACCTACCGGTTGAGGGGCGAGTTGGGGAATGGAGATATTCGACTAGTTCAACTTGATCTGTTGTTCCAATCGTAAAAACTTTCTAAAACTCTCTAAAAAACACTCTCAACACGACACGCAAGAATGGCACAATTACACAGAAAACAAACACTTTGAGCCCTGAAGATGTTCTCAATAAAGTTCAAAACGTTGGTACGATAAAGAAAATGTTTTTCTGAAACCTACATCACACCAGACCGCATCTCACGATTTCTGAATAATCATCGACTAACGGTCACTAATCACCACACATTTAATGGTAATTTTGATTTTGAATCAGGGCTCCACAAGATTTAGGATATCCCCAACTCTAATGTATTTTTCCCGGTTTTCCACGAATGACCCCCTTACAATGATGGTAGGTGTATGGTGTCGTCAAACAAACCAATTCCTAAACGTATTAATATAATTTGCTAAGTATATTAATATTAATATAATATTGATTCAAGAATTTGCTAATAACGAGAGCAGGATTGAGTTTATAAAATGACTTATAATGTTAATACAAATTGTAATTAAAAATATATAAACATATACGAACAGATACGATACATTTACATGAGAACAATTAGTATTGCATGCAATGAAACAGGTCAATTATGGTAATAAAATTAATAATGTTAAACTAAAGGAGAATATTAATATAACTAAGAGAGATACAATCAAAAGGAATGATCTGACCGAGTGTTAGTGTCCAAGATGCTGCAGGCTGGATGGAAATGGAAAAGATGGAGCTGGGTGCTGGAATGAAGAGATGATCCACGAAGTTTGTAGATTCTTGACTCTCAGTTCCGCAGATAATAAATGAGTACGCGAAATAACTCGTAAAGTGAGTTGGCACAGACGTACAATGAGAACTCCCAGCCTCGAAGATGCGATGGAGAGTAGACGCCGAAAATTGGCAAAAGGACAGGGACGCTTCCGCAGGCCCGCACGCTCGTTGTCGATACGTCGCACTCATTAAATCTTGTGTTGTCTGTTTTTTAAATCTTGTATATTGACTCCAAGTTACTTTTCTGTCAAATGTCACTCTCAAATAGTTAACTTTATCGGATTGAACAACAGGTTCATTTTACAAGCTAGGACAAGTTTCACGACGGAGTGTAAAGGTGATATGTTGTGTCTTTGAGGGGTTAAACTTCATTTTCCAAAGATTTTTGCAATTTTTAATAGTTGACATGTGGTTTTGTAACGTAAGTGAAGCTCGTGTAGAAGAGGGATGGCTTGTTAAAATAAAAGTAATTATCCATTCACTTAACGCCAATATAACCATATTAAAAGTAATGAAACACGCAGATTATCGCCTGCCAAAAATATTTCCCCTTGAAATAGTGGAGTGCTCTGGTTTAGGGTGTGGAACGACCTGTCATGCGAACTCTTCACTTCACATAATGTAATCAACTGGGCTGCTGTTTTTAATGAGAATTTGTTAATTTAAAATTAAAATATGTTTCTGCACTCCAGGAAAGAGTCTTGACTACTTCACATTTCTTATTTTACAAACAGTCAGGTAGCTTAGGGATGTTTAGGTTAATTACAGATAACTCGCAAGGCTTGTCTTTGGGTGAACTTCACTGGCTTTTCAAGATCAGAGGTGATATTTTATACCTGAATGGCACCCCCATTCGGACTCTGGAAACGGTGTCTTCTCTGTAATCAGGTGTTAAGGAGGGCATTGTTCGTATTTTGGCTGAATGCACCATTTTGTCAGAGATCACAATTACACTTGAATTATTTGGCAATTGAAAAAGACCAGCTTAACTAAGTTTAAGTATAAGTTGAGGAATTTAATTAAATATGCTCGACAGGCCTGGCACTACCGGCATGAATTAGTGGTGGAATTCAATTTCTAACGAATCTTTGTCTTTCTTTTATCTTCATTGTTTCCTTTAATTTTTTCCTTATTTAAAGTAGTTCTTACGTTTTCTTTTAAATATAAAAAAAGGCACTATCACATCTTTATATTTTTCCGCGACCTCCGGCAAACGGATTTTCTTTGTTCATGCTGTATAATACTTGTTTTTCTTATTTAATTGTGTTTAATTCTTATGTACTATAAAAATAATAAAGTATATCATTTTTTGTTTTATATATATGTATTGTTAAAGGGGCATTTTGGTCGTTTCCCGTGTAAAATTTTCTGAAGGTTTTGGAGCAAAACCCATCCGAAATATTAACCGAAAAGGACTTATTGTTAGTTGTGGGTAAATAACGAGTGAAGATAAAGGGCATTTATGCAAAACGGGGCACTATCAATAAATCTTACAACTTTGGATTGAAAACTTGGTAATCTTTGAATATTGGAATATTTGCCCGATCTATAAGCTTGTCACCCGTTTATCCGAATAGGTTTGAGTAGGTATGTATATGGCGAAAAATTTTGATTTTAATTGTAATTTTGATTGTCGGTTGAGTAAGTAATAAAGCATATTAAATCGTTTGCAGGGTGTTGGGTTTTTTCGTCGTTTGTGTGGATTCCAAGTTAGTCTTCTATCAAATGTAAGTACTAAATAATTAACTTTGCCGGCTTGAGGAACAGGCTCATATACCGTAAGTATATGGTAGGACAAGTCCCATGACGAAATCTAAAGGTGATATGTTGTCACTTTGAGGAGTTAAACTTTATTTTCCAAAGATTTCTCCATTTTTTAATCGTTAAAATGTGATTTTGAAACATAACTGAAGCTTGTGTAGGAGAGGGATGACGTGTTAATATGGCGGTGTCATCTGCGTAAGAGGCGGTATATGCATTCTCATTACTATCAGAAGTAAAATGAGAACAACAGCGGAGCAAGTATACACCCTTGTGGCACACCAGCAACCACTTCTACCATCTCAGAAGTCTCCGTACCCTGGTTTACTTCGAAATATCTCTCCTTAACGTATGAATGTATAATCAGATAGGCATGGGGTAAAAATAATTTTAATTCGTATAATAATCCCTCATGCCGTAATTGGTAATTGGACCTGAGAAACATCTAGAAACACTCCAGTCGCGAACAGTTTCTGGTCGAGACATGAAGTTATGAAATCTGTAACTGTGAAATTAATGAGGTGACATATGATGGGATTGATGGTCTGGTAAGATGTTGTTTAAGTAGCAATAGAGATTTTTTTGTAAATGAATTTTTGGAATAATTTAGAAGGAACGGGTAACTAATAGGACGATAAGATGATGGGGAGCTTAAATTTTTATGAGGCTTTGGGATCATTTTAATGTAAGAAAGTTTCCATTGTACTGGAAATTGTGTGGTTCTCAAAATTACGTGATTTGGAGATGTATGGTTTTGTAACATATGTGAAGGTCGGGTAGAAAAGGGATAAATGTTTTTAAAATTCAAAAAAAAAATATTATCCATTCACTTAACGTCAATATAACCTCGGAGAGATGACGACTTAGATCAAAGTTTTCCGTTATGTCAATGTAGTTAGAAGAATTTATAGTAATGAAATCAAGTAAATTTTGCAGTTTGTTGGCCAGTAAACTGGTTTTCATGTAGGGGAAGATGCACTATAGTGAAGTAGTAAAGCTGTCTTTTTTATTCAAACCAAAATAAACAGAAAGAAACAACAATGCTCACGAAAGATTAGCAGAATTAAATGAACTTATTGTCGATAACTCTACATTCGTCGGGTGACTTTTGTAGGGGGGTATTCAACAAGGGGCGTGAGATTCAATATGAATAAGAGCTCACATTTTCCGTTTATCAAGTTTTAGCATTCGAGGCGGCCTTTGCCTTTGAATAATTCTCATGTTTGCTTTATATTTCGTTCTTATCTTCCTTTTCTTTTTGTCTATGGGACAAAACCGTCGGACTTTTTACGAAAATTATTCCCGCTAGTGAAATGGAAGAGAAGGAATTTATTCGACTAGTCGGTTATTAGGGAGATGTCTAATGATGCGAAAAATTCGAAACGAGGTGAACGGCAGAGGTGAAAAATTGGAACGGGATCGTTTTATCAAGTTTTCACCGAAGCGCTCGTTTTTCTTTAAACACATATAAGAGGCAACTTTTCATTTGAAAATGCCGGGTGAAAGCTGTTTGTACAGAAAAACAGATCAGCGGATTTCCTAAATCCCAACTGATCCCGCATTTAACTATTTGCGTAATATAAATATTGTACCAGGGTGGAAATCACGCCAATATAGGTCGCCCAGGCACACATTTATTTCTCTTTCATTCAGTAATCCAGTACTGGGAAAGAACATCAGTGTACTAATCCACTCTGATAAGTCTATATATACTTTGTTTTAATCCCCTGAATGTAAACAAAAATGGTTTTATGTGATTTTTCCAAATCCGATCAGTTCTGCTTTAAACTTTAATATGAAAAGTGAATACCAGGGCAATTCATGACAATCAAAATTTAAAAATCTTAATGCAAAAATGTTAATAAAATTGTGTCTACGGATCAGACTGTTATACTAAATTAAACGTAACGGGTTGCATTACAGAGACACAGAAAAAAAAAAAAAAAAAAAAAAAAAAAAAAAAAAAAAAAAAAAAAAAAAAACTTTAGCACCATCGAAAATTTCGATTCGAAACGATAAGTATTGACATGGGTATTGAAGTTTTAGTAGTTCAAGCGATAGAGCATCTGAGTATTTAGCCAAAGATCGTGGATATAGATATTAAAGTAAAATGATCAGGGATGAAGCCATGTAGGTGAAAAACCTTACTTTTCTTTCTGCTGTCGAGCTTTCGGCTGTATTTAACGCCTTCCTCAGGACTTTGAAAAAAGATTTTAAAAAATTTACAATAAGTTCGGACATGTGGTCCAAATCGAAGGCTGAGTTATCCGGCCCCTTCGATTTGGACCACATGTCCGAACTGATTGTAAAGTTTTTTAAAATAGTTTTTCAAAGTTCCGAGGAAGGCGTCAAATACAGCAGAAAGCTCGACAGCAGAAAAAAGTTTTTTTTACCTGCATGGCTTCATCCCTGATCACTTTACTTCAATAACTTGACACTGTTGCAAACACCGGTGAAAACCACTGACATCTGTTTGGGGTATTTGTACTTATTGAAACAATTATTAACATAAAGCGGGTTGAAAACATTTATCCTACTTAGGGACGTAACCCGTTAAAAACCTGAAAGTTTCTTGAAGGATGAAGTTACAATGTGGGAAAAACAATTTTGGAGAAATACCCCCGGCTTTAAGGTAACCTCGGGAGATTTATTACCTTTTCTTAGGTAAAAACAAATCAATTCCTCTCCCTCAATCCTGACAGCGTTCCTGTGATCAGGTCATTGCCCACTGTAACTCAGATTACGTGAACAAATTCGATGAAGAAAGAATGCCGATTCTGTAATGAGGAAGGCTGCAGCGCTTAAGGCGTTGTTACGGCGACTAGTACTGAATCCCGTTTTTTAATATTTTTTTATTTTGCAAATTTATTTTTGGCATCAGCTGATTGCCAGAGCCACTTGCAACATCATATAGTAATGTACAATTTGTTCAAAATAACAATTACAAACAACAATAAAAAATAAATTGATTAATACAATAATTATAACTATGATTTTAATATAATCATAATCTTTTGTTTATATTCTTCAACAAGTCCTCTACTGCAGACATCACCTCCCTAGAACAGGAGCTTACTATCTTAGAGTATCCTACCATATTTCTCATTACGTTTTTTATAGCACTTAGCATCTTCTTACGTTTCTCTTCGTAGAGTGGCCACAGCATGATTATATGTTCACTTTTCGTCTTGTACTCTTTTTCAAATAATATCTACACACACCGTGATTGGACCTAAGCCCATCAGCCTGCACGCCGTTTTTTTAAGATTGATCGTTGAAAACCAGGGTGTTGTCGAAATGGCCGGAAACATTTTTTTTATATAGCAGTCCCTTACCACACTCACTGTATTGAGTCTGCATCATTCTTGCCACTCGCCTTGGCCATTGGAAAATAGTCTTGGCATGGTAATAAATAATGTTGGTTCTCTGGTTGCTTCTCTCGCTAACGAATCCGCTTTTCATTTCCATAAATTCCACAGTGAGCTGGAATCCAAAACAAGAGGAGTTTTATTTCTTTATTTCTTCTCATTTCGACAATTATGTTCCTTATTTGTTGTAATATGTAATTGTTTAATTTTTTTGCAATGACTGATTTGATCGCCTCCAAGGAACATTTAGAATCCGTTATTATTATTACTACTTTAATTATTAAATCCATTACAATTCTTGTCCGATTGACCAATTAACATTTTTCAATTAATTAATATTTATGAAAGGTATTGGTTAAGATAAAAAGGTCAGTGTCACGAGCGGGATTCGAACCCACGACCTTCGGCTAAAGACGGCGCTACTCTACCACTTGAGAGCTATCGTGACTTCGATCCGCTCAGACAACAACTTTCCATCTCAACATAAAAAATTTTATTGACACTGACTTTTTATCTTAACCAATACCTTTCATAAATATAAATTAATTGAAAAATGTTAATTGGTCAATCGGACAAGAATTGTAATGGATTTAATAATTAAAATGAACTTCACGAAAGATCTCCGTGGCCATTTCATTTGTCGCCGAGAATCAAATAGATTACACGACTGTTTACGCCAATGTAAACAATTTTATTTATTAAAAGTTAATTAAAAATCTTATCATTTATCATGTTAAATTTATCATTTTAAAAAAATATAAAAAACGATAAATTGTAAAAATGAAGACGCTGGAGGGAGAAACAGTCATTTTTCAGCAAGACTAAACGTCCTAAAAACGGTCAGTCGCTTCCTGGTTTTAGATCTGTACGTACGAACGTACATCAGCTGTCTTCAGTGAGTCGCTCCCTGGGTTTCAACCTGTACGCACGAACTTACATCAGCTATCTTCAGTGAGTCGCTCCCTGGTTTCCGACCTGTACGTACGAACGTACATNTATATATATATATATATGTTTTTCTTCTTGTTAACTTTGTTTAAGTTGTTTCTACTTCTAACTGATTGAAGGAGATCGTTAGAACTTTGCCGCCATGAACCTGTTAATCACGTTACAGTATTTGTAACCAAATATATTTTCACTGTTTGTAAAATAAGTTAGGATGTGCAACGCCCAAAGAAGTTATAATTAGTCTCCTAGTTCAATGCTTTATCAGCGACCTTAAGCGACGCTCACGAAGGTATTTATCCGTATAATTGTAATCTTAAAGTTTCAAAGAATAATGAAGAACGGGTCGCCGTTGACGTCAGTAAGCACGGTATAATCCCGGAGTCCTTAGCGGTAAATGCTGAAAATCCTTCGCCTAATCTTCGCCTCAATTAGTTTTGACCTTCTGCCAAACAGATTGGTAATTAAATTCTGAACATCCCTGATGAGCGTCGATAGACCAGATGAAACTTTAACCGCGGGGGTTATCTTTTGAGCCGAAACTCACAGACCAGATATGTGGATAGGTAAAAGTACGACTTTTTTTTACCCTTATGAATGTACAAGAAATGAAAACTTTATTCAACATAAATACTTATTTCTAGGATGAACACTCTCTAAGTGTAATATTATCAATATTACAAATGGGGTGAATCGAAAGTTAGATTTATCTGTTTACGAAATGGCCAATAAAAAATTCACACGATTGAATTTATGTACGTCCCACTCTGCATTTTTTTATTACAAGCAAACTGCTTTTGAATGGAGAAAATTGCTTAGGATAAAAGAGGTTAAAATTGGCTATGTTTCACGTGGTATTGTGAACTTTTAGGCTGGAATGAGGACACAAGGGCAAAATATTCGATTTGGGATCATTCCA
Source organism: Cimex lectularius (assembly GCF_000648675.2). Taxonomy (NCBI): domain Eukaryota; kingdom Metazoa; phylum Arthropoda; class Insecta; order Hemiptera; family Cimicidae; genus Cimex; species Cimex lectularius. Next base: position 812,049 of record NW_019392711.1, read on the forward strand.
ACACCCACTACTCTATAACTCTTAAGTTAATTACGGTGTTTTCGATTCAAAACAAACCGGCTGTGACATACGTTTTCCTCCATAACTCACCATTAAACCAACATAATTCTCGATTTCGCATCCACCGTTGCAAGACCTCGAGGTAAATTTATTATCGGCCTGAATATGTTATTGCTTTGTTGTTTAAATTCGTGAAAAATAATTAAATTGGGGGCGTCGGATGCCGTAACGGATAAGGCGTTGACACGGCGTTCATCGCTGTAAGGTAAAGGTCCCGTGTTCGAATCCAGCGGCGCCGCATTCAAACCAGACTTTCGAGTGGTAAAAAAATTGAAATAAGATTCACTAACACACAAATACCATTCCCCATCTGAAAAAATATGGATAAGAGACCTCTTAAAAGATTAATCTAATTTTATTAATACAGAGCGGCTGCCAATGGGTAGCTTCCTCTATAACGCCCATAATTTCACAAACTTAAATTATCCAATCTGCTAGTTGTGTATGGAATGCATGTACAGTTGTACATACAAATAAATATAGTCAAAATATGTTATTCTATCTTTATTGCAACTGTAAATAATTTTATTTTTATAACATCTGTCACAATTTGTACCTGTTCTTTTACTGGATAGTAATTAATGACATTTTAAGGTTTTATAATATTCTTGTAATAAATACCAAATTGTCTGATCACAAGGAATACATTGGATGTTAAATTCTTTCTCAACTTCAAGGCTTGTTCGTAAAAGAGGGACAACTTGTCAGGATTTAATTAATACCATCATTTAACGTGATTTTATTCTTCCTAATGACAAGTTTATAATAAACAGAAGGTGAATAAACATAATAAACGATTAATTAAGGCTTTGGTTGAGATAAAAAGTCAGCGTCACGAGCGGGATTCGAACCCACGACCTTCGACTACATACGCCGCTGCTCTACCACTTGAGCTATCCTGACTTCGATCCATTCTGACACCAACTTCCCACCGCAACACCACCTTTAGAATTTTCCCTCCTTTTTGCCATTTTTCAAATCGTAGCCGAAGGTCGTGGGTTCGAATCCCGTTCGTGACACAGACTTTTTTTATCAACCAATACTTTAGATAAAAATTAATTAATTGATAGATGTTATTTGGTCCATTGGACCACGAAATCTAATAAATATAATAAAAAATAATAACACAATAATTGACCATACGTAGAAATGAAATATAGCCTTGACGGCTTGATCATTGTTATTTCGGTGCAGTTTTTTTTAATGTATCCTCGGATTGCCACTTTACGCACTGCAGTTATAGATCAATTCCAAATTCAATTATAGAGTTGAATTAGGGGTAGAAGTCGGTAGGCAGTAGGGGATGTTGGTAATTAATTCTGCCAATCTAATGTCAATTTGCTCCCACTCTAGTTTTACATGAAAACAGAGAATAAACAAATGGTACAGAAGATTGTTTTAAATTGTCAATTATTAAAATGACGATGTTGGATATAAATCGCAGAAACGTTTTGGTTTCGTTGATATTTTTATAAGATTGAACAACAATCATGGGAATCATTTTTAAGAGAAATATTGTGTAACGTAAATTGTTTTTATTTCTTGCAATGTACATCGTATTAAAGATGAGTGAAATTATACTGCCCCGTCACTTTTCTATAGTGAAAATAATTTTTTTCCTTCTAAATCCTTCTTCGATAATATATTTCTGGGATAGTTGTATTGGTACACATACCCAACACAATCCTTTCTTAATTTGTGGCTGAAATTGAAGATAAATATTGTTTTAAAAATGTGAACAAATAGATTCTTTGGTTGTATAATCATTTCAGACAGTAAAACATATTATTTCTACACTTATTTAATTCATTATATTTCGTAGTCCGATTTTTGCAATTTACACAACTTCTTTCGATTAATTAATCTTTATGTGAGGTATTGATTAAATGAAAAATGGCAAAAAGGAGGGAAAATTCGAAAGGTAGGTTGAGGTAGGAACTTGGTCTCCGACTGGATCGAAGTCACGATAGCTCAAGTGGTACTCGCTTCGGCGGTACATATACTAAAATTGGAACGATACAGAGAAGATTAGCTCAAGTGGTTAGAGGAGCGGCGCATTGAAATGAAGGTCGTGGGTTCGAATCCCACGACTTTTTCATTTCAACCAACACCTTACATAATTATTATTTAATTTGTGTAGAATCCAATGGTTTTAATAACTATTTTATTTTACTTATTATTGATGAAACTTATTATTTTTTCATATGTTATTCACTTTTTTATTTTGTGCAAATGTTGTTGTAATGCTAATTTTAAATAGTAGAGTTATTGAAAAAGCCAACTTTACTTAGAATCTAGATAGATATTTTTTTTAATTTATAAGGTAAACTTTATTTAACATTTCTGTCACTTTTATTTACAACAAAAGAAAAAGGACTGCAACAAAGAAATAAATTTCTAAGTATATACATCATGGACTAAAACCTGCCGGAGGTTGTTGCTGTCATGAAAAATAAATAAAAAATAAATAAAAAATAAACAAAAAATAATCAATTAAAAAGCCAGTAGGTAGCAAAAACAACAATAAAGCAATACAAAGTACACAATTAGTAAATAAATAAAATAAAACAAACAAAAATGCAAAGGTGAAACTGACTTTGGTGAGCAAACAAGAAATGTAGTGTGTACTTAGACTAATTTGTTTCATTGTGGTGAACTGTCTTATTGTTGTACATAATAAAAATGGCCTTTGTGTTGTTTTTATATAGCAACACAGTATTCGTTAACCCGAAAACTGGTTAGTGTAATTCATACCTCGGAAAAACTTCATTTCCGTTCTTTTTCATATTTATTTTCAGTTTGCCAGACCTTTACGTTCATACACGTTATCACGAGATGACATGTTCAACGCCTCATGTATTATGTTTCGGAATTGGAAGGTCAAGATTATGGAATTTGCTTATCCGGGAAGTACGTTCTGCTTCCTCGCTGACTTGACAAGATCCATGGCATCTGATTTTTTAAAAACCAAATGATTTATCTCTTTTTCTTCCCTCTTCCTTTCTTTTTTTTCTTTTTCTGCTTTTCTTCAGTAATGTGCTTTCATCATTCGATTGTAAAGAATTAATATTTTCAAGAATAGTAGTGTTTAGTGACCGTTACTTGATGATTATTTGGAGTTCGTGAGATGCGGTCTGGTGTGATGTAGGTTTTAGAAAAACAATTTCTTTATCGTGCCAACGTTTCGATCTTTATAGAGATCATCTTCAGTGCCAGGCATTAATAAACATTATTTAAATTTGAGTAATACATGTAGGATGTGAAAAAAATGAATTTATACAATGATAGAAAATTTTAGATTAAAAAAAAGAATTTATAATATTATTAAAACACTGTTCAAAACAAAGGAACTTTATTGCGAGAGCACATGTACAAGACTAGACTAGAACAGACGGTCGCGCCGCCTATCGATACATATAGACTAATCGATTAATGAATGTTCGGCGGCTCCTTCAACATATTGCTTTATTGAACTTTNAAAAATATATAAATAGTTTAAATCTAATATTTTCTATCTTTATATCGTTGTATAAATTCTTTTTTTATATCTAAAACTTTCTAGCATTGTATAAATTCGATTTTTTTCATATCTTACATGTATTTGTAAAATTTAAACAATGTTTATAAGATGATCTCAATAAAGTTCGAAACGTTGGCAGATAAAGAAAATGTTTTTCTAAAACCTACGTCATACCAGACCGCATCTCACGTCCTCCAAATAATAATTTTAAAGAATATATTATTTTCAGTATTTTTTTTTATTTTTTTTATAGTTAGTAGAATTCGTGAGCGGTCAAGAATGAGGTATAGTTTAGAAAAACACCTTTTTCATTTTTTTGTAGACGTTTCGACCTTTATTCGGGTCATCTTCAGGGCCTGGGAATTACTAAACATATATCGATTGGAAAAACTACAATTTAAACCGTAAATATAAATTTTACAGTAGTACTAATTTTACAGAGTATTTCATACTTACATAAAGTGTGGTGCTATTCTTGTGCTGTCATAAGGGTGGGGGACGCGGAAAATCTGGGAAAATGTATTATTTGGCAAGAGAAAATACATTTTGTATTGGCAACATTTTCAAATTGATAAGGCAGAAGCCTAATCGGAGTTGAGGTAACTTCCCCTAAATGTAAAAACTTATTTACGATTGACATCATTATCGTCTTAAAACCATCTTCTTTTTTTATTCAATTTATTTATTTAATTTAACATCGGACCAAGGGGCCTCACTGGTTTAAGATATGCATGTAGATTCGAACATTTCCCTTGAAATATTTTTATGGTATTATATATGTGCAATATCACTCGTTTAATCGAACTAATACAAGAAAAATTCAATAAAAAAAAAAACATGAATAAAATATAATTTTAATTTATAAAAATGCTTATACGCCGTTAAACAACGCTCAGCAATGACTTACATCTTTTAATATATCACAAAACATTAACAATAGTAAAAAGAAAAACGGTAAGATTACAACCGTCGTGGTCGCAGCGGACGGAAATCAATAACACTGTGCCTTTCAAAAGTCTTGTTAAACAGAGTACTTGCGAACGGGTTGCTAACAAAAAACAGCTTTCGTTGAAAAACAACTTTAAAACATGAAATGTCAATTATTATGTCACCGAGTTAATATATTTACTATCGTGTTCAATTTAGTTTTATTTGTCGTGGTATTTATTTATTATAGTTGGACGATCAAAAAGAAGTACGTTGCCTGTCAAGGAAGAAGGACACGTATCGATTTCTTTAGATAACTTCCCCCTCTCTCTCTCTCACTTTCACTCTCTCTCTCTCTCTCTCACACACAGACACACATCATTATCGTCATCAGCACATCTGCTTCGGTCTGATATCAATGCGGCCTATTCCTACGAGTCGGCTGTCCCCAAACCGTGAAATATTTATTTACATTTTTTTATCTTATTAATTTATTTATTTTAAAGGTACAAATAGGACTTTAAGCCGCTTTACATATACATGTATTACAAATAAATTTAGTTTTATAAACATAGTAAAATAATAATAAAAAACATAATAAAATAAGATTATTTGGGGATCGTGAGGTGCGGTCCAGTGTGACGTGTTTTAGAAAAACTTTTCTTTATCATGCCAACGTTTCGAACTTTATTGAGATCATCTTCAGAGCTCAAAGTGTTTGTTTCCGTGTAGATGTGTCATTCTTGTCTGTCGTGTTGAGCGTGGTAGTGAGATATTGATTATTATTCGAATGATTGTGGTCATGATCGTTGTGAATGTAGTCGAGGGAATCGACGACTACTCAGGTCGAGCACGATATTTTTGCAAGTTGTGCGATCTGACCATCGGTTCTGATAGAATTGTGTCGCTAGAATGAAGATTTATTAAGATTGATAACTTTAAAAAAGAATGAAATGAAATGGATAAAGATTGCTATTGCTACTACGATATTTAGCTCTGCAGATCGATAATTAGTAAATCGTCTTTATTGATGGTCAGGTTTTTACGATAAAAGTTAAATTAATTTCCGTGTTATTACACTGAAAAGGTTAAGAGGGTTTTGGCTTTTTTAATAAACACTTGAATTTAACGCTTCGTGTTGATTTCACCCAACATGAGAAGGTAGAATTTCTCACTAATGAAGTAATTCTCGAAATCTTATTTTCAGGAATAAGTTAGATAATAACGGGATAAAAAAAAACTTTCGAAGGGTGCGGTCGGGGCTTAATTATATAAAAATATTGAAAACATCCTTGCTAAGGTCTTTATTTTTCACCTAGGTTCAGAAAGTGGATATTCCAAACGAAGCACCGGGTCCCTATAACGATTTAATCTTTTTAAAAGCGAAGGAACGGTTTGAAGAGATGCTTTCCAAGATTTTTATTTAAATAAGACACTTTATTTTGATAGATTTGATGAAAAATTTAACCATCAAGGCCAAACGTCACGGAAAATTGACCTGTAAGAAAATCTCCTTATTGTCTATGTCATCTATTTTCAATTAAGCACAAAGTTGTAATTAGCAGCAAAATGAAGCCTTGGGATACTCCGGCCACTAAATCTCGTCATTGTATGATACACGGAAAAATAGTTTTTCTTATGCATGAATGAACTAGTTCAAACATGATATACGGGAAATATGAACTACATCATCCCTCCGCCGAACTGTATCAAAACCCTCCTCGATTTTAAAATAATGTGCTTTCTAAAAGTTAAAAACAACCTGTGATCGGGGCCAAGTTAATTGTGACTACACAGACACAGACTCAATGCGATTTGTGAAATACTGAAAGCTAGAAGGACTGTTATAATCCTCAAAATAATAATTCCTTCCTTTTAAAATATAAGCAAGGTTTTTCTTTTTCTAGTTTTTCGGATTGGAAGAAAGGTCATGTCAACCCCCGGGGAATCGGTTTTTGAAAAAAAGCACATTTCTAAGTATGTCGGGGAACAAAAGTTACTAATCAATTTATGTTTAGCGGTCATAATTTACCATATTTATGATTTCAATTAATTATTCTTTCTATTTAAGGTCTTGATTGAGATGAAAAAGTTAGGGTCACAAGCGGGATTCGAACACATGACCTTCTGCTCAATACGCCAATGAGAATGATATCTCACTGGAACTCTCAACACGACACCCAATAATCACTGGCTAACAGTCACTAAACACCACACATAATAAAATATGTGATTCTTAGTGACCTGTTGTTTCAAAATTACTTGAAGTCGTGAGGAGCGGTGGAGATGAGATCGTTTAGAAATCACCTTTTTCATTCCCCCTCCCCCCACTTTTCTACCTTCATTCGGGTCATCTTCAAGGTCTGGGTAAATTACAAAATATATATCGATTGGAAAAATTACAATTTAATCCGTAAATATAAATTTAACACCAAGTATTTCATACTTATATAAAGTTGATTGGTTTCGTGGTTTGATGGACCGAATAAATTTTTTTTCTCCTGACTTCGATCCACTCGAACATCAACTTTCCACCTCAACCTTACCTTTTTGAATTTTTCTCTCCTTTTTGCCATTTTTCAAATGTCGTGTAATCTATTTGATTCTCGGCGACAAATGAAATGGCCACGGAGAGCTTTAGTGAAGTATACTTCATTTTTCTTATTAAATCGATTAGGTTTCGTGGTCCGATTGACCACTTTCTTGATTGATTCTTTTCAATTAATTAATTCTTAAGTAAGGTATTGGTTGAGATAATAATACTTATATAAAGTGTGATGTTATTCTTGTGGTGTCAATTGTCTTGTGTGAAACTGTTGTGAAACGTGATTTGTATTCTGCTGTTTTTATATGTTTGTGACAGGGTGGGGAATGGGGTAAATCTGGGAAATTTTCTTTGATCATAAGCGGTTTTATTTAACTCAAAGGAAGTCGAGAATGGGGATTTTCTGGATTCGATTTGTTATTCGGGGCTATTTAATATTGGAAAGTAAGTTAATTATTAAGGATTATTTTGAGATCGTAAGATACGGTTTTAGATGATGTGGGTTTAGAAAAACATTTTCTTTATTGTGCCAACGTTCCCATCTTTATTTCGGTCATCTTCAGGGATCAAAGTGGGTGTTTATTTGTAGATGTGCCAACATCAGTTAATCAGTAAGGACGATAACGAAAGAAAAGGAAATATAAAAAATAAATTCCAATTAATTATTCTTTTTATCTAAGATCTTGGAATTGCAATAATTAATATGGTCAATTTTAACCACTAAAAATATATGGATTAATACATATATTTTTGGCCGACACATAGGCCACCCACCACTTTGAAAAAAACCACAACTTTGATTTCGACAAAATACAGATACTAACCACGGAAAAAAACAAATACAAATGCAACTTTCTAGAAATGTTGCAACATTTTTTGTATTAATTAAGGTTTTTGAGTTGAGATAAAAAAGTTAGTGCCACGAGCGAGATTCGAACCCACGACCTTCGGCTAGATACGCCGCCTGTTGACCTATAGGGACAAGTGGTTAGAGCAGCGGCGTATTGAGCCGAAGGTCGTGGGTTCGATACTCGCTCGTGACACTGAGTTTTTTTATCTCAACTAAAACCCTTAATTAATTGAATGATATTAATTGGTCAAGCGGACCACAAAAACTAGTGAATTTCTAGAAATGGTTTACACTAACAGGCACATCAACATAAATCAAATAAACTATTATTTTTATATTTCCTTTTCCTTCGTTATCGTCCTTAACAATAGTTATTAATTTCCTTCCAATATTAGTTACTGTGCACATTGAATAAACCCCGAATCACAAATCCAATCCAGAAAATCCTACTTCCTTTGAGTCAAATAAAACCGCCGATGATCAATGATATTTCTCAAGTTTACCGCGTTCCCCAGCCTGTCACAATCATATAAAAACAGGAGAATACAAATTCACGTTTCAAAACAATTTCACACAAAATCCATATGATACCACAAGAATAGCACCAAACTTTATATGACTTTGAAATATTTGGTTCAAAATTTATGTCTGTATTGTAATTTTTTCAATGGACATATGTTTTGTAATTCACCCAGGCCCTGAAGATGACCGGAGTAAAGGTCGAAACGTCCGTAAAAAAAGTGAAAAAGTTGTTTTTCTAAACTAAGTCATTGTTGACCTCTCCTCTCGATTTCAACTAATCATAATAAAATATACAAAACAATACTGACAATAATATATTCTTTAAAATATTAACTATTTATAATCGAAAGAAAAGCAGAAAGAGAAAAAAATGAAACGGGAAAAAGGAAAGGATAAGGGATTTAATAAGGTGAACTAGGTTACTCGTTGTGTCCCACATAATAGAGGCGTGTCATGCCGTGGCTCCATACAGAGAACGTGTAGGCGTGCCGCCGGATTTAAGAACGGTTCTCGGACAAGGTAGCGAAGTTTAGGGGAATTTTTTAATTGATATAGCCATCAAAATATATGTTTTGTATGAGTGAGTGTATTTATTAGAGTGAATGGAGGGGGCTGATGGTGAAATACATCTCTAACGCCTCTCGAGCTGTACTTGGGTCGATGACGGAATATTAATAAAAGTACCCCATCGATCCCAATTAGATTAGTTTGTTATTGTATGCAGGTCGACGGAGGAATATTGAATAATCCATCTACTAAACAGAATGAATGCAGTGTATATAGGTGTGAATGCGTATTGAATGTGTGTTGTTATATTCGCATGCGCTCGGAAGGAGAACTTTAATTTTCTGCTTTTTGCGGACTGAAAAAGCTAAGGCGTAGAAAAGAATGGATGCTTGAGTAGATCATTTTAATAACAAAGCTTACATAGTCATGCCATGTAAGCTTGGAGTTAAAAATAACGCCGAAATTTAGGGAACTTTATGACAAAAATTAATAGGCGAGCCGTTGATATGAGGAGGGGGATTGAAAATTTGTAATATTGGTTTTATCGGAAATTAATAAAGACTGGAATTTATTACGATTTAAAAAAATAAGTTATTTCTTGGCCATTGGCTTACCATGGAATTGTGACATTTGCCTGCGAAGGATTGTTTACGATCTGTACTAGGAATATTAAATGGACTCCTGATAAGGTCATATCTCAAATGAATTTTATTCTCTTTTTGTAGTCGAATAATTTTATTTTGTTAGAATGAAAGATCTTCAGAAATAACGACGAGAAATCAATCAACGCCACCCACTTAATACAAAACCGTCACGAACCAAACAAAAGAGAAACAGTTCACAAAAAGGACCACTCAACTTATTGGAGAACCTAGGAGGTATACAAACAAACAACACTTAAAGACGGAAACTTATCAAAGCACAAACGAGTTCACGTTCACAAGCTACTAAAAACACTCCATAAACGCAAACGTTGAGAAGAAAACAACATCGAAGCATCGACATCACCGCCGACGAAAGAACGCCATGACCGCAAAGAGACCACTAGAGGCAACCGACGGACCCAACGATATACCTACTCGGACAAAGTGACAGGCAGTTCTTCACTGAAGATGGCGCAATTTCTAAACGCGTTTGCGTAATTCAACAAACCCACGAGTAAAGACAGGGCCCAAATACCTAACCCATAAAATGCTCCGATTGCCAGACCAATACCCAACGTCAACTTTAAAGTTAAACGCATGTAATGGAGTATGCAAAACAAATTACATTAGAGTAAGGTGCTGCGGGAAAAAAACGCACAGACACAAGCGTGCGATTACGACTCAGAGACGAAGTGAGAGTAAGGGGAAGAGGCGCATTCACAGTAAGCATCCCTCTTCTCTCAAATATTAAAGGAAAAACCTTGGTGACCTTTTGAATGCGTTACTTCACGAGACGAGTCCACCTCCTGTGAAATAAAACATACAAAAGTTACAGCTGGCCGGAATTTATTGCCCTGGAATATTGCACGTTTTCTCATACATTTAAAAAAAATGCCGTTATTAAAATAAACATAGCAAGATTGACATTATCTATCCATGTGCTACTCTCAATTTATATAGTATTGTTCGTTTTTAGACAAATTTGTGGTATAAAGGGGAAACCGATGTAATATCATTCATTTAAATAATATTTAATACACACTTATGCAGGATGCCCTTTTTAGATGGACCGGCTGAATTTCTAATGAGCAGATAATGTTACTAAGAAAACAAAAAAATACATATTTAATTTTTTTTTAGTCTAGTTTTAAATTTATACTGCTTTTTAAAAATATTTGTCATGATACTTCAGAGCCAGTACAATTTCGATATTTTAGATGAGAAAGTATTCTTTTATACTCGCTGTTTTAATTAAATTAAATTTTAACTGACAATTTTTTTACCTGGTTTTGCTCTTAATGAGTTATTATCAGCCAAACAATTATAAATTGTTAGTTAAATTCATTTTAGCTAAATGATTTTCCGGTGTTTTGATGAATTTTCTTCAAACCATCATCATAAATTAAAAAAATTAAAACTAATGAATTTCTGAACTCGTTTAATTTGGCTTACATTAATTCAGGTTCTCGTCTGTTACAAACCAAATAATTGTTACTTTTAGTAGTAAAATTAAATTTCGATAAGATCCATTGTACTGTTAGTTGATCATACGGTCTATGTCCGTTGATACAGGATGGTTTTCTCATCTATCAATAATGATAGAAATATTCTATGCGAGTTCTGATTTATTAGTTAAATCTCTTGCATCGAACCATATAGTCGTCAGGACAGTTTGTATTTGACAGAAACCATTCTGCGTATTTTCAGATTTCATTATTTCATCCAAATTTAGATAATTTGCCATAAACGATCGAACAACGAGGCTTTCCGGGGTGCTGATAGAATTAGTCGATGGGATTTGATTGATTTTCATCCTATTTATAGCTTGACGTACGCCCTTTATTTTGTTTCAGGTATAAGTGCAAAATGTACAAAGCTGTAGTGGTCGCATTGACATAGCGGGTCATCACTGGAAGGTCCCAGGTTCAAATTTCCGCGGCCCTGAATTCGAATCCAAAGGACGATTGATGTAAATTAACCCCGTAAAAAATATTACAAATAAAGTATGAAAAGCGTATCGAAAAAACAACCATCCAAACTCTTCCTACTGAATTGTATGCATTTCATTTTATATGTATATGTATATTTGTATATATATATATATATATATAATAATTCAGCATAATTTAAATAATGATACAAATATTTTGAAAAAAAAATTGTTAACTGGCAATCAATACTTTTTACATTTATTTTAGTTTTTTCGGATTCAGCATAACGCAAACCAGATTACTTAGAAATTTATTTTTACTTTACATTTTGAGTAAAATAAATGTATTTGTTATCAATATTGTCATTTACGTTTTAATTACGTTTTACGTTATTTCCACAATTGCACCAAACAAAAGTCAGGTAAACAACATTTTCAATAAGTATCATACTTTGTTTTATGACGCATAAAATCATAGCTTAAATTAGCCTCTTTCTTGGGGTTCTTTTATCACCAAGAAATATAAAACAACCAAAAAAGAATAGTAGCAAATAAATTAGGTTTAAGTAAAACGAAAAAAGCACTCAAGTTTATAATTAGACAATATGGTTTCTTTCAACTTGTTGAGAGATGTTGAAAAAATTTCAGCAAGATAAATTTTCCTTGATGAAGATAAAGAGAAAACTTCCAGTTTCATAATATGTTTGAATAACTTGTATTTATACCGGGTGTCATTTGTAGACGGCCCGGTTGGATTTCTCTTAAACCAATGACGATATCAATAAAAGAAAAAATACGTCTTTAATATTTTTTAGACTAGTTTCAAATTTTTACCTTTTTTGAGAGAAACATTATACAGGGCATCAGGCCCAATTCAACTTCAAAATTTCAAATACGCCCATATGCATTCACACACATTGGTTTAAAGGATTTTTTGTGCTGAAAGCAATGATGTAATTGGATTTTAAATTGGTCAAAAAATGACAACTGGCAAAAAGAAACCGGCAGTGTAATTTCGACGAGGAGCTGTTTTACTGTATGTTCGCGAAAATCCGAATTCCTGTCTCCGAAATGTTTGAAGGGTTTCAGGTTTAAACAAAAAATAAAATAAAATTAGAAATTTTCTCCCGATTTGCAATTTTAAGCCGTCGCTCTCAACCCGTCCAGGGACATCAGGACTTAGATAATGACAGGCGTCTAACTTTCCTTGCATAAATTTCGATTTGTGATGGTGAAGAAAACGTTCTTCCATACATGGACTATTGAATCCAAGTTCACCTCTAATGGCATACTAAATCGTTGGAATTTCAAACATGGGCAGAGGAAAATCCGAGAATTTCTTACTTATGTAATCATCAGGTTGTTAGCAATATCAACGTTTGGTGTGGAGTTCTCGGAAGTAAATTAATTGGGCCTTATTTCTACGAAGAAAATTTAAATGGTGCTCAGTTCCTCAATTTTTTTAGGGAGCGTTTACCAACACTGTTAGTCGATGTTTTTCTGCAACAACGACTGATTTTCCAGCTAGATGGATGCCACGTACACAATTCTTTAAGGTGAGATGTTATTTGAATCGTCACTTCCTGAGGAGAATCATAGCCCGAGCTGTTGGCCTCCTCGGTCACCCGATTTAATTCCACTCGACTATTTTCTCTGGGGCCGTTTAAAATCCAAACGTTTTGGAGATTGGAATTCGGATTTTCGAGAACATACAGTAAAATCTTTCAATCAATTAATTATTCTTTCTAAGGTCTTGGTTGAGATAAAAATGTCAGTGTCACGAGCGGGATTCGAACCCACGACCTTCGGTTAAATACTCCACTACTCTACCACTTAAGCTATCGTGACTCCGATCCTCTCGAACACCAACTCTCCATCTCAACCTACAACCGTTCGAATTTTCTCTGTTTTCGCCATTTTCAAATGTCGTGTAATCGGATAGGATTCTCAGCGACTTATGAACTGGCCACGGGGAGGTATTTAATGAAGTGATACTTCTTTTACTTTTGAAGTATTAATTTATTCACGTTTTGGTAGTCAATTGACTACGAAAACGTAAATAGATTAATACAGTAAAATAAATGTTATATGAAATAATACAGTGATATCTCTTCGTCGAAATGAAGCTGCGGTTTCTTTTTACCATCACTTTGTCATAGATTTCTTTTTGCCATGACTTTGGCACTGGTTTCTTTTTGTCATGACTTTGTCACTGGATTCTTTTTGCCATCACTTTGTCATTGGTTTCTTTTTGCCATGACTTTGTCACTGGTTTCTTTTTGCCATCACTTTGTCACTAGTTTCTTTTTGCCATGACTTTGGCACTGGTTTCTTTTTGTCATGACTTTGTCACTGATTTCTTTTTGCCATGACTTTGTCACTAGTTTCTTTTTGCCATCACTTTGTCATTGGTTTCTTTTTGCCATGACTTTGTCACTAGTTTCTTTTTGCCATCACTTTGTCATTGGTTTCTTTTTGTCATGACTTTGTCACTGATTTCTTTTTGCCATGACTTTGTCACTAGTTTCTTTTTGCCATCACTTTGTCATTGGTTTCTTTTTGCCATGACTTTGTCACTAGTTTCTTTTTGCCATCACTTTGTCATTGGTTTCTTTTTGTCATGACTTTGTCACTGATTTCTTTTTGCCATGACTTTGTCACTAGTTTCTTTTTGCCATCACTTTGTCATTGGTTTCTTTTTGCCATGACTTTGGCACTGGTTTCTTTTTGCCATGACTTTGCCACTGGTTTCTTTTTGCCATGACTTTGTCATTCGTTTCTTTTTGCCATGACTTTGTCATTCGTTTCTTTTTGTCATGACTTTGCCACTGGTTTCTTTTTGCCATGACTTTGTCACTGGTTTCTTTTTGCCATGACTTTGTCACTGGTTTCTTTTTGCCATGACTTTGTCATTGGTTTCTTTTTGCCATAACTTTGTCATTCGTTTCTTTTTGCCATGACTTTGTCACTGGTTTCTTTTTGCCATGACTTTGTCACTGGTTTCTTTTTGCCATGACTTTGTCACTGATTTCTTTTTGCCATGGCTTTGTCATTTTTTCACCAATGTGAAATCCGAATGTATACCATTGTTTCAGTGTAACAAATCCTTTAATACGATGTGTCAGGATGTATAGGGTAGTAGTTAAAAATTTTGTCATTGAACTGAGCTTGAGATACTCAAAAAAAAAAAAAAATTGAAACTATACTAAAAAATATTAAACATATATTTTATTTTTTTAAATTTATTTTTTGGTAGCAAGAGAAATTCAGCCGGGCCGTCTACAAAGGAACCCTGTGTAACGAATGTGTAAAAGAATTTCAATAACATTATGATGAACATATTTTAAGCTCAAAAATTTGCCTTTTATAATTCTCCTGCGAGGTAAGTGTGGATGAATTCAAACTGACTTGTTACATTTCCTAACAGCAAGTTGTAGTGGGGTCTACACAACCCGGCTTCGACCCTGTTTTCCATTCAAACATCAGCAACACCCTTCTACTACGCGTAACTTAGTTGGTATATAGTCAACCGAGACGAGATAGGCTCGTTTCCGTGCACCGAAACTTAAATTTATACTAAGATAAATAAGGATATTTTCATTGTTATATTTACACCTACATAATCGAGTGCATTATTAAAAGACACCATTTGCATAAGTACAAAATTTCCTAACTTCGTGTTTCCGGATGAAAAGAAATCACTTCAATAAATTACATAATCTCATAAACAAGAAAAAAAAAGTTACGTAACAAAGGGAAACATTTACGTAAGAAAAATATCGTGACAAGTACTTGTACGATATAAACAGGAAGGTCTGAATAAAAAATTCATCAGCCGTTCACATTTTAATTTTAATAGATGTTGAATTTAACAAACTTATATGTTTGGCTTTTAATGATTTATGTTTTCTCACCATTATGGAAAATATAATTGATCAAAATCTATCTTTAATTGTTTGTTTTATTTATTAAAAATTGTAAGCTACTGTTATCTCCTAACGTGTTTTGTATATGTATATATACATATTATAGAAATGGAGCTTTTTTTAAAAATATATATTAAGACTATACGCAAAATGGTTGCCTAATAGGAACGAATAACCTTGTTCGACTCGTATGACCGTTTGACAACTGCGCTGTAACAACAAATCTATCAGACAACGGCCTAGGAACATTTTAAATGCTTACGTAGCACAGTATGGGAATTAGGAATGTGTAAATTACACATTTGAAACAAGTTAACCACTAATTTTGCAAGTTTTTATGGGGTTGTTAAGGATTATTTTTAAAATCACTAGGGATGTAGATGTTTTTTGTACTAGAATCTGTGATTTTAATGATTTACACGAACACTCATCGGCAATATAACGACAATATATGTTGTGAATATTGGGTGTAAGGTAAGGTTGTTAACTTAAATTAGAATTGTCCACACCAAAATTTTCGCCGGTTGAAAAAGCTTACCTACTAAAAAGTAGGAATGAGCATCGATAATCGATGTTTTCAACATCGATGCTACTGTGTCGTTGTTTTTTGGCCATCGATGGGCTGTCGATTATAAACTTTTTCAGTTTTTCATAATTTCCAATTTAGTGAATAGGGAATGACCAGTATTCTTCTGATATGAATGTGACCTATCAGAACCTGTCAGGAGTTGTTTAATTTGATGCCTTAGTGGCACATCTGTTCCCTCTGAACGATTATTTTCCAAAAATGGACAGATTATTTTGAAAACCTGAAATCGTTTAGAGGATAAGTTGGCTTTAAAGCTACTTTATCCTTTTTTAATTGCGTTCCGGAGAAGATGCGGTTGTGTTTCATCGTTTTTTTTTTTTTTTTTTTTTAATAAAATTTAAAAATAAAATTTTAAAATTAAAAAAAAAAATAAAAAATTAATAAAATTTGCAGGCACAAAATAATTTAACAATAGACGTATTTTATTTAAAAGAGTCCGAGAGATCTATACACAACTATAAATGAAACCAAAAGCAAAAAGATTCCTAATAAATGTTATTTAAAAAATTAATTAATTATTAATCAAGTCCCTAATGAAGGTTTAGAAAAGGCGAAATTTGACAAATTAGCTTATGTTTCTAAAGTGGGACATAAAAATAATGTATGCATATGAAAATAATTTATGGTTTGAGTAATGATTACTCAAAAAACCATCGATGTGCAGACTATAGAGTCGATGGTCGACCACCATCGATGGTGAGGTTCCGATGTTTAATCGATGGCGGCCATCGATGTTTTTTTATCGATGTTCATTCCTACTAGAAATAGCTATTTGTACACAGATTATTTAAGAATTTGTAAGAGGTTAATTCTTCTGGTATTTGACGCTAAAAATTATTATTTTCTGTATAGATAACTCGGTTTTTTTACTTTTTTTTTTTTTTTGAGCAGCTGTTACTGTTTTGAGCATAACTCTTTCCCTAACTGTCAGCCAATTCAGTTTAACATTGTATGATGTTACATGCTCAAATGGTTTTCAATTGAAGATGTAGCTCATACATGAATTTTAACATTTTTGTAACGTATTGATATTTTCCCTATCATTAATTCACAAGGCAATAAGCAATACTCAAACAATGGTTTCGTTCTGTGTGGACGACTATTGACTGTTTAATAAATTCTCTTTGGGTTTGATATACCCATTAAAAATCTATTAGAGTCAATAACTGATTTTCAGAATAAATACGAGAATGTAAGCGCAAAAGTGAGATACTTGGAAAGAGAAAATAGAAAGCGAATTTTAATAACTTTTGGAGATTCAGATGAATTCAGTGATTATTGAGAACAAGAAGTTCTTCGTTCCAAGAGGTTACAGGTGCTCGCAAGCGTCTGCGTGAGGTCAAGTGTTTTGAAATGTTGTTTTGAATAGTTTACTGGAAATCCTAGAAGAAATAGGGGTAAAAATCGTGGTTTTTCGTAGATGACGTTGTAGAAATAAGCGAACACTAAAAAAGGGCTCCAGGAAAGAACTAAATTAGTGAAAACTATAGTAAAATTGTGTAAGGAGTCAAACCTGAGGATATCAGATGAAAAAGGTCATACACCAAGGCTCAAAGTAAACTTACGACCCCATTCATTGATCAAATAGCTGGAAAAGCAAAATATGAGAGGCTATGAGGTACAATTTTGTCAAGTAAGAATCACAAGATAGAAAATGTTATTGAGCCAACTATATAGTAGGGGTATTCACGATCTTTCCGTTAATCTTGTTAACTCCTGTTAGATCGAGAAATATGATGACGTAGACTTGTAAGAACCGGATAGTTAACATTGCTCGATCTAACAGGCCAGGGCCAATGTTAGGGTTAGGTAGAAAATGTAGTCACGTTGCTATCCGTTAGCGTAGGTAACCAACATGGCAGTCATAAATTTAACAGCTGTTTTTTGTTTACACGTATTTTTAGTCTTAAATACCCATTGATTAAATCTGATCAATATATTACATTTGTTAATTTTTGACCTGTCCTTATACTCTCATTCGTAGTAGATACATCCCATATCCTATGAAGTTGTATGACCTTAGGTTAAAAGTCTTTGTTAGTACTTTTCGAGTGATAGATAGCATATTGAATGAAAGAGTTGATTAATTTTCCTTTTTATTAACTTCTGGCATTCCACCATTCTGGCACCATCCCAAACTTAAAGAGGCGCATCCTGGACACCAAACCTGAAAAGAAAACCAAAGTCAGAGGATAGCTTTACTGAAATCCAAGAAAGGATAAAACCTCGAATGTCCTCAAAGTTATCGCCTATGCATAACCATTGTCGTTATTTATTAAAGTAAAATTGCTGCAAGACAAATTAAACACGGACAATCGCCTCATCTAGTAGTTGTAGATTGAATGGATCTAAATTGGCTGCAGAAAGCCTCTAAATACTAGTTTTCAGTATTCCAGAAACAATGGAACATTGACTCTTGAAGACTCCTCGTAACAAGGATAAAAGAGAAAGCGCAAATGGGGATTCGGTCAATTTAGATCATCATTATTTTATAGGCATACTAATTTTGTGTTATCAATTAGTGTTTTTTTTATTGTAACTATTGTAAATTATGATTAGCTAAAAATTATGTTGAGATTCGAACCGTGATATGACTAGACTGATGAGTCAATATCATGGATTTAACTATTGCCCCCCCGCATATCAATGTTATCTCGAGTCTGAGGAGCCAGCCCTGTCTATAATTACTTAACGGCTTTTAATAAATTACTCAAATTGTTTTCAAATTTGACATTTACCAAGATAATTTGTTTAAAAAAATTACAAAAGTAATATGATAACTGATAGTATAATATGTAAAATAAGAATCATGTGGTAAAAAATAATATTATAAAGTTTAATAATTGAATTTTTTGTCGTAAATATACCTAGAAATTGCGTTGATTCTTCGGATTGACATTGCCGAGCTCAATAGTGGAAAACGCTTGCATACAGAAGCTGGCCGCGATACAGATGAAGCAGCACTTTATTAGTTGCATCATTACTATCAACAGAACGACTATAAGGACGTATTTAGCCGGTAGGAAGTTGGTCAGAGCTAGAAGGATGAAAGCGAGGGGCGTAATGAGCACTATGGCTTTTATAAAGAGAAGAAAGAGGGTCCACACCGATATACATCGTTCTGACTTGGATTGTATGGAGAAAAGGAGGAAAATGTTGCAAATGGCTTGCAAGATAAATATTACAAAAAGATAGATACTCGCGTGACGGGCGTGTTTTCTTTGATCTTCATTTCTCTCTTCATCCATGCTGATTGTGAATGTGGACGGTTCGACGCAATAGTTTATGATCAAGTTTTGAACGCCGAAAACCAGGGTAACAAGCAGCGACACCCAACCGATCGTCTTCGTTCCGCTTTCGATTTGCAACCCACATCTCGTCGATAAACCATTATAGAGTTTATACATATTTAAGGTACACGTTATATATATATATATTTTTTTGTTTTTATAGAAAAAACCATCTGATTTTCCTAAAGTTACGTTTCATAAAACATACATGAAAAATGTTTCCGATATTTTTGGTTATACGTAGAGGATTAGACTTCCCAATCCCCCCAGCTAATCGGATTTGTGCTGCTGCTCTCGCAAATCTTCGAATCTGAATTTAAAAGACCTCAATTCAGTCGAGACAATAATTTTTATTTGTGATGTCAACGAGTTTTACATTTTGCTAAACGTTATTTTTCAGTATGAATCTTTCTAAATAATTTTATATAACAGAGACAGTGGTTTAATATATTATTATTACGATTGTGCAGGGGTGCCCCTTGACTCCGAGATAAGAGGAAGTCGCCTCCAGAGGTGTTGGCCAGAGCCCGGACAGGACACATTATCAAGGTACCGCATGATTTGATTTCTTAAACTTATCTGCAACCTTAGCAGGCAGAGAGGAAGACACGGAGAGTTACAATACGCCTTCCGATTACCAATTATAAACTATTTAAAAAAAATAACAATCGCGTCAAGAGGACTCCATAAATGTACAAAAACAGGCATCAAAAACAACTTGGTATCCAAGACAATGAAAATTTAGAACAACAGAAATATTCACAGAAATAAGTACTAAATTTTAGACTTATTGCTCAGTAAAATATGATAATAAATAACTTTCTTGTTATATTTCCTATTTTTTCTTTCTTATCTAGTTGCTAATTTGAGAAAATTTAATTTTTACCAAAACGTGTGTATATATATATATATATTATAATGGTCTAAAAAGTGAAAAAGTACTAAAGATCTAACAGTCTTACAGCAAAGTCTGTTGGTTTTTTTTTATCTTTAATTTTTATTTCTTCTTATACGTAAAAGCAATAGAAATAAATACTAACTGAATTTTTTAATTGTTCACGCTCATCAAGATATACCATTTATAATGTAGTTAAAAAATTAAATGGATCGGATGAATTTAATAGAAACTTTAAGAAATATCCATTAGCATATTACAAATTTTATGTAAGTTGGTTTAAGATTTATTGATCATTTAAATTTTGACATGGAAGGATCCAACTCCAAACCTATAGCAATACTTTTTTTTATTTATTTTTTTTTTAAAACGAGGTTAAACAACAGCAGAGGTTTTATCAACCCCGGCGGGAATTTCTTATACGCTCAACTGAGTGTAGAAATTTTTAAGTGGATTCAAGGAGAGGGGTACAAATAATATCTGGGTATTATAATATAAAATAAACTTGGCAAAAATGAATAGGGTAATTTGTAATTTATTCTTATTTTATTAATTTTCTTTACTTTTGTTAGGTGGATAATACAAAATAAAAAATACAAACCAAAACAAAAAAAATTGTTAAACCTCATTTTTAATAACGGATTTTACTTAAGAATAGTAAATATGAAGACAAATCATTTTGTAAACAAACATCTTTTCTCCATTTTAATCTTTTTAACCTCTCTTGAACTAAAAGTTTGCAATATTATTGTGAGAATGAGTCACGCAGGTCACTGGCAAGTGGATATTGCAGAGGTAGTTGGTGTTTCTCAAAGCGTCTCACTCGGGGCTTAGCCGAATTCGTGGAATTTACTGGAAGTGCCAATAGGAGGCCTGGTAGTGGATCTCAGCGCAGTACGATCCTAAGGGAGGACAGAAATATTGCCATTGCTGCAAGAAGGAACCCTTTCCATAGTGCCCGCCAGATTAGAAATGGAGTACAACATGTTTTGGCAAGGCCTTTATCAACATCTTATACCCCTTTGAGACAACCTGCAACAACAGCCCACCACCAGTAACTCAGGAGAATATGATGCAGAAAGTGCCTAGAAGAGAACACCAATTGGAATGCTGTTATTTACTGATGAGTCGCATTTCTGTTTGTATAATTGATAGCAGGCTCCGAGAACAGGGGATGCGTACAATGCCCCAGTTTGTGCTTCATTCAGTGCAGTTTGGAGGAGGCGGTGTAATGATCTGGGATGGGGTTTGCACTGGAGAAGGAACTGGACTCCATATTGTTGAAGGCAACCTCATTGCAGTCCGTTATGTTCAAGAAAGTATCGAGGAATACACACCTCAAACCAGGAATCTCTTTGCCAGGGATTTGCGATTACTGGAAAACAATGCCATACCTCATAGAGGTAGAGTTGTTCATCAATGTCCAGAAAACTTGGAAATTTCTCATCTGCCCCTTTCCCCATTATCTACAGACCTCCATTCCATTGAGCATGCAGAGAAAGCTTTTCCATCACCAAGCCAATTGACCTTCAACAATTCAGTGCAGCGCTGCAACATTTATGAAGTGAAATTCCTTATGAAATTAGTGACAACCTTATTAAACGTCTGCCTAACAGGTGCATAGATTAGAGAGCAGAGGCATACACGGTATTAATGGTTTAAAAAAATTATTGTATCCAATAAACAAAATTATGAAAGTAAAATATTTTTTGTGATTTTTTAAAAGCCCTTAATTAAATTTTCCTTCAGAAAAAACATAATAATTTCTATATCAATTTTAATGCAATTTATAATAAAAATAAAACAAAAATTGGGAAAATAAATACTACAAAATTGGCAATAAATCTATTCATTTTTGAGCAGTTTGGTATGATTAACAATTAACAATCTTATTAACTGTTTACATGTAACATTATGTCTCTCTCTCTCTCTCTCTCTCTCTCTCTCTCTGTGTCTGTGTGTCTGTGTGTCTGTGTCTGCGTGTCGGAGTTGAGCACGCTGCCTTCTACGCTACACGTAACAAATAATAATAGAGAATATGATGCAGAAAGTGCCTAGAAGAGAACACCAATTGGAATGCTGTTATTTACTGATGAGTCGCATTTCTGTTTGTATAATTGATAGCAGGCTCCGAGAACAGGGGATGCGTACAATGCCCCAGTTTGTGCTTCATTCAGTGCAGTTTGGAGGAGGCGGTGTAATGATCTGGGATGGGGTTTGCACTGGAGAAGGAACTGGACTCCATATTGTTGAAGGCAACCTCATTGCAGTCCGTTATGTTCAAGAAAGTATCGAGGAATACACACCTCAAACCAGGAATCTCTTTGCCAGGGATTTGCGATTACTGGAAAACAATGCCATACCTCATAGAGGTAGAGTTGTTCATCAATGTCCAGAAAACTTGGAAATTTCTCATCTGCCCCTTTCCCCATTATCTACAGACCTCCATCCCATTGAGCACATGTGGGAAGCATTGCAGAGAAAGCTTTTCGATCACCATCCGCAGCCAGTTGACCTTCAACAACTCAGAGCAGCGCTGCAACATTTATGGAAAGAAATTTCATAACCTCCAAGAGTCTACCAAGAACAGGGGATGCGTACTATGCCCAATGAGTTTGTGCTCTTTTCAGTGGTTCGGAAAAGGCGGTGTCTGGAATGGGATTTACACTGGAGCGTCGAGCTGGACTCCATATTGTTGAAGGCAACCTCCGTTATGTCCAAGAAATTATCGAAGAATACATCCCTCAAACCAGGAATCTCATTGGTAGAGATTTTCTACTTCAGGAAGACAATGCCAGACATCATAGACGCATTGTTGGACGCAAGAAGACCTGCAGGAAAAGCCCCCCACCAGCAACTCAGGAGAATATGGTACAGCGAGTACCTTCAAGAGAACACCAATGCTGTTATGTTTACTGTTGAGTCGCGTTTCTGTCTGAATATTGATAGCAGAAGAAACTGGAACTTACACGACAGAAAAAACATCTTGTACTTGGGACACTGTGGAAAGGGTTCCGTCTTGCAACAATGACAGTACTTCTGTCCTCCCTTAGCGTCTCGTAATGCGCTGAGATCACCACTAGACCTCATATTGGCACTTCCAGTCTCTCGGGATCGAGACCTCATATTGGCACTTCCGGTCTCTCGGGAGACCACTATGTGAAACGCCAACTGCCCCATCGATATCCACTTGCCGGTGACCTCGGTGACTCATTCTCACAATAATATTGTTCACAATACACAAATCTACAATATACAATTTGTTTTATTCAACTAACAAGAATATATATGTTAATTTTTTTAAAATTAATAGAATTATTACAAACTCGCTATTTATTGTTTCCCAGTTATTGTAGGGATTGCCTCCGGATGATTTTCTTTTAATATTTAAAGGATATCAGTACTCCCTACTCAAATGTTATTCGTCCTACAAAGCGCCAAAGCCTGTGCCACCAGTAAGCATCCGCCTATCTTTAGTTAGAAAGGTATAAAATCATTCATCTTTCCTAGTCTTGCCTACAGATGGATTTCTCATTACATAGCTTCTATTTCTCAGATATACGACAGTACTATTCTATGAACTTAGCGCGGGTCATTGTTTTTATTAAAATTAGTGTTCAGTAATACATTCGTCATACAAACTCAACTTCTATGAGACGTTTTTTGCAAATGTTACCTAAGCCGTTATCTCTTTTAGCAAAGTCAAAGGACAAGATTAATTTTCTCCGTTCAGAACCATTATCAAATTTACCGCCAATCCTAGATATTAAACGAATTTGTTTGAATCTAATTAAAACTGCTCACACATGGGCTGAGTTCAAACATGTGCGAGGCACGTTTGTTATCTTTGAAATATGTCAGAAATCCGAGGCAGGGCGGACCTTTGTGTGAGAAACACTGGGTACATTAAAACCTGCAGATGCCTTGGAAATTCTCTCCCGGACGAACAATTTAATTATAGAACTCTTTTAATTCCGAATGCGTGGGCTATTCTTGAAGTGAAAGCAGTCATTCCAAAAAGTGGTGAAGTACTTTTTCTCTGCCCGTTGTATTAGTTTTACCTTATTTCCACGAGGTTTAATAAATCCAAGTGATCGTTATTTCTATTGAATTTATTTGTAAGGTAAATTACTATAAATTTAAGTTCAAAAAGCTGTAGACAGGATACATCGATAGCCAACATTTACCGACATTACGGACCTATTGCACTCCGATCACCTACAAATGTTTTGAACTTTTATTGCTAAAAAAAACGGCGCCGCGTACACAGTTATTACATATTGAGATGTTGTGATGGTTTAATATCACGTCGCGCCGTTAACAATGGGCTTGTTTGGTCATATTAAATATTAACAAATCCAATGAACCGTGAATTAACCTTTTATCATTTTATAATTTCCAAATTAATAAACGTCGATTAAATATTGTCGTATGGTAGAACAATACAGATAATAACTATAATATTTTTGGGAAGAGTAAGGATGTTTTGGCCATATAAAATACTAAAAATCCATTTAACCGTGAATTAATCGCTTATAATTTTTTAATTTATTTATTATTATTGAATATAATATTTTCTCGAACAGCGGTCTTGCTTTGCCAATATTTGCATATTTTGGCCATATAAGATATTAAACAAATCCAATGAACCGTGAATTAAACTCTTAGAATTTTCTAACTTTCAATGTAATATTGTCGTACGGTAGAACAATGCCAATAATAACTATAATATTTTTGAGAAGAGCGGCTATGTTTTGGCCATATAAAATACTACAAATCCATTTAACCGTGAATTAATCTCTTATAATTTTCTAATTTTCAAACTAATAAATTATGGCAGAAAAATATAGTATGGCAGAAAAATATAGATAATAAAGGGGCACTCTCAACACGATACGCAATAATGGCACAATTACACAGAAGACAAACACTTTGAGCTCTGAAGATGATCACAATAAAGATCGAAACGTTGGCACGATAAAGAAAATGTTTTTCTGAAACCTACATCACACAAGACCGCATCTAACGATTTCTGAATAATTATAAATAATAAATATAATATTTTTTCCGAACAGCGGGCATATTTGCCCATACCCATATCCATACTTGCAGCGTCTGAGAACAAAAAACTTTGTTGTCATCAATTAAATATTTGTTGGAAAATAAACTATATAATATATAGTTTAACACTATATAAAATATAATTTTTTAAATTAATTTCCGATTTATTGCCGGAGGGGTTTTTGCCTTTTGTAATAAAGGTTCAGAGATCCTTGACAGGTTGTTTGTCGTTCGAAACTGGCTGGATTGAAAAAAATTGGATACAACTGACGAAGTATAGTACGAGCGCGATTAAATTTCTATTTTGAGGCTGGCGTGAAATAAAAAAATTCTCTTGCCGACAAGTATTAATTTTTGCTAAGAAACACGGCGCCGCGATTATACAGTTCTTACATATCAAGATGTTGTGATGGTTTAGTATCAGGTCGCGCCGTTAACCGGGGGCATATTTTGGCAAATACATAGACAGGGGAAAAATTCCACCCAATTGATTTTTTTCATTTTCTCGATAAAAGAAAATTCCGCCCTTATTTGTCTCATTGTTTTTACCAATAAATATTTGATTATACTATGTTTTAAATTGGGAATATCAATTAGACGTAAACACATTTAATCCTCATTCAAAACAAGCATAAACTATTTTTCAACGTTTACTTTCTATGGAATTTTAAATGTTTATTCAGTCTCATTTGAATTCTGAAGCAATAATTTCTTTAGTTTTCATCGTGGTTCTCTCAATTTAAAGTTTTAAACATAAAAATGTCATTTAATGCTGAGGATGTTTTGCGTGGTGTGTCACTTGATGATGGACGTTCCATCAGGTAAGCAGCTTGCCATCGGAATTCCTACGAACTCTGCGAGACGACGGTAAACGTTCTATTGCCATTATCTTTCTAGTTGCCTTCACTTAGCCCAACTCCAAGCTTTTGTCCAACGGATCTTTCAACCTAGAGAAAGCTCTTTTTAAGGGGGCTCTTAAAAACGAGTTTCACTAGTAGGTATTTATTCTTGAAATATTTTTTGGGCTGAAATTTTTAAACTCCGCATGAAAACAATATAAAGCTAGTTACACCTAAAGAAGCACTACAACAAATTAAAAATTTACCTGCTAAAAAGACTCCAGCATATTACTTCACTGGAGAAATACTAAAACAATTGCCGAAAAAGTGATTAAACTGCGATGCTGCAATCAGACTGCAATATGTTCTCAGCATCTAGAAATTCACAGAAGCCCTTGTGGTTTAAAAAAAACTCCGAGGTCAAATAATATAGACCAATATCGCTACTTCTGACAGTCCCTAAGCTTTTCAAAAAGTTATTACAAAAAAGAATAAAACTCATTGCAGATAAAAAGAAAAACATCCCTGCCCAACCAATTTGGATTCCGAACAAGACACTCAACAATAGACCAAATTTACCGAGCAACGGATTTAATAGAAAATTCTCTTGAAGACAAACAAATTTGTTCTGTTATCTTCCTTGATGTCTCTCAAGCTTTTGGCAAGGTCAGGCATGAAGGACTCAAGTAAAATGAATACTACCAAAGCAAGCTATTATCAGTTCCTACCTAACTGACAGACTGTTTAGAGTCAAACAATAAGATCAATATTCAAAATTAAAAAACTTAAATGCACAAGTGCCACAAGGTAGGATATTAGGTCCACTTCTTTACTTATTATACACCAGTGATTTTCCGAAAATAGATGAGTACAAATTGCAACGTTTGCAGATGACACAGCGGTGATATCAGTAGGACCATCAACCATTCAACCAAAATCCTTCGAAAAAGCTTTTATTAGGACTAAAGAATGGAGAATGAAGCTAACAGTATAAATCAACAAAAACTGGACTCCTACATAACCGAAACCCCGTCAGAAGGTTAAAAAGAACAAAGCCATATGAACTAGTGAAATGTAAATCTTATTGTACCAATGGGTTTAAAAGCACGTAAATATTTATTTATTCTATATATATATTCTATAAAATTAATGGTTGGTCTAATAAGACCAGTCTTAATTTTTTTTTGTGTTGAGTGATAAGCGTTTACATATAGTAAAGTGCAGTATTGATTGCAGTAAGAGAAGTTAACATATTTTAAATAGTGGACAAGAGCTCATACACTAGGGGGCAATTTAATAATTTTACCTCATTTTCCCACTTCGATTCAGGACAAGAACCTAATTCCACGAGTTGTGTTCCACACGGGAGTTAATCTCGTTGGGCAAATAGAATTAAGCCGTTACTGAGTCGCACATATGTACAACTGAGACAATGCCACTGTTTACTCACTTAAGAGAATCTTGAAATAAAGCTTATCTCGCTCCTTTTCAGCATTCCCACCTCCACCCGCAAAAGAGCGAACTTTGGCTCAATCCAACTGCCCATACCGCCCTCTCTTCGTGATGGTCCCTTAGGAAATCAATTCTCGGTATTTATAAATAAATCCGTTGGAACTAGCTTATTGACTCATTATACGTAGGAATAATGCTCAAACCTTATAAGGATAACACGTATCAATTGACAATTCAGCCCAAAAATAACTTGAGCTGTTTCACATTAATTAATCCATTGTTCGAACGTCTCATGTAATCTCGATAAATGGTCCGTTTTTCCGGTTGTGCTTACATACTGGTTTAGGCTTATGCCGATTAATAACGTTGTGTTTTTATGCCACGAAATGAATTCTCCATTAAATCGATGCCAGGTAATCCTTAAAATAAAATGTAAATATCGACCACAGCTTTAAAAGCTTGATTAAAATCAATTTGAGAATCGTTTTTAATCAGCTTTTTAGTAATGAAGGCATACCATACAAATTGTAAAGGAAGGAAATTAAATAAAAATCTTTTAACATATCTCTTGATTAGCCTTTTTTTCATCACTTTTCCGTCATACTGTGGGTACTAGACGATCCATATGTTTATTAGCTGTAATTATGTTTATGAACCTTCCTACACGCGATATTAAGTTTTTAATCTAACCTATGTTTGGCAAGTCTCAGAGTACAAATGACCCATTGAGTACCCACCCTTATATCTAACTGAACTGGAGTCGACCAGGTGAGCGTCAACTCGCCAACTACCCTTCATTCACGCTAATAAATACGTTCATACCGAGTAAGGTTTTTTAATTATAATTGGCAAGACACCGTGAATTTTTATTGCTCATCATTTCACCACTCTATCACTCACCACTTAATCAAATCGTTTTTGACAAGTCTGCGGAGTACTCGATATTCCTCGCCAGACCTACTCATTCATGACCACTCACGCTGATAAATACATTCACACTGGAAGGGTTCAACGGATGCCGTCGAGCCCTTCTCTTACATCTCTCTTGATAGATACATATTAAATTACCTAATTCGGTGGGCCTGGTGGGTACTCAATATTACGTAACAGCCGGTCACATACTTCATCATTCGGACTAATAAATACATTCATACATAATAAAAGTACAGAATACAATGTGTGGTTGGTTATACGTGCCCATAAACATTTATTGATTTTACATACGCAATGAGACTTTGTTTATTGTCGCTGCCATGCCTCAGAATACTTCACATATCTAGCACAATATTCTGTGAGGCGTTAATCAATTCTTCAAAAATGTGTTTTACTGTTACAACTGAGCTACAAAAAGGGCAGTTCCTACGACCCTTTTCAATGAGGAGATGGTCGTGGGTAAGGCTAATGTGGCCTATTATCAATCATGTAAGAATCCTTTCACTCTTTTTCATTTTTTTCGGGGCCCAGCGTCTGACTCGGTTTCACAGGTTTTAACTTCTCAGTCATTAGCCGTATTGCCCTCACTTTTGGGGAACTTGTTCTGTACACGTGTAAATATGCATAATGCAATTTATATAAAGTGTGAAATGATGATCTGAAATACGTTTCATAAGAGAATAAAATAAAAACATTGTTTTATAGAAATTAGTTTTCCAGCAAAGTTTTCTAGAGGGCGTATATTTTAAAACATTATTTATTTTTGCCAATCCTGTTCTTTGTCTCAGCACATATTTTATCGTATAAAAATCGTTTTACCAAGCCATGAATTGCCTGTCAGACGTAGACTTCACTGCCCTGGGTTCGATTTCCGCCGTCGGCTCTAATTTTCTGAACCCACTCACAAAAATGTCTCTTGATCAGAAAAAAATTGCACTTATACATGTGTCTTTGGTTTATAACGTAATAGAGTATTCCATATATGTTTAGCGGTTATAATTGACCATATTAATTATTTCAATTTATTATTCGGGGACCGCGGTAGCCGAGTGGTTAGCATGAGAGACTCTCACGCCGCGGTCGTGGGTTCGATTCCCACCGTTGCCCCTGGCCCTTTTTCACAATAACCCCCCCCCCAAATTTGAACACACATATACGAATTGTCACATGGCTAATATGCATAGTTCATAACGCCAAAAAAAAAATAAGTTCTTGGTTAAGATGAAAATTTTAGTGGTTCGAGCGGGATTCGAACCCATGACCTTCGGCTTCATTTGCCGCTGCTCTAACCATTTGTCACGATAAATCAAGAGTGGCGACAAATTGAGCCAAAGGTCATGGGTTCGAATCCCGCTCGTGACACTAACTTTTTCATCTCAACCAAAACTTTAGATAAAAAAGATTAATTAATTGAAATAATATATTATACAGCACTCATGCGTACGTCACGATTCTATAATGAAAATCTCACTGCTATTAAATATGTACATACATATGGTATAAACAGTGATATTTTTATTAAAGAGAGCCACAAGATCGGGAAGGAATCTTTTATGAAAGAAATGTTAGATGGGTGGAGTTGAATATAGTCCTTTGTTGTATAAAATTTGAAATTATTTATCCTTGTTGATTTTTGTTTGACTGCTGATTTAGAACAATTGCCTTTTGAAATCTATCTGGTGTTATTTACTTTACAGTTACGTTAATCGGAATTAGGTAAACAATTTTACCGTGAAGTATTATAACTTTTTAAGTATGCGAAATACATGGTGACAATATAATCAAAACGTATGTTTTCAGTTCGGCTCGTTCTTCACGTTTACTCCCACAGGAATTACAGCAGACTATTGACATTCTGGGGATATTGGTACAAATGGGGAGTCTCGGAATCCCTCGAAGGAACAAATTTAATGCCGACGTCACTAGAAAAACGTAAATTCTTCTTTGTATATTTCATACAACAGAGTCTATACAAACTGAACAAATGGAATGATTCAGTTTTGTTGTTTTTCATATTCTGATAATTTCGTATTCGGAGTTCAATTTTCCTTGTGCGGATAAATACTGCGTCCATATATACACAGCAATACATTGATTTCTTGTGCCGTAATAATTAATTTCAGCGTAGAAATGTGTGGTGTTTAGTCACCGTTAATTAATGATTATTTGGAGATGCGGTCTGGTGTGCGGGTTTAGAAAAACATTTTCTTCATCGTGCCAACATTTCGTTCTTTATTGAAATTATTTTCTGCGGCTGGGGTTTATAAACGTTGATTAAATTATACAAATATTTGTAGGATGTAAAAAATGAATTTATACAATGATAGAAATTTTAGACTTAATCAAAGTATTTGCACTCAGTGAGTGTGCTGCTTTGTAATCAGTTTGGGAGTCGCACATAAATTGGCAGCGTCCCGTTTTCATTTTTGCAGAAGGCGCAAAATATCACTCATTATTGACTTCTTTGAAATTATTGCACTTTGTGTGTTGTTAATTCTTTACAAATTCAATTTACTATCTAGGATGATCGTTACAGTTATAAAAGAGCAATATTGTGAGATTTCTTCTTGAGATCTGCGCAATGGCAAAAGGCTAGGATAAGCTACAAATCCATAAATATATTGACGCGTTGAGAGACCTATTCGAAACGTTCTCAATCCCATATAAAATGCAGCCCTAGCCTAGTTATCCTCTAAATGGAGTTCCAACTGAGCCAATAACGCCTGAATTAGTGATATGAGCTCTAACTATTGCCCAAAGATGGGTATAGCCTTTAGGTTTATGCCTAATCCGACCAGATAAGCACTCATTGCACTTTTGAAATTTTATTACACCTATTTTGTTTGACAAACAATACAACGATACAATAAAAATATGTAAAATAACAATTTAAAGCCTTAAAATATACTGTACTCTTACTTTACGGAATGCAGAAAATCCATTGATATATTATTTTCAATATTGAAAATATTCAGAATAACAAACTTGGAATATGCGAAGAAGTTATATTTAAAAAGTAATTCTTAGTATAAAACAAAGTGAAGGATACACGCATGAGAACAGTACCAAAACCTATAAGTTAAGTTAAATACTGCAAAGGATGCTAATGAGGTTTGGTTGCTCATAAGAGCATTAAAAAATTCAATTATTCGTGTCCGGGGTAACGTCATAAGTATGGATAAATGGGCTTCCCAATTTTTTTGCCTTATCCTCCGATATCCGACCACAGTAATTTTACATGGAGAAAGGACGCCCCAGCCGCCCGCAGACGGATGGGAGGGGAACGCCCAACAATCATTTTAACCTTATTTTTATACTGTGACCCCTTCGGGGATGTGTATAAAAACCATTACATATAGATTGGCATGGAAAAGTCCACATCCCCCAGGTCACAGGGGGTAACATATCCCTATCCTCCTCCCGTCAGACTCGAACCTTCCCTCGACAGGATCCGGACTCCGGGCGACCACGCCGATTCGTCCCCTTATGCAAATTGACTTAAATATCCACTTTATACTCTCTCAAAAATGTGAGCAAGCACTGATTCGCTGCTAAACTGCCTGAAGCCACAACTATATTAAAGCTAAAAAGGTTTTTCTATCTCCTGTCACTGCACTAAAGATTTCAAAAGTCGTTGCTTTTATTCATCATGTTCCGCACGTAGAAAGAAAATGTGTTCTATATCTTCTTCATATATGTCGCATGCCTACAATTAGGGGTTGATTTCAGGCCGAATCTAGTTGAAATTTCAAAGCTGATATTGTAACCCCATTACTCAAAAATCAGCTCGAAACTTTGGTCCTTGTTCTCAAACTTTGTGTGCATTCGGTCAGATCCTGACTCTTTGCATATAAACAAATATCAGCATATTGTACACCAACTTTACCCAGCCGGTTACTTTCCAGATCAGAGACAAACACCAGGTATATAGCAGAGGGCTAAGCCCCCCCCCCCTACGGCAAACCCTTATAAGTTCTCTTGAGGCTTTCAAGCCTTCCATTAATATCAAAATTTTCCTGTGACTAGGGTCATTATGCCACAGATGAATATTCCATATAACCCAATGTTCAAAAGCTTAGATTCCAAAATAGACAGATCGACATTGTCATATGCGCCTTGTATATCTAAAAACAGGCCGGAGATAGACTTATTCTTTGTGAAAGCCGTAAATGATGATGATTCTGACAGGTAGTTTTTAATTTTTGTTTAGTGATAGGTCTAACCGCTGTAAGAGATTGAACCGATTAGAGGTAACAATATTTGAACATAGTGAGGTAGCCTCTACCCGAGATTTCTCTTTTTTTTACTAACTTTTTATTTATAGGGCACGATCTGCCATTTGACTTATCATTTCCTGAGCAGTGAGTGCAAACTGGGACTGAAATCTCGCGTTTATCTTTTTGGTGCGATTGGCCACAATTACTACACCTCTTTCTCCTTCTATATTGTTCTTTTACGTGATTGTATCTAAGACAGTAAAGCACTGTCGAACCGAGGAAAAATAAGCCTCTACTTTGTACTGCATGCCTAAGATTTTAACCGACTGGTAGATATTACGAATCAAAGGTAATAATACATTTACTTAAAAGAAAATTCTTAATTTGGTAGGTTTCATCTATTCGTTTCTTTGTTAAACGTTGAATCGCTATTACAGAAACTGTTGACTTTACGCCTTCCAGTATTTCTTCTGGGTGAAATTCTGTTGAAATATTTCTTATGACACCTCTTTTGTGTATTGGAAACGAGGGAATGCAAGGAAACAAGCCATTATCTTTGAATAAGTTATATTCGCGTAAAGCGTTTGCCGATTCAAACAATTTCTTTTCGATTTTAAGGCTATTACGTCCCAAGACAGAATGTTCTTAATGTCAGAAAAAATTATTATTTGCTTTCCAAATCAAATTGCCTACTTTCATGGGATGAATATTTCCTCTGTTATTTTCGATGCCTTCAACGAAAACGTTGTAGGGGGCCGTATCAGGAGGTTTGTATTTATTTTTGTTCAGTGAGATAAGGAACTCGCATCTTTTCGCTTGAGCTCGATTCCGGTTTTTTACTTTCCGAAATCTTGATTTTTGTTACAATGATTTTTCCGCCGCGCGCGTAGGTATATTAGATTTCATTTGGCTGACTAGAGTTATTAATTTTATCAGGAGGAATACCGAGGGTTTCGTTCCAGAAATTTATGACAATTTAAATGACTACTATTGAATAAGTGACTATCGAAAATGACACTCTATTCAGTAACAATAAATAAAAAATTATAGCATGAATGTTTAACGTTAGGTAACAAGTACACAAAAGGTTGTATACGAATCGTTAAGACCGGACGGTCAATCTATCCTCGACGACGTTTAGACAACTTCTCTCTTCAACAGAAAATTTAGCATCTCCAATAATCACATGGCGATATTTTACGCGCAGGTCTTTAGTCCTGAACGAAATGATAAATCAATCCAATGTGCGAAGATGGACCAAGTTCTTTCCAAGGCGAAAAAAAACAAAACTTCCGGAGTCGATCAAATCCCTATGAGTTTTCAAGCACCCGAAAATCCTGCCCAATTTGTGTAATTTAACAACATTTTTGGCATGATAACTTCCAATGGTTCTCGGAACCTATCATATACATTTTGTGTATAAGGAAACCCAGAAGCAGTAGAAAACTGGAGGATGAAATCAAGAGGACAATACCAAAACCTAAGAGTTAAATTTAATACGTCAAAGGATGCTAATTAGGTTTGGTCGCTCATAAGAACATTAAAAACATCATAACTATGGATAAATGGGCTTCCAAATTCAACAGGATTATTTAGCATCCTACAAGCAAGTATGTTGGTGAACCGTCTATCTAACTAGGTTCAGACAAACACTATATTAAATGAGGCACAAGCTGGAATCAGAAGAAGGTACTCTACAGCAGACAACGTTTTAAAACTCGCTATGATCAAAGGAAGGTGAATCAATAAAGAAAGAAGGAAATTAAACTGTTTCTTCGTCGACCTGAAAGGAGACCTCAAGAATATAATCAGGGACTTACTCTTCTATAAACAAGGCTCTACCAACTTCATTCGAGCCATTCAATCTCTCTACATGAACACCACCTCCTTTGTAAGGCATAACAACACAAGATCAGCCATCTTTGAAACCAGAACAAGCTCTCTCCAGTTCAATCTATTCCTGAACATCTCAGATTTTTTTGAAGGCGGAGGTCATATTCGAGTAAGATACCTCTTGTACGGAGACGATTTAGTCTTCATGGCCGACTGCCCACAAGCACTTCAACTGATGGCGAAAAACTACTGTGAGTAATGGGGGTTAATCATAAATAGAGAAAAATCCAGGTAATGATACATCGGAAGGCTTGCTACTATACAAAAATTGGCTAAAAATTGCGATCTAAACAAAGACCGTACATAGACATTACCCGACCTTCCACTGAACAAAGCCAACATCATAAATGCAGGTCAGCTCTCTCAACAAGAAAAGTTTATGATGCTGGCCTATGACACGTCCGAGCATCATTACAGACCTCTTGGGTACGGAGAAGAAGTCTTCTGGTACTTCAACGCCAAATCCAAGATGTTCTTCAAAGGTTCATACCTAAATGTAACCTTGCTAAATTACACTCTTGTATATATTATGATGTTGAATTAACTATTAATATCATTAGTATTACATCACTTGGCGAATAAGCAAAGATCAGCCAAGATCGGTTCCTTTAATAACTTTTTGTGGTAAAACACAGTTTAAACTGCGCGTGCAATTTTTACCAAGTACTTTTGTTTGAAAGCATTCGCTTGAATCTGGATTTTTTACGGGGGGCGTAACATCAGAGTTTAAACCCCGGGGCTCGGGTGTTTAAAAAAAAGGTTCATTAAGACCTGTTGTACTTTTTTGGATGGGGGCTTCCAGTGATGAATCGCCGCGCTGTGTCCGGAACACGGTGCCCATTGTCGGTAGTTTATTTGCAAATCAGTAAAAGTCGAAGGGTTAGGCGCATCGCAACCTTTCATGGTAGAATCGTGAAATTAACAACCGGCCGTTGCGGTCGTACGGCGCGAAGTTTTGAGAAGCTTTCAAGAAGCTTTTCAAGAAACTATTTAGCCTGAAACCAAATTCGCGAGTCTTTTGTGGACTGTGCATCAATCGCTTATATTCCGTCTTTGTCAAACTTTTACTAGGTTATACAATAAATTATACATTTTACAATTATACAATTTCAAATTATACAATAAATACAATAAAATCACCCATTTACGTTTTCTTATTAATTGACCAAGTTACTTCTTTCAATCAATTAATTATTCTTTCTAAGGTCTTGGTTGAGATAAAAAAGATTAATTAATTGATTGAAAGAAGTTTGGAATTAGAACTTGGTTAATTGACTACGAAAACGTAAATGAATTAATATTTAAAAAGTAAACTAATTATCACTTCACGAAACAGCTCCCCGTGGCCACTTCATAAGTCGATGAGAATCCAATCCGATTACACAGCATTCGAAAGTGGCAAAAAGAGGGCAAATTCGAACGGTTGTAGTTTGAGATGAAGAGTTGGTGTCTGAGAGGATCGATGTCACGATAGCTCAAGTGATGGAGTAGCGTCGTATTCAGCCGAAGGTCGTGGGTTCGAATCCCGCTCGTGACACTGACTTTTTGTCTCAACCAAGACCTTAAAAAGAAAAATTAATTGATTATAAAATAACATATCAATTGAAAAGATGACAAAATACTTTTTCCCCTTATTCATAAACCATTTATTTTTTACGAGGACTACAACTACGAGGTTACAAGACCCTTGTGGTGCTGGTGTTTTGAAAAAAACCGGTACTTTTACAGTAATGTGCACTATGTCAAGGCGTTACTTAACCGTTGCGGCCACGACACCTCTTCTTTCCTAAGGATTTTTTAAAAATATTTTTTTACGAGAGTTCGCAATAGTAGAAGTCGTATAAACCCTCAGAGTGCCGATGTTTTTTAAAAAACAGCCCATTGCTACCTGGGTAGCACCTTGAAGTATGTCGGATTCGAATGCAGGGCCGCTGGCTTCCCACCCGGAACCTTTACCTCACAGTTATTAACGCCTTGTCAACGCCTAAACCGTTGCGGCCACCGACTTATTTTTTAATGACTTTATTTTTATATTTTAAAGACTTTTGAAATGTGATTTCAGCAAGTACTGTCTTTTCACTCATGATAAAATATATTTTCTAACAAATTTACTGAATCCTATATAAAAGGTGTCAAGTTTTGGCCGACCGAAGTACAGCTAAAGCAACTCACCACCGAAGATGTCGAAATGCTTGATAGGCCAAAGTAGTGAGAATGCCGGATGACCAGTGATGGCCAAAATGCAAACATTCACCCCAAAAACATTTTTATCAAAGTTGGAGTATTTTTGCGGTGAAAATCCATCGTAGGTAAAATAGAGGAAAAACTTTAAAAAGATTTTTTCCTCACACATAAATGAAGAGTTTAATAGCAGTTTATGGTGCTTGTAAACCATAAATCAATAATAGATAAGACGAACTTGAAAGAATGAAACTTGGTTCAAACTAATCAAAGCTTTAACGTATTTTATTCATCAGATGTTTGTAACTATTTTTAATCATTTACACTAAATATAATATAAAAATATATAATCTACCTATAATAAAAATTACGGCTCCAGCTTTGATGACTTTATGGGTTTAGCTTAGTAGAGTGGACGATATCTACCATCGGCCCATTCTACATTACAGGCTTATCCTAGAAGGACAAGCCAATTGTCCTAAATTGCGAAAAAAAATAATGTCAGTAATATTTAAAATAAATTAAAAATTATTCTATACACGTTTTTTCAGTGAATTACCTATAATAATATACAAAACATTATTAGTTAATGTAAGACTAACACAATTTACAATAATTTTAATTTGGATATTTTAATATTTAAATTTTTTTTGTGGCTACAGATCTTTCACTTTTCATCATTTCTTTAATTAGCCTCTCTTAACATATTTGTCGCAATCCACTCTTTTTACATCAACCCAATTAAAATTCCCTTGGTCAGTCACAGCGGATTTATTATATTTCATTTTTAATTAGCTACTTAATTTTTCCATAATATCTGGCATCAACGGATAGGTCGTATTTATTACAATACTTTTATGTATTTGAGGAACTTTTTCTAATTTCAAACACATTTTTATATGCAGGGTGTCCTTTTTAGATGGCCCGGCTGAATTTCTCTAGAACTAATAACGATATATATATATATATTCAGTTACTCACAGATTCGTTCACAGCTGAATACAAATTTGGTTATATCATTATTTACTTTACAAAACAATTAAGACATCAAATAAACGTAGTTTTTTAAATAATTTTATTTATCTTAACACAAAAAAAGACAAAAAATTAAATTGTTCCTTTATCATGATTATTAAAATAATATAAAAGAAATTACCGTGTGCGAACGATAATATGATTGTGTGTGAACAATAATATGCAAGTAATAATCCTTCTGGGCATACTTCTCACGAGATTTCTGTACTGTTCTGGATCAATTAGGTCCCATTTAACTTGTGTTTTTCCCAAAGTTGATCGAAGTTTGAAGCGTCTCCTGCAGCATCGGCTAAAGATGTTTTAGTTTTCCCCACAAGTGCTCAATTGGATTAAGGTTGGGTGAGTGTGGGGGCCATTCCATGACATTAAAACCACGATCAGCAAGCCACTGTTTGTTCAGCTATGGTTTCTTTACTTTTCCCGTCGCTCTTAATCCGGCCTCACGTAAACATCTCCGTTTGTTTCAACACTGACATCCATATTATCATTATCACGCGGCCTACACTGAATTTGGACAGCATTTTCCTGATCGAACGTAAATACGCCTTTTGGCCTCGAAAAATTTTGTTTTATGACCACTCCTCTTCTTTTTAAAACAACGATCGTAAATTCCGGAAGATCTTT
Organism: Cimex lectularius; assembly: GCF_000648675.2. Taxonomy (NCBI): domain Eukaryota; kingdom Metazoa; phylum Arthropoda; class Insecta; order Hemiptera; family Cimicidae; genus Cimex; species Cimex lectularius. The sequence goes on from NW_019392711.1 coordinate 850,489, forward strand.
TAGGTTTTGTTATTACCCCAATAATAACGATTTATATATTTTTGAAATTTCACGATAAGGAAGTCCTTCTTGTAGGGATTTTATTATTTTATCTTTCAAAAATGTTGAAAATGGCTTCATACTGTAATTAAACGGAATAGATCATAACCATTAAGGAAAAAAAATATTTTCAATATGGAAGAAAAATAACTAAATTGATGATACCTGATAACAAATTATTGAATGGTTTTTGCGAAATTTGCAATGAAGTAACCCGAGTCACAAAACTGTTCACACGAAGACCCGTAATAAACTGGCTCAATTCAAAGGATAATAATAAAGATTATTAGGATGAATGTTTTTTTACCAACATTTCAACGAACTCAATCCTATTGCTGGATTAAAAAGTACTGGATTTGCAAGAGAGATAATAGAAAATAGTTTACTGATGTGAACAAATATGTGAGTCACTGTATATAAATATATATATATATATATCGACAAACACACTCTCAACTCGACAGACAAGAATGACACATCTACACGGAAAACAAACACTTTTGATTTTTTCACTTTGAGCCCTGAAGATGATCTCAATAATGATCGAAACGTTGGCACGATAAAGAAATGTTTTTCTAAAACCTACGTCACATCAGACTGCATCTCACGATCTCCGAATAATCATTAAAATTACAATAAAGATTTACTTTTTCTTTTTGCGTTGTTAGGAACAATTAAGAAAGTTTCTCCCATATTCGTGATTTTTTCCAGTTTTTACCTGAATTTACTTTTCAGACAAAAATACATAAATTTTCTTCCGATTTTTTCTTTTGTGTCATCACATAAAAAAAAAATTATTTTAATTACTTTCAAATTTTTAAAATTTGTTTTAAAGTAAACACGCCATTCACGCAAATAGTACTCGATGATCCTCCACCCCCTTTATTATTTTTCTTCTTTTATGGTTTTTCCTGTATATCAGTGATTAAATAATTACCGATAAATTTCTTCACCAGGCTCTCATGGGGATCAAAGATCATTATATTCTAACTTCTATAAAAACGGATTTAGGAGGGCAAGCATGGCTGGATCTACGTTATTAAATTATCCGACTAGGCCCGTAATTTTGATAAATGGCATTTCGTTTCGTTCGGCTCCTTGCTCCCTGCCGAATTTTTATCACCCGCCAAAAATCTTTTATACAGCGATTTAATATAGCCCTTTTCAAAAAAAAAAGAGAAAAAAAAGAATATCCACGTGTCTGCTACTCCTGACATTGTGGAGGACAAATGGAGTATAAAGAACACTTTTGCCATTTGTCACGCGTCAAATTAGTAGAACGGGTGAGGGCACTGATTGTGATGGAAACGGCAGAACGTGTCGCACCCTCCGTCCACGGAACGATGTGAATTCACGTTATGGATTTTTGATACATTTTAAAAAACATGGTAAACCCTTTCTGTTGAGAATAAGCATACAAAAGGCAATAATATGTATAAAATTAAATGGATTCGCTCTATTTTTGGATCACCAATATTCCTGAATGACCTCTATATGTCGTTCTATGTTACGTTTTCATCTTCATTATCTGGTCGTATTTAAACTTAAAAAAATATGTATTTCCATCACTCATTTAAATAAACTTAAGTTAGTATTTAATTATTTTTATATTCCATATTGTGTGGAATTAGTTTTTGAAATATTATCACTGGTCTTAATTTGGTCTTTGAATGAACTGTGCTATCTTTCGACTACTCTTTTCCTCAAATTAATTAAGAGAAGGTGTATAAAATTTATTATTATTCTCTCAGTACGTCATGAAATGTACGTTTCTAAAACTAATCATTCGCGAAAGCGCACCTACAGCTGAAAAGAGATTCAGAGATTCAAGAAATATAAAAGAGTTCTTTTTATTTTTGATCTATTGACGATTAATGAAGTTGTAATAAGTCGTTAGATTCACCCGTAAAAGAAGCAAATAAAGCGGAGACCCTCAGCACTTTCGCCGTAAATGTTTCTGACCGCAATGCGCCACCACGTTTTACGGAGGTAACGGGAAAACAGAATGAAAAATTCCCCTGGGGTTTCGAGTGTGAAAATCGGTGTCTACCGGTCGCACATCTATCTACTACTCGAGTGGAAGTCTACGGTCCGCAGAGATTCGCTCCCTCCCGACTCGGATTTCACATTCGCCCTATTTGTTTTAATCAAAAGATTCTCAGCCAAATGTTCTTATTGGTGGCAAAATATCAGCATTGAATCATCATAAACCAGAAGTGAAACGAATCTCATAAAAAGGTAAATGATTTTTTATTTAAGTCTTAAAAAAATTAACAAAGGAAATGTGCTTTCTAATTAGTGAGTTTTAACAAACCTAACGCACCAATCTTCATAAACAATTAATGTTGACCGGTAAATAATTATGAAGGAAAGTAAGATCTAATTTGCTTCTGATTCATATAATAGATGGTTCTATGCTCGTTTTCAAAATTACGACACGTTATTATTTTAAACGCAGGCAGTAGTTTAACATACCTGTGACTATTTTGTGCCAGTAAAATATAACGTACTATTGAACAGCCCTCTTAGTTCAGATAGTTCGAGAGCTGCCATGTCGTTACGTTTTATGCAGCGAATGGTAGGAAGTAGATCCACCAAATTTAGACAAGTATTGTGAAGTGATGAACTAACATATTTCAGGCCAATTACGAAAACCTCCAAGAGGCTGAGAGAGTGATAGAGTTTTCGATGTAAAAGCAATATGAATTCTCAAAAACAGAGAAAGTGTTGGAGATTACTGTCCTTAAGGAGGGCGCGGACCCCCGGAGTCTGGTTACGAGTTATACGTCGATCTCATCTAGCAAATCCTTGAGTGTATTGCGAATCGTCAGACTTTCCCGGAGAAATTTCCGCAAATTCCGTATCAGGCTCTGGTTCTATTCCGGGATCATGTTCGAGAGAATTAATTAATTTGATGGACAATTTGAGAAATTACTTTGCACGCATTCGCTATTTATTCCCTACAAAATAACCACTTATCGGAACACTAATCAATCCAACTTTTGAAAATCTTCATCTTCGAAGAATTCTCACATTTTAACGCAATTGACATTGCTTACTTCCAAAATGTCTCACAATTTATCAACTTAAATTATCCTTACCGTTAATTAAATTATCTATCATTGATTAAGCTGTTCATAATTGCACGTGCAATAAATTCGGCCCGGTTTTTTATTTTAAAATTAAATTAAAAAAGTAAATAAATACAAAAAGAAGTAAAAAGAAACAGGTGGGGCTGAAAGGAGAGTCGACGTCTATTTGATCAAAACGGTCTTTTGTATTTAGTAGAGGTGATAAAAATCTTGTTTTCTAAAGGAGGGAAGCGTCATCCCTTGACACTCCTATCTAAAATATCCTACAATAATTCAAATGCCTATTCAACGTATCATCTTATGACAGGTCCATTTCTCAGAAAATATTTTCGAGGCGATTTTACAAACGTTTCACTTATAAAACGAATAAAAGGTCAAATAGACAAACGTATAAAGTAGTTAAAGCCTGATAATTACTTTTTTATTTTACTGACAATTAAAATAAAATGACCTAACTCTAATTGTCAAATATAAAATAGTTTTAAAGAAAATTTATGCTTGAAACGTGGTGTTTGGTTATAATATTTGCTAAATGGGCGTGCAGGATATTAAATATCAGACAATAAGTACTAAGGATAGGCGGTAAATAATAAATACTGGACCGAGTGGCTGAGTGGTTAAGGCGCCCGAATTGCCAGGATAACGGTCCTGGGTTCGAATCGCGGAACAGCCCATGGAATATTAATTGAGTATTTTTCTCGTCTGCTTCTCGTAGCGGGTAGTTGGGCGTTAAGCCAGTCCCTCAACATGAGAACTACTTTCCAAGCACTTTACTTTTTATTTTACCAACGATAAATAAATATATTTTAAAATTGTAATTAATACTGGAAAAAGAAATCTGCACAGTTATCACTCATTGATACAGACGCACTCTTTAATTTTGGTATAAAAAAAATCAGAGACTTTAAATATTCAAAGCAAAGTGACAGACTTGTTTCATGTCGTACTTTTCTGTACTTAGTTTCATTGGCGAGTGAAATAAGATTTTCAATGCGATGAAAAATTAATTAAATCGGTTGAGAAGAAATTGAGAAAAGGGTTTACGTATATTCGCCGAAGTATTTTGTCAATAAGAAAATCACACTGTAACGGTTAGATCTTTCAAAACTGTTATTAAACATAATATGTAATAGAAGCCAAGACACAAAGAAAATGATTGACGGAAAAGCTGGATACATTGAAGATGGCTATTAACCAGAGTGGTTTAAAATAAATAGGAATTTCCATATTTAAAATGCTCTGACAGTCAAAAACATCCACCAACTTGTAATAAAAAAGATAAAATTTGTTTTAATTAGATTTTTATTTAACATTTCAATATCGCGTATTTCCTCCTGTTGCGTTAATTACACCTCGAAGACGCCTCGGCATATTTTCTGCCAGTCCGGAAAAGTCTCTTTGTTGGAGATTAGCCCATTTTTTACGAAGAGTCTTTTCAAGAAGAAAGCGATGTACGTACTGCTACTCGTCTTTTGAGGTTATGCCATAAATGTTCGATGGGGTTCAAGTCTGGAGAACGGGCTGGCGTGGCTAAGACCCTGATGTTATGCTATTGAAGGTACGTTTGTACTATACGAACAATAGGTGGACGGGCATTATCGTGCATTAGTATAGGATTTTCGATGATTTCATCGATGGGCAACGCATGATGTTCCATAATTTCATCCACGTAGCGAGTGGCCGTCAAAGACTCTTCACGAACACCAACCAACTCTGTGCGACTCTCCATTGAATTTTCCGCCCGCACCATCACTTAACTACGTTGAAGAGGGTTGGGTCTGAGAATAACTGCAGGCTTCGTACCTTTCATTTCGCCTTCTCCACGATCTTTCACCATCTGGAGATCGTAGAGCAAATCTACACTCATCTGTAAAACGTACAGCAACCTATCGTCGAAAGGCCAATGGCTGCGTTCTCGAGCAAATGCGAACCGTGCAACTACGTGTGTTCTGGTCAATTCTGGTCCTCTTACGGGGCGAAAAGCCATCAGTCCATACTGATTTGATCTTCGTCGAGCAATACGTTCATAAATTTAGAAACCTCGAACATCCTGGAGCTGATGAATCACTTGAACAACAGTAAGGTGCCGGTTTCGCAAAATTCTCAGTCAAAAAACGGTCATCCTGTATTTCTGTTACATAATATAGGATTCAGAACTGGGCGTAGGGAACTCCGATGGCGATGGCCGCATACTTGATGGAACGTCATCATCAATAAATGCCACACCATGCGCAAAATCCTCAGCACCATGTGACATTTTTAAGTTAAAAATTGAAATTAAGAAAACAAAAAAGTTTATCGCTTCAGCATACAAATGAGATTGAATAAACATTTTAATTTCCGTAAAAAGTAAACATTGAAAAATCCTTTATCACTGTTTTGTATAAGGATTAAGTGAGTATACCTCTGATATTACCAATTGAAAACATAGCATAATTGAATATTTATTGGTAAAAACAATGAAAAAAATTAAGGGTAGCATTTTCTTTTAACTTCAAAATGAAAAAAAATCGGTGGAATTTTTTTTCTGTCAATGTATTTTATATGGCCAAAATATACCATTGGTTAACGGCGCGACCGGATACTAAACCATGACTACATGTTGATATGAACTAACTGTATAATTGCGGCGCCGTGTTTCTTAGCAAAAATTATTACTTGTCGGTAAGATAATTTTATTATTTCACGTCATCCTCAAAATAGATTTAATCCCATTCGTACTAAACCACGTCGGTTTTAGCTAAATTATTTCAATTCAGGTAATATCGAACGACAAATCTCCTGTCAAGGATCTCTCATCATTTATTAATACCATTTCACAAGGCTAAAATACCTCCGGCAATAAATCGGAAGTTAAGTTAAAAAATTATATTTGATATAGTGTTAAACTATATATATTATAGTTTAATTTCCAAAAAATATTTAATCGACGACAACAAAGTTTTGTTCTCAGACGCTGCAAATATTGGCAAAATATGTCGGCTGTTCGGAAAAATATTATAGTTATCTGTATTTTTCTACCATACGATAATAATTTATTTCTTTGAAAATTGGAAAATTATAAAGGTTTCACGATTCGTTGGATTTGTGAAAATTTTATATGGCCAAAATATGCTCACTGTTAATGGCGCGACCGGATACTAAACCGTCACAACATCTTGATATGTAGGAACTGTATAAATGCGGCCCCGTTTTTCTTAGCAAAAATTGATACTTGTCGACAAAAGAATTTCATTCGTTCACGTCGTATAATACCAAATCTCAGTTTCGGTGATATAAACCACTTGACTTTGTCGGGAAAAAAGTTGTTTTTTATTGAACATTAACTCACAGTAAGATTAGAATAGATTAATGCACATAAAAGGAGGCAGCAGCTGACTCCTGCCTGGAAATAAGTTTTAACAAGATTCCAAAGTCATTTTGGAAAACACGCTTTGGACAAATCATGTAACAAAAATGTAACGAAGCCTGGCTACGATAAACCCAACGCTACGTATAATCCAGGGATAGCAGGAAAAGGTTGAAGCATGTTAATATTAACACTAAATGAACTCAAATCATCACTACATATTATTCTGAAGATCCTACATTATTGCAAATCCATATAGTTCTTACGATAACGCGACTCCGCAGACTTACGATAAACTAATAGAAAACCAACCTCTCTTTTATTCGAAAGAAGGACAAATATTAGTCAAATCCGATATAGCGGTGGGATGTTCTGGTCCTCAGCTTTAATCCTCTGTTTAGGAGGTTGATGATGTCAGTTCCTAATAAAATTTTATTATGGCCTGACAACACCAATTCCTAAACAGATTATTAGTCTAATAATTAATAAAATTATTTTAACGGGCAATACACTGAACACGTTACGTATATTTAAATAAACCCCACTCTAAAAACAGCATTGGTACAATGAAAACACACACATAAACTTTAAATTTTTTATTTAAATTTAAATTTTATTTATTTTAGAACAGTAAGAGGGATTAAATTGCGGATGTCACAAACTCCAACAAAACTTGGACTATTAAATTTATTTGCATTAGACCTATTAGGCAAGTAGGCAAACAGGTTTACTCCTGAAATCAGGTTTGTAGTTTAGATAATCGTCAGGGAACCAGTTACGATCGACGTAAGTAGACAGAAATAGACTAAAGTAAATCCGATCAAACAGGAGAGAAAATGCCACGTAATTCCTTATAAATCGAATCTCTCCTAAAAAATCGTCCTCTTTTCAAATCTCACAATATGAACAAACAAAACGATAAAGGAAAGATCAAAGTATGCCTGCGCAGCGCGTGTCTTACTTTTCTCATATTCACTTTAAGCTGTCTCTGTTATCTGCCTCATCTTCGCAAAATCCGCTATTTGCATGGTGTGGGGAAATTTTTTCTTTATATTTAAAGAGTACACTGTTAGTAACACCTCCTCTCATGAAAATTTATCTTAATCACCAAATTACAAAGAGGTCAATCGGAAGATCGATAAAATTCTTACGCGATCGTTCGACTCGTCTGTCACAAACTTAATCTAAAGATTATTGATGACCGCTACCTAACATAACTGAAATACAAGAAAAATCAAGGAAACCCCGCTATTTTTCCACTATCGACCTTGCACCAAATATACGCAACCAGTTTTGTGTACTGACTGCGTTCACTACGATTTTTGAGATTGCTTTTTGTTATAAAATATTCACTCTCTCTAACATTTCAACGCACATGATTAATAACTTCGGGGTATGACAAATGAGAAATATTTAATTTATTCCGACGATAGTTTTCAGCATTTCAAGGAAAAACAAGCGAAACCTACGAAATAATTAAAATATAATTCAGGATTACATCAATAATTGTGAGATGTGTCCATTATCAAAATATGAGAGAGTACCATTAAAATTAAAATACAATATGGCACTTACACCCTCTAAACCGATCAAAATAATTCACTTTGGCCTCAAAGCTCACAAATTTACGAATTTTCCTGCATGCACAAGTGTTACAGTGAATTGATAAACAGGATTGATAATCGCGAAAAACTTATTTTATATTTTAACCCATCACGTAGGACCGAAAAAAATAACCACCGATAACGGGCTCGAATTCGAAAACATCGTAGTACAGGAACTTTTAATGTTCCATAAAAATAAACGTTAATTTCGTGAGCACGCAACATCCAAACGCTAACAGTCCCATTGAAAGGTTCAATAGCATTATTGCAGAGCAAACAAGACTGCTGAATAATCAAGAAGCCTTTAAAAAAGATAATCTGTTCAAACATTAATATAGTGAGGAAACTCCCACCGTTTTAATGTTATACACACACTTTAATTGCAATCCAATTCTAAATAAAGATGTGCTAGAACAGGTGCTTAAAAAATACTTAATTCGATATAAAGAAAAAAGTAAAACACTCTATTTAAAAAACAATGAACGTTAAATGAAAGCTGAAGAGGAAAATTGTTAAGTCAGTTAGATTTAATTAAATATGGTTTAAGTAATTTACGTAAACAAAACAATATTAACCAGCAGCATTAAAAAATATTTAAATATTTAATATACCCAATCATAATTGATTTATTTATGAAATTCTTCTTTAAAGTTATCAACAACCAACAAAATTACAGATAAAATTTATAAAACTATATTATGATGTTGACATGGTAATATCCGTTCCACAAATTTACGTAAATAAAATATTAGAATTTTTAAAATATAGTAGCTTCAATTTATCCTTCACATCCGACGAAAAAGCAACTTAACTGTTTATAAAAAACATGCATCTCAGGAAGAATGTAAATGATTTATTTTCACATCCACACCATATAAAAACAAATGTATTAAACCAAGAAATTAAAAAAAATAATTTAAGTGATCAGCAATATTATTTGTTTAATATTATAATATAAATGTGTAACATATAGTGATCGTTGTGTAATTATTTAGACATCGTGAGACTTAAAATTTTTATATTTTGTTCATAATTGTATAAATTCATGGTCATATCTTATATTCTAAAGTCATGGTCGTATCTTATATGTATTTGTATAATTTAAACCATGTTTGTAAATCCGAGGCCCTGAAGATGATCTCAATCAAGATCGAAACGTTGGCACGATAAAAAAAAATAAACCTACAACACACAAGACTGCATCTCACGATCTCTAAATAATCATTATTATATAATAAACATAATATTACATTATAAAAAAATAGAACGACTACTTTACAATAAATAATAATCTAAAAGACTTAATAAAAAAAAGTGTATTTAGAATTTTTAGAAAAAAGAAGAAGAAAAAAAATATTGTCCAAATAATAAATTTAAAAACGAAATGTATACCACTTTTGTCAATAGAAAATAACACCTTAAAAATAGCCACAATTCTCAATATTAATATTAAAAATTAGTCGCCAACCTTAAAAAAACAAGTGTTTAGAATTAATTAGCAATGTTGTGAACCGTGTAAAAGACAAATTATTTGTTTCATACATGTGCATTGATTTTTTTATATTTTATGCATTGAGGAGAGAGAGAGAGAGAGAGAGAGAGAGAGAGAGAGAGAGACACGCGGTAGACTTAAATATTAAATTAATTAGTTAAACCCTAGTACCAACGCGGCGCATGCATTAACAGTTAAACATCAATTTGATTTTAATAACCGAGACACACACACACACACACAGAGAGAGAGAGAGAGAGAGAGAGAGAGAGAGAGAGAGAGAGAGAGAGAGAGAGAGAGAGAGAGACACGCGGTAGACTTAAATATTAAATTAATTAGTTAAACCCTAGTACCAACGCGGCGCATGCATTAACAGTTAAACATCAATTTGATTTTAATAACCGGTAAATTAATAAGAACAAAATCCAAAATAGAAACTTTAGAAAAAATTAAAATTCATACAACTAAAAACTGCATAAATGAAAAAGGCTCTAATGAAAAATCAACTACATTTATTCTAATCCAATTCAAATATTATCAGTTTATAAAATGATTTTACTTTTTCGATATGGCATATATGAAAAAAAGCAATGATAACTTTTAATAAAAAAAAGTATAATATCTTATTAATGTAATTACACAGAATAAAAAAGAAACACCTAAGAGGACTTCGAATGAGAAGTCGAAATCTGTCAAATGAAGAGAAAACAATCTTCCAATACTTATTTTTTGATTTTTAAAATTAAAAATATAGCTTTTACTGACAAAAATAAATATATTGTGTTAATAATGAAATTACAAAATGAAAAAGGAAAACCTAAGAGTACTTCAAATAATTACTTTTTGGTACGTAAAATATAAAAAAAAATTAGAGCTTTTAATAAAAAAAGAAAATATAATATATTATTAATGCAATTACGGAATGAAAAAGGAAAACCGAAGAGGACTTCGAATGAGAAGTCGAAATCGGTCAAACGAAGAGAACTTCCTTTTTGTGCATGTATTATGCAAGAAAATCATTAACAAATAAATAAAATTCCAGCATTATAAACAAATTAATTCAATATTTATGTGTTTAAAACGTGTAGGGTTTTGGCTTCCTTTTAAATAACCGTGATATAACGAGCTTAATATATCACGTCAACCTATTTTCTCTTGGAGAGGACCTTGATACCATTCGTTCTTGAAAGCACCATTACACGAAAATTAGACATTTATTAAAAAATGCCTTTTTTCCGACAAAGTCGAGCGGTCTATATCGCCGAAAGTGAGATTTGGTATTATACTACGTGATAAAATTCTTTTCAGTATCAATTTTTCCTAAGAAAAACGGGGCCGCAATTATACAGTTCTTACATATCAAGAAGTTGTGATGGTTTAGTATCCGGTCGCGCCGTTAACAGTGAGCATATTTTGGCCATAGAAAATATTAATAAATCCAATGAACAGTGAATTAAACCTTTATAATTTTCTAATTTTCAAAACTAATAAATTATTGTCATGTGGTAGAACACTGTAGATAATAACTGTAATAAGTGGCGTCGGTGGCCGCAACGGTTTAGGCGTTGATACGGCGTTCATCAATGTAAGGTGAAGGTCCCGGGTTCGAATCCAGGGCCGCTGGAATGGGCCGACATACTTACAAATGGGCGTTTTCAAAAAAACACCGGCACCCTGACGGTTTATATGACCTTTGCTGTTACAAACCCTCGTAAAAAAATCATTTTTATTTTATCTTTCTTTGCGTAAATTTTGTTTTTTTGTGGATTTCAACGTATATGTTTAACCTGTTGTTTAATATCTTTGAATCAGAATTACATACACTTATGTTCTAATTTTAAATTCTTTAAAAAAAAGGTCGACAAATAAGTAGCTCGACTGCCAATTTGACTGGTAAACAACGACTTGGTAATCTCACTTTAACCAGCCCTGTTAAAACAGGCGTCGTTGTTTTATGAAATCAAAGAGCCATATAGAAACCGACATTTTGAATAGACGGGCCAGTATATTCAGTGGCGTACAAACTGCAAAATAATGACCAGAATTATTGAACAATGCTTTGTTATGTCGTGGTCCAATAAATAAAATAATAATAATAATAAACATTATTTTTAATGAGCAGATGGAAAAAAATCAAAACATTTCGATTTTACCAATGCAGCAAAGTCTTCCCAATCGAAGTAAACTGAGCTACACGTTCAAAATCGTTATTGCAAACCGAGCCTGCTCAAATATGCAGTCGCATGCAAACATCGTCAGCATTAATTGACTCTTGACTATGATGCAAAGTGGACGGGAAATGGAATCGAATCTACGCAATGTTCTAAACTCGTGTTATTGCTGTTTTAGATGCCTTGGTAATTTTTGAGGTGACGTCTTTAAAATCACATCCAGACATATCGGTACGAGAACATTTTACGGTAACGAAACGGTCTCTTTCTCTATTATTATGTTTTCTTCTTTCCTTTTTATTTAGGCGTTTTTCCCTTTTTATTTTCTGGACTGCGTTCTCGCTCCTCTCCTCTACTCAATCTAAACGACTGATCTACCCACTCATCATAACGCATTCATTTTAACCTTTGTTGATGACACATCGATACTCACCTCCGAAAAGACCCCGATACAGCTTCACGTAATTTATAAAACCACTTACCCACCCTCGAAGAGAATCAGGGTTGATGAAACTCAATCCAAATACATTTGTGTGTTTCTTAGTGAACCTGTTGTTTCATAATTTGTTGACGCTGTGAGAAGCGGTCAAGATTGAGATAGTTTAAAAAACACCTTTTCATTTTTTTTTGCCGACGTTTCGTCCTTTGATCGGGGCATCTTCAGATGCTGGGTAAATTACAAAACTTATTATTTTTTCCAACCAACACATTTTGTAATTGACCCAGCCCCTGAAGATTACCCGAATAAAGGTCGAAACGTCGGAAAAAAATGAAAAAGTTGATTTTCTAAACTACCTCATTCTTCACAGCTTCTTACGACTTCAACAAATTAATTCTAAATACATTGTTTTCACTCATAAAATAAAAAATAACTCTCCCTTCTTTAAATTTCAATAATGTTCCCATCCCCGTTGCGTACGATGGGATATACCTCGACGAACATGGAATCCCCGTACGAAACTCAAACGTAAAAATTAAAATACAAGATCCAGACTGCCCCAGTACGGACATACGAACTTAACTGTACGCAACAGCTAAGCGTTCAAATTTAACAGACTACAAACCGTACAATTTAAAATTCTTCGAACAATAGTCAACGCTCCGCCCAATTTTGTTACAAAAATTTTCAATCTAAATTACCCGATCATCCAAAATCCCTTAATACGCGAATTGCCATTCTCAACATTACCGCCAATCCTCGTCGGAGACCGAAGAAAAGCTGGTCACGCGACAACTTAATTGCCTAACATGGGCAAAGGATAGTTGCCAAGCTGTCTCCACTGTGGGTCAACTAACAGTTCCCTTCACTAGAAGGAATGAATGAAATAAATTCATTTAAAGTGCAGTTGTAATAAATAAACTTTAAAAAAATTTCTGCAAGTGGCGAGGATAATGAACTCAACAACCTTTTCTTTTCTATTCCTTTTATTTTTCAGCTATGCTTCCTATATCTTCCCGGCTCCCCTAAACAACAACGGAGTTGTTTATAAACTCCCCAAAGACCTTAAAATGGGAGCCGAGAAGATAGCCCCGAAAAATGCATAGCTGAAAAAGAAAAGGTTATTCTCGCCACTTTCAGAAAATGAAGTGATCTATATCGTCGTTGCCAAATAGTCTTAGATACGAAGTACGATGTCATTTGTTACCTTATATAGTCAAATCGCTTATACATGTAAAGAATATTATGAATTTATGCAATGCTAGAAAATTTTTCTGATATTGTATAAATTCATTTTTTTAATCTAAAATTTTTAGCATTGTATAAATTCAAAATATTGTTTTCACATCTTACATGTATTTGTAAATCTCAAACAATCTCAGGCCCTGAAGATGATCTCAATAAAGATCGAAACGTTGGCACGATAAAGAAAATGATTTTCTAAAACCTACGTCACACTAGACCTCATCTCACGATCTCCGAATAATCATTGACTAACGGTCACTAAACACCACACATTTCTATACGGGAAGACATAAATTTATCTATTTTTATTTCAATTTTATATATTTTTTAAAAGGGATTTGCAGGTACGTGATCATATCATCCGGGTTTTGAAGGAAAGCCCATTTTCGATGTTCGAATTCAAGGTAGCCGAGTGGAATTTCTATGCGCTCTCCTTCCCATATATATATATATATATATATATATATATATATATATATCAACCATCACAAGTACCATTCTCTGGCTAATATGGAAAACATAAGAAAGTAAAAAAATTCAGGAGATTCGAATTCGCGACAAGTAGGTGGTCGCCGTGTGGACGCCTGATCTGAACAAAGCACGATTAAATGATCATCCGGGTGGTTGATCACTAAGTATTGGTGGATATTTGTCGATCACATCTGAACATTCGCAAATATGGGGTTGAAAAATGGGGGCGGCGGCGGCCGGATTGCCAATTTTATCGGCATTTTAATTCCACCCCATACCGGACTTAAGTGAAATCGGTACTCTTATTTGCACAGGTTTTATTTGTTATGGCCTAACAAATAAAGGTACGCGAATGATCGAGCACGTTCTAAATGGAAATAGCGTGTAGGCGGATATTCCGACCCGCTTTTTCGACAGTTGTCACTACGTTTTCCTTCTACTAATGTACAATAATTCCAGTTTTTTTTATTGCACGTAATCATTTAGGTAGATTCATGCTTTATATTCTGAGGTTGATGATATATTTCAACATATTTGTAATATACAATGTGTTGTATGTAAACAATATCAGACAGTAAAGTTAGAGGATATGGAACGATGCCTTTATTCTCTATGGTGTGTATTGATTATTTTCTTATACTAGTACATAAACATTTACTAAAACGTATTCTACCTTTATAAAATATCTCCGTAGTTAATACATATTTCATTAGCGAAGGATAAAATTGAAAACAGTTTTTGAAAAATCGCTTTCCGGTACGCGCAAGTATTGCCTGTGCATATTAATAAATCAACAAATCATTATTTACCACATTAACAAAGAAACAGGAATTTCATCCACAAGTTTATAGATATTAAAATGCACTGACAGGCAAAAAATTCCACCCCACTTGAGAACTTGATTTGTATATATATTTTTATATAAATAAAAGTTTTAGGTTTTTTAACGTTTAATAATCGAGTCGAAAAAAGTTTTAAAAAAGTGAGGTGCTATGGAAAATGAAAAGTGAAAAAAAGACGGATAGATAAAATTTGTTTAAATTTTGTTTTAGAATTTGAATTAACATTTCAATATCGCGTATTCCCTCCGCCTGTCTTAATTACATCTCAATCACGCCTCAGCATACATTCTACCAGTCGGGAAATGTCTCTTTGTTGGAGGTTATCCTATTCTTCGCGCAGAGAACTCTTAAGATCGTGGAATGTATCAGGAAGTGACGGACCTGCTCTTATTCGTCTCTTGAGGCTATCCCATAAAAGTTCGATGGGGTTAAAGTCTGGAGAATGGGCTGGCCGGGCTATGATCCTGTTATGCTGTTGAAGGTACTTTTATACTATGCGAGGGTCATGTGGACGGGCTTTATCATGCATTAGAATAGGATTGTCGCTGATTTCATCGAGGATCCTCTTACGGGGCAAAAAGCCATCAGCCCATACTGATTTGATCTTCGTCGAGCAATTCATTCAGAAATTTGGACACCTCGAGCTTCCTGGAGCTGATGAATTGTTTGAACAACACTAAGGTGCCGCTTTCGGAAAATTCTGTTACCCTAGGGCCCAGAAACGGGTCTTCCCTGGTAGGACACAGTTTCTCAAAAACGTCTAGCGGCGTGTCGCAGTGATTCGTAGAGATCCCCGATGGCAATAGCCGCAAACCTGATGGAACATCATCAATACGTGCCACACCACGCGCAACATCCTCAGGCACTAAGTGGCATTTTTAAAGTCAAAAATTGAAATTAAGAAAACAAAGATAAAACCTGAACAGTTTATTGTTTCAGAATCAAAATGAGTTAGAATATATNCGGGAAAAAAGGGCCAGAGGCGACGGTGGGAATCGAACCCACGACCTCGGCGTGAGAGTCTCTCATGCTAACCACTCGGCTACCGCGGCCCCCGAATAAACATTTTAAATTCCGTAAACTGACACGACAAAACCTAAACAGACGGTATGGTCTACTGCACAGACTCATAGGACGACAGTCTAAACTATCGACAAAAAACAAACTTACAATTTACAAAACATTACTACAACCGATTTGGACGTACGGGATAGAACTGTGGGGAACCGCTAAACCTTCCAATATCCACGCCTCCAATCCTTTCAATCTAAAGTCCTCAGATCCATTGTAAATGCTCCTTATTATGCCTCAAATACTACCCTCCACAACGACCTTCAAATTCCTTATATCCAAAAATTTATTCCCCAAAAATTTACCAATTTTCACAAATAACTTTCCCACCATCCAAATAGTCTTGCCCAAGCCCTGTCCGATAGAACCCATCCCTACAACCCCATAAGGCGTCTTAAGAGGAAATGGCCCCGCGACCTCCTTTCCGAGTGAACTGAAAAAAAACAAAAACAAAGTGAAGAGGGAGGATAGCACTGACTATTTTCTCCCCTCAATGTAAATAGTTGTACATATATATAGTTGTTCATGTATCCGCAAATTACATGTTGTAAATAATAATTGCAGATTGTAATAAAAAAAAATAATAATAATTAAAAAAAAAAATCCGTAAAAAGCAATCATTGAAAAATACTTTATCCTTGTTCTGGAGTGTACAGTGTGCTTACCTGTAATTGGTATTCCAAATTTAAAATATAGCATAAACAAACATTTATTTATATAAAAACAATGAGACAAATTAAAGGCAGAATTGTCTTTTATTGAGAAAATGAAAAAAAAATCAATTGGGTGGAACTTTTTGCCTGTCAGTGTGCCTGTAAATAAATCCAATGCATAATTCGTTCTGCCAGTTGAAAGTAAAAAAAAAGTTATTGTTAGGCAATTTACTTTATATGTAAGAGAAATTTCAATAAATAAAAAAGAATCTAAACAGAGTTTACAGGCATTCTTTTGAAAGGATTTTTTTATTATTAATGAAAACTTTTTCACATTGGTGAAAATAATTGTTTTATTGGTTTTTACTATTTGTACTCAATAGACGAAGACAACAAAAATATAATATTCGTAATTTTTTTGGTATTTCTGTTTTCGGAGTCGTATGGATATATGCAAATAGAGGCTAATCATATGCAAATGTTATAAATGTTAAAATAACAGAAAAAGAAAGTAGCAATTAAAAACTGGTGTGGCTAGAAAATGTTTATATAAATTTGTCAAAAAATAGAAGTATTATCAATGTTCAAAGAAATAAAAAATAAGGTGACAATTGACATATAACTAACAAAAATATCAGAATAAATAGGTAAATAATAATATCAAATAATAAATACGAATGTAGTAAACATGTATATATTAAAAATATTTTTTAAATTTTTTTATGAAGCGTAATGAATTGGATGAAGAATATAAAAAATTCCTTGTAACAGCAAATAACATAACACTAGAGTTAAATTGAAACAGCATGTTTGTTGTAAATTTAAGTTTTTTTTTTCTTGCCACAACCATGTTAAGTTTTAAACTTGTTTTTGTACAGTATTTAAGTTTGAAATTTCTGAAAAGAAGGAACTGGCATAATTATATGTAAATAAAGAAACTTTTTACGAAAATTGTTTGTAGGTGTCTTCGCCTATTGAACAAAATAAATATTAATATAAAAAATAAATTACAGAACAACCTATTGAAAATAGTAATAACAATTTCAATTAATTACATTTTTTATCTAAAATCATGGTTGACATAAAAAGTTAGAGTCACGAGTGGGATTCGTACCCACGACCTTAGGCTGAGCTATCGTGATTTCACGTGGCGAATTGAGCCAAAGGTCGTGGGTTCGAATCCCGCTCGTGACACTAACTTTTTCAACTCAACCAAGACTTTACATAAAAAGTGTAATTAATTGAAATTATTAAATATGACAATTGTGACCGCTAATCATGTATGAATTAATATAGTAGTAACAATATTATCGATTTAAGATAAGTTTTAGTTATAGTTTTATTCCAAAAAATTAATTTTATTCCAAATGTTCGTTGTGATGTCAGGTTTGTAACTATGCTGGACTCTCAATTTATATTGATAGCGCAGTGTACTGAAAACGCATGTTGTCCAATGTTTAAATGTATTTTTCTTAGGTATTCTTATTTTGGAGAAGCACGGTGAATAGATGACATCCAGATGGATTATGTCTGATACGGGGAACTGCCAACAGCGCGTATTCTGGTTTTCCGTCATACCGCTTCCCATGAACGGAAAATTACGCTTCCCTTTGGGTAAAATAAAAAAAAGAATGAAAAGCATATGGGTTAAGCAGTAATTACGAGACCGTTATAATTTATCCCACATACATTTACAGCATCAAATCCGTTTAGTCACCAGACTAGCATAATTAGTTAAACATACATTACCACATTGGAATCAGTTACGCCCATTTCAAAAAAGGTCTACTCGTCGTCGAGAATCAATAAGCCCCCAAGAAAGATTATCCTGGCACCGTACAAATTTTGAGTTTACGGTGCACATAAAGTGGTGTGATAGTATTAGTGTGTCACTTGCTCAAGGTTCAGAAATTGACATTAAATTCTGTTAAATGCTATTAAAAAATTGCTAATTAAAGAACTGAGGTGGCCGACCAATTAGAGCGTTCAATTCATGTAATTGTTATGTTTATAATCTCGAGAAAAATCGTTGTTCCTAATTGGACAAGGGAGAAAGTCAAGCAATTACCAAGTCGTTGGCTAGAAATTGGCAATTTGATTCCAAGTATATTAAAACTCGTAAGTTTTGGTTATAACAATATTCCACGTTTAATATTAACCACTTAACCACCCAACACTTTTTAGGTTGTAGCCACATTCTATGTTTTTATTATACAACACTTGGCCTAATTCCTTCTCCTATGAGCTTAGGAATGATAAACCTTATTTCAGTTATTTCCGATCATTTAGACTAGGACATCGTCGCACATCCTCTCTGGTTTTGGTCCGTCAGACGCATTTCGTCATTTCGCCATCTTCAGTTGTTGATCTACTATTGAGACAAGTGTCCAGCTAAGGGGGGTCCCAGTAGTTCAAGAGGTACTGAACTCAACGTCACTCCTCAATATGGTATCAGTTAGTATTTTCTGTAGTAGTATTTTCCGAGTAAAAAGTAGAATTAGTATTTTCTCATTTGCCACGGTAGCGGTTCTGGGTTCGAATCCCGGAGCAGGCAGTGGAATCTCAATTTCAATGATATGTAAATTACATAATGCAGGTAATTTTAATGTTATTTTAATTATTATTTTACATTATTGTAACGTTGTAATTCGTAAATTGATCATTAGCTATGTAATTGTTTTTAATGCATTGTAATACGACAACAGGAAGAAATGCAAAGTAGTTTTGACAACAAGAATTACATTGCCCAACTTCTTTTTAATAGTTAAATTTAAACAGTTTTAACTTATTATAAATTATGAAAAAATTTGAATGTAATAGGTAAATATTATATGACGCTGTATCTAGAATAACCAAAATGAAAAGTATTAGTTACATAATACTATTTGTATGAATTTTTAATTGGGATTTACTTTACAAAAGAGAAGTTTACAAAAGAGAGAGAGAGAGAGAGTGAGCAGAGCGAGGAGAAAAGGGGAGAGAAAAAACAGAGAGAGGGAGCAAGGAGAAAAGAGATAGGAAGAAAAGAGGAGAAGAGAGAGTGAGAAAAAATAGAGAAGAAAGAAAACAGAGAGAGGGAGAAAAGTGGAAAGAGATAGGAAGAAAAGAGGAGAGAGAACAAAGGATGGAAAAAAGGAGGCAGAAAATAAGTTATGGCGAGAGGGGAAGAAGAGAGAAATGATATAGAAAGTAGAGAAAGAGGAAAGAGAGAGAGAGAGAGAGAGAGAGAGAGAGAGAGAGAGAGAGAGAGAGAGGGAGAGAGCGAAGGAACAAGAGGAGAGAGAAAACAAAGAGAGGGAGAAAAGAGGAAAGAGATAGAGCAAAAAGAAGAGAGAGAGAGAGAGAGAGAGAGAGAGAGAGAGAGAGAGAGAGAGAGCGAAGGAACAAGAGGAGAGAGAAAACAAAGAGAGGGAGAAAAGAGGAAAGAGTTAGGAAGAAAAGAGGAAAGGGAGGAGGAAGGAGGGAAAAGGGAGAGAGAAAACAGAGAGGGAGAAAGAGAGAGAGAAAAGAGGAAAGATATAAAAATAGAGAAAGAGAGAGAACGACTGATTGATTGTCAGTAAAAGATCGTTTTTATTTTATATTACACAAGTAGATGTATGTATGCTACGTTGTACTTTCTGACTAAACGAAAACTTTTAGAACTTGCTATCAACAATATCAAGATTCTGTTCAAACATTAAATGCTTATTTTCATAGAATACAAGTACACTTGGTTTAAACTATGTTATTTTGATGTAAAAGAACAGACTCTACGCCAGCGATAAATTTAATCCATCTTGAGTTATTTAAACAAACGGTTAAAAAATACACCAATTTAAGATAACAGGCCTAGAAAATTAAAATCGTTACTGAGATAAACTGTTTAATTTTTAAGGGTCCTGTTTGGCCTTTGAAAACAGGGGGGTTCTTTTTTATTATAGAGCGTAAAAGATTTCGTTGAAATTGAATTGTTTCCTCATTGACGCAGTCCTTCCTTCCCAAATGGTATTAGCGTTCCTTGTTTTAAGTACTTTTTTATTTTCATTACTACCTCATCTCCCGCATAAAGTTTCTGTTGTCGCAGGTACCTGACATATTATTAAATTCCTTCTTTCAAAAAAAAAAAAAAAAAAAAAGACTAAAGAAAAAATGTACACATTATATAAATAAATTCACTAATTCCGTGGTCCGCATGACCAATTAATACATTACAATTAATTAAGGTTTTTAGTTGAGATAAAAAAGTCAATGGCACGAGCGGGATTCGAACCCACGATCTTCGGCTTGATTAACCAAATTCCCATCTCAAATTCAAAAGGTGCGATTGAGATGGGAAGTTGGTGTCCGAGTGGATCGAGGTCACGATAGCTCAAGTGGTCGAGTAGCGGCATATCAAGCCGAAGATCGTGGGTTCAAATCCAGCTCGTGCCATTGACTTTTTTATCCCAACTAAAAACCTTAATTAATTGTAATATATAAATAAAGTAGGTTTTAGAAAATATTCACTCAATCGCAGACATTTTCAGTTTAAATCGCAATTAGCATAGCCATATTTTAAACACGTGTTCTTAGGGTCATGTAAAAAACCTCCTGCATTCAAAAATTACCTATAGAGCGGTCCTACAGATTAAAATTATATACATGTATGTAAAACGGTTGATACTGTTTTTCCCTCCATCCTTCAGTAACACGGCTGGTAACACGAAGCCTGCAACTGGGGTTGTTGAGTATTACACGTATTTAGTTTAGTACGTCTAAGAGTAGGTAGATAAAGTGTTTGTCACATGTAAATAAAAACTATAAAAATCGATTAACCGACCCATCAGCCTTTTGCCCATTATTGGCAAAATACCGGGAAAGCTCCTGTTGATCCGCTTGTCCAAGAAATTCCAACTGACACAATTCCTCATTGCCAATTCGGCTTTAGGAGTTTCCACTCGACTGTCCGACAAAAAACATCGCATAGTAAACGTTATTTCCACTTCCCTAGAGCTAAAGCAATATTGTCATGGTGTGTTCTTGGATATCCCAAGCCTTTGACCGGGTATGGTCTGGACTGTTATGGAAGCTCAAGAACATCCTACCAAGAACCTATTACCGTATCCTATTACAACAAACTATTACTTCCAAGTATCTCTCAAAACTTGATAATCTCATATCCGCCCTATTCTAGCAGTTGCCCCACAGGGCGGCGTCTTCGGTTCACTCCTCTACTCAATTTATACTTCTGCCCTACCTACAGCACCTAACATACTCACACCGTTGCCGATAATATCGCCATCCTATCTCATCAAACCTGACTCCGAAAGTGAATCGAGGTTAATGAAACAAAATCAATGTACATGTTGGGATGAAGAGCGGATCATAATTGACCCCCAAACTTCCGCACCCGTTTCAAGAGGTATACAATTAATTTTTTTTCTCTTTGAAATAGGTAGCAATACTGTATTATACTTAAGAGGTTTTGGGAAAAACGAAAGGGGAGATTGATAATACTTTAAAGTAAAAATTAAAGATTTACAATTTATTTATACTGAGCAAAAAAATTAAAAAAATTTCCATAATTATCCACAATAATTCATAATCAAACCTACAAACCTACTGGCCAGGGTTGTACAAAAAAAAGTACTTGGTGGGATGACGACTCGCTTCTCCAAGCAATCGAAATAAGCGGTGTTGAGCTGGAGGTTCCTGCTGGGTTCCACGCCGACGAACGTGCGTGTAGAGCCGGATGACGATACATTTGACGTAGTCCGTAAGGTCAATATCCAAAAATCGATATTAGGTTCGATAATCGATTCGGTAAACGGTGCGTCTTGTGCTGACCCAAGCTAGCGAGAGACTAATTTACTCCCGTGCAAAGGCCGAAAATACCGGCGTTATCGCTTCCCAAAGTAAAAACAATAGGGCCCTCAGCGATTTAAACAGGGCCTCCCGAGGCGAACTTTGGTCAGCCAAAAATAACAAAAAAATGAAGCTTTTTGGGGGTCAACAGTACATAACATTCATCCCAAACAAGACAATGTTGCCACTAGTATGCCTCAGCAATGTTCCCTATCGTGAACCATGCTCGTTACCTAGTGCTTTACCTGGACAAACGACTGACATCCAACCCCCATACACGATTTAAGCGCAAGACAGTAACATATGAATGCTAAACCCCGCTGACATACGGACATGAACTCTGCGGGACTGCTAAGCGTTCTAACCATAACCGAATCCAATCCCTCCAATCTAAAATCCTCAGAACAATGGTCAAGCCCCCTTCGAAGTTTCAAATCACACTATCCATACCGACCTAAATGTTCCTCTTGCTACTCATCTAGCCCGATCCCACTATAACAGGTTCCACTCCAAGCTATCCCATCATCCAACCACTCTGGTCAAAAAATGACTTCCACCACATCACTTAATAATCCTCACAGAGGAGTGAAACTTCGGTGGCTGCGCGATATCTCTACTTGACATCGTTCCCCTAGGATGGAGCACATCCCACTCATCATGTTGATGTTGCAACGGCTCAACTAGATGGTTCCTTTTCACATTTTCATTCTATTATTAATACTATTTGTTTTAATTTTTGCATGGAATGAACAGAATTGTAAAAAAAATGTATTTAAAAGTGAGTGAGAGTGTAAGCTGGTTTGGATTTGGAAACTGATGTTGGTGGTTGAAATAACCTAGCTGTTGATAACCCCTGGAGGGGAGGGTGAATCTCAAAGCCTTAATTTATTAGTTATTTAATAAATGCACAAAAATCTGGAATTTCCGAAGGGCTGAGATATGTGGTTCAGCTTGGAACACGTATGTTGGTATGTACATGCAAAATTGAGCTTATATAAATCAGTAATCCGAAATACCTTATAAAGGATTTCTCTTGAAAAAAGGACACAAATCAATTTCAAATTAAGGCATATTCTTATTTGTTTAGTGGTTACTTCATATTTATAAGGATTTTTACAAAGTAATACAAATTGGGTAGCGGTGCGGATTTTGGCAAACTATTTTCATCGTATCGAGTTTTTTGAGTTTGGATGATAAAGTTATATTTAAGAGGAAAGTATGTTTTGGAAAGCTCCGATCAAAGTTGCATAGTTATATAGTTATATCAAACTTTCATAAAATTAATCGTAATTAATAAAGAGTCATTTGTTTTGAACGGCTCCTCACATAGCAAATCACGTTTGAAGGACACAAGTTTCCTATACCAAATTCCATTGATAATAAATAAATAGTTACTAATTATCCAGGGTTGATCGTTCTTCTTCGGATCAATAAACGGTCGTATACACTCAAAACTGTCATGGTTTTTAACGGCTTTTTAACTTTTGCATAAAAGAAATGATTATAGTTAGCAAGCTTTCTCATTAATACTGACGTTGAATGGTGAGCGTTAGTTTCTCGGTCCATCATAGAATGAATCGCCTTGGGATTGCCTTTGTAATTGTAATTGTAAACCGTAATGACAGTCAGCCAAGGTGGTCTCACACAGGAACCTACCACGAACTACTGCCACTACAACTTAATGTTAGGAACTTGTCTGAGCTGTTTTTCCCTCATTAGTGGTTGTTCTTGTGGCAGGTACATATCAATTTTGAAGCGATTTTTGTAGGTTTTATAAATGTAATAAAAATATGAGTGGGATGTTTTACCTGGTTAAAAGGATTTGGTTGATGAAACGAAAACAAAAACATTTTTTTAAAAACATAAATTTAACCCATTTATGTTTTAGTGGTCAATTAACCAAGTTACTTCTTTCAATTAATAAATATTAAAAAGTCAGTATGGAGAGCTGGTGTCCGAGAAGATCGAAGTCGCGATAGCTCAAGTGGTAGAACAGCGGCGTATTCAGCCGAAGGTTGTGGGTTCGAATCTCTCTCGGGCCACTGACTTTTTTATATCAACTAAAAACCTTAACTATTGCTTTAGAAAAAATTAAAATTCATACAACTAAAAACTGCATAAATGAAAAAGGCTTTTTTATCTCAAGCAAGACCTTACAAAAAAAGAATAATTAATTTAAAGATTTTAAAATGTTTTTCAACGGCTTTATCTGAGATTCGAGCAAAGAAATTATTAGATGAAGCAGTTTCTTTTGGCCACATACTTTGCAAGCCTCGTCCAATGTTCTTAGCAATTGTGTGAATACAGATGTCAACTGCGTATAGGAAAATCGTTACATTGTGGAAGAGAATTGGAACGATGAATCGCAAGTCGGATAAATAGATTCAAGGCTTTGATTTGACAAAAATTGTAAGAAAATTGCGCATTCCTGTAGACGCGAGGCCTTTGGACTGTGCATTGTACGGAGAAAGTCGCTGGTCTGAACTAAACACACGAAGGCGCACGTTCAAGTTGTTTCCAAGTGTGAGAGCTTTGATTACACCCTATATTAGAGGAGTCTGTGCGAACACGGATGACAAAAGTCGTACATATTCCGTTCCAATGTCAGACCAGTCCAACTTCAAGGAATAACCCAGTGAAATTTTGTGTCTCGGAGTCATGTAATCATTTATTGTTTTTGATGCGATTCATTTGAAATTCTTTCTCTGTTTTATTTGACCGATTACCAAATTTTGGCAGTGGAATACAAAAATCATAAAACTGCTAATCAACCTTTTGCTTTGACTTCTGCGAGTTGTGTCTGTTTAAATTAACCCAGTAGTGCTCGGCGTGTCCTTCACGTCACGTAGTGTTTACGTTTGTGTACAGGCCATTTCCAATACAAATCGAGTGGGGTGGTTCGGCCAAACTAGCATCCCTTATTCTTGGAACATGTCTCTACAAATTCCAATATTTTTCCCACTTTTTTTCTTTGCATAGTGCCTTTTCTTTCCAAACTGAAATCACCCCATTTTTTACAATGGATATCGATACAGAGCAAGTAATTTGTAATTAGGTTTTTGAAATTTTTTACTTTAATCCTTTGCACATAGCAATTTACATTTTTTCGTTTTTTAGACAAAGACTCAATTATTAAACGTTAAAAAACGTGAAACTTTCATTAATATATAAACACATATACAAATCAAGTTATATTACAATTGGGTGGAAATTTTGCCTGTCAATGTATTGAACAATGCAATGTGCCGTGAATTAAGCGCTTATTAATTTTCTAATTTACAAATTCATAAATTATTGTGGTAGGGTAGAACAACAGAGTTAATAAATATACTTTTTTTGGAACAGTGGGAATATTTTGCCCATCTTTGCAGCTTCTGAGAACACAAAACTTTGTTATCGTCGATTAAATATTTGTTGGAAATTAAATTTTCGATACGCTATATAAATTATGATTTTTTAAATTAATTTCCGATTTATTGCCGAAGGGATTTTAGTCTTTTGGTATTAATAAATGACATTAATAAATATTGAGAGATCCTTGACAGGTTATTTGCCGTCCGAAACTGCCTGAATTGAGAAAATTTGGTTACAACTGACGTGGTTTAGTACGAAAGGGATTAAATCTCTATTTTGAGGCTGACGTGAAATAAAAAAATTCTTTAATTTTATTCTGTGAATTAAGCCTTTATCATTTTCTAATTTTCAAAACTAATAAATTATTGTCGTGTGGTAGAACACTGGAGAGAGTAACTATAATATTTTTGAGAAGAGTGGGAATGTTTTGGCCATATAAAATACTAAAAATCCATTTAACCGTAATTAATCGCTTATAATTTTCAAACTAATGAATTATTGTGGTATGGCAGAAATTTAAATAGTAAATGTAATATTTTTCTGAACATCAGGCGAATTTCGCCCATATTTGTAGCGGCTGAGAACACAAAGCATTCTGGTCGTCGATTAAATATTTGTTAGAAATTAAACTTTGGATGCGCTTTATAAAATATACTTTTTAAAATTAATTTCCGATTTATTGCCGGAGTTATTTTCCGCTTTGTAATGGTATTAATAAATGTAGAGTGTCCTTGACAGGTGATTTGCCGTTTGATATTACCTGGATTGATAAAATTTGGTTACAACTGATGTGGTTTAGTACGAACGGGATTAAATCTATGTTGAGGCTGACGTGAAATTAAAAAAATTCTTTTGTTGACAAGTATCAATTTTTGATAAGAAAAACGGCGCCGCGATTATACAGTTCGTGCACATCAAGATGTTGTGATGGTTTAGTATCCGGTCGCGCCGTTAACAATGGGCATGTTTGGTCATATTAAATATTAACAAATCCTACCAACCTTGAATTAACCTTTTATAACTTTCAAATTTCCAAAGTAATAAACGTCGATTAAATATTGTCGTATGGTAGAACAATACAGATAATAACTATAATATTTTTGGGAAGAGTAAGGATGTTTTTGCCATATAAAATACTAAAAATCCATTTAACCGTGAATTAATCGCTTATAATTTTTGAATTTATTTATTATTATTAAATATAATATTTTCTCGAACAGCGGTCTTATTTGGTCCATATTTGCAGCGTCTGAGAACAAAACTTTGTGATCGTCGATTAAATATTTATTTGAAATTAAACTTTCCATACACTATATAAAATATAATTTTTAAAATTAATTTCCGATTTATTGCCGGAGGTGTTTTAGCCTTGTGCAATGGTATTGATAAATGATGAGAGATCCTTGACAGGTGATTTGCCGTTCAATATTACCGGGATTGAGAAAATTTGGTTAAAACTGAATGGGATTAAATCTATTTTGAGGCTGACGTTAAAAGTATGAAATTCTCTTAAGGACAAGTATCAATTTTTGCTAAGAAACACGGCGCCACGATTATACAGGTCTCTCATATTAAGATGTGATGGTTTAATATCCGCTCGCGCGGTAACAGTAGGCATATTTTGGCCATATAAAATATTAACAAATCCAATGAACCGTGAATTAAACCTTAATAATTTTCTAATTTCCAAAACTAATAAATTATTGTCATGTGGTAGAACAATACAGATAATAACAAATAATATTTTTGAGAAAAGTGGGGATATTTTGCCCCTTTAAAATATGAACAAATTCACTGAAGCGTGAATTAAACCTTTATAATTTTTTAATTTCCAAAACTAATAAATTATTTTGCTGTAGTAGAACAGTATAGATAATAAATATGGTATTTTTCCGAACACATTTTGCCCATATTTGCAGCGTCTGAGAACACTAAACTTTGTTGTCGTCGATAACATATATGTTGGAAATTAAACTTTGGATACATTATATAATTTATCTGAAACCTACATCACACCCGACCGCATCTCACGATATCTGAATAACTATATAATTTATAATTTTTTAAACTCATTCCCAATTTATTGCCTGAGGGATTTGTTGGAAATTAACCTTAGGATAGACTATATCATTTATAATTTTTTAATTAATTTCCGACTTATTACCGAAGGGATTTTAGCCTTTTGTAAAGGTGTTAATAAATGTTGACAGATTATTTACCGTTCGATACTGCCTGGATTGGGAAAAATTGGTTAAAAACTGACGTGGTTTAGTACGAAAGGGATTACATCTACGTTTTGAGGCTGAAGTGAAATAATAAAATTCTCTTGCCGACAAGTATCAATTTTTCTAAATTTACGTCACACCAGACCGCATGTCACGATCTCCAGTTACTTCCCATCTCAACCCCACCTTTTGAATTTTCCCTCCTTTTTTATCTCAACTTAAAACCTTAATTAATTGAATGTTATTAATTGGTCAAGCGGACTACGAAAAATAGTGAATTTAATGAATTAAAATTAAGTATACTTCACTAAAGCTCTCCGTCGCCATTTCATTTGTCGCCGAGAATCCAATCTGATTACTTGACATTTGAAAAATGGCAAAAAGGAGGGAAAATTCAAAAGGTGGGGTTGAGATTGGAAGTTAGTGCCCGAGGGGATCGAAGTCAAGATAGCTCCAGTGGTAGAGTAGCGGCCTATCAAGCCGAAGGTCGAATCCCTCTCGTGACACTGACTTTTTTTTATCTCAACTTAAAACCTTAATTAATTGAATGTTATTAATTGGTCAAGCGGACCACGAAAAAATAGTGTGTACATATAATATTTTTTCCGAACACATTTTGCCTATATTTGCAGCGTCTGAGAACACAACACGTTGTTGTCGTCGATTAAATTTTTGTTGGAAATTAAACTTTGTATTCACTATGTAAATTATAATTAAACTGACGTGGTTTATTCCGAAAGGATTTAAATCTCCGTTTTGAGGCTGACGTGAAACAGTAAAATTCTCTTGCCGACAAGTATTAATTTTGGCTTAGAAAAACGGGGCCGCGATTATACAGTTGGTACATATCATGATGTTGTGATGGTTTATTATCTGGTCGCACCGTAACAGTAGACACATTTTGGCCATATAACATATTAAAAAATTAAATTAACCGTGAATTAAATCTTTATATTTTCTAATTTCTGAAACTAATAAATTATTGTCGGGTGGTATAACAGATAATAACATGTGTGGTGTTTAGTGACCGTTAATTAATGATTATTTGCAGATTGTGAGATGCGGGCTGGTGTGACGTAGGTTTAGAAAAGCATTTTCTTTATCGTGCCAACGTTTCGATCTTTATTGCACTATGAAGAAAATGTTTTTCTAAACCTACGTCACACCAGACTGCATCTCACGATCTCCAAATAATGACAGATAATAACAATAATATTTTTGAGAACAGTAGGGATGTTTGTCCGTATAAAATACAAAAAATTCATTTAAGCGTGAATTAATCGCTTATAATTTTCTAATGTTCAAACTAATAAATTATTGTGGTGTGGCAGGAAAATATAGATAATAAATACAATATTTTTCCTAAGACATTTTGCCCATATTGGCAGCGTCTGAGAACACAAAACTTTGTTGTCGTCGATTAAATATTTGTTGGAAATTAAACTTTGTATACACTATGTAAATTATAATTAAACTGACGTGGTTTATTACGAAATGGATTAAATATCAGTTTTGAGGCTGACGTGAAACAATAAAATCCTCTTGCCGACAAGTATTAATTTTTGCTAAGAAAAACGGCGCCGCGATTATACAGTTGGTACACATCAAGATGTTGTGATGGTTTAGTATCCGGTCGCGCCGTTAACATTGGGCATATTTTGGCCATAGAAAATATGTGTTTATGGTCTGTGACAAAGCAAGCTCACTTTGAAAGGTGCTGTTTTTCATTCAGATTCATTGTCTATTTCCCCGATTCCAAGCCAGTTCCCCACACATATGTGCAAAACAATCAATCAGTTTAAAGCGTATCTGATATCTCCTCCCATATCTGGCCAATAGTTTTTTATTGTTCTTTACGTTTATCATCAAAAGTATCAAAAGAAAAATATCGAGAAAAAAGTTAAAATAAAGCAAAGACATTTTTTCTGCCTCCTTGTAATTAATAGACTTTTCAATCGTATTTACAGCTCAAATATCTTGGCATGTAACTGCGAATTCAAGTAGCTGCTCTTCTTTTTGAAAATGAAACCATTCATTTAGTACCTGAATTTCCCGAGATATGATCGATTGGAAGTTTGTAAATTGGACAGCACCAAATGAGAATCTTAGGATAGATCTCGGTACAGGAAGGCCCCTCTTGTTTGCGGACGAGACAAAGGGAATAAGTTGGAGGAGTTCCGCTCACAGGTTCTATTGTAAATTCTTCTTTGAAAAGAGATTGTATAGGAGATGTGATATTTGATAGGTACAAGACTTATACGCACTCCGTGCCCCGCATCGGGATCGAAAGGGCGAGGCCGGACCGTGATCCGACTCCCAAAAACCACACCGACCAGCCGGCGGAACGAAGTGGTTTAACAAAATTATTAAATGATAAGAAAAAAATCCGTTGATGGATTTATTGGCCAAGTTCATTCTATTAAAATTTGTATCTTGTCCATACTTAGTTCAATGATATTTAGTTAAAATTTTGGGTAGAAACAATATAAATTTAAAATATACAAACATATCCACATACATACACGCGTCCACGTATGTACGGGTGAGCATGAAATACGAGTTAAAGAATTAATATGAAACACATTTTTACTTTTTTTAAATTTAATTTAACATGAAATGTACATAATAATTTAAGATTTAACTTGTCGGCAAACTTGATCGTAGAATATAGAACGAGGAAAATTAAAAATAGGAAGATGAGGAAAATTATTAGAAGAAAGCAATATGTATACACTTTTTTTGTAAAAAAAAAACCATGTTCCCTGTTTAAAAAGCCCTAATTTGTTTGACCCTCAATCATAATGCATTAATTTTTAGAAACTGTCAAAAGCAATATTTTAATTTATTAAAATATTTATTTTTACTTCATTTATTTTTACCTACAACTGTACATCTGTTATATACAACCAGCAGATTGCATTTCATATTATGTTTGCGGCATTATGGGCGTTATGGAAAAAGCTACCCATTGGCATCTGGATTAATAAAATGATATTAATCATTCAAGAGGTCTCTTATACATATTCTTTTCGTAAAACGTAAAAAAGGGCAAAGTAATTAGTCTTAAAATTTTGGATTGAAAATGTTGTCATTTGTGAATATTGGAACATTTGGCCAATCCATAAGCTTGGCACCCGAACATCCCAATAGTATTGAATTATGTATATGTCGAAAATTTTGACTTTACTGGTAATTTTGATTGTCAGTTAAGTAGGTAAAAAAGCATTTTAAATCGTTTGTTGAATGTTTTTTTTTATCGTGTGTGCGGATTCCATGATAGTCTTCTATCAAATGTAAAAAAGCCCTAAGTAGTTAACTTTGTCGGATTGAGGGACAAGTTCATTGTATAAGTGTATACTAGGACGTCTCACGGCGGAGAAGAATGACCGTTGTGAATTTGAGAAGTTAAACATTATTTTCCAAAGATTTGTGTGCATATCAGAAGTAAAAATTAAAAAAAGGAGCGAGTATTGACCCTTGTGGCACACCTCTTCCTCTTCCGAAGTCTCCGATCCCTACTGCAAAAAATCTCTCCTTAAGGTATGATTGTATAATCAGATAATAGGCTTGGTGTAAAAAATAATTGTAATTTGTATAATAATTTCTCATGCCATACTTCATCGAAGGACTGAGAAACATCCAGAAACACTCTAGTCGCGTACAGTTTCTGCTCGAGTAAGTAAAAGTAATGAAAATAACCCGGTGAAGTTGATGAGTAGTGGAATGATGCGCTCGAAAGTCAAATTGCTGCTAACGCACATAATTTAACGATTATTTTTTTCATTGAAAAAGACTCATAAAGTAGCGTTTCAACAAAATTTGCATCTCACGTATCATAATATAACAATTTCCAACCTAAATTTTAAAGATATTTTATAAATTTCTGGTAGTTTTGCTAGACGCGCTTCACACCTTTATTGAAATTCTCATCAATTTCCGTTTCGATATGAGGCCTAGAAATGGTATCCTCAAAACAGTAACAAATTAGTGAAATTGTACAGGTGATGACCCTACCTACGGCGATTCTCATGAAAAATCCAAGGTGAGTATAACTGGGGATGGGAAGAAGTTATCAACCAACCGTATAATACTCTTAAAATCGCAGTTAACCAACACAAGTACCCACAACTGCCTTCACCTAATTATCACAAAAAGTGCCAACGAACTATTTAGACTGGGTCTTTCCAAATAATCACAAAAATAAACAGAGGACGAATAAATAAAATTAGAAACTAATAACAATGATTACTGACAACGAAAGGTAGTTATTTTTATTTATTCATTTTTGCTCGTGTAAGCAAAATAGGTAAGTCAGACGTAAGGGATTTCACTGTTCGGACGATAGAGTATCACAGCTTAAAAGAAGGATGAGGTGGAGTATTTTTTGTTAAATGATTTAAAAGTGTGCTTGCCAACGGCATCAATGATTGATCAATAGATGATTTGTTAACACCTTCGAAGTTTGGAGAAGTCCTTTGAGCACTAGTTCCCAACTGCTTCGAGATACGATGCTGCCAGGCCATGAATGGGTGGTCAAACTTTTCAATTCCTACAAAGCCATCAGTCTATCGTCAAGTGAATATCAATGTTCGATAGACATTAAATCAGACACCACCTTGAAATCTTCTTTGGGGTCTGATACCCTCATTTTTAGCTCAGTCAGAAAAAAATTCCAACCGTTCGTTGAAAAAAGCAAAACGTGTTCTTTTTCCATTTGCAACAACTTACCTATGTTGAATGAATCCGGATTATCTATCCATTACAGTCATCAAAACTAAATCCAGAAGAAGCCTAGGTGCTGAATCCGACATCCGTCTCCCATCAAAAATTAAACCGAACACATCAAAATGGTGCAGGCTAAAACAACCTAATCCTAACATCCCATTAATTCATTAATAATTAATGTTTAAATTATTACTTGTGAATTTGCTCGAATTTTGTCTCTCTATTGATTTCTTTTCTGTCCAACTTGATTTTTGTGTACTGGTTTTTGTAAAAAAATTTAAGTATGTCAATGTGGTGAATTTCATGGTGATATCCCCCTCCATCATATAATTAGGAATGGATTGGCTAATTTGAAAAAACTAAGAAAAAAATCGTTTAAAAAAAATGTTTTAGAATATTTATACCGAATAAAAAGCCGTTTTAATTTAACAATGTTTAAAGGATTAATGTTTCCTACCAGGTTTCAATATTTGGTTTTTAAAAGTAAAATAAGGTAAGTCCTGTCAAACAGGAGGGCTTAACGTCAAACTACTCATATGTGTCGGAAAAAAAGGGTCAGAAGCACTTCTCGATTTTCAGATTACCCTCGGATAAAAGAGAAGGGTTATTCGGAATTCGAACCCAAAACCGCTAACGTGGCATACCAGTCGGACACCCTAATCTCTCGGTCGCACGGTTCCCCTATTTTCTGTATTTAGAATATACTTTTATTTTTCCGGCCATGTGAGTGTTTAGGCTATTATGTACATTATTATGTATGTCTCAAGGAAAGTTTTCGTAATTAGTGACTTATGAAGGTGATTCGTATGTAATTACCTTCTATAGGCAAAAAAAAATGATATACATATAATTCACATGTCTCAAAATAGTTCAAAATTGTGCACGAGATTTTATACTTCAATATTAGCATTATTATCTAACAGACTTTGAAGTAAATAGTGATCTAATAGGAAGATCGGAATGGAATGACGGAATTATATAATTTTTTTCCTAGTTAAAAGAATAATGGCAGCCGTCATAATATCAAGTTAAAGTTATAAGAAATAAGAATTAACTTTTTTTAAAATATTAGATTAGGGTAAATTGACAAATCGCCATCCCAGAAAGAAACGAATTAACATTTCGTTTTTTCTGTTTGACCGAACAGTCCCAAAAATTAAACAAACCGGTGATGTATTTATGAAAGGAAAAGTTCTCAAATTATCGCTAGAACGTGCTGAACAGATGTGCAGGGCTAATCAAGCAATAATTCCGGATCGCGGCAACACGATGGACGTTTGTCAACCGTTCCACATGGGGACCATTGACAATAGGGCAATCAGCAATAACCAACCCAGCGAGTATAACCGTACCAAAATCATAAGTGACGACCAAATCACAAGTCAGCATATTGCTAATGCCCTCGCGTCTAGAGTTAGAGTTGTGACTGACATAGTTATACTATACAAAATTAGATCATTTATAAGTACTAATCCAATTAATTTTTATTTTTTGTTAATTTAAGCTTTTTGGTTGAGATGAAAAGTTAGTGTCACGAGCAGGATTCAAACCCACGACCTTCTGCATCGTGGGTTCGAATCCCGCTCGTGACTCTAATTTTTCATCTCCACCAAAACCTTAAATTAAAAGAAAAGAATAATTAATTGAAATAATATATTATAATGTACTCATGCGTTCGTAACGATTCTGTAATGAAAATCTCCGCTCGTGACACTAATTTTTCATATTAATTAAAAACCTTACGTGAAAAAAAAAGAATAATTAATTGAAATAATTTATACAGTCAATTATGACCACTAAGCAAATATGGATTAATTCATAAGTATTAAATTGATCCAATGAATTGGGTACGTTGATCCGACCCAGGTGTATAAATCTGAACCGCCTTAGGGTTTTTTTTTTTTTAAATAAAATAACAGCAAATATTTTCATCCAATCGCCTAACAGTTTATTTATAGTTGTTATATATTTTTATTGCATCCGTCTAAGTTTACTTTTATTTCACTAGAATACCCTTTTTCGTTTATTGTTCCTGTGCGTGTCAAGATCGCAAATTTGTATACATTTGCATGCTTGATTCGTAACATCGCCCCAGTTTCGGAAACGAGCTATGCTAAGTTCCATTTTATTACGGATTGTAGGAGTAAATATCCCCGGCCGTCGGCGAAATAAAATGGACTGCACGGAGTCCTTAAAACAGGGTAAATTCAATTTTATTTTATTTTAATTTGTATAACGGTCGACCAAAACCGAGTTTAACCAAAACGATTTTGGCCACTTCAATGAAAAACATTTACAAAATCCATTAAACCCCTGTCCCATATTTTCTCGAATCCCATCCACTGATACGATTGTTTTACGAGACAGCCGAAATTCCAGCCTCCCATCGTATTTACTTCTTTCCAAAACAAATGTTATGTAATTTTCATACTTTTTTCAAATCAATGTCCATAGAATTATACAAATTTCACCTTTTATAGATACCTCATGCTATTTAATTAAATTTAAATGCACGAAACCTTCTAATTGCTTACTTTCGATAAAATTAAATATAAAAAAATGGCACAAAAATAGCAAAGAATAAATAACCTGAAGCGTTGAACAAACAACAAACTACAAATTATCGCAAAAAACATATTTTCAAAACATTCGTGGCATCGATAAAAGAAACGTCCGAAGTGTATTGGGATCTATTGAAAAATATTAGAAAAACTTTCTCGCAATATAAGACGACACTCAGCAGTTATACATTATTTGTAATAAATAAAACTAACAAAGACCTTCCCACGGTGTTTTTATTGAATAAAACTCCTCTTAGGGACGGAAGACAATAAATTGTAAATCCGGCCAGTTTTTATTATTACTACGTTAATTAAAACTTTTTGCCGTTTATGTAATTTTGTTAATGTGAAGTTTTGGAATCGTTTTGACAGGATATTGTCTCGGGCTTGATGATAATAATTATCATCGTTTTAGACGGCTTAGATGTAAAATGGAGCAATAAAACTTTTAACGATGCTATTTAGTTAACGGTTGATTGCTGAGAATGGCCGCATCCAGAAATTTATTACTGTTATAAGCTGTTATCTCTTATTATGTCAACATAAAATTATGTGGTTTTTGGAAGATTTTGGTTCGGAACGTTTTAGTTGGCTATTTATGTTTTTTATATCTTCTCCGTCTTTTGGAGGTATTTTATTCATACTAATGTTCTACAAACCTAATAGAATTAAGAAAAGTAAAATGATAAACACACTTTTTTCACATTAAAAAGGATTATTGTAATAGATAAAAAGAGAAAATGAAAGGACATTTTCTTTAAAATATTGGTCTTTAAATCATATTTTCGTGAGAGACGATCTTCGTAAATCTAAACTGTAATCATCAAATATAACTATAACAACAACAAAATAACGTTCCGAAAATACTCACTCCTTCAATTAAAAACGGGCTAGTCCAAAGATCAGTATAAACGTGACTGTGCTCATTGCCTGCCCTAGGTCAACTCACTAACGACTTAATAAATATAATCATTTACTGATGATCACATTTTAATTTAATTAAAATTAATTCTAACGTAGAAATGTGTGGTGGTTAGTGACTGTTAACCGATAATTATTCAGAAATCTGAGTTGCTGTCTTGTGTCGCATCTAATGATTTCTGAATAATTAATTCTAACATCCGAAATTGAGGTTAACGTTGAATCAACGAAATTAAGAATTAAGGGATGTAGGCTTTTTATCGAATAATAATAAAAGTTTATTTGTAATTGCAATTAATTAAGGTTTTTAGTTGAGATAAAAAGTCAATGGCACGAGCGGGATTCGAACCCACGATCTTCGGCTAGATACGCCGCTGCTCTACCACTTGAGCTATCGTGACCTCGATCCACTCGGACACTACTTCCCATCTCAACCCCACCTTTTTGAGTTTTCCCTCCTTTTTGCCATTTTTCAATGCAATTTTTCGAATCCCGCTCGTGCCATTGACTTTTTTATCTTAACTAAAAACCTTAATTAATTACAATATATTAATTGGTCAAGCGGACCACAAAATTAGTGAATTTATTTGTAATATAGATATCAAATGCAATTGGTGATTATTTCACCATCCTCACGACTTTACGAATTATAATTAATTCGCCGTCTTATTTGCTCAAATGAACTTTGTGAATATAATTATTTGGAATCGTTAGATACAGTCTGGAGTGGCGTAGGTTTTAAAAATACTTTTTCTTTATCGTGCTACGTTTCGATCTTTATTGAGATCATCTTCAGGGATGAAAGTGTTTGTTTCCTGTGTAGATGTGTCATTATTGTGTGTCGTGTTGAGAGTTCCAGTGTTTGGGAATATATTATTTTACAGCCTTTTTCATGTAGATTGCAATAAAAATATAGCAAAATCTATTAAAGTTTATAAATAACCAAAAAACGTGAAAAACCCTATTTTTTTTGGTAAACTAGGTCATAAAACGTTTTTTCTTAAAACCAATAATATGAAATTGCGTTTTAGCACCTCTAGTGACCCGTATATTTAAATTTTTCTTTGAATTTAAAATTATTGATTTTTTGACTTCTACAGTTTTTGTTGTTGTTATCGCTATATCTTATTGAATAGCTATAAGCATATTAACTTCAAACAGACTATTTGAAAAAAGAAGATGGTAGCTTTTTAACGATGTATGTACCATAAAAATATATAAAACATTTCTACAAGAAAATACTCAAAATAGGAAAATTATTTGTCAAAAATTAACCTTTTTAACTGAAGAAATTTTTTTTAAAATTATTTAAATAGAATTTTTAATTTTTTGAAATAGAAATAATAGTCCGATTTTAATGTCGAATAGAGTTATAAAAAGGAACTTGACAATTCCTTTAAAAATAATTATCAACCGTAAAAATCGGTCTCTTAGGTTTTGAGAAAAACGATGTTAGAAAATGTCACTAGAAATGTCAGTCACACAGAAGGGTCGTCGAAATTATCAGTCAAAAAATGAATTGACACTAATTTCCTCTATATTTCCGGTATCTAAGGGTTTATTACTTTAATATCAAGATAGGTTAAATCAAAGTTTTAACCATTTTCCGGCCTACTGTGCTAAAAATATTCAAAAAAGCAATACTTTTTTATTTAACTTTTTTAAATCGTACCAAATTAGAATATTCTGCGTCGTGGAATGTAGTTTTTATGTTAACAATGTTCTTTTTATGTTAACAACAATACAAGAAATAATATTTTTTAATCTATATATAACGATTTATGCTCATTTAATCAAATTTACTTTATACTCATAATTTTTATTAACATTTTGATTTATACAATAAAATTACATAATATATTATTATGTTAATTTGTTATTTTAAATTAAGAATATTAGACCTCTCCTACACATTCTCAACAAAATTCAAATTCATTTATTTTGAAACAGGAGGGACCAAATATAATTTTGGTTGAAGGAATTTAGTTATTTATTTATATTGTACAATTAAAATATTAATAAAAATTATAATTATAAAGTAAATTTAATTAAATGAGCACAAAAATTTTTGTTTTCTGTGAATTAGGATTTAGGCTTTAAGAAGCAGTTTAAAAAAATTGTTTATGACCTAGTTTACAAAAAAACTGGTTTTTTGATATGTTTTAGTTATTGGTAAACTTTAATAGTTTTTACTGTATTTTTAGTGCAATGTACATAAAAAATTTTGTAAAATGATGTATTTGAGCAATGAAAACGGCGAAATAAAAATATTAAAAAATGGAAAATTTCAACATTCCAATTTTTGGGCGAAACCAGAGCCAATTCAAAAGGATTGGCCGATACGTGTTCAATATTTTTTAGTGTAGAATCACCATAAAAAGTTTGGTCTAAATCCCTGACACAATAACCTGGTCGTCCCTTGTCAAACAAAATTGACACGATAGTGGAGGAAATAGCTGAAAGCTGAAGAGAACGATTCTTAAATCCGGCGGCATGCCTACACGCTCTTTGTATGGAGCCAAGGCTGACACGCTTCTATTGTGTAGGACACATCGAGCTACCTTTCTCTGTATAAGGGGCACCTACGGCGGGTTTTGGCCCTAGAGCAGGTGCCCGTGTGTCAACCGCGTAGGGCCAATCCTCAGTCGGGAAATTATATTTTTTTCTCTTTGTAAAAGTAGTGATAGGCCTTCTCAACTATTGTATTCGGTTGGTATAGAAGTTAAGGTAATTTTATTGTCACTTTCACCGGAATAAAAGAAACACGTCAGCGCATTTATTTATAAGAATTTCGAAGAAGAAGAGTTTTCTAAAATAATAACTTACATTGGATCATTGTATTTAAAAGTGTGTAGAAGCGTATTGGATTACTACAACCCTAGGAATTCTTTTGGAATATTTTAATATAATTATTATTTTGCCAGATCTTTAAAATATTTACTTTTTTCTTTAAATTATTCGCTGTAGGTGGCGAGATTAGGGTTGAATAAATTATAATATATCATACATTTTTTCCAGTTTCGTCTTGAATAAGAATGTTCAATATTTCCCTATGTAATAAAACCATCCTGTAATTCCTTTACGGATTATTTATTACGCAGACTGGAATATAAAGAAAATTTTTTTTCACTAGAATATATTAATTCATTGATTTTCTTTTATTCTGCTTTCAGGTTATGTCAAGTCAAGGAGGTGTGTCATCCAACCAACAAAAACGGCCCATTGTCGTCGTCTACCCGACAGGTAATTATCCTCGTTCTACAAAATAGCTGTATTTTCTAAAAAATTAACGTCGTTTCATATAAAATTACAACACAGGCTACGTTTTTTTATTATAAATATGCTTTATTTTGTTAATCACGATATTTTCAATAATTGTTCAAGGCATGACGTTTGTTATCAACAATTGTAAATTAGTTGAATTGGTAGGGTGGAGAGAAATTTTATTCGAACTTGTGTACACGAGTTGAAGGAAATCTCGCGGAAATCCTTTCGTGTCAAGGTAGGTAAGTCCTGACGTCGAGGAAGGCTAATCCGGTTTCAACTTTAACCGGCCTTGTAATTAAAGTTGCTTCCACTCCCATATTAAAAGACTTTTAACAAGAAACATCTCTTTGGAGAATGTTTTGTTCGCGATGAGATATATTCTAGAGGGATTGGAACCGGAGTTCCTGTTATAAAGTACACCTCTGTCCTTGACTGGGCTTTAAAGGGGGTAGATTCGAGGAAAATGGGTTAGAAACCGCAGGCCTCATGTCAAGTTTAAGTCCTACGAGCGGTTTGGTTAGCCCTGCAAGAAAAACCATTACCGCCAACACCAAACTCGCCGATAGAGAGGAAACACTTAAACGTTGTTAGAGGGTTAACGACAAAAAATCCTTTATGAAACCAATTTAAATTTTTATCAGTGGAAAACATATTTTACGATCATTAATAATTAATTGGGATTGCCATTAGAATATTCTCACAATTTTGCATTTTAAACTTTTAATTTCGTTTGCCTGCCCTCGTACACACCCGCGGACTGGAAAGCCCAATGAGGCGGGACTACATGGCATTAGTTCTAACAGCAGTCAGTTATCAGTAAAATATGGAATATCCTTGAAAAATATTCTAACTATAAAAATACTTAACCCTATTTACAATATGGCACCGGGTTCAGAAGTGAAAAAATGAAGTAATGGAAGTATTCTAATATAAGTCACAAAAAGTGCACATTTAATAGTACTGTAGGTGTCCAATCATGATTTGAAGCCTAATTTGTACTTTAATAGCGTTGATGATTTGACAAGGAGCAAGAAATTCAGTTTGCAGTGGGAGATGGTGCAGAAAGCATTTGAGAACAATCAGTATAGCTGACTTCATTTGGTAAAAATTGCTTCCAGAGTAAGGAAACGCTACTTTTCTGATGAAGTAGCGTCAAGTAAATCCATGTTTTAAAGGAGGAATGACTGCAGGCTCCTTTGCTATTAGAAAAACACGCTACTTTTTATATCTTGAATTGATTATTATTTTATAATTAATTAATCTTTGTATAAGGCATTGGTTGAGATAAAAAGTCAGCGCCACAGCGGGATTCTAACTCACGGACCTCGGCTAAATATGCCGCTGCTCTACGACTTGAGCTATCGTGACTTCTTCAAGTGGAAAAACTCAAATGGTAGAGCAGCGGCGTATTTAGCCGAAGGTCGTGAGTTCGAATCCCGCTCGTGGCGCTGACTTTTTTTAATCTCCCCCTGGGTCCCTGGGCATTTGGGGCATAGTAGCATTAAAAAGGTTGACATGTTGGCCAAAGAGGGAACCAACATGGACTCTCTAGATCCTGAAAACCCTACAGTTTTCCCCCTACATCTTGCTACAAAAAATTGTACATCTCAAAATGGATGCTTAATGGGTCCAAAACCTGGTGAAAGGATACCACAAACAAGAGGAAATTGTAATGTTGGATATATTGTTAGACTGCGAACACATCCACGAAAGATCTTGGAGCGAAAAGAAAATTGTGATGGGAACTGAAGAAATTTGATTGTATGCGATTTTTTTTCGAACGAAAAAAATATCTACACATGTTTGAATTCACATTTACGTTAATGGAATGAACCTCAAAAACCTACTCGGGTGGACGCATGTGCACTGATCATGCGCTAACCTTTCACGGACCCATTTTTGTTAACATGTTTTTGGGGTGGGTAGGAATCGTGCCAAATTTTTGCGTAGGCATAGAATTGAATTAGAAGAAAATCAAAACCCTTTCATGGTGTGGGTATGTCGGTGAAAAATACATCCATGTTTCAATGTTTTGCTCTTGAAGCACGAGTTTCGTTGACCTAAAATTAAAGAAAATTAATTCTAAAGTACAGTTGCTTCGTAGCAAGGCGCTTGAAGTAAAATACAGCATGACAGATCGGTCGTGCAGGTTTAGCATAGCGAAGCGCCATATTGGCGATTACTCCACATTGGTTACATATTTTACGGTCATGACTGTATCCAGACCATATATCCATGTAAAAAAAAAGTCATTATTGGGATAGAGCATGCGCGTTTAGTGCCCATGCGTCCGTAATAACAGAGCCCAACTGTACGGCTCCTGGCATGGACCAGTTAAATTAATTGTTTCCTGCCTCGACAACAACTCGGCTGCAAAAAGGTGCGCAGGGCTGCTTCTTGCACTGGATTCCTTCATCACCAGAAAGGTATAAAAAACAAGGCAATATTTTGATAGCGTGGATATATTACTGGATAACGTTTCATTCTATAATTATTCAATCTGGTAAGATGGAG
This sequence comes from Cimex lectularius, assembly GCF_000648675.2. NCBI lineage: Eukaryota > Metazoa > Arthropoda > Insecta > Hemiptera > Cimicidae > Cimex > Cimex lectularius. Next base: position 892,350 of record NW_019392711.1, read on the forward strand.
TTTTCAATTTATACAAGATTTTATTATTAATATATACTGGTTAACAGCACCAAATGTAGGAAATTAGAAAATAGTGAACATTATTGTAAAACCCAAGGATAATAATAATTTGTTCAAGCAGTAAGGAGTTCAGGAATGAAAATTTTAGAAAAATACATTTTTCATTTTTTCCCCAACGTTTCGACCTTTATCCGGCTCATCATCCGGGCCTGAGTAAATTATAAAACAGTTGTTGAGTAGAAAAATAATTATAAAATACAGATGTAAATAATGAAAATTTTGAACCACATATTTCATACTTATATAAAGTGTGGTGCTGTTCTTGTGGTGTCATGTTTGTTTCGTATGAATTTGTTGTGAAACGTGAATTTGTATTCTGCTGTTTTTATATGATTGTGACAGGGTGGAGACTGGGGTAAATCTGAGAAATTTTCTTTGATCGTAGGCGGTTTTATTTGACTCAAAGGAAGACGAGAATGGGGATTTTCTGGATTGGATTTGTGATTCGGGGTTTATTCAATGTGCGCAGTAACTGTTGGTAATATTCAATAAAAGAAACACTAAAGTGACAATGACTCTTATTGATATATGTTTGAAATCAGTAAACGAGAAATACAATACAAAATATAAAGGCACAACCGACACACGAGAAGAAGAAAAACAAAAAGGTTCTTTGCACTGTTACACACTACACAGTAGCACTTCCAGCGGTGACCGGCCGAGGCTTGCATTTCCTCAATACACCCCCTCAAGGCGAGCCGTCGGGCACCATCTTCAGCCCTCGGATGCAAATGTCGTGCTTAGGATGAGGTAGCCCTTTCGTGAAGATGTCAGCGAGCATATGCTCTGACGCTACGTGTTGAAGCGTTAACGTGGGGTTTTTTATGGCTTCTCTTATAAAGTGATGTCTCACATCGATGTGTTTGCTGCGGTTGTGGAAAGTCGGGTTCTTGGCCAGTTTCAGCGCACTAGCGTTGTCACAGCACATTTTGATGTTTCCCAACTTCTCCTGTCCAAGTTCCAGCAGGAAGCGCTGAAGGTAAATTCCTTCCTTTATGGCTTCTGTCATTGCCATATACTCGGCTTCTGTCGTGGACAAGGCGACGGTTTTCTGTTTTCGACTGTCCCAAGAGATCAAACTTTTCCCAAGGATGAAGGCGAATCCGGTGAAGGATCGCCGGTCAGTCCCATTATTTCCCCAGTCCGCATCCACGTATCCTGTGAGGGCTTCCCGAGAATTTCCATAGGTGACCCCATAGCTTATAGTCCCCTTCAGATAGCGGAGCACACGCTTCGCGGCTGTCCAATGCATGTTGGTAAAACAATTATTGAACTGACCGAGATAGCTAACAGCGAAGCTTATGTCGGGCCTTGTGGTGACAGACAGATAAGTCAAGGCTCCTACCAATTCGCGATATGGAAGTGATTCTTGTTCCTTTAGTCCCTGATTGTCCTCTGGCTTGTTCAGCTTCACGTTTGGATCGATGGGGGTCTTCACTGGGTTACAGTCGCTCATTCCGAATTTCTTGAGGATTTCAGAGATGTAACCCTTTTGCCGCAAGGTGATTTTGTTTCCATCTCTAATGAACTCGACTCCTAGACAGTGTTTCACTTCTCCTAAGTCTTTTACTTGAAATTCTTTGGAAAGTAATTTCTTGATTGTGTTTATTTGGTCCCGACTTTTGGATGCGATTAAGATATCGTCGACGTAGACTATGATTAGTGTTAAGTCTTCTGGGTCGCCCATTCGATAGAGACAAGGATCCGAAATGGACGGGGTAGCTCCGATTCTGGTTAATTCCTTGTTCAACCTATTGTACCAAGATCTTCCGGCTTGCTTGAGACCGTATAGCGACTTTTTCAATAGGCAAACCTTGTTTCCTTCTTTCAAATCGTGCAACATCTTCTTCGATTTCTCTCTTGTAGTAAGATCTTCATCTTCGGCCAATGTTTCCAACATTCTTTGCAGTAGTTTGGGTGCTTCCATGAAGATTGTCTCCTCTAAATTTCCTTGGAGGTAAGCCGATGCAACGTCCAATTGTTCCAAGAACATGTTGTTCCGTGCAGCTAGCGCTACCGCAAGACGTAAGGTGCTCAGGCGTGCTACTGGTGCAAATGTTTCGTTAAAATGAATGCCTGGCTTTTGAGAGAAACCTTGAGCTACTAGTCTGGCCTTTCTTCTCTCAAAGCTGCCGTCTGCCTTGAACTTATTTCTAAGGACTATTCGACTTCCTATGACTTGAGCGTCTTTAGGACGGTCAACGAGTGTCCAAGTGTCGTTTTTTATAATCGATCTCATCTCGTCCGTCATAGCGTCATACCAACTGCTTGCATCTGATCCAGATAAAGCTTTATTCATAGGTATTTCGCACGTCATTCCGAACTCACCATCTCTCACGGTTTCCGACTTCTTTAATTGATAAATTTTCCGGGGTCTTCCTCGTTTTCCGGTCTTTAACAGAGCGGGTCTTCCGGGTCCCCTTCTTTGTGTGTCGTTGGTTGTTTCTTCTTTACTGTCCTGTTTATCCTCAGCTTCGCCTTCCTCTTCGTTTTCCGATTCTGCTGAAAGTTCTTGTACTTTGTCATCATTTTCGGCAATTTCTTCTCTTCTATCGTCGTCTCCATTATTTTTGTTCATTATTATCACAGTTCCATTCGGCGTATCTATTTCCGAGTATGTATCTTCTAGTATTATATCGGTTTTTCCTTGAGTGTTTTTATAAGATTCATCAGTAAACTTTACGTCCCGACTAATCTCTACTCTTCTTTCTTTAGTTAGCCATACTCTATATCCTTTCGACTGTTCCCCGTATCCTAAAAATATTCCTTCTCTGGCCCTTGATTCTAACTTTCCTTTCCCTGGCGTTCGATCTAGGCAATAAACTTTAGTCCCGAAGACCTTTAAGTGGTGTACGTTGGGTTTCTTCCCAGTCCACACTTCGTACGGGGTTTTTCCTCCGAGGCTCTTCGTAGGGCAACGGTTGCGTAAGTAATTTGCTGTGTTTACAGCTTCTGCCCAGAAACTAGTGGGAAGTCCTGATTCTATCAGTAAGCATCTTGCCATATCGAGAAGTGTCCTATTCTTTCGCTCAGCAATGCCGTTCTGTTCCGGGTTGCGAGGTACGGTTAGACGTCTATCAATTCCTTGTGCTTTCAACATTTCGTTAAAATCTCGGTTTGTAAATTCAGTTCCATTATCCGATTGTATACATTTAATTTTGCTGCTCTTTTGGTTTTCTACCAACTTGATTACCTCTCGGGTTTTCTCTAACACTTCGTTCTTTGATTTTATGAATCTAATTTCGGTCCACCGCGAGCAATCATCGATGTATTCCACAAAATATTTGGCTCTTCCGTTGGATTCCACTCTCATGGGGCCACATACGTCTGTATGTATCAGCTCGAGCAGTTCGGTTTTTCGTTCTGAGTGTTTTGGGAACGGGTTGCGAGTCATTTTCCCTTTCCAGCACACGTTGCATTTGATATTGTCTGCAGGATTCTTGAAATTTGGTCCTATGAGCGATCCGTTCTTTACACTTTCGATCATATCTTTATAATTAAGGTGGCCTAAACGTCTATGCCAGATTTCTAAACGTGGGTCGTTCCGTTGAGAGTTGAAGGCTGCGTTCTTGCTGGATGTATTTGTTGCGACTCTTAGTTCCCGCGCAAAATAAAGGTCACCTACGCGATCCGCCAACAGCTTTACTTCACCATCGGTACCAAAGACCATGGCTCTTTCTTTTTGGAATAGCACTTCACATCCATTATCGGTCATTTTACTTACAGATAGCAAATTAGTTCGTAAGTCGGGTACATGAAGAGTGTCGTTTAAGGTGATATTTTTAGTTTCGCCGAACACATCAGATTGAAATGAGGCGGTTCCGACGGATTTTATTGTCGTGGAGCTGTTATTTGCCAATTTCAGTTCGGAATCTCTGGTTTTATTATTTAATTCGACGAAATCGCAAGGTCTGTTACTTAAATGTGAGGTTGCGCCGCTGTCCAGGCACCATCTATGCTGGCTGTGGTCTATATCTGTTTCTGACTCGATCCATGCACACAATGAGACGTCTTCGACGTGTTTTGCTGAACTTTGTTTATCTTTTCCAAGCTTAGTTCTACAATCCGCAGCCTTATGCCCGAATTTTCTACAACGATGGCATTGGAATTTGAATGGGTGCTTGTCACTGGTTTGACTTCCTCCGCCTTTAGTGGTGGAGTTTGTATTTTGCTTGTACGACGGCCTATCATTATTTCTTTTATACTTATTTGTTGAGTATAGGGCGTTCTGAGGTGTTTCTCGCGCTGTGTTATTTCTTGCATCGCTTTCTTCTATTATTTTTATTCTTAGCGAATCTGGGTCGGGAAGTTGGTCCCGTGACTCTATGGCGCATCTGAAATTTTCGAAACTAGCTGGAAGACTATAAAGTAACATTATTGCGAGTAGGTCAGGATTGATGTTAACTTCCATCTCACCGAGTTTATCGACTGCGTCGAAAAACTTCCGTAAATGTTCACGAATGTCTTCTTTTTCTTGCATTTTCTGCAATGTTAGTTGTTTTAATAGAGTTGCTTTTCGCGCCGGGCCTTTAGATTGATAGGTATCTTGTAATTTCAACCAGACATCACGCGCAGTAGTACAGTTTTTGATTATTTTAAGTTCGGAAGGGTCTATGTTTAAGATTATATCAGATCTGGCTTTGTTGTCGTTCTTTAGCCAATGATCCAAATCCTTTTTGTCGTCCGGTTTCTTTGAATCTCCGGTAATATAACACCAGTAATCATTTTTGATTAGGAGGGCCTCCATTTGTATTTTCCAGGTGTCATAATTATCTTTCCGCAGAGGTTCAATTCGAGAAAAGTTAGTAGACATTTCATTTATTATATTACAAATTCCTCTCTTCAATATTCCTTATTAATTTTCTCTCGAAAATTAATTGTACGTTGAAGTAGTAAATAATGACTTCAAGAAACCGTATCACTTGAGTTGATGAATTTACCTAAGTTATGAGAAAGACAAATGCATTTTTTAAAAACTTACTGCTGCATAACTGGGCCCATAACCTGTTGGTAATATTCAATAAAAGAAACACTAAAGTGACAATGACTCTTATTGATATATGTTTGAAATCAGTAAACGAGAAATACAATACAAAATATAAAGGCATAATCGACACACGAGAAGAAGTAAAAAAGGTTCTTTGCACTGTTACACACTACACAGTAGCACTTCCAGCGGTGACCGGCCGAGGCTTGCATTTCCTCAATAGTAACTAACATTGAAAGGAATTTATTATTATTGTTAAGTTAATACATTTATGTTTAGTAGTCTAATTGGCCATATTAATTATTTCAATTAATTATTATTTTTATGTAAGGTCCTTTTTATGTAAGGGGGATCCCCGCTCGAGACTAGATCTTTTTCATCTCAACCAAGACCTTACATAAAAAAAATTACCTGAAATTATTCTTGAAGACGATAACGAAGGAAACTAAAATTTAAAAAAAAAGTATAATAGTTTATTTTTAAGACGTTGGCGGAGCTATGGCTGAGTTTGCATAAATCTGTTATGTAATTAATCCTGTGTGTGTCTCTAGTAATCTATACCATTTCCAGAAATTTGCAATTGCATTGGATTTTTTCTCAATGTTTAGTATTTGTATTTTGTCGAAAATGTAAACTTTAACTTTAGTTTCTACAATCCATCGATAAAACCAAATATAATATTCAATTAAATGTTCTAGCTTTATACTACTAATTCATACCAGTCAATAGTAGCTTAGTTTTAATATGTACATAACAAATACTTGTACAATCTGTAATTTATAAGTATCGTTAATACGTGTTACATTTTATTACTTAGTAATAATAATAATTTGGGCAGTTTAGGAGCTGACAAAAGTTGAGGTCATCGTCGTCCCGTTTTTTTTTTTTTTTTTTTTTTTTTTTTTTTTTTTTTTTTTTTCAGCCTGCTGCCATTTGAGCGTCTCAATCGGTTACTGACTCTATGCTTTTGTATGAAAACTATCTGTCTAAAATGCTAACATCTCATTTGTCCCTCAAGTTGTCACCTACAGAATAGACAGAAAAATGCAATACATTAAATATGTACGTTTATATTGTATTTTACTTTAACATTTTTATATTTAGTTAATGATAACAAAATTAGTTTAATATCACAGAATTTAAAATCTCATCCCAAACCACTTTATTAACGAAGTCACTGAAGATGGTCTATATTAATCCGAAACGCGACTTTCAAAATAAATGCCTATTGTGGAAAATACCATTTATTTCCTACACATATTTTAATATCAAAAAGACGTATTTGCCGCTAATTTTGAATTTTGATCACTGAACTACACTGTAAATTATAATAAAGTTATTCAGATCGGTTTGAAGATTACGTGTGTTATTATTTTGGTATATATGTATAGTTTCTTTTAATAACCGCCTACCCAGGTCACTGTCAGTTTCTACCAGTTTTACATAGCCAAAAACAAATGTACGTTTTGGTTGTTGACTGTTTCTTAGGGATATACCTGGTCTATGAATATCCTTCACATTATATTTATTTGGTCCAATGCGTTTGCCAAGGTACATCTATTAGGTTTCGTGGTCCGATTGACCAAATAAATTCTTTTCAAGTAATTAATCTTTAATTAAGGTTTTGGTTGAGATAAAAAAGTCAGGGCCACGAGCGGGATTCGAACTCACGACCTTCGACTAAATACGCCGCTGCTCTACCACTTGAGCTATCGTGACTTCGATCCACTCGGACACAAACCTTCCATCCCAACCCCACCTTTTTGAATTTTTTCCCTCTTTTTGCCATTTTTTAAATGTCGTGTAATCTATTTGATTCTCGGCGACAAATGAAATGGACAAGGGGAGCTGTTAATGAAGTTATACTTCATTTACATCTATTAGGTTGCGTGGTTCGATTGACCAAATAAATTCTTTTCGATTAATTAATCTTTAATTAAGGTGTTGGTTGAGATAAAAAAGGTGGGGGATGGGAGGTTGATGATAGCGACTATTAAGTAATGATTATTTAGAGAACGAGAGATGTGGTCTTATGTGAAGTAGGTTTACAAAAATATTTTCTTTATAACACCAACATTTCGATCTTTATTGAAAATTTTCAGGGCCTGGGATTTATAAACATTGTTTAAATTCTAAAAATGCATGTAAGATGTGAAAATGAATTTATACATAACATAGAAATTTTAGGTTTAGTCAAAGTATTTGCACTCATTCAAAGTGTGTTTTTTTTTTTTTAGATATGTCACAGTTGTGGGCGTGTTGAAAATGTTAGTGATTTTTTCTAAACCTGCATCATACCAGACATCATCTCAAAATCTCTAAATAACTGAATAAAGAGACGACGAACCCAAATCTTAAAAGAAAAACTTAAGCCGTAGATTGTAAAACAAGGAACATGACAGCATTTGTCATTGGTCATTAGCGCTTGATAGAAATGTCTTTTAGTTTGGCGAATCCTAGAACTCACAATCCCAGACGCAAGACAAGATAAAAATTATGCAACTTGGCGAGCTGTACGGATATTTACGAAAAGCAGTGCATAAACATTTTCAGAAATGGAAGAAGGCGTGTTGAATACTTTCAGGAAGATATGTAACATATTCAAATAAACCTTGAAATTCAAAAAGCTACAAATGTAGTTATGTGAATTTTGGGTCCCTATAAAAGAATTTCCTATTTATTACTGTTCTGTTGCATTAGTACTTCTTGGTTTCTTTATCACACACCCGAAATATTTTCAACTTTTTTGTGTAATTTTCGAACCCTTGAAGAAATGATATGTCTAATTATCTGGAAAAATCATCAACGAAGGTCATGAAAATCGCTTGCATGTTAGTTGATGCATTTTTCTTTTAGCACTTATTTCAGTTTGTTTTTTTTGCCTTATGATCTTTGCATATTAGCCATGACGAATTCTTATATATGTTGTTCAAATTGGGGGTTATCGGGAAAAAAGGGCCAGAGGCGACGGTGGGAATCGAACCCACGACCGCGGCGTGAGAGTCTCTCATGCTAACCACTCGGCTACCGCGGTTTCACAGTTTAAAATCGCTGTTTACAAAATTAACTTTAACCCTTAAGCTAATTTAACTAATCCATTTCAATCAGCCAAATTAAAATGTCCAAAATATTGATATTATATTGAGTTTAATATTAGGCTACTATTCATTAAGCAATTTTGTACATCTTCCTTTTTCCCACTTGCTATATTATTTAATGTACGTAGTTTAAAGGAATAAAATAGTCTAAGACGTTTTATCGTGAAAAGTCACGAAACAATATTAAGTAATATAACGTGCTTGGCCCTAAAGGCTATCTGTCAGTTTAACTGAATCCTGATCGGAATAATAAATTGATAAACCAAACGATTTTTTCTAACTTCTACAAAAAAAATTTAAATTTAACTGACTGCACGATTATTTATAACAAATTGTCGATGGAGCCAAGGAAAAAGGTACCCGAACTTTCCAATTACCGGAGGTAGCAAAAGGGGTTTAATAATTTTTTTTTATTCTTGTAATTCATTGGTAGTTGACAACTGGATTGTAATACTACTAAACGTTTTGCCTGTTACCTTCATTAAAATAATTAAACAATGGCTTTATTTTCGCATCGCCGCATCGGTCGGAGGTCGACTTCATCTATCTAAACGGGCTAACTCAATAACGCAGTCAATTCCCGACATTAAACCCCTTAATGTCAAATCCAATTATCCGAGTTTAAGTCCCCTTTGGATAGGAATGAAATCAACTGTACAAAATACCATTTATTGTAAGATCTATATCTTCGTACTGTCAAGCCAGTTGGGATTATTCGGAGTTTAATAACATTTATTTTAGGGAAAGGTCGTTTATAATCTTCCATTATTTACTTTAGAAATTTCATCAATTACATGCCTGAGAAAATAAACCAACGGAAAGGTGTGTCTGAACAACACGAAGCGTCAAATCGCTCGATAACCTGGAATGTACTACCGAGTTGACGAAATTGAAAGTCTAGCTAATTATTAAATTATAATTTTTAATATCCGTTTATATTGTTGCAGCTGTATTGTTTCAATTGATAAATAGTTAATATTATAATTATTAACCTAGTAGAGGCACTGATAACGGAGAATAGTCCTCCATAGCAACTCCTCTGTTTCGACGATAATCCTGACAAATGGGACTCGCCCAGTTCACCTCCCTATTGGGCCTTAACTCAAACAAACTTATATAAGCCAGTAAATATTTCTTTAACTTGTTCACAAGCCACGGCAAACTTTTCAACTTCCGTTAACAAGGTTGGCCTAATGAAAAACATCTTTTCAATAATAAGTTGCATATACAATGAACTGTGTAAAAGCTCGATTATTAATAATAATAACTAAAGTTTATTAAATTTATAAGCAATATTATAATAATGTGAATATAAATGTACTCAATAAAAAATAAACAATACGGCATGGATATTCAGGAAGGTGATGAGAACATAGTAATAATATTAGTAATAATTCACTATTTTTCGTAGTCCGCTTGACCAATTAATATCATTGAATTAATTAAGGTTTTAAGTTGAGATAAAAAAAGTCAGTGTCACGAGCGGGATTCGAACCCACGACCTTTGGCTAGATACGCCGCTGCTCTACCACTTAAGCTATCGTAACTTAATGCACCTGAAAGAACAACAGGGATCGCAATGTTTTTTCCAGAATAAAAAATAACCACGAAAAATAGTAATCAGGGAGCCACGTTTTTAATTTAATCAACAATTACTAGCTATGACTAGTACGTCAAATTGTAGACTTTTCATCAACTAAAAATCTTAATTAATTGTAGACTAGGTTCTTCAACCCAAAATTCGATTACCAACCGTTTGCGTACCTATGCTCACCATTGATATAAAAAAATTAAAGGAATATTTCATATTCTGAGGTGCACTATCACGACTTTTAGGAAAGACAGTTTCATCATAAAAGAATTTCCGACCTCGTCATCAACGTTGAAACAGTCGGGAGTTACAGAGAACCTTTAAAAAAAGTTTATTACTCCACCTTCCAACTTAAAAGCAAGCCGAGGTTGACGGAAATAAGCCAGTCTGTACGAAACGTATCGCCTGAGATGTACCCGATTACATCAGACTTTCTTCATGGCCTACAAAAACTTATTTAACGTTGGGTCCCTATTTTACTTCAGGCTAGAATTATCTCTGTTACCTGGCTGTGCTTGCTTTTCTAATAGTTTGCAACAAAGAGACAAGCGTGGTCCGGATTAGGAGTAAATATAGACTTCTGAGGGGTTCAGGTTTCCTTTACATAGAAATCGTGCTTTTACCATCGCCTTCTCAAATTTCTCTGCCTTCTCAAGCCTTTTTAGTAACAGTCCATTACCCTCTGTTATTACTAGAATAGCTTTGTGTCTATGTCTACGAGCCAATTATGACTTTTTAAGTAAGGCAGTATTCTTTCACAGTGCCTCCTTAATTATTCTTGTTCCTCTGTAACAGTATTTCTTTTTTAAATTAAGCTAATCATTTGAGATCTCAAAGATTTTTGATTATTATTTACTACAAAACAATTAATCATATCTTTTAACCACGATTAAAATAATAATGTTAATAATGGTTATTAAAAAAATTAAACACAAAATTAACTGAATTAATTGTTAAGGGGAAATACAGGGGCAAAAAGTAAAATCATCGGGCATGATGCGACTTCGATTTTTTTTTCAATCAAAGTATTTGTACTTACTCAAAGTGTTTTCTGCGTAGATGTGTCATTCTCTCAATACGACACACAAGAATGACACAATGTTTGTAAATCCCATGCCCTGAAGATGATCTCAATAAAAATCGCAATTTAAATTCACCAATTTCGTGGTCCGCTTGACCAATTAATACATTACAATTAATTAAGGTTTTTAGTTGAGATGAAAAAAAGTTAATGGCACGAACAACCCACGATCTTCGGCTAGATACGCCGCTGCTCTACCACTTGAGCTATCGTGACTTCGATCCACACGGACATCAACTTCCTATCTCAACCCCACCTTTTGAGTTTTCCCTCCTTTTTGCCATTTTTCAAATGTCGTGTAATCGGATTGGATTCTCGATGACAAATGAAATGGCCACGGAGAGCTTTAGTGAAGTGTACTTCATTTTAATCATTAAATTCACTAATTTCGTGGTCCGCTTGACCAATTAATACATTACAATTAATTAAGGTTTTTAGTTGAGATGAAAAAAGTTAATGGCAAGAGCGGATTCGAACCCACGATCTTCGGCTAGATACGCCGCTGCTCTACCACTTGAGCTATCGTGACCTCGAAGATCGTGGGTTCGAATCCCGCTCGTGCCATTAACTTTTTTTCATCTCAACTAAAAACCTTAATTAATTGTAAAGATCGAAACGTTGGCACGATAAAGAAAATGTGTTACTAAAATCTACGTCACACCAGGCCGCATCTCACGATCTACAAATTATAATTATTTCAATAGTAACAAACAATTTCTGTAAAAAAAAAATACAGTAGCAAAAAGTGTTAAATTTATTAAGCTAAATTCTTTTAGTAATATTACGATACAAAAAGAGCAAATGTTTGTTTGATGAAATTGAAACATTATATTATGAAATAGAACATATTGGCGTGCTCTAAGAGTTTGGATTGTATAAATTATGAAACAACCAGACTCCAGCAACTTATAAATTAATAACAAACAAATTTTATGTAGCAACTGCAACTATACAATAAATAATTATTTCAATTTTATATCCGCTGCACTAGTAAGTCCTTAATGGCACTGAACCCCCGTAGTTCGCCGGGCGATCACCTCCGTAGTTTGAGCAAGTCGCTTTTGTTTCTCTACTTTTTGCACTAACTCCAGATTCGAATTCGCCACATCTAATGATGATGTCTGAAGTATGTTTCGATATATTTAATGCTTTGGTAGCTGGCATTGTACGATTTGTTTTTCTTTGAATGGGTCATCAATATCGATTTTTGTATAAAATAGTGTGGTTATGTCTTAGACTTTTTTGTATACAGGGTGTCCTGTTTAGATGGCCCGGCTGAATTTCTCTTCAACCGTTTTTACTCTACTTTCACTTTTATATCTTTTTGGAGCAAAATTATTCAGGGCACGTCAGGCCCAGTTTAACTTCAAAATTTCAAAGTTTTTTCTGTAGTCACACGATCTTTCATTTCACATCATTTCTTTAATTAGCCTTCTCCTAATATATTTGCTGCAATCCACTGTTTTTACATCAACCCAATTAAAACTGCCTTGGTCAGTCACAACCCGTCTGGATTTATGATAGTCCATTTTTAATTAGCTGCTAAATTTTTCTATAATATTTAGCATCAACGGATAGTCGTATTTATTACAATACTTTTATGTAATTCAGGACGTTTTATTAGTTTAAAACATGTTTTTACAAATAGAGTGTCTTTTTTAGATGGCCTGGCTAAATTTCTCTTAAACCAATGAGGCTATCGAAAAGACAAAAAATACGTCTAATATTTTTTAGTCTATTTTCAAAATTTTTACTTTTTTGGAGAAAAATTATACAAGGTTAGAGTTCCCAGTTCATCAATCGGCTTTTAAATTGTTCAAAAAATGACAAAGTTATGGCAAAAAGTTTGAAAAAACGCATTTTGTTTGTTTTGCTGTAAATCTCAATATAGCTTCTTCACTAAAGAAAACACTAATTGGCTTTAGTGTTTACATTCTGTTATTGCTTTTCAAACTCCGTTATGAGAGCAAATCTTGTTTGGGTTGCTGCATAAAATCGTGTTGCTCGCAATATGAGGAGATACGGATCAGTTGCTTTTCCATCACCAAGAAACCGGAAGCGTAATTTCGACGAGCTGAATATTTTACTGTGTCCGCGAAAATCCGAATTCCTCTCTCTCTAAAATGTAGGAACGTTTTAGGTTTTTCACAAAATAAAATCAGAGATGTACTCAGGACTTGCAATTTTAAGCCGTATTGCTCTCACCTTGTCCAGGGATTTCGGGACTCTGATTATGACAGTCGTCTAACGTTCTTTGCACAAATGTCAATTTGGGAGGCTGAAGAAAACTTCCTCCAAAAAATTCTTCCACACACCTTATGGGCTGATGAATCTAAGTTCATCTCTAACGGCATGGAATTTTCGAACGTGGGCAGAGGAAAATCCGAAAATTCCGTACTTTTGTCATCATCAGGTGGTTCACACTAACCTAAAACCCTTCTAACATTTCGGAGAAATGAATTCGCATTTTCGCAAACATACAGTAAAATCTTTTCAATTAATTAATCTTGAATTAAGGTTTTGGTTGAGATTAAAAGTCAATGACACGAGCGGGTTTCGAACCCACGACCTTCGGCTAAATACGCCGCTGCTCTATCACTTGACCTTTCGAGAATTAAATAGATTACACGACATCTGAAAAATGGCAAAAGGGAGGTAAAATTCAAAAGGTGGGGTTGAGATAATATAATAATAAAAATATATAATAATAAATATAAAAAATTCTGTGTGGAAAGCTGGTGTCCGAGTGGATCGAAGTCTCGATAGCTCAAGTGGTAGAGCAGCGGCGTATTTAGCCAAAGGTCGTAGGTTCGAATCCCTTTCATGACACTGATTTCTTATCTCAATCATCAGTTGTTCATTTCTTGCAAGATTAGTTCTCAGGTAGACTTTTTGTAACGAATGTGTTCAATCCATTCAAAAATAGGGTTGAGACAGGTCCGAGACCGGCAGCCACTTTTCAGTTTTCTTTTTGTTCTTCCGGGGACGGTATGGTTGTCGTTTTTGCTACATTAAATGAAACGGCCCTATATAGATTTTTGTCATTGAATGAATACTTTTATTTAGACTGGTGGAGGTTTTATTTTCTTTGCCCGAAAATTGGAGAATTCTGTACTATAGAGTTATTGATATTGATTGTAAGTTGAGATTTGCGCACATTCAGCTGCCGTTTGCATACGCGGCAGTTTACTTGGATCCCTGCCTGCTGTTTATATGCTAAGACGTTCCTCCTTTTTCTTGTAAGACCAACATTACCTTAACTTCAGACTTAATTATAAATTAAACATATATTTTACCTTAAGCATCCACTGCAAAGCAAGATCATGCCATCCAAGGCAAAGCGCTACAATGAGTAATTAAACGATTAACAATACAAAATAAATTCTAAACTTATTAGTAACTATAAATATAGCAAAATAAATATTGTCAATAATGCCTAAACATAACAATCAATGTATACAGAACAAGTTACAATGCAATTCAAACAGTAATAAACGATTAACAATAAAAATCTACATCCTAAGGGTGTATTCACACTGGAACCGACTACGTCCGACTGCGACTAATGAAAACTTAGTTGTACGATTTGAGCTGTCACATTGAAACAGACTTGTCGGACCCTTTGTCCCTCAACAAGTGGTCGTTGTCTTGTAGTTGGCGTGAATGTTTTACACCCTAATAATCCGGATCTAGGTATGGTCTGGAGAAAAAACCAAGTTGTTATCTGTCAAGCTTTCGACCGATTTTAGGTCTTTGTTAGGGCAAAACAATCTAAAAGATGTCTACAAATCGGTATAATTAAGTTTTTAATAGATGGTTTCTGATATGGACTTAGTCCCAACATTGCCAAGGTCAGTGAGTGATTGGAATTTCCCAATTACTATATACGAATTGTGGAAAGATTTCTTGTGTGCACTTTTTCAAAATAAATATATAGAAAATGTAAATAATTTAAATTGATTCTAGAAGAAGCAAAAATATTATGTTAGCTTCAATGCAATGAAAATTCTACTTTTCTTAGTTGAGCAGTGAGACCCTACATCGGCCGACGAACATACAAAATCCCAGTTTGAAGGAATCGAATCGCAGGGCAAAACGGATATTAGCTTTATACGTTCCAATATTTAAAAAAAAATTATAGTAGCATAATGTAGGGTATGGATATGACATAAAAATATGTAGTATTTATTAGGTTTCGTGGTCCGCTTGACCAAATAAATTCTTTTCAATTAATTAATCTTTAATTAAGGTTTTGGTTCCACTTGAGCTATCGTGACTTCGATCCACTCGGATACTAACTTCCCATCTCAACCCCACCTTTTGAATTGTCCCTCCTTTTTGCCGTTTTTAAAAATTCAAAAGGCTGGGGTTGAGATGGGAAGTTAGTGTTCGAGTGGATCGAAGTCATGATAGCTCAAGTGGTAGAGCAACGGCGTATTTAGCCGAAGGTCTTGGGTTCGAATCCTGCTTGTAAACTGACTTTTTTATCTCGATCAAAACGTTAATTAAAGATTAATTAATTGAAAAAATATGTAGTATGTTAGCACAAAAAGTTATACATCCATATTAATAACAATTATTCAGAAATCGTGAGATGCGGTCGGGTGTGATGTAGGTTTCAGAAAAACATTTTCTTTATCCTACCAACGTTTCGATCTTTATTGAGATCATCTTCAGGGCTCAAAGTGTTTGTCTTCTGTGTAGTTGTGCCATCCTAGCGTGCTGAGAGTGTGCGACACGCTAGGATGGCACAACTACACAGAAGACAAACACTTTGAGCCCTGAAGATGATCTCAATAAAGATCGAAACGTTGGCACGATAAAGAAAATGTTTTTCTAAAACCTACATCACACCAGACCGCATCTCACTATATCTGAATAATTATCAACTAACGGTCACTAATCTCTACACATTAATAACAATATTGTAAATAGATGTTTAAATTTTATTTTATATTTTAAAACACTGATTTTGCTGATTAAAATAAACCATAACTAAAAATGAAATATTCCACACTTGGCACACAATATATTCCACATTTAGCTATATTAAATAGAATTGTTGTTTTTTAATTTTTTTTTTTTCAAGTTTCGTTTATTTTTTTTAACGAGGGTATTTCAACTGTGTGGTTATATGAACCCTCGGGGTACAGGTGTTGTTGAAAAAAGCCCATTTGTAAGCCAGCGGCCCTGCATTCGAACCCGGATCTTTACTTCACAGTGATGAGCGCCGTATCAACATCACCCTCATTATTAATATTTAATTAAATTAATTATTCTTTTTATGTAAGGTCTTGGTTGTGATGAAAAAGTGTCACGAGAGGATTCGAATTCATCTCAACCAAGAACTTACATAAAGAGAATAATTAATTGAAATAATTAAAATGGTCAATTAGAGCACTAAAGATAAAATGGATTAATAATTAATATTTAAATTTATAATTTTACGAGTATGTAGTGTGTGAATGTTTACTTATTTTTTTAAATTTTTGATTTTTTTTACACTTCAAATTTGGAGCCTCTCCTGAATAACTATTGCGATACCCCTTCAATACCTCTCCAAAAAGTGCAAAAAAGAAAACAC
The DNA here is from genome assembly GCF_000648675.2 of Cimex lectularius. Classification (NCBI taxonomy): domain Eukaryota; kingdom Metazoa; phylum Arthropoda; class Insecta; order Hemiptera; family Cimicidae; genus Cimex; species Cimex lectularius. The sequence continues at coordinate 908,751 of NW_019392711.1, forward strand.
ATCGATTTCTTTGTATATTGAATTGTGCAGAAATTTTAATTTTTGGACCGTCAATCTTTGGTAGAATCTTATGTTTACTATTCCATACTTTGTACAGGGGGGGGGGATATTATAAGGTATATATACGCGCAATGGTCAAGTCTCACGGGTGGGAGAGAGTGCCGGCAATACTGCTGACAATAACATCCGCAGATAAGCAGAGAATTATCGTAATCTAGTAGTTTATCCAAACTTTAATAGTCAATATAACTTGCATGTGCATGCAAACCAATTGTACGGAGTTGGGCCGATCAAGATCTCGCAGTTGTTCCTAATGGCCTGTGTTCCCCACCTTTTTTTTGTGCCATGTCCCACTTATATTTTTTTCAAATCCCTTCTACACCCTTCTCAACCCCAAAGTACATAATCTATAACATTAAAATGCTAGAACAATAGATAAAACACGGTAAGCAAAGTTTTTTAAACCCCGAAAACCATGTTCCGCGTCTAGGTCGTTGGAACCAATATGTGAGTTAATGAATTTTTTGATCTAGTACTCATTTTGTGTTTTTTCAATTTATAAAATAAGTTATTCTATATTAACGCACCAATATAAACAGACTGTGATCAAACGTGGTAAGATCGCATCAGAAAGATATATCTCTCTCTCACTCTCTCTCCATCTCTCTCTTTCTGTCTCTCTGATTTTTCTCTCTCTCTCCTCTTTTCTTCCTCTCACTCTTTCTCTCTTTGTTTTTTCCTTCTCGCTCCCCATTTCTCCCTCTCACTTTGTCTTTCTCTGTCTTTTCTATCTCTCTCCTATTTTCTCCCGCCTCTCTCTCTCTCTCTCTCTCTCTCTCTCTCTCTCTCTCTCTCTCTCCTTTAATAGCGGTCGTTGGTGGACGTAAAGAGTTTGTTGGCACCCTACACCTGAGATTTAAGTCCACAGTACTTTTAAAAAGAGCATCTGGTACATACAAATTATACTTCATCGCAGAATAGATGACATCGCATTTCAACAGGTGCATCGTTGAAAAATATTTTCCAGTCATTAACTAATATCCAGCTAAAGTAAAATATCCAATTTGAGTTAAATGTTTAAATCTCATATAACCGTATTTTCTCGAAAAGAGAAAAAACTCCATAAATTTGGTTGAAATTTCCAAATTTAACAAAATAGCGGATGAAATGCAGTTTTCCTCATGTAAATTATAATATTAGAAAGTAATACGATTCACGGAATATATTTCATTATATTTATTTTCCTTCTCCTGATAAACCAGTTATATCATTCACGATAGCAAAATACTAATTAATATTATTTCATGGGGAATATTCAAATATCGGGATGTTTTGTTCAGTAGGAAATTCATCACTTGTATTGATCTCGATTATCAAGTGTTGTGTGATTAAATAGGGTTTTATTTCTTGAATTATATGGCTCAAGCTCATAAATTTCATTTAACATTAAAATTATGATACAAAAAGGTAGGAATTATAAACTGCACGGTATTTTTTGTATATAAAAATCGAAACGCCACATCTTGTTTTCCAATCATTGTTTCATAGATTCTGAGTAAACTGTAGAGGTATTGATATGCAAAAGGCAGTATTGATAACAAATTATATAAGCCTATAAGATTACATTTATGGTGTTATTTAATTATATATATAAGTGGGAAGTTTATGGGCCGACAAACAGCTGAGGTCATCGCCGGCCCTCTGCGTGTTTTCCTTCTTTTTCTTTTCTTTCGCGCATATTTTGTTTTAAACTGCAGCCATTTGAGCGTCTCGATCTGGTTACCAGAGAGTTCAGATATATACTACGTTGATATTCTAAAATGCTTGTCTCTCGTTTGTACCTCAGGTTGTCAAATACAGAATAAAAACAAAACATACAATACATATATACACATCACCACAAACATAGATGTCTGGTCACATTCATTCGCCCAGAGTACTCGATATTCCTCGGGACGGGGTTATAAACAACCCCTTCCTTTCACGCTAATAAATTACTTTTACTCTCCAGACCTCATACACTTACTCCAGAGTACTCGATATTCCTCGAGGCGGGGTTATAAGCAACCCCTTCCTTTCACGCTAATAAATTACTTTTACTCTCCAGACCTCATACACTTACTCCAGAGTACTCGATATTCCTCGGGGCGGGGTTATAGGCAACCCCTTCCTTTCACGCTAATAAATTACATTCATTACAATAAATTAACAAAACACAACACTCGATAAAAACATAGAGGTCTGGTCACTTTCACTCCCCCAGTTTATTTAATATTTATTGAAATTTTAGTTTTAAGTTTGTTTTTTCCTTTTCATAAAAACGCGAATAACTAGTAATTGAAATATATTAATTATGTTACTTAATTAATATTAACTAAAACTAGGGAATTAATATTAACGCTAAACTTACTTAAAGATTCACTAATTTCGTGGTCCGCTTGACCAATTAAATCATTACAATTAATTAAGGTTTTTAGTTGAGATGAAAAAAAGTTAATGGCACGAGCGGGATTCGAACCCACGTTCTTCGGCTAGATACGCCGCTGCTCTACCACTTGAGCTATCGCGACCTCGATCCACTCGGACATCAACTTCCTATCTCAACCCCACCTTATGAGTTTTCCCTCCTTTTTGCCATTTTTCAAATGTCGTGTAATCGGTTTGGATTCTCGACGACAATTGAAATGGCCACTGAGAGCTTTAGTGAAGTGTACTTCATATTAATTCTTTAAATTCACTAATTTCGTGGTCCGCTTGACCAATTAAATCATTACAATTAATTAAGGTTTTTAGTTGAGATGAAAAAAATCGAATCCCGCTCGTGCCATTAACTTTTTTTCATTTAATTCATTATTCTAGAAAACCTTTAAAAACTTCAAATTAATGTAACGTGACAATTTAATATACATATCATTTATTTTACACTTTAAATAAAATATACTGAATTATCAAAAAACGAGCATTACTAAGTTTTTAAGGAACGATAATTTAAATTACTGCAGCGAAGCGCCTTACTTGAAGCGCCGTGAAAATAAAATACCGACAGTAATTATTATGTGATATTGAAAAATCCCACGAAATGCATGAAGATCGGAAAAACAGAAAAAATCAATTCAGTTATTTCATGGGGATCAGAAGATTCGATGATTTTTCAACTAAATGACGAATGAGAATCGGCATATAGTTGACTCGAAATTAATCGAATTATTGTATAATTGTATAAATTGCCACCCTTAAAACTTTAATTGCTCCTCACGTAGGCCCCACGTTGGGATACACTGCCCTAGAATGAATTTGACATGGTTAAATAACCGTTCTTCTGACTTGATCAAAGGAGATTTCTGATATAAAATCGCCCCTCCAGTCAATAGAATAGATGAAGAAAGGAACCGCTTTAAGGCAAACCAACGAAAAAACCAGAAGTGGAATATTTACTAATATTCAAGTTTATTTATTAATATTTTGTACTAAATTATTCACCATTGTTCCTATTTCTAGTTAAGTAATATTATTTACGCTTGGCCTGGTTGAGCTTTGTACGGGGAAAAATATGAAAAATAATCTCCCTCACCATTTCTTTATTCAGTTGAATTGGTAGCTATAAAACAAGATTGTTACACTGATTGTTTACGTGGTGTGCAAACGTGACAAAATGTAAGCCCCAGGCTTCCCAAACTCCGCGGGCCCTAACTCGGGCGTTAACTTTTAAATTTTAACTTCGTAAAAAATTAATAATTACAAAAATAAAGGTAGAATGAATAGATAAAATTAAAAACTAATAACAATGAACACTGAAAATGAAAGTTTGTTATATTTATTCATTCTACGTTTATTTTTGCACACGTAAGCAAAATAGGTGAGACGGACGGTACTAGACTGGACGACTAGGAATTTCATATATTCCCAGTATAATTCAAAAATAATTCATTTTGTTGATACTGGTGGTCTTCATTACCGGAAACTGCTTCTTGAACAACCTGGATTTTCCAAAGCAGTTGTTTCTCGAAAATGTGATTCGAGCTCAAACTTCTGCCGCGAGTGCACTACCTATTTGTGTCATTCTCATTGATTAGTTATTTACTCCAATATGGATCGGTGACTTAAGTCAGGATCTCTGAGGAAGCTTGCAGTTTCTCCTTCACCTAGTCAGCCAGGAAAGTTCCAAATTGGAATTGATGAGGCTATTATATAGGACAACCTTCCACTAAGGACGTTACTGACAGCAAGTGAAGCACAGCCTTCAGATGAATCACCTCAACATTATCCAGCACACTCAAATTCTACAAGTATCCGAATAGGTGCACTTCAAAGAGCCAGTGGAAGGAAAATATCTAAAAAGCGAAGTACCACGACAGCTACTTAGTTTTGAAATTTATAAAGGCTGAGCAGGGTAAAGCTGTGATTTGTTCGAAATCCTTCCAAACAGTTAAATTGCGTCGTAATTTTGAGGTTATACACCCAGAAAAGTTATCGAGTGGCACAGTCAGGTAAAGCTCATACCATCGCTGAAACCATCATAAAACCGTGTATTAACGATACTGTATGTTGTATGCTTGTCGAAGAGCAATAAAACATATTTTCGGTGTTTACTACATAAGTAAAATTCTGGAATGAGAGGGGTCCGCCCTGGATTTTGTTCTTTGAAAGTTTATGAAGCCCTGACGTAAGAAATCCAACTGAGGAGAAATATTTGCTTTTACAAATTCCGGAATTAGCTGAAAAATAATATTTAACGTAAAAACAGTATGGCTAGGCAAGAAGGCCATACACGATTCAGATTTACTAACGAACTGCAAACGTGCACGCCAAAAGGGGAACGATATCTGGAATAGTCGTCAGTATTGCTCTGTAGCCCCAAAAATCTTACGATGAAAAGACTGGCAGTTCGTACATTTCATAAATAATAAGGGTATGAGATATAAGAATACTTTGTTTAGCTGGTAGCTCACCCACTCAGGTTCGATCAAGCACAGCAGCAGCCAATAAAATAGTTTCTTCTAACAGTGAATCCTGAGGGTGATACATACCAGATCACACAACACACCAAAGACAGTAATAGCACATAATTAATCTATTCACAAAACAGTACATAAACCTATTTTTAAAATGACGATTCAATTTTTACATATAATCTTTGCTTTTGAAAACGCATTGCGAATACTATAAATAATTAAAGAAAAGTCAAAGATAGTAATAGTAAATAATTAATCTATTCTGAATTCAATACAAGAACCTAGTTTTCAAATGACGATTCGATTCTTATTTGTAATCTTTCGTATTTTTGTAAAACTTAAAAAAACTATTATTACAATAGTAAGTCAACATCAATAAACAAAAATATAGTACCAAAAAGTGTTAAATTTATTAAGCAAAATTCAGTTAACAACATTACTATAAAAAAAGGGAAAATGTTTGTTTGATGTTGATAAGGAGTCGGTTTGTGGACTTCAAAACATGCAATGGTTTATATCAATGCCCAACGTTTCGACAAGTTTTATTGTCTTCTTCAGGGAATCTACACCTATTATCAGTAGGTGACAGGATTGGAGAACCTCTCACCCGATAACATGATAAGCAAACATTTTCTAGTCAAACGCCTATGATACATATGTACCTGAACAGTTTATTAATTTTAAGTAATTGTTATTAGTAAAAAAGCTAGTGAAGAAGAGGTTTATATACAACCCGAATCCTTATCAACATCGATATTTGATAAAATTGTAACATTATATTATGAAATAGAGTGAAATTAAATAATTTTTATATATCGCTAATAGATAGACAAAGACAATAATAGTACGTAATTAGCCTATTTTCAATGCAGTGCATAATCATATTTTTCAAATGACGATTCAATTTTTATCTGTAATCTTTGCTGTTGAAGACGCACAGTCTTTTTATATTGGTGCATTAAAGGAGTATAACTTATTTAAAAAAGTGAAGAACATCACAAAATGAGTTCCAGATCAAACATTTTTTAAATCTCACATTCGTTCCAACGCCCTAGACGCGGAACATGGTTTTCGGGGTTGCAAAACGCATTGCGAATACTAAAAATTTATATCTTTCAATTAATTAAGGTTTTTACTTGAGACAAAAAGTCAGTGTCACGAGCGGGATTCGAACCCACGACCTTCGGCTAGATACGCCGCTACTCTACCACGTAAGCTATCGTTACTTCGATCCTCTCGGACCCTAACTTCCCATCTCAACCTTTTTGAATTTTCCCGCTCGTGACATCGACTTTTTTTATCTCAACTAAAAACGTTAATTAATTGAAAGATATTAATTGGTCAAGCGAACGAAAACTAGTGAACTATAAATTAAAGCATAGTCAAAGCATGCAATAGCACATAATTAATCTATTCTTAATAGAGTACATAATCCTATTTTTCCAAAAAGTCTAAGTGGGACATGGCAAAGGTTGGGAAACACTCCTAGGGACATTTGAACAACTTTGTTTATGTTTGGAAACTTCTTTTTTATTTAATAGTACCCATGTAGTCTGTATCAGACAAGTAGTTATCTTGTTATATAGGATTGTAGGTAACTGATATTAGCAAGTTGTCGGATTTTTTCTCCCAAGACTCAACAAAACCGCACAGGACAAGTCTTTACGGAATCAATAAAATTATTAATAAATAACTGAATAACTGAATATCAGGTACTAAATCTACATACTGAAGCGTTTTTCATTCATTTCGGAGAGAAGAGAGAATAATTGCTAATTCCGAATGGAAATTAAAAAGTTATTTCTAACTTCAAAAAGACCAGCGGCGGCCTAAAATTAATTAGCAAGTCCTGCCGATTCCCAGGTGCGGGGCCTGTCAGGATGAATAGAGTTATATATAGTAATAAGTGTCCCATTCCAGGAGACCTAACGTTGCTTTCAAAGTAAATGGAAAGTTAGAATGAGACGTCAGTTTCTGGGCGACAATTTCATTAGGGCCGTTTTACGGGGCATCTGTTAACGGAAATAAAGTGTATTTTCCAAAACCCTTAGGTGGAAGAGTGACAAAAACGAACCAGAGCAAATAACGCGGGGGACATTGATACCAGACATTATTCTTCCACACCGACTAAAAAAAAACTCCCAATTTATTTATCATCAAGACCATTTCTTACCATACACGCACATCTAGTACAATTAAAATCTTTCAATTATTTTATGCTAATAGATAAACTAATCGACGCCAGTATAGGAGAAATAACAAATATTTGACCTACCGTGAGTTAATCAGATTTTTGTTTTCCCTATATTTCTGTAACTTTTATAACGACTTGAGCTTATCCTTATATTATTTTTACTTATCTAAGTAAGCTCAATTGGATTGTGTTGATATGTCCTTTTGGTAATAGTTATTGTATGGAGGCAATTATTTATCTCGAACATAATATAACTCGAAGCGAGAACTCCAAGGTCTGAAGTGACGAAGGAACACTAAGTTCATAAACTCAAAGCATTTTTTGGGTCTTTACAAAAAAACAGTGATTTCTGAGTAAGTTTAACAAAGTGTGTGAATTCAACACCGAAAACCTTTGCCTGGGAAAAACTAGGTCCATTGTCTTTCAACCAGCGATGCTTCTCTGCCTCCAAAGGAGATTCGACGTTATCTTCCCGAGGAGAATGTCCAAAGTATTCGTGTGTCGCATATTGGTATACATTTCAGTTGTTTTCTAAATTCCAGAACATTAGGCAAAATGAACTTATCTCCCCGAAGCTATATATTTTCGAAAGTAGCTCCCCAAGCAAAAGTGACCAGTGGATCAGTAACTCCCCGGCGTAAAAAGGAGTAAAGCTCTCAAATACCAATAATACTAAATATAACAAAACGCCAAAATATATAATTAACGAAATTTAATGAAATATATAATTAGTAAAGTGAAGCGGTGAAACGAGTGAAAATTTCAAAAAGATCACGGTTGTTCAAAAATTAAAGATATATAGTACTTGATATTGTATTATAATCTTTTTATGCTTTTCGGTCAGTGAGGGGATTTAGGTCTTTCACTTTTGGTGAGATTGATTGTCATGGGAATGATAATTTGATGTCTATATCTATATTAGGATGATAATGGTTTTTGCTTTGATTTTTTTGATTCCTGTTTGTGTGTTGGGTCTTTATTGGGAGGTGATAAATTTTATTTTACTTTTATTTGTTTTGGGAGTTTTTTAGGGTCTGGTTTTTAAGTTATTTTGGCGCATTAGCTTATTCTTTAGGTGGTGATGTTTTTTCTTGGTATTTGGTTTATTTGTCTTTTTGAAGTTTTGTTTTAATAATTCTGTCGGGGTTTAGTGTTAGGAATACAAGAAGTGCTTATGAGTTTTTCGTTTTGTGTATTTTATTATTTTTGTTTTTGATTTTGTGTTCTATGACTGTAAATATTTTTATGTTTTTCGTTTATTTTGAGGCTACATTAATCCCAACTGTCTTTCTTATTTTTGGTAGAGGCTATTAGCCAGAGAGGTTAAAATCTGGTTTGAGGTGGTTAGGAAACAACCATCACCAAGACTGGCAGAATCATTGCTGCAATTGGAGAGGGCGAAACAAAGAGGAGTTGTAGGACTACTAACCGGTCGCTGGCATCTGAGAAAACATCTGCACAAAATGGGCATAAACAACGATGATCCCATCTGGAGATTATGCAATGAGGAGGAGGAAACAGCCACCCATATGATCGTCGAATGCGAAGAAACAGCTCAATGGAGTTTACCCTAATGTACGGAAAAAACTTAGGAAATCAAATTGCAGCAGCGACAGTCAATGATCTGATACTTCTAAGGAGAAGGATTGAGTCTATTGCACTGAACTAAGGAACTAGGAAGGTTCAAAGCCAGAAGGCTGCATTGCCTGGGGAGCACAAACCCCGCTTCCTAGTATCCTTTTTGCACCATACCATGGGGTGGTTAGGGATGGAATATGATGCATATATGGCATCGGTATCACACTCAACAATACAAATTCCTTCTTTCGCTCGGGGAGCTAATGTCGAATCCGATCTCGTGTCTTGGGAGATAGGGCCATCCTCATATTCCCCCCGAATCCGTCTGGGGAGATAACGCCGTTCGCCCGTCTTAAAACCTGCCCCATTAACATTGATTACACTTATCGGCAACAAATGGATGAAAATGTCAAGTGTCCTGGAAAATTTTCATGGGAAATCTGGAAAAAATAGTTTTCAGGTGCTTGGCCTTTGGCTGGTGCAAGTGGGACACTTGGCTCGAATGGGGCACCGCAGCCATAGCTGATTATTTTGCCTGAAAATGTAGATTGCTTAGGCGGTGGTGCTTCTGGTTACTTTTTCTCACTTTTTCCTTTTCGCTGTGTCTTCCCTCAGATCTCCAAATTTTTTGCACACATCGAGGGCGTAATTTATTTTTGAGGCTTATGAGGTCTTTTCATACTCTTTTACAGGAGTGGATTGTTTAAGTACTTTAGTGGCTTGTTCGCAGTCGTGGCATATTTTCTAAGAGCGCTTTGAAATTGGAAAAGGTGCTGCGATGTCCTCTCTTGAGAACTTAGATCAAGTCGTAATGTCTAGATAGGCTTCAACATCTAGTTCGTCAGGCAATTTGGCAATAAGTGCACGGAGATGAGAAATGGAAAGCTCAGTCGACTCATTGTCTCTTTCAGCAAGTCTTCTACTATTATTAGCTGGTGAGCTTTTTTTTACTTTTTAACACCACGTTGCAGTTTTACCCTACAATAGCATGGACTGAACTGGCAGAGCGTTTTAATCTGTAGCATTATTGCAGTCTTTATATGTCTCTATAGTGACTATAAAGGCGTCAACGTCCGTTTCTCCGTTAAAACGGGCAGAGCATTTCGAAAAATAGCCTTAAGAAGACTCGCTACTGTTAAGCCGTTGGGAATTAATTTGTTAATTAATAAAAGTTGTGTTTGCAGGCAAAAATGAGCTCTTCCGACAGGAATTTCCGTCACATCTGTGAGGTTGGCACGTCTTTTTTTTTGGGGGGGGGGGCTTCTCCATTAAAATAGGACAAAGATGGAATTGCCAAATGTGTGACTCACTCAGAAAGAAAACTAACGAAAAATCCTCTATGGCGATAAAGCGGATAAAGCCGCGGAGATTAAAAACCATCCCACTTTCACGAGAACCACAGGACTTTAAAACTTTGTAGGGAGCCAGTTTGAGTGCGGGGTGGAACAAAAGTAAAAAGTTCAAGTGGTTCAAAAGTTTTATTTATATTTAGAGATATTTGTGCTTAATACGAACTTATATTACATGACAACAAAGGGATATCAGCTTCCACTCAAGTCAAATACCTGGGACTACATCTAGACAGCAGACTGACAATCCCCACACAAGACTTAAAAAACAAAAACTTAATTCTAAGACTACTTCAAAGACTTCTAAGGCAGAAATCGATTTTGACAACTAAGAGAAAGCTCATGCTATACAAGACTTCACTATTTTTCGTGGTCCGCTTGACCAATTAATAACATTCAATTAATTAAGGTTTTTAAGTTGAGTTAAAATGGCAAAAAGTAGGGAAAATTCAAAAGGTGAGGTTGAGATGGGAAGTTGGTGCCCGAGGGGATCGAAGTCACGATAGCTCAAGGGGTAGAGTAGCGGCGTATCAAGCCGAAGGTCGTGGGTTCGAATCCCGCTCGTGACACTGACTTTTTTATCTCAACTTAAAAACCTTAATTAATTGAATGCTATAAAAGACTTTACTAAGACCAATATGGACATACAAATTGGAACTGTGGGGTACTGCCAAGCCATCCGATAAGCCAAGTTTTTTAACCTGCTCATTAGTGCACATTAACAACAAGATAATACCACCTTCGAACCAAGTCCGCTAAAATATCAAAAAGAGGCGTCGGTGGTCGCAACGGCTTAGGCAAACACTTCCCGGGTTCGAATCCAGCGGCCCCGTATGAACCCGACATTCTTACAAATGGGCTTTTTTCAAAAACAACGTCATCCTGAGGGTTGATATGACCTCTGCTGTTGCGAACCCTCGTAAAAAAAAAACATCATCGGACCAAATCCGCTACTTGGGCTTTACTTAGGTAGCAGACTTACGTAGAACCCTAAAACAAGATTAAAACGACAAGAACTTAACAAAAGATATGGACTACTCAGTCTCCAGACAAATTAATCATTTACAAAAAAAAAAACTCCAGACCTATTTGGACTTACGGTCTAACTGTGGGGCTCGGCCACAACCAAAGAATTCATTCCTTTCTATCTAAAGTTCTCCGCCGTATGCTCCCTTCTACGTCATCGATGAAATGATCCATAAAGATCATAAAATCCCTTTCGTGAAAGATCTTATCCGAACACGCTTCCTCAATTTCCATTCTAAACTATCCTTCAAACCTAACCCACTAGCCCTCTTCCACCCCTTACAACCCTTCAGACCGCTTAAAACGACGATGGCCTCGTGACCTTTTATCTTAACTCCACCAATTAAATAAAATGGCTGGTTTTTCTCCCCACTGCCTCCTGGTCTGATAGATCGGTTAGATTTGTTAACTGTACAATTTGCTCAATGTAAAGCGCGTGTTTTGCAGCAACCGGCTGTTCTATAATTTTTTGAAGTCGTGAGTAGTGGTCAGGAATGAGGCATTTTAGAAAGAAAAAACTTTTCCATTTTTTTGACGACGTTTCAGCTTTTATCCGGGTCATGTTCGGGGTCTGGGTGAATTACAAAACACGTATTGATTTGAAAAATATAATACAGTTATCAATAAAATAAATTTTGAACCAGGCATTTCATCAGGGAAAAATGTAAAAGGTGTTTTTCTAAAATTCCTGACCGCTTCACACGACTTCAACAAATCAGTGAATATTTTTGTACAGATAGCAATTAATAATAAAATAAATTTAATATTGTAAAAGAAATTCTTGAATACTGAGGTTTTTCATGAGTATACCCCGGTTTATAGTCAAACTGTATTATTTCTGTTTTTGATGTTAATTCTTAATTACTCTATTTTTCAGTTGCTCCAGAGACAATCGTTATCCCGATTGTGTCCTGCATACTAGGCTTTCCTCTTCTTGCACTTTTGGTAATATGCTGCTTGCGAAGGAGGGCAAAACTAGCAAGGGAAAGAGATAGAAGACGAGCAGGGTATCACATTTTTCTCTATTTGAAATAGTAATAAATACTTGTTGGAATTGAATAATCCGCTATAGTCAAATTTATCTATTTATTTGATATAATATTTATCAGAAATACTAAATGTTTGTATGGATGTGCTTAGACTTATTTTTATTTAAAATTTGAAGTTATTTAACACTCTGGCATGAGAAAACTCCCACTATCCCCTAAAGGGTAAAAATAACCCTCATCATTACTTTCATTTATAATTTAGTAATTAAACTTATTTTATTCGTTTTTTTATTATTTTTTATGATTTTTATTGTTCTTATGGGCAGTAGGAGAGGGAGCAAATAAAACAATGTCTATGTTCAAAAGTCTGAAATACTTTCATGTATAAAATTACATTTCTTATAATTATATTTATTACTTGTAGATAAATTTTACTTGTTTATTTTAAATAGAATTATGTATTATTGTTGTATTAATGGATGTGTGGAGGGAGGGATTGATTAAATAAAAAAATCAGAAATAAAGTTAAAGAAATGACAGAATACATAACAAATCTAAGTAAATGAATATTACAGTTTTTCATTTCTTGCTGGATTATTCAGGGTGATTAAAAACATCTGTCTACTATACATCATAATTAAATTTTCCAAAGGTCTTATTTCCTTCATTTTCAGACCTAAACTTATTTTAAAAAATGTATGATTATTCAATCTATACATAAAAGCTTTTTTTTTTCTTTTTTGAAAAAGTTTTTCTTGTTCTAGAAACTGTGAGACGGAAACAGGAGCGATATCCTTAGCGAGATTTAGTCCTATGCACAAACTTGGTAAATGTCCTCTATTTTAACAAACTTTTATACTTATACACGATGTGATACAAATATACATTCTTCTAAAACCTCAATTATTTAAGTTGTATAATATTAGATACCTTATAAAAAATAGATTAGACCTGAGCATGATTTAGAAAATGTATAGCAATATAATTTCGTTATGAAAACATTAAAGTCAAGTATGTCATGTTAGGTGGTTTATACATAAAAGTACGTATGTCTTGCAAATATGCTAACGGACGTTGATGGAGGATTTGGGTGCTAGTCAGTGATCCCACATTGAACTGACACTGGGCCCATCTACATTCGTTAGGTTCAATGTTCATTGAGGAACTGAAGATGGCTCAAAGCTAAAACGCATTTGAGTGACATCAAAACCAACGAGTGTAGACAGGCCCAGTAAGTGCTACTTAAACATAAGCTAATTATTCTGGCATATTTATTATAATTGGATGAACATAAAATATGTACTTTTTAATTATTCTTGTCCGGGTAATTCATATTCAGGATGTGTTGGTGCTTCAACTCTGCTTCCTTTCCATATACTGTAATATTCCGAACCTTCCATAAAGCCTAACGGATCAATCTTATACCCAGTAGATTTTCACAGTTTCAAATAAAAATTTATTTTGTCAAAAGTATACATTTTGACATTCTTTATTGATTTATATTTCTTTTTTAGGAGTGTATTTAGCAGGACCGAGTGCAACCAGTGGAAGACCAAGGGCTGTATCATTGAGAAGCGAGAGAGCACTTTCCAGAGGGTTCCCTTCTCTCGAGCTCGATACAGTCGTTGAAGAACGTTCAGAACCAGATAGCAGTTGCCAGATTGAGCAGTCGAGCAGCTAGCATAGACTGTCAGTGTCTGTTTCGGTACAGACGGAGCCGAGGAATGTCCCAAGGAGCCCACTGTGGAACACACTAACTAATAACAAGGATGATGATAGCTGACAATCACCTCAACAGGACTCACCTGAACTTCCCATTATTGAGCCAAATGTGGGCTCGGAACTACTTCGAGTAACTTCCTACGTTATTCTTTAGTTCGGAGTTTTTCAATTTCTGACAGCAATCAAGATATGTTAATTAATATAAAATTGGGAATTGTTTAAATATTCAACATTGAATGTTTAAAAAAGGAAACTGTTTCACGCATGTTTTGTTAAAACTGTTCTGTCTTTCCCTTTAAATAAAGGTAATTACAGTATTGAGGTTATTTTTTATAACAATTGACAAAATGTTGGGTAGAATAGAATACCACTTTTAGAAGATAGAAATTTTCTTTGATAAAATGATTTATTGACATTATTCAACTATGCTTTCAATATGTTTTATATAATTTGATTTTAAAGCAATTAAATAAGGTGGTTTTTTATACTCGGGGAGAAAGAAATTGGTGTGATAGTTTATATAGTCACAGATTACTTAATTATTTCTTTGATGTATTTTAATTGTCCCAGATTTCTGACCAGTGCACTTATTTCTTTTGTGTTTTACAAGTAAATCTGTGCCTATGCTATTTTTCTTTGTATTTTTTAATTATATATATGAATTAGTTGGATGATATAATTAATTAATAAATCTTTTTATGAAAGGTATTGGTTGAAATGAAAAAGTCAGTGTCACGAGCAGGATTTGAACCCACGGCCTTTAGCTCAATACGTCGCTGCTCTAACCACTTGAACTATCGTGACTTCAATCCACTCGGAGACCAACTCCCCATCTCAACCCACCTTTTCTATTTTCCCTCCTTTTGGCCATTTTTCCAGTTGAGATGGGGAGTTTGTGTCCGAGTGGATCAAAGTCACGATAGCTCACGTGATTAGAGCAGCGGCATTTTTAGCCGAAGGTCATGAGTTCGAATCCTACTGGTGACACTGACTTTTTTCATTTCAACCAATACCTTTCATAAAAATATTAATTAATTGAAAGAATTTATTTGGTGACAAAATAAAACGGATTTGATATAAATAATATTGAATTATTTTTTATTTATTTATTGAAGCAACTAATACATTAATAAGGACAAAAAATCGTATTGATGAAAGACCAATTACTCAGTGAATTTTATTACACTTATTTTATTAGCCATGATACAAGGAATAAAATTATTACTGTTAATGGAGTTTTGATTAAATGATAAATATGAATGTGAAGGGAAAATTCATATATATGTATTTTAACTTTTAAAAAAGAAGAGAGAATAGTATAGGGTATTAGTTTGTTTAGTTTCTATGTTTTGATGTAATTAAACAAAGAAGAAAAAAATATCTAGGCTTATTTTAGTTAGCAAGTAGTATGAGGAAGGAAATACTGCCATTAGAATGAAAATTCACGCTTGTATAAAAAGACAATAGCCTGACCAATTTAAGGAGAAAAAAAGTAATCACTGTAAATGAAGAATAGGGTTAAGACAAATGTCTCTAAGTTTTTATAATGTAAAGCTTACGGTAATTATAAGGTAATTAGCGATTAAGTAGATAATTTGCTAAAGGAATCACAAAAAAGTTGGAGTTAGTATTTAAAATAAATAGGGCATTTGGTTGAGTTTTGGATAACCAAAAAGATAATCATTGCTTTAAAATATGTTATTAATTACCAAACTATAAATAAATGAAATCCAAAGATAATTTTAATATTTGTTTGTTGTCTTATGTAATATTGGAGGTGTTCGGTTGTCAATATTATACAAGTATAAAAAGACAACCCTTACTATTTTATTAATTTAATTTTACTTTCAAT
Organism: Cimex lectularius; assembly: GCF_000648675.2. NCBI lineage: Eukaryota > Metazoa > Arthropoda > Insecta > Hemiptera > Cimicidae > Cimex > Cimex lectularius. Next base: position 924,413 of record NW_019392711.1, read on the forward strand.
TCAATTTAAACATGTTATGTATGGTTAATTAATTCAAATGTCTTTAGTATTATTTGTAGGAAACTCGAGTGATACTGTGTTTAAAACATCTATTAAAAATACATTTAAACTGTCTCTGTATGTGACAAAGACTGTAAAACATATTACTTATATGTTCTTAAAACCATTGATATCAGATTAGTACAAAGGGATTTGATAGACATAAATTTCTTAATGTTGGTGTATACGAAAAATGGCATATTGGAAGTTAAAAAAGGTAAACAAAAAGATGTTCATATCTTTATTTTAGTTAGTATAGGTCCATAATATTATCCAAAAGATTGAGTTTGACTACATATTATCAAGATTAGAAGTAAACTGATTCACGACAGAGAAATACAATATAATTAGTGTTAATCTTGCCTATTTGCCCCAAGTGCCTGCTTGTAATTACAGTCGGTATTTGTTCTAAATGTTAACTTAAAACCTTGCCAAATCTTTACATTCAAATTATAACATAAAAAGAAAAAGAAATTATTTTCAAACGGAGTACAGGGTAAGAGCTCGAGGTATAGTTTTACCATACATATTTCTTTTTCCATTATGAAAAAAACATATCAGCATTGGAAAAATGAGTTTTTCGAAACAGGGAAAACAAAGCATTAATAGATAATATATTTTAATTTCAAATGTCAAATATTTTATGAAACCTTAGACATATAGATGTGCTTTCGATGGCCCTCATGAATTACCATGTCATGTGATGTACTATTAAACTCAACATAATTTATTTAGCCTAATAATAGCATATTAAAATCGACCATATTAAGATGTTAAATAGAACATTTTATTATTGTTATTTATTTATGAAAAGTATAAATAGTGACAAATATAACATGCTGTTTTTACGTCAGTAGTTATTAATTATCCTCAAAACAAATCCAACCAAACTATTTTAGTACATAATTATAAATGAAAATAAAAGTAAAGGTCTTAATTGTAATGGTACAAAATTAAACAATTAATGTATTGTGAAATGGAATATTGGATAACAACCAGGCATGAAGGTGTGAAAATACTAAATGGTGGATAAAGTTCAATATTTCATACAATTAATTAATTTTGTGTAAGGTTTTGGTTGAGATGAAAAAGCTAGTGCCACGAGCGGGATTTGAACTCACGACCTTCAGCTAAATACGCTGCTGCTCTACCACTTTGAGCTATTGTGACTTCGATCCACTCAGACACCAACTTCCCATCTCAACCTACAACCTTGCGAATTTGCCCTCTTTTCGCCATTTTTCAAATGTCGTGTAATCAGGGTTTGATTTTCAGTGACTTATGAGGGGGAGCTGTTTTTGAAGCGACACTTCTTTACTTAATAAATATTAATCCATTTATGTTTATCAGTCTAATTGTCCAAATTACTTATTTCAATGAGTTATTCTTTTTATGTAAGGTCTTGGTTGAGATGAAAAAGTTACTCTCAAGAGCAGGATCTGAACCCATGACCTCGATCCCGCTCGTGAGAGTAATTTTTTCATCTCAACCAAGACCTTACATAAAAAGAATAATTCATTGAAATAAATAATTTGGACAATCAGACTGCTAAACATAAATGGATTAATGTTCCAATATTGAATTTTGACGTCTCCTATTATACCAACATTTTGGTCTATCATGAGAGACTGAGTAAACCAAACTACCAGTTAATTTTCTTAGTGGGAATATCTATTTAACTAATTCACTAAACATTATTAAACTTGTACCTAGGCATGTATATAATGGCATACATAAGACCTTGAACACAGCTGAGACCTGCAGATATCTGTGACCTAGATGTATGTACGATTCAAATACCTTACTATATGGGGAACTATGCAACAAAATCAACAAGCCAGTGGGAATAATTTGTTTATAAATAACTTATCTAATCTGGCGTATTTGTGGTAGTTACCAATGTTAGAGGGAAAAAGGAGAATTTTATCTTCAGTCCTCAGTGGACTAATATTTATGAACTTCGTTTTCTTAATCATCTATTGTATCCATTTTTCTACTTATTAATAATATAATAGTAATAATACATACTCTCATAATAGTTGTTTATCAACCTAATCTGAAATCTTCTGTTTTTGCCACTTTAACCAAATAATTGATTTTTCAGTGTACAGGAAAGCAATAGATGACCAGACTGGGAGACTGAATAATTTTTTAACAACAAATTTAAGTAACACTTCTACCTTATCACTTTTAATTCCTCCCCAAGCTTGAGACCCATAGCAAATGACACCTTTTGTAAAAGATTCAATTGAATTTCAACACTAAAAAATAATCTTTTCATTTCAAAGATGGACCATATCATATTCATACCTAGTTTAAGCTTAGCGATTACCTCTTTGAAGTGTTTCTCCGTAGAAAGACTTGAACAATGCAATATTCCTAGATATTTGTATTCTTGTAGCATTTTGTTGCATTGTACTTGTTAAAACCATCTTTCTTTTTTCGACATTCTCCCTTTCATGCAAATTATTATCCAAGATTTTTCTAGGTTCAGCCAAAGATTCCTCAGACTTTACATATTTTCTAAGGAAATTGTCATCACTACCCCTGCAAATGGCAAAGCCTTTATCTTGATCTGACCCATCCAAATACCTCCTCTGTCTAATTCATCTTCCTGGTCATTAATAAAGACAGAAAATAAAAGTGGGCTGAGTAAGACACCTACATATTTGAATTAGTGATATTTATTATGAATAAATACTTGTTGCAACTAGCATTAGAGCATAGCCTACAATAATTTTGCATATTTCCTTGTTTACTGGTTCGTTTCATCTGTGCCTTGCAATGGACATGAGTGGGCAAAAATGATAATGTTTTCAGATGATGAACTTTTAATTGTTGCACTGATTTTGGGTGAAGAAGAGGAACCACAAGTGAGAAGACCGAAGTGGGGCATGAAGCATGGAACAAGAGAGTGACAGAAGGGGCATTTGCTACATTTTACAGAAATTAGTGGATGAGGAGAAAAATTTTGCTTGCTGCATACCTTAAGACAAGACTTAAAATTTTTATAATAAATACGATATACACATGTATAATTACATTACTTCCCAACTGGATTCGAGGAATGAAAGTCGAACACTACAAAATTTAGATTTACAGGGAGGGAACGTTTTAATTCCATAATTTTTCTTATTGGACACAATAATTTTTTTAAACAATTAAACTATGTTTTTTTTCCCATCCACCTCCCCACCGTACCTAAGGGAGACCCCATACCGGCGGACCACGGCCATTAAACTAATTCAAATGGGATACAAGTTTAGGGGATCTTATTGTGCTTAACATCTTCCTTAAGCACAATAAGATCCCCTAAACTTGCATCCCATTTGAATTAATACCGTGTATAATGTCCTCTCTTAGCTAATCTGTGCACCTCCAAACTGCATTGAAAGGAGCACGGATGAGGGCATAGTTAGTAAGCATCCCCTGTTCCTGGGACACTCTTTGGCATCTGCTATCACTATACAGACAGAAATGCGACTAATCAGTTATCATAACAGCATTCCAATTGGTGTTCTCTTCTAGGCGCTCGCTGCACACTCCTGAGCTGCTGGTGGCGGGGTGTTGCTGCAGGTCGTCTCAAAGGGCATACGATGTGAGGCCAACTTCCCACAAATGGTTCGTACTGATTGATAAAGGCGTTGCCAAAAATCTTATACTTCATTTAGGATCTGGCGGACACTATGGATAGTGTTCTGTCTTGTAGCAATGACAATATTTCTGTCCTCCCTTGATGTCGTAATGAGCTGAGATCCTCTACCAGGCCTCCTATTGGCACTTCCAGTATCTCGGAATCAGGCTAAAGCCTAGGACCGAGCTCTGAGAAGTACCAACTGCCTCTGCGATATCCTCGATAACTCATTCTCACAATAATACACAACTTCTGGTTCATGATGATGTCTTTCCATGGTTAAAAAGAATACAACTGGATTAAAATGGAAAAAAGAGGAGAAAAGGTTTTTATTTACAAAGTAAGTAATCCTCATTTTAACTATTCTTAAGCTTGCTTTAGTTTAGTATTTTCTATTTTTTTACCTAACAAGAATATATCGGTTAATTTAATTAAAATTAATAGAATTCTTATTCTTTAAGATCCCTATTCATTTTTGAGCAGTTTCTTAGGTAATCATATTGAACCAATATTAAGTAGTCAAAAAGAGGATCCACAGATGAGGGCTTTGAATTCAAATAGGAGGAACAGAACAAGGAAAGATTGATATAAAAACTTCAGTTAAAGGACAGCTTGCAACAATTTAAACTCGGAATGAGCCTGATTGTTCTCATCTTGTCATCATCACTTGAACCACCATAAAATTCTTCTGGCATTACAGCCTTTTTTTCTCTTTTGTCTACCCCTTATCTTCCCTTTAGTGGGACTCAATAGGACGCCAAATTCTTTCAATTATTTTCTCTGTTGTCTCCATTTCGTCTCTTGTTATTTGGCATCGTTTCTAATCTTAAATACAAGCATTTTTTCCTTCAGTCAACTATTTCTTCTATGTGTAGTATTTAGTGACCGTTGATTAACGATTATTTAGAGAGATCTTCTTCAGGGCCTGGGATTTATAAACATTGTTTACACAAAATATATATATACAAATACACGTAAGATGTGAAAATGAATTTATACAATGATGTAAATAATACAGTATTAGATTTCATCAAAGCATTTGCACTCAGTCATGGTTGACAATGGAAAAAAAGGATAATGGTTATCACAATAAAGAAATGTTGCTACTATAAAGAAAAGGTTTTTCTAAACCTGCATCACACTAGACCGCATCTCACAATCTCTAAAAAATTATTTCTTCATGTTCATTTTCTTCGTTCTATTCCAAGTCACCGCTACAAATTCATTTCTTAGATTTTTTTCGTATGTTAGGTTAAATATACTTCACATTCGAAGATGACATGGGTGGCTGTTTCCTCGTCCTCATCACATAATCTGCAGATGGGCTCATCGCTATATATTCCCATGTTGTGCAGATGTTTTCTCAGATGACAGTGACAGGTTAATAGCCCTATCACTCCTCTGAGTCTAGACCTGTCCATTTTCAGCAGTGAGTTTGCCGGCCATGGTGAGAGTTGTTTCATCATAAGTTGACTGTCTTTAACGCCACTAAAGTTTATCCACTTTTTTTGTTTTGTTTGGATCCATTCTTCGATGGAGGATTCTGTATTTGTTTTTGTTATCCCAAGCATACGTTCGGGGCCTAGTCTTGCAGATCCTACTCTGGCCAGAGTGTCTGTTTTTTCGTTACCCTAAATTCCTCTGGGCCCTGACATATCATCAGGTCGTTGTTTCCGTTTTGGAAATTTTGGATGCATTCACTGAGTAATTTTGATGTTATTTACGCGAAAAATTTATATTGAAAATTAGACATCCTCAAAGTACTTTGTCCGTTGGTTACGAAAATATTCTGATTTCAGAGCTTGAGAAGTTGAGGTCATCGAACAAGAGAGCTTGCTTAAACGGATCAACTTTTAATATTTTTCTTTTTGTTTATTTTTTTATGATAGCCTTTTATATGAGTAGGGTTGGAATGAAAAAAAAATTCGCAATCACAAATATGACATGAGATTCCATATATTTGATTGTTTAATAGGTTTTTATAATTTCCATTTTATTACTTCCCTCGCTGTCAACAAATGATCTGATATATCAAATATTTTGAAGTTCTTTTAAATTTAATTTTCTTTAATTCTATGCCTCTTGCTGCGAGATATTTTGAATTTATTATGTAGATTTCATGCAAATTCCTAAAGACGAAGACTGGAAAATAATTTTACATCGGATGTTGGAAAGGGCTTTGATACGATTGAAGCTTTTCCCGCATCCGGGTCCCAAGGCTGGTCGGGTGAAAAGCGGCCGAAGCCACGGCGAAGAGAGCGGAAGGCGACTCGGGCGGGCGCTGCGTGGCAGAGAGAAAGAGAGAGGGCGGCGAGGGGGGCCTCGCTCCGGAGAGCGGCCGGCGTCGCGGAGTGGGGAAGCCCCAAGTGCCGTTGCCTCGAGGGACTCGGTTCCAGTTGTCGGCGAGTGGCGACCGTGCCCCACCGTCTCTGTGTTGTGCGCCTTTCCCGCTGTGTTGTGCCACTCTGAAGAGAAGGAAATCTCAGCATCCTCATTCTCTCGGATTACTCTCAACACAGGTCAGTGGATTTTTTTAAAATCCTCTAGTTAGGACTCGAGACACGAAAGATAGGCAGAACGGTCGACGGCCTTACACTTATTTTCTTCTCTTTCAATGTAAAACGTTTCATTCCAACGCTACTCTTACAAAAGGCTATGGCTATCATTTAAAAAAAATAAATAAATAAATAGACAAAAAGGCGAGAAAGATATTAAAAGTGCATCCGCAAGCTCTCTTGGTAGAAATGATAAAGGTGGAGTGTGTTGTTCAATATTTTTAAAAAGAATTCCTTCTCACAGGTTTTGATAAGGTTTTAATAGTTTGTAATTCTTTATTATGTTTAGCGCTTGTTAGTCGAAGTTTTAACATACGATCTATGAGACAAATGAAACCAGAAGCTTTTTGGGTCCATGGGTGAGAAGAATCCGCTGGTATCATAGTGCCTGTAGTTGTGGCTTTTCTATATACGTCTATTTCAATTAGGCTGTTTAATATGTACAGTTTTATGTCTAAAAAGTTTAAACAACCATCTTTATTAATTTCCAACGTAAAATTTATATTACGGCGCAAAGAATTAATTAGTTGGAGGAATTCTTTTAGATCGTCTAATGTTCGCGACCATATGCATAAAACACCCCCATAATATAACAGATTTAATTAATTAATTAATTGATTTGAAAACATTTTTTTCAAAATTATCCACGAATATTTCGACACAAAGTAGGGATAATGGAGACCCCATTGATAACCTTTTCATTTCATAAAATTTATTATTGAATTTACTCTAATTAGATAGTATAGTTTTTTTTATAATACAAATTCGTTAATAGAATTCTCAGTAAGTTTTTGTTCTATGAGTTTTGAACTAACTGTAAGTAGGAAGTATCTTTTAAAAAAGATCTCTGGCTCGATGACCTCAACCTCTCAAGCTCTGAAGTCAGAATTGTTTTGCAACCAACCGACAAAGCACTTTGAGCACGTCCAATTTTCAATATAAATTTTTCGCGTGTGCCTTACATTAATGAATATAAAATACACACACATACCATGTTTTGTTATCGACCAACATTGATACACTCTGGATTTGAAAATTTATTGGGTATGTGGTCCTTGAATTAGTACACTATTATACATATATACAAACTTTCGACTTCATATTTGGCCTTCCTCAGAGTACTACAACATAAATTACAAATCCTTTTACCTGCTAATTCAGCGATTCATTCTTACAATACTCAATCCAGGAATGATTTTGGATCAGGACATAATTATACTAGTTGGTCTAAGAAATATGTTGTACATATGAGAACCAAAATTTTCAATGCTCTCGCTGCTAGTAAACAAAACGATTAATGGTTTGTCCAGTTTTACAAGGGCTTTGGAGATACCTTATTGTGATAATTTTGTAATTATTTTTTAAATCTAATTGTATCGATTTATAATTGGTTGGATTCGTGAGGAACGGTCAAGAATGAGGTAGTTGAGAAAAAACCTTTTTTGACCGACGTTTCGACTTTTATTCGTGTCATCATCAGGCCTGGGTAAATTACAGGACATGTCAATTGGAAAAAATCCAATACAGAAGAAAATATAAATTTTGAACCACGTATTTCATACCAATATAAAATGTGATGCTAATCTTAAGGCTATTATAAAAAAAAATAAACAAAAGGGCGAGAAAAATATTAAAAGTGCATCCGTCTAAGCAAGCTCTCTTGTTCGATGACCTCAACTTTTCAAGCTCTGAAATCAGATTTGTTTCGTAACCAACCGACAAAGCACTTTGAGCACGACCAATTTTCAAGATAAACTTTTCGCGTGTGACTTAGCTTAATGAAAATAAATTCCATATACAATGTTATATTGTCGACCAACTTTTTGTTACACTTTGGATTTGAGAATTTATTGGGTATGTAGTCCTTGAATTAGTACATTGTATTATACATAAATCCGAGCTTTCGACTCTATATTTGGCCTTCCTCAGGACACTACAACACAAATGACAAATATTTTTTCCCTGCTAATTCGGAAATTCATTCTTATAATACTTAAGCATAAATGAATTTATACCAGGTCATAATTATACTAGACGATCTAATAAATATGTAATAATACACAAAATAACTTATGGATCATTAATCTGGTAGTCCAGAGCTCAACAAAAAGTAGCTACTCAATCACTAGGCAACATACAAAGATTAGCAAACACAGGGTCAATGAGTACAACGCCTACAAGTGAACTAGAAACTGCTACCTCTACTGGAAACATTTCTACAAGGAGAGGCTAGAAAAAGCTCATTTAGGCTACAAAAATAATCAAATTGGATAGGAACTCTAAACGATTCGGGCACACATTATTTGAAACAGGTACTGACTATATGATCCCGGAAACATTCTTTACAACATACTATACAGTCTCGACAGACTATAGAGGAGAGGAAGAATTCTGGGGAGTGTCAGATACAATGATATAGTATACAGATGGCTCCAAAACAAACAAAGGAACCGGATCGGGCATTTTCCGTACAAGTCCAAAATATGAGCAGTCAAACTCACTAGGGAAGTTCTCTTCGGTATTTCAAGCAGAAATACATGCCATCAGTGCTTGTGCCCTGGAAAGAGGTTATATTGGCAAAAGAATCCTCATAAGATCGGATAGCCAAGCAGCTATTAAAGCATTACTATGTAAAAAAAATCGCATAAAACTTAGCCAGTAAATGCATCCAAAATTTCCAAAACGTGGGGAAACACAACAACCTGATGATATGTCAGGGCACAGAGGAATTTTTGGTAACGAAAAAGCAGACAGACTGGCCAGAGGAGGATCTGCAAGACATGCAAAGGCCCCGAACGTATTCTTGTGATAACAAAAACAAATACAGAATCCTCCATCGCAGAATGGATCCAAACAAAACAATAGGAGAAATTGATAAACTTTAGTGGCGTAGACACATTTAACTTATGATGAATCAACTCTCACTATGGCTGGCGAGCTCACTGCTAAAGTTGGACAAGTCTAGGATTCAGAGGAGTGACAGGGCTATAAATTGGTCACTGGCAACAACATGGCATATATAACGATGATCCCATCTGCAGTTTATGCGATGAGGAGGAGGAAACAGCCACCCATATCATTTTCGAATGCGATGCAACAGCTCAATGGAGATTAAACCTAACATACGAAAGAAAACCTAGGGAATGAAATTGTAGCAGCAACAGTCAGTGACTTAATACTTATGAGAAGCAAGATTGATTCAATTGCACTGAACGGAAGGACAATAAGTCCTCAGTGTCGAACGGAAGGACAATAAGTCCTCAGTGTCTCAATCACAAACTCCGCGTCCTAGTTTCATCATCAGCATCATCATCATATTAGATGGTCTAATAAATGCTTCACACATGGGAACATACATTTTCAATGCTCTCACTGCTAATAAACAAAACAATAAATGGTTTGTCCAGTTTTACAAGGGCTTTGAAGATACATTTACAGAAAAAATCGAATTCTGATCTAAACGAATTTTCTAGTTAGATATATCGGATATTTTTTTTTTAATAGCGGTTGATAACATTTGGATGTTTTTTACTAATCTATGTTTTAAGAGATTCAACAAATTTTATTTTACGGTTTTACAAAATTATGTCGCGTGTCAAAGGGGGACCTCCACAATTATCTGATCATTGAATTTTTACTTTTACGAAGTGGTTGTCTTTTTTTAGTCGATACGACGAGTTTAAAATATCAATGGACCTAAAAGATATTTAAGAAATTCAGTGTAGTCAGTGCTAAAAATAATTAAGAAAATAAGCTATGTGAACGAGTAAGAAAAATTATGAAGAGTCCATTGAAGAGACAACCGACACGTCAAATTGGACTGAAAAGTCCGCATTGTCCAAAGTCTGAATCTCAAATTTATTTGAGGTATTTCACTTATCACTTTTATATTATTTATTTCACTTACTACTTCAACCTTTCAAAACTTATTCCATAAAGCCCACCGAATGTCATAAAACGCTAATCCTACTGTGAATTTGATTACACCAATGGAACAAACATTGAAAACAATATGAGATATATTTTTAACTTATCGTAATCTTAAGCAAACAAAATACAACATTTAGTAGATAAACGTTTATGAGTTGCCAAAGCTCTTGCCTGAAGTTTAAGTAAGATTTTCTTGGTTCTGTAAATACTGACAGTAATGCAGTTAATATTAATTTAATTTATCAAAGTTTGTTATTTTTCTCAATTTTGTACCAAAGGGTATTTTTTATTTACTTGAAACTTTACTTAGGCTATAGACGAGACGAGTGATATTAGATGCTTTCTGTAGTTTTCAAATTAAATTTTGATATACTTTAAACCATAATATATGAATAGAAGAGTTGATAATCGTCAACCTTTAAAATTATTAATTAACTTTTCCAAAACCGAAGAGGTATATTCCTCCAAAGGACTAATTATTCCTGGGACTGACTAAAAGACGACTAGGTTGGTATATCACGGATTTGGACCAAAGTTTTTTTGGTGACTACACCAAAAAGTATTGTACACGTATCCGCCACTTCTTTTTTTTTGTGGCCAATTTTCCGTTTTTTAATATTTTTATTTCGCCGTTCTACTTTCTCAAATTAAATATGTGAATTCACAATTTTACAATATTTTTTATGTAGATTGCAATAAAAATTAATGAAACCTATCAAAGTTTATGAATAACCAACAAATTTCTACAAACTAAATATTTTTCAAATAAACAGGTCATAAATTTAAAAAAAATTTTTAAATTAATATATAGTTTCAGGTTAGTACCTCTAGAGACACCAAAATATAAATTTTTGTTTTAATTTAAATTTATTAATTTTTTGATACCAACAATTTTTAGGCAGCTTTGTATAGGTTTGTTGTGCTTGAATCATTGAATACGTTGTGTCTTAAAGACCCAGACAATTTTTCATTTCATTCACTTCTAAAATGAAAAAACTTTCAAATTAACTCAAATGGGTCGACCAGGTTGAAACAAACTTTTTTTTGGTTATTCTACACTCCAAAACATCGGACACGTATCCAACACTTCTTGTGAATAGGCCCTGGTTTCGCCATTTTTTTTCTTTTCTTTTTAGAAAGTTTAAATTTACCGTTTTTGATGTATTTATTTCGCCGTTCTATTTGCTTAAGTCAAATATATGATATAATTTTAGAGCATTTTTTTAAATGTAGATTGCAATAAAAATATAGTAAAAGCTATTAAAGTTTATCAATAACCAAAAAATTCCAAAAACCATGTTTTTTTTAGTAAACTAGGTCATAATTTTTTAAAAAACTAACATGAAATTGGATTTTAACACCTCTAGACATCCTTAAATAAAGATTTTTTGACCCCTATAATTTTTCCTATTTTAAGTTGTTATCGGTTTATCTGATTGAATGGCTATAAGGATTTTAACTTCAAACTAACTACTTAAAAGAAGAGAAAGGTAGCTTTTTAACGATGTATGTATCATAAAAATATATAAAACATTTCTACAAGAAAATACTGAAAATAGGAAAATTATTTGTCAAAAATTAACATAGTTTAAAAAAAATAGAAATAATATCTATTATGCCATTTATTAGAGAACTATTCATCCAAATATATTGTTTACAAACATATTGCAGTTTTTACGACGTTTTGAACTAAGCGGTTTATCTTTAGGCTTTAACTCTGAGCGTTGGCAACAGACTTTCTCCGGATCGTCCTGGTCCGTCTTTTCTCACTGTATGTTCGAGCAGCAACAAACTGGTGATGAAAAACATCTTAAAATCGAACCCCTTTTTTAAAATTATTGATGGTTGTTTTTACGACGTTTTGAACGAAGCCGTTTATCTTTAGGCTTTAGAAACCGTTGGAATGTAATAGACCGTAAATTTTGTAATAAAATTAAATCCGGAAAGGTACTACGAAGAAGAAGGCATAATATTGTAGCATTTTTTTTTTTTGTAAAAACATCTTCGAAGGACGGTCGGACTTGCCAGACCCCCACACAAGGAAATAATATGCAAGAGTAATTACACTTTTCGGGTTCAAGTTCGTCGCCCTTTTCTTTTATTCATTCACTTTGATAAAATCTCCGGTGATCCAATGAACAAAACAAAAAAAATCTGCAATGTTATGCGTTATGGCTATGATTTTATTACAAAATGCAATCATTAATTTTTGATTAGAATTTTAATAAAAATTGCATTTAAATTGTAATTGTAAAGAAAGAACAGAATCTGAACATAAAATGTTTCAACATATAATATTTGAATAATAAAAAAAAATTATAAGTTATAGGGAAAAAAATAATTGATAAAACATTGAATGTCAACACCAACTAATACTTACTATTATGCAACCATAATTTTTATGTTTGTTAAAACATGAATTAATATATTGTAGTGTTACGGTGAAATGGGTGAAGTGGGATCCACGGAGCATAACTTTTCTCTGTACCTTGTCGTTACCGGTCCCAGCACTGCAGTCATACATGTACTGGAATGTGCTCGGTGTCAGTGTTATGTAGGCATTGATTAAATGGTTCATGGCCAGTGAAGAGCATATTTATCGCATGCCTAGGCTCGTAATGGGTAACCGTGCTAGTTGGGAAGTAGGCACTGTTTTATTATGGTTCCATTTGACATATCACATACGTTTGCCAATTTTACTGCCCATATCTATTTCGATGCAATATGAACCTAAAAAAATATCTTTAATGTTGAACCCTTTTAAATTTATATGAAGTCCTTTCCCTCTGATCAATTTAATTTTTCTTTAAAAAACACATATATAATTAAGAAGAGAAACTTTTAAATGTAATACTAATAAAATAATTATTTAAAAAATTACATAAAACGTCAATAGTCAAAAAAATTGAATGTATACTACTACTACTAATTTGTATAAATCTGTTTTTGTAATGGTTAAAACTATTTGTGAACTCACATCTCTTGCTCTTAAGCACAAGTTGAGCTTACTGTGAGCAGGTTGTTCATTTTACATTATTTTGTTCTACATTATTATTTTTTAAATCCATTACATTAAGTGATTTGATTGACCGAATTACTTCTTTCAATTAATTAATCTTTTTATATAAGGTTTTGGTTGAAATGAAAAAGTTAATGTCAAGAGCGGGATTCAAAACTCAATACGGCGCTTCTTGGTATACCATTACCACTTGAGCTATCGTGACTTCGATCCACTCGGACACCAACTCCCCATCTCAACCTACAACTTTTCGAATTTTCCCTACTTTTTGCCATTTTTTGGTGTCCGAGTGGATCGAAGTCACGATAGCTCAAGTGGTAGAGCAGCGGCATATCGAGCCGAAGGTCGTGGGTTCGAATCCAGTTCGTGACACTAGCTTTTTCATTTCAACCAAAACATTACATAAAAGATTACTTAATTGAAGTAGTAATTTAGTCAATAGACCGCTAAATATAATGGATTGTGTATAATGTTTGGCAATTACACAAGCTTTTCATTTTTATGTAATATTATACTATATTTGCATTACCAATTCTAGATTGATTAAATCTTAATTTGTATAATTCCAGTTAAAAAAAAAATATTCTTCACCAGTTCCCATATCGCGGAAAATTCTATCATTTTGGTTTTAATTAGAGTTCATAACAGAAGGAATGGAGTGCAACCAGAGAGTTGGTACAATTTACAATAGTTTAATTTCGTCAGACCCACCACTGAAGATGGCGAAATGCTAAAACGCGTTCGGTAGACCAAATCGGAGAATTGAGGCAGACCAAAATGTTCAGTAACGACCAAACAATTTCATCATCAAACGATCACCACCACGCAGACCATATGGAGAAATCTCACATACCCTGTCTATTTTGTTACCCGGATGTGCTGACATTTCCATCCAGTGTTTAATCGATATTTTATGTATATGCCTCATGAGTTTCTAGTCTCACTTAATATATAGGAGTAATGAATAAAATAATTATAAATTCTTTTTTCCTGTTATTGAAGATTCAATTAGAAATTGTGGACAACCTAATATTTGAAATAAAGATAAGAATTTTTTTCTGTAAAATATTTGTAAAAGTATGTGTTGTTTACCGACCGATGGTTCAATAAGTGGTTGAAGTAGTGAGAAGCGGTCAGGTATTTCACGTATTCACTTAAAAACATATATCATTTGATTTATCGAGGTGATAAAATCTGGGTTGTGCATCAAAGTCAGACGCTTTTTATGATTGTTCCTCTACAGGGAAAATATGGCCGTTTAGCGTAGAGGGCCAGTAAATTTACGAGAAGCATTTATAATAATTAATTTGACTCGATACTTTCGGCCATCTTTTGTAAGTTAGCCACCGACCGTCCAAACCGTCGTAGCGTGACTTGTTTCAGGAGCAAACGAATGAATTAGCAATGAATGAAATCAAACACTCGTTTACTAATGGATTAAGGGTTTACCTGGGTTAAAACCTGAAAATGAGTTGCATTAAACCAAGCTTTTGTACGATTATAATAGCATACGTTAGTTGTTTTAATGCATGTACTAAAACGTATATTACATTTTTTTTAAATTATAATATAATTGACCTCTAGCCAGAGCCGCAATAATTCTATTCAATCAACAATTACATAAGGATACAATGTCATTTTAATCGCTAATTTAAATATTATTCGGCCCTTAATCGCTATAAGAAGTTCACCGGTTTTTATTATAATATTATTTTTATTCTGTAAATACACCTTACAAATTGTTCTAATGGTATACATTTCCAGAGCAAAACACTAATACCGCACTAGTACTGCTCTCGAAGGATACTCAAGCCAGTGCTGGCACTCAGTTTGTTATCGGGTTCAGGCCAGGAGGTCACGGGGCCATCGTCGTTTGATGCGACGTGGAGCGTTCTTAGGATGGGAAGAAGTAGAAGGTCTTGAGCAGTTGGATTAGGAAGGGTTGAAAGATTGGAGTTGAGGAAGCGGAACGGATCAGTTCTTTGCTAGAGGGAATGTTAAGGTAATAGTAAGGAGTTTGAAGAATTCTTTTGACGACTTTTGACAGGAATGCTTGGTTCGTTGGATGCTACTTAAATAGCTTGGTGGTACCCGACAATTCCGATCTGTACGTCCAAATAGGTCGAAGTACTGTTTTGTACAGAGCTAGTTTGTCAATAACTGTCAAGTCTGATTTCGGTCCTATAAAGTAGTTGTCCAAATCGTCTAGTTCTTGTCGCTCGAGTCTTGTGTAGTATTCCTCGTCAGTGTACTAAGTATTTTACCTGTATATATATTGCTGACGTAGGCTGTTTGTTTAGCGTGAAGGGAATTTGGTTGCAGTATCTTCTAAGCTTCATTTCCCTCGATTTGCACCATCTTCAACGAGCACATGATGTTCCTGGTTATTGGAGGTGTCTTGAGCAGGGTTGGAGTTGGGAGATAAATTAGCACTATGGTCCGCATGGATCAGAAGTCCAGTAGGTTGATCAGGAGAAATATAGGAATAGTTTTCTGTTAGAATTATGTTTTGAAGGATGTGTTCCCGAGAATTTCCAACTCTGCTGCCCCGTTGTTGATGCTTGAAAAAATTCAATTGTTATTATTTGGTAACTGAGGTCAATTGTGAGGGGTACAGAGGGAATGATGAGGTGCAGTAAATTGCTGAGAGGATGATGAGTGCAGAGCAGAAGGAGATTGAGATAACTGATAGGAGATTGCGATTCCATAGAGTGGAAGTTATATTGTAAGGATTGCCGTGCTTGAGGCCTTGAGCTCGTTATTTTTTACGTTTCGTCGCCTGTCAAGTAAAATTATGTGAGTTTCAATAATTAGTGCTACGCCAATATGTCTGTCGTTCAATATCGTTTCGAGCTCATGCAACAGTAGCCCAACCAAAGCAGAACCGCCAGAGGTTATTGGGTACATTATTCATCGGGAAAGCTTGGGAAGGAGTTCAGAGAGGAGTGTAGTGAGAAGGAAGATGAGGGGAGTTATTAAGGGATTTAAAACCAGTTAAGAAGCAAGTGAGGTGGAAGGTTATGTCTATTATTAGTGCTGAAATAGGAGTAGGCATTAGGTTCGGTGCAGTTCTAGCTACTTGAGCGTAACTGGCTTGATGAGTTGAAGGTTTCCTCCAGGCAGTGGCTGGTGACGTCGTGGTGACTTTTATGAGCTATTGCTGTAGTTGCCTTTATTCTGGAAGAAGTCCTGGAAGTGCATTTGAAGTCATCGCTGGTTGTTATAGTTGTGGCAAAATTGTGTTAATTATGGGCCGGTGTTGTTTTTACTTCTTTGGCTTTGCAGTTCTTTGATGCACATCACATAATTTTCGGAATAAGCCCCACTGGCCTTGAGCACTGCGAGAAGTGATGAGAACCCCGCATCTTACATCTATGCGGGTGATTACAATGTGTGTGCCAGTAGTCTTGACACCTGGTGCATTGTGCAATATTAGTGTGCCTTCAAAGTTCCTCGAGTTAATTTTGGTGTACAGTTAAATATCGTTCCTTAAAAATATTCTCGGAAGTGTTTGATCTCGTCAGTGGTTGTAGCCTGGAGAAGTCCTCTTATAACTCGATAGCAGTTGTCTTCTTTCAGTAGGAATGGTTGTCGTAGTAATTTTTTGTGACCAAAAATTTAACTGCTTTACGATAACTATCTCTATCGTTTGTGTTCATGCGTGATCGACACTAAAAATTTTCACTGCCCAATAGTAATTGTTGACAGAATTGTGCAAAGTTTGTGATATTATTTTATCACTAATGGGCGAGGTTTCGTTACACTAAGTTTGTTGGTTGACGTTGGTGATGTCAGTTAACTTGGGTGGCATCGGCATCGACATTGACGCGATAGTGTTTTCATCAGCATTTTTTCTTCACTTGGGTAATTTATTTTTTGGAGATTCGGTTGCGGTTGTACCTTTTTTATACTATCTTTTTCTTCTTCCTCTAGTTATGCTTACAGTAGTGTACTCGTCCAATTCTTGCACCGTGATTACATCGCGTTCCAAATCTCGTAGGTTACGAGTTGTCATATGTTTTCATTCATCTCGACGGATTTTCTCATGGCCTCCGCTACAATAACAAAACGTCCCGAATGTTATTCTTCCTAATCAGAGTTATAAACTCTTACCTGTCGGTAAATAATAGGCTAATCCTCTGGTGTCCTCACCACGGTCGGCGACAACTCGATTCATTCATTCAGCTTTGTACAGAAAAAAATGTCTGCATTAAAAACAGTGCCACTTGGGACACTGTCCACCAGTAACCGCAATTAAACTGGCAGTGAAAACCGATAGAAAGATTCTACGATGTTCACACTACAACGACATCCGCAGGACTAAACCGTTTTTTAATCTTTCTCTTTGAAGCATTATCCGCTCCATTAAAAAACTTGCTACGTATTCCGTTCTGATAGTACTTACTATGCAAACGTTTGTGTTATGCAATTATGCTAACCACGGCTGGAAATTTTATTCAGGTCGCACACAACACCGTTAAATCGCATCGCACCAGGCGTTTCACTAGATTTGCAAAGGGAAATCAATTGCACAGGAAGTGAAGAAAACAACTTTTGTGATATTAATCGGTGTCCGATTCAGAAGTCATACAACTACCGATTTGTATCCGTAAAGACACGACGAGACACCGGCTACCATTGCCGGCTGATTCAAAGAGATTTACCGAACAGAAATCATGTTAAAAAAATTATCAGATAGGGAAGCAACCATATTAATTTTTCTCTGTTTACCTTTTTATAAAGATATTACTATTTCTTTTCATTACTATGTGTTTGTATCAGTACCGCATACTGAATTTCAATTGCTTCATTAAATTATAACATCGCAGTGCTTTATTAAATGTATAATTAGAACGGCTTATAGAAATGATTTCGATTTTTTTACAATAACGGGTTAACCCCAGAATTATTTATAATTATTTTCACAAAAACATCCACTATTTACCTTTGCTTTTTACGCCTTTTAGGATTTAGAAGAGATGGTAGAGCCTAACCGTTTTTCACTCATTGAAGTTTATAACAATAGAAAAGAACGGTTTTCCTCGCCTAGGTTATAGGCCGAAGTGGTCGCCATCTTGAAAGCTCTTGAGTACGCATCAGTCCCAGAGTCCCGTAAAATACGTATTCCAACGGACAGTTTGATTACTATAAAGCTCCATAAACACTAAATGCGAATTTATCCTAGTCCAGGTTGAATAAAGAAAGAACTCTTTATTGGGCAAGAGGTCATGCAGGAGTTCGGCATAACGAGACAGTAGATAAACTGGCGAAGTCTGCCTCACTAGGAGACTTCCCCCTGGATATACCCATCTCATCAAGCACTACAAGAACAGTACAAATAAAAAACTTGCAAACGGCCTATCTTGCATCTTCTGCCGGAAAATCTTACATCTCCCTATTCTCCGTTCTAAGGAAAAAGTGGTTTGCAGAAAGGGGTATTAGAAAGGGAGCCTTCTTCTCCGCATGTCGCGTCTCTCGACATGGCATACGTGGCACCTGCACAAGATTGGGTGTAGGTCGTCCCGAAAATGTGATTCCTGCGATCTCAGATCTCAAACACATTATGATGAGCAGCAAAAAATTCGAACTGCAGAGAGGAGATATGCTTCAAGCTTTGGAAGGATACTCGGCCGAGAGCCGCTTCGATCTAGGGATTCTCTTAAGTACAGGAAGTGCAGCAGTCAACAGAATTTTGTATAACTTCATTTACAATAGTCAATTTCATTGTAATGCTTCCTGTATTTCTGTTCCAATGTTAGCCTTTTCTTTTGGACGCTTTGTTCCTTTCAGGAGATTTCGGGTCTGTCCGCGGTGCGTGCCTCGAGGGTCGTCGCGGCGAAGTCTCTGACCAATGGACTTTGTCTAGAGTCATAAAAAAAATTCATATAATGGATGTATTTTCAAAAAATTCTTTTAAAATGGCACTTATTTTAACATTTACTGAAGATGTAGAGACCAAGGCGACTGTATGGGCAAGACCTGCCATGCGGTTTTTGGTTCGAATCCCGGCATAAACCATTGCTTCTTAACTGATCATAATATAAAAATGGTTTGGCCCCTTATCCAGCGTCTGGTAATTCAAGAGAGTGACGAAGATGAACCGTAATTTACCAACTATGTAACTTCGATGAGAGTGGGGGTTAATAGACATCTAGGTATGCCGGTATGGGATACGCCTTTTGTAGGACCTGTACAAGATAACGTTTTTTATTTCCCTCGTGGCTTTTCGTCAGAGCAACGCCTTGATAAAATTACCTGTTACTCTCCTCCGGTGGAGCATGACGGATTGGCCGCCGTGGGAGCCTTTTGTATGTTTTAACATGCACATTCCTAAAAGTGAGAACGTAATTAATTGCTTCATAAATTATTAAAACATTGTTATATTAGGTTCAGCATAAGCTATAACGCACTAGAAACAAACATGACTATAAAAATACATTTATTATTATTTCAATTATTTTCTTCCTTAGTAGTCCAGACCTGCAGTATATGGATAAAATTACATTGCTGAATTTATTTCATTTGTAGTATGTTTTATTATTAGATTTTTACTAAAGCATTGTTGTTATTATAAAATTTATATTATTATTATTAAAGTGCATTTCCACTCTTCGATAGATGTGAATAATCTCTTATTTTCCTGGAAAACTCCAATATGAAAAACCTAAAAAAATAAAATTAGACCAAACCGGGATTTTGACTATGCAAGAACCGTATTATGCAGGTAGGGATGCGGTAAATTAAATCTTGTTTCAAAGCCAAATTAATTTTATGTCAGCCTTTCTTCACGCATCCATAAAAACGTAAAATAATGCAGGCATTTTTCAAAAGAGTGAATATATCGTACCTGTATCATTTGGTTCTTTCTAGTCATTTTGGTCT
Source organism: Cimex lectularius (assembly GCF_000648675.2). Classification (NCBI taxonomy): domain Eukaryota; kingdom Metazoa; phylum Arthropoda; class Insecta; order Hemiptera; family Cimicidae; genus Cimex; species Cimex lectularius. The sequence continues at coordinate 944,472 of NW_019392711.1, forward strand.
GCTTGTTCTCGCTGGTTTGGTCCAACCTCACACTAAAGCAAAGTATCTGCCATACCGAATCAGGCAGCTTGATCAAAATAATTGGCAATGTTCGACTGCGGTCAGACCGAATATCCTAGTCTGCAGTGGGCGTGGCGATGGAATTACCTTTATCGAAATACCACTAAAAAAATTTTTGAGCTTCTGTTTTCATCATTAAGCTTAGGTGAAAACAGAGGAATAGAACACCTCAAGGTGAGCGAATAGCCTTGTCCTTTCAGTGTAATTTCTTACGGATCGATTGAAAAAGTATACTAAACAAATAACGGCGGGCCTTATTTCATTACCTCGCTGCTCTTTCGCAGGCTTAAATAAAAATGGTTATACCTATATAATTAATATATTAATAATAAATATTAATATATATATATATATTAATAAATACGCTTAGATTCTAGAAAGTATATAACTAAAATGTCGTGTGAATTAAACTGCTCAAAAATGAATACGGATATTGCCAATTGTGTAGTATTTTCTTTCCCTAGCATTTTTCTTTCATTTTTATTACAACATTGCATTACAATTTATTAGAAATTATTATGTTTTTACAGAAGGAAAATTGAAAAATAACATGATAAAAGGTTTTAATTCCATAATTTTGTTTAGTGGACACAATAATTTTTTTAAACAATTAATACCGTGTATAATGTCCTCTGTGCTGTTAGCTAATCTGTGCACTGGTTAGGAATACTGTCGTTATTAAAGCTGTCACTAATTTCATATGGAATTTCTTTCCATAAATGTTGCAAGGCTGCACTGAGTTGTTGCAGGTCGACTGGCTGCGGATGGTGATCGAGAAGCCTTCTCTGCAACGCCTTCCAAATGTGCTCAATGGGAATGAGATCTGGAGACAATGGGGGAAGGTGCAGATGGGAAATTAGTTTTCTAAGCATTGAAGAACAACTCTGCCTCTATGAGGTCTGGCATTGTCTTCCAGAAGTCGAAAATCCTTGCCAATGAGATTCCTGGTTTGAGGGATGTATCCCTCGGATCATGATCATAACGGACTGCGGTGAGGTTGCCTTCTACAAGTCCAGTTCGTCATCAGTGTAAATCCCATTACATCCCCTCCTTCAAACTTCAAACAGAAACGCGACTTGTCAGTAAACTTAACAGCATTCCCATTGGTGTTCTCTTCTAGGCGCTCGCTGCACCATATTCTCTTGTATAGCTGGTGTTGTGCTGTTGCTGCGGGTCGTCTCAAAGGGGCGGACGATATGGGACCAACAACAGAACGAGTACGAATCGTTTGTTTGTTTAATTGCCTTTCCAAAACATCTTGTAGTTCATGTAGGATCTGGCGGTCACTGTGGATAGTGTTCCATCTTGCCCGTGTAACCGACTTAATCAAAACTAAATCCTGAGAGATCGTTACTAATCATTTTGGTCTGCCTACCCTCGCAGGTTTGGCCTGCCAGACGTTGGGTCTAATCCCACACTGAAGATTACGAAATGCCGAAATGTGTCTGACAAACCGAACCAGGTAGTAGGCAGATCTAAATGATGTGTAATATTGTCTTGTAAGAAATGCTCAGGTGAAGATTACATATCTACGAACAGTTAAACAAGCAGGGTTTCATATGCTAACTATGAGGTGTGTTGATCGTAATAAATCCGTTCATGCCGATCAGAAGAAACGGATGTTGTGCAGAACGAATCAACAGCCACCGGTTAAAATACAGCAGATTATTTCTGCTCCAGACCTCATCCGGTTTTACAGTTGTACGCAACTGTCTTGTATGTCTTTTCATTTTAATTAATTGCTTATTCAACTATCGCATGACACGTCAATTGAATATGCATCCAAATTATATGTGTTATTTTTTTCTCCTGAACTGTAGGATGTATGTTTCCTACACTTTCTTCATGTTCTACAGGGAAATGGAAGGTAATGACAGACTAAAATATTGAATCTGGCACCGTCATTTCCGCTAATTGCAATTTACTGAACTTCTCAACATTCTGCGAAACATATTTACAATGCTAATATTTTTCTCCGCCTTTGAGATTTTATTACAACTTGTGTACAGTTGTTACTTGTGATAAACAGTTGATAAAATTATTATTGTAAAATTATTAGATAATCTCATTTGATGTTTTAATAATACAAACTTTTTAAAGTTTAATAGTCTGTTTTGTTTTGTTCTATTTTATCTACGTTACAATAGTTGTAGACGGTGGGAGAAGCCATTTGATTCTCTTTACATTTGCTAAGATTTGTCATGCAACAGCGATCAAAGGCCTGAATGAGGATTCCCACAGACTTGAGACCAAGAGACTTGTACAATACTTTCATGGCAATCAGCTGGTAAACTAAGCATAAAAAACCTTATATGAAACTCTATCCGACTTATTGTTCTTGAAACAACTTATATTTTCTTCGACAAAACCCAAAAACTTGTATATCTACTGCGATTAGAGACAAACTTTATATCCTGTAACAAGAAAATCTATTACATATTATAACCGACTTAAACTACGAAAGCTTATCGCCACGTGAAAAGACCCTCAATTTTATCGTAAACTGGTTGATCAGAATGTGAACTCTTTAGTCATTTCATAGAAGAGGACTAATGTTCATTAAATTTTAAATCACTAATTTCCTGGTCCGCTTGACCAATAATATATTACAATAATAATATATTACAATTAATTAAGGTTTTTAGTTGAGATAAAAAAGTCAATGGCACGAGCGGGATTCGAACCCACGATCTTCGGCTAGATACGCCGCTGCTCTACCACCTGAGCTATCGTGTCCTCGATCCACTCGGACATCAACTCCCCATCTTAACCCCACCTTTTGAGTTTTCCCTCCTTTTTGCCATTTTTCATACCATGCTATCCCGCTCGTGCCATTGACTTTTTTTATTTCAACTAAAAACCTTAATTAATTGTACTAATGTTCATTGTTCATCCTGTCTTTTCTATCGGGTTCCAACCGATGCTTGTCTCTATTTGCTGGGCTGGAGGCAAACTATATTTGCTATATTTCAATTTTTCTTGTTTCCATTTTCACGTCGAGTCCTTGTTTAGGAACCTTTAGCCAGCACATGCCCTTTTCTTATGTTATTAACCTAAAGATGAGAGCCCATCAGAATCTACTATGTATATTGTTTAACGGATTAAAACCGTCTGCGAGTCGCCGCAACTGATCGACATGTATTTGGTCCGTCTTTTCTCGCTTTTTATCTGGGCTAGTCGAGTTTCGGCATTACGTTCATGTTTAAGTGAACGTTTCTATCGACAACTTAATGGGGATCTGATCCAACGTCTCCCGTAGATAGGTCGCAAGCGTGCAAAAGAAAGTTAAAAATAATTTAATAGAGTTAACAAAAAAAATTGGAGGTCAGCACATCGACCACCAGTCAGTCGTAAATGCAAACGAGCTAACGGTGAATAAAAACCCCGGGTGAAAGTAAAAGGCGGAATCGTGCTTGTCGTAAGAGCCAGGAGTCCTTGACAAAAATTGTTCTGTCGTGGAATTGAGTTTTATCTCTCCATAGAACAGAAACTAGCTTATCTAAGTTTAAAAAATTCACAAATACAAAATTTACGGATATAAAACACAACTCAAAAGAAGTGGTAACTAACCGGAAGTTTTACGAAAAAACCCAAGTTCAAAATTAGTTTGTGATACGTTGGCGAAATGAGAAATTGAATCTTGAATTTCTCTAAAAGCAACTGACAAAAGGTGATGATTCATTCCGCTTTGATACCTCGTGCTCGAATATAGTTGTGGGAGATGTAAGGAGGTAACTGGACCAGAAAGGCCCTGCGGTCGGCACACAAAGGAAATAAATTAAGCTAAGGTTGAACCGTTATTAGCGTCATCTCGGCTCAGTATCTCGCTTAGTTTATCGCGATTTAACACCTTCCGTGTTTGTGACACCCACACACACACACACACACACATATATATATTATATGCACTAGGTGCTGAAGAAATATTTAATAAACGATTGTCACAATGGATATCATCTCACGATAAATTATTAATGATGGTTCTACATTTTTTTTATTCCACATTATATTTAACTTATTTCCCCGTCCAGTGGAAACTATCTTTAATACCCCAAAACCATACAAATCTTCCTGTGCCCATCCTCTTACAGACCAATAAGCCACCTTCCTATTTTATTCAAAATCTTTAAACGTCCCCTCCTTAAAAGACTAATTCCCATATTCGACTCTGAAACCTTAATTCCTTAGACCTTAACCATCATTTAGGATTTCGACCTCCCCACTCAACTGTTCAGCAGTGCTTCAGAGTAGTCTACACGATATCCTCGGCTCTAGAAAACAAACAATCCTGCTGAGCTGTATATCTGGACGTTACGGAAGCATTGGATGGAGTATAGCACCCCAGCATTTTTATACGTTAAAAGGTATCCTCCTTCATTCCTACCATCTTATCCTAAAATCCTTCCTTTCGGATCGATGGTTTAAATTGATAATCGGCATCGATTTTTCAACCATCACGCCAATCAAAGCTGCGTTCTACTAGGAAGTATCTTAGGCCCAATCCTCTACACCATCTATAGCATTTTTCAGTCAAATGAAACTTTTTTTCAATCAAATGAAACTTTTTTTTAATCAAATGAAATTTTTTTCCAAGCAAATGAAACCTTTTTTCAACCACATGAAACTATTTTTCCAAGCAAAGGAACCTTTTTTCAAGCAAATGAAACCTACAACCTAATGATAATAATATATAATAAATGACATTATAGTACTAACATTAATTTTTGTGATGATCGAATATTAATATTACAATAATTGAATCGTAAGGCTTAGGTACAACAACGTTTCTTGTGAAGATCCGTATTCATCAAACTTTTCTACATCCACCCCGTCGAAGTTTAATTAAGTGGGATAGAAAAGTGTGCGAGCAACAACTTTATAGAAATTATAAATGATGGAGTGGAGTGGAGTTCAATCCTTTTTAAAAAGATGATTCCTACTTACAGTAAGTTGTTTCGCAACAATCCGGATTTCGAGCCCTTTAGCTCATCATCACGTTGAAGGGTTTCTACAAACACGTCTCTGGACATGAATTGCAAAACTGAAACCGCTGATACCCCCGCCAACGCGAAAACGCTCTTCAACCTGATGATGAGCTAAAGGGCTCGAAATCCGGATTGTTGCGAAACAACTTACTGTGAGTAGGAACCATATTTTTATAGCATTTTCAGTCAAATGAAACTTTTTTTCAACCAAATGAAACCTTTTTGCAATCAAATGCTTGAAAAAAGGTTTCATTTGCTTGGAAAAAAGTTTCATTTGCTTGAAAAAAGGTTTCATTTGCTTGGAAAAAAGTTTCATTTGGTTGAAAAAAGGTTTCATTTGGTTGAAAAAAAGTTTCATTTGACTGAAAAATGCTATACACTGCTGATATACCCACACATCCAAACACACAACGCACAACCTACGCGGATGACACCGCAATCTTATCAACACATACACAATCCTCTCCTAGCTACAGAAGCATTCTAACAACATCTGAACCTCATTACCGACGTGGGCAATCTGTGACGGATCAGGTTAAACGAACAAAAAGCTACGTTGACGCTCAAACGTCAAACCTGCCCACCTATGCACATTAACAACAAGAGAGTACCACCATCGAACCAAGTCCGCTACCTTGGGCTTTACTTAGATAGTAGACTTACATGGAACCCACACACAAGATTAAAACGGCAAGAACTTAACAAAAGATATGGACTACTCAGGCACCTACTGGGACTAAAATCAACACTAAGCATACATTACAAACTAACTGCTTACAAAACACTCATCAAACCTATTTGGACCTATGTTGTCGAACTGTGGGGCTCGGCCAAATCATCCAATATCCAACGAATTCAATCTTTTCAATCAAGGTTTCTCCGCCGTATCCTCAATGCTCCCTTCGTTGTCACAAATCAAACGGTTCATAAAGATTTTAAAATCCCTTTCGTGAAAGATCTTATCGGAACACGCTTCTTGAATTTTCTCTCTGAACTGTCCCTCCACCCTAACCCACTAGCTTTCTTTCCTCAACGTTTCATCCTTACAATCCTCCACGTCGTTTAAAACGACGATGGCCTTCCATTTCAACCCAATCAATTAAATTTAACCCATCCAATTAAATAAAAGAGAGTTCCAGCACTGTCTGGGTTCACTACCCACTGCCTCCTGGTCTGACAGGTCTGTCAGATTTGTAAACTATTTGCTCAATGTATGTTTTGTACAGAGAGCAATAAATAAAATAAATTATTAAAAAGCCCATTTTTTCGTGATTCGTATTTATTTGGTTTACGTACTTTATAAACTTGTTTTGGCTGTGAAGATAACATTATTGTTGATAGCCTTTACGTATTATCGAGAACTGGCCAATCCTTTGTTGATGATTTCTTTGTTTTATACAATGCCAAGGCTTAGAAGATTTAAATTTCTTGAACCTGTTGATGTCAACGATTAAGCTTTGAATAGCCGCTCTGCAGGGAGGTAAATAAAAACGTTCATAGATACGTATGACACCAGTAATTCTGTTAAGGAATTGTGCATCTATTAGTTTCTTAACGGTGGTGAGAAATTCTGATGTGGGAATGCTTTAACAGTGATTTTCTGATCACGTAATGTTTTTAAACAAACAATCCAACAGTATTTTAATGAATTGTTAAATAACCCAATAATCCAAGGAAGATTTCAATTCCATGCTGATAAAGAGTGCGAAAAACAGAGAAACACGGTGAAGATAGTGAAACTAGGAAGTGGGATTTATGCTCCCCAGTCACTACAGCCTTCTGGGTTATTGTACCTTCCTAGTTTTATACTTCAGTGCAATCGACTCAATCCTTCTCAGAAGTAGTAGGTCATTGACTGTTGCTGCTAATTTCATTCTCTAGGTTTTACCTGCATGCTAGAGTGCGAATCACGTTAATGATGCCTATTCTAAAATTAAAAATTAAAACCATTTTTATCTATCGGTTGGATGTGGTAAGGAAAGGTTCACTTGCCATTGTTAATTTATTTACATAATTAATTTCTTCTTTAATAAAACTAAAAAAATGTGCATAATAATAAAAATTATAAAGAACTGTGTTTATCTAAAAATATTATTTTTTAATTATAGTGAAGAGAGCGTAAACAGTGCAAGTAACTCTACTGATTTTGGTTATTACAGCCTATTTGCAAGGTGCCAATAAATTTATATTTTGTAATCAAATTATCTGTTTTAATCATTATTTACTTCTTAATGCTCAGGGGTCTAATACTACCTACTCAGAGGTCTACGATGTCTAATACTACCAATTTATTCCTGCATAAATATTTCTCTCTGAATTGTGACTGGGACTCATTTAATCGAAAAATAATCAAGCACTCGGTTCAGACGGCTAAAATGAGTTTTTCAAAAATGCCTCGGAACACTCTTAACCAAAATTGTGGGATTATTGAAATATATTTTTCAATCGAATTAAATCCTCACAGCTTTTGTAATGTCAATTTATTTAAAAAGGGAGATATTCACATTGTTCGCAGTTATAAAGGTATCTCTTTTAATGCGGTATTGTCAAAGCTCTTTATTGCAATTGTTTCTTTTAAATTAAATATTGGGACAAAATAATAATATTTCGAGGGATTTCAAAGGTAGTTTTAGGAAGTGGTTTTTAACCACAGGTAATATGTATGTTCGGACTGGACTAATATAAAACGTAAAGTCAAACAACGTAACAAAAGTGTTTGCTGGTTTTGTTGATTTTTCCTCCGGCTTTGACTCCATAGACCGGATTTTTTTTTAAATTTAGTATTCTTGGTATATACTATAAATTTATTATAGCGTTACAAAAACTTTATAGAGGTTAAACAAAGCTGCTGCATTCTAAGCTCTCGTTCGATGCTACTTTGTAGTTACAATAAACTATCCACTATTGAGAAATATACACTGAATACGACAAAGAAAAGTTATAATTTTTACAACATACTTATTGTAATGTTAAGAAAATGCAACGAATCAAAAATTTACTAATTTTAATTTTTTTTTAATTTAATTTATGATGGTGTAAAAGAAATTTGATTGATTTCTTTTGATTCAAAACACCGGATAATCATTTAGTGACATTTACTTGACCAATACATAATTATTTTATTCTTTTATTCTTTTGTACTCATATGCGATTAATAATGCAAATATTTTGATAACATGACGTAAATTTTTTTTGTATTTTTGGTTTTTATTATAACTACCCTCTATATGTTTATTGTCAGAATAATATTCCCGAAAGTTTAATTTTGTCTGATTGTTTTACAAAATAATGTATTTCTTTAAATTATTGCAGTGATATTGAGTGTATATTTAATTCATATCTATAATATGTGTGTATATCTTGGAACAAATGGCTTTTATATGATTATTTAGAATAAGGGTTGATTATTGTTTTTATTATCTCTACTTTTTAAATTTGTTTACTCGACAGACGGACCATATCAAATGCAATGTAATGTTTATATATTTTTTGTATTATTATGTATTATTTATTATTAAAAAGCCAATGTGCAAAGAAGGCAGTAATTTTAAACGAATTTCAACTATTTGAAATATGTATTAAAACTATCTAATTAGTATAATTGATACGATAATTAATTTTATAATGATAAAATCTGCTTAAATTTACGTAAACTGGCTAGTGCCAAGATATCTATATTTTCGAACGAGTTTTACATCTATATTTTTTTGCTATAAAATTGAATTTGGCACAAGTAGTTAATATGGCAATCAATGGAGGATGTGATTTGACTTCTGGAATGATGAGATAGAACATGAAAGTTAATTCGTTTAAGCACTAATGGGCAATCAGTTAAGGAATATAATAATAGGCAATCAAAGAACAGTCGGCAATTTCAGATCTGACATTAACGATGAGTATTCTTCGATTGTACTGTAATGTATCAGGCGTAAAAATCTTTTTTGAACTGCTACGGTAGCTCAAAGAGTTAAATAGCAAACTAATATTTGTTTTATAGTGGAATTTTAAGAGCATCTGGATCAGGGAAATATTTATTATGACGTGTGTTTGAAAGTTTATCTGATTGTCAATAATGATGCCAAGATCTTCAATCATGATAGATTGCTTATTGTAATAAGTGGGATTGAAAATATAATTATTAATTTATTAAATGTTGTAAGCTTAAATATACTACAATTTAAGCTATGCTTTAAAATATATTTTCATGAGAAAGTAAATACTACGAAATTTGGCATCCTTTCCACTTATTACTGGAGTACAGTTATTCGAGAGTAATGGCCCACTAACCTCTAATACTGTTAGGTTCAGTACGATATCTACAATATATATTCAGAACTCAAGTCAGAAAGGTTGGAGCGGTTTATAGTTCTTTTACGCGTTGAATCGGGAGTACCATAAGGTACAGTCTTAGGCCCAATTTTATTTCTTTTAAATATTAATGATTTTTGAAAATTAAAATCTCTGTAAAAATATTTAGTTATGCAGATGATACTTGTATCACTTTCTCAGGTGATAATTTAATTATTTTAACTGAGGCTATAAATTCTTTTCAATTAATTAATCTTTAATTAAGGTTTTGGTTGAGATAAAAACTCAGTGTCACGAGCGGGATTCGAACCCACGACCTTCAGCTAAATACGCCGCTGCTCTACCAATTGAGCTATCGTGACTTCATCGTGACACTGACTTTTTTATCTCAACCAAGACCTTAAAGATTTATGAATTGAAAAGAATTTATTTGGTCAATCGGACCACGAAACCTAATAGATGTAATACGCAAAATGAAGTATACTTCACTAAAGCTCTCCGTGGCCATTTCATTTCTCGCCGAGAATCAAATAGATTACACAACATTTGAAAAATGGCAAAAAAGAGGGAAAATTTAAAAGGTGGGGTTGGGATGGGAAGGTGGTGTCCGAGTGGATCGAAGTCACGATAGCTCAAGTGGTAGAGCAGAGGCATATTTAGCCGAAAGTCGTGAGTTCAAATCCTGCTCGTGGCACTGACTTTTTTATCTCAATCAATACCTTACTTAAAGATTAATTAATTGAAAATAATTTATTTGGTCAATCGGACCACGAAACCTAATAGACTATAAATAATGATATAAAATTTATAAATTTTTGTTTAAACTCAAACCTTCTACTTTTAAACACAAAAAATGTAATGTATTAAACTTTTCATTAAAAAAGAAAATAAATACTAATAATGTAAAATTTGCTTTTAACTTGTGTTGTTAATGTTGAGGGTTCTTGCTTGCCTATCCCTTTTGCTTACATTGTTAGACTTTTGCATATTGATTCTTTGGTTTCCCGTCTGAGAAAGCTGTTTTTAAAATTTAGAATTTTCGCAACTTTATGACAATCGAACTCTTAAGTGCAATATCCTTTCTTAAATGTTCATGTTTGTACATACATATAAAAATAATCTTGTAATTAGGTACATCAGTGAATAGAACATAAGACACAATTCATTGGCTAACTCACATTTGTAAAGACACCGCAATATTATAATTTTTCAATTAATTATTCTTTTTACGTAAGGTCTTGGTTAAGATAAAAAAGTCAGTGTCACGAGCGGGATTCGAACCCACGACCTTCGGCTAAATACGCCACTGCTCTACCATGTGAGCTATCGTGACATGAATGAAATGGATTATAATTTTGCATTATTTTTTTTTTTAAACTACAAAGAAGGCAAAAAATTTATAATTTCAAAAATTTTAAATTTAGTTAACATATTTTAAAGCCAAGATTTATTTTTTTCATACTACACGTTTATTCTGTATTATGTTTGTTTATTTGTTTTGTTTGTCATTATGCTTTTTTAAAGATATATTCTGTTTATTTCTCTGATGATCTCCAAAAACTCCTGCTGACATGTACAATCTTTGCTTTTTGACAGCAGGCAGGGATGTACCAAAATATTATTTTTTGTTGTAAATTTATAAGTATTGTACATTCCTGTAAATAAAGATTTATTATTATTATCATTATTATTATTATTATTATTATATATACCACGCTTCAAATATGTTGGATTTATTAAGAATTGTTATAATGGACAAAATATAACATTTCTTCAATTACGACATTGGGATCCGTAAAGAGAGCGGAGTAGCAATGCCACTCGATATGATGAGAATTGTGGCACAGCAGATAGGTTTTGCAGACCGTGTTCCAATTTTCTAGCAATGCTCTTCCGTATATTGCTTTCACGTGAATGAGTCTGAAAGGGCTCCGTTGCTCCTTAATTAGATTAGAGGTACAGTTTTGATATTAATGGCATGTACGTATATAGAAAATAATTTCAATTAATTATTCTTTTTATCTAAGGTCTGAAAAAGGTCTGAGATGAAAAAGTTAGTTAGAACGGGATTGGAACCTACGACCTTAGGCTCAATACGCCGCTGCTAAGCGTGGGTTCGAATCCCGCTCTAACTAACTTTTTCATCTCAGAACTGATTATTGAAACCCTAAGTTTTTAAAAAAATTTTATTTGTTTTTTACAACTGCATTGTTAGACAAAACCAGTAAAACATATAATATTTACATATAAAGAATAATAACAGTAGCATGAACGTACATCAATACGATAAGCGAGATGAACTCCGTCCTAGGAGACCGATGTCAAGTGTTAAGGTCGTCGCGGGGCCACCGGCGCTTCAGTCTGCTGTTTGGATTATTAAGTGGATGACAGGTTTTTGACAAAAGGGTTCGGATGATGAGGTGGTTTGGAAAGGAACGTTTCGTAGAGGGATTGGGCTAGCTCGGTAAAAAGAGGGACATTTAGGTCGGTATGGATGATGTGATTGGATACATAGAAAGGGGCGTTGACTATTGTTTTGAGGATTTTAGATTGAAGGGATTGGATTCGATTGAGGTTTGAACGCTTAGCAGTCCCGTAAAGTTCAAGCCCGTATGTCCAATGGGGGCCAGGAGGGCAATGTAAAGTTTTCTTTTGTTTATTAGTGAGTGTTTTGATCGTCTGTCGAGTAGTCGTTTAAGCATGAAAAATCGTATGTTACAGTCTGTGCGCTTAAGTCGTGTATGGGGGTTCCACGCCAGTCGTTTGTCCAGGTAGAGTCCGAGGTATCCTACATGGTTCGCAATTGGGATGAGAACGTTATTGAGGTATCCTGGTGGGAGCGTTTAGGGTAAATATTATGTTTGTTGATTTGGTTTCGTCGGTTTGGATTTTCCATTCAAGGATGTTTACGTTATTTTGAATATTATGGGAAGCTGTGACAGGATCATTATCAGGAGAAAGGATCGTGGTATCATTGGCAAAGGTGAAGGTAATAGTTTTAAGTTGAGTAGGTAGGTCGAAGGTATAAATAGAAAAAAGGAAAGGAGCGAGCACGCTGTCCTGTAGGACACCTGCTAGAAGAGGATGGATAGGAGACAATAATTTCTGTGGGATACTTGGAAGTAACGATCTTTAAGATAGGATTTTAGGATAAGGTTGCTGGTAGGATGTTCTTGAGTTTCCACAGCAGTCCAGAGTGCCATACCTGGTCAAAGGCCTGGTGTATATCCAAGAACACACCCGGGCAATACTGTTTTAGCTCAAGGGATGTGGAAATAACGTCGATTATGCGATGAGCTTGTTGTACAGCAGAGTGGCAACCCTAAGTATTTGTTATAACGATCTTTGCGGGGGATCCCCTTCACACGAAGCAAACTCCTTGAGATAATCCTCGTTATTGAAAATATTGCTATATTGGTTACGAAGAAAATGGTGTTTGCATTATATGAACTACAAAAATTATTAACAATCTGTTTCGTCTATTATTGAAAGAATGCATGAACTATATTTATTAAATAAAATAATACATTCAGTTATGCACAGCTATAAAGTTAACAGCAGTTTAAACAATCACTTCAATCTTTACTATAAGAAATAAGAACAATAAAGTAATGTCACTCATTTGACTATTAAAAATTAAAATAAAAAATTTATAGTTTGTCCAGTTCGTGAAAGTAATTAATTTAAAAATAGCGTTGAGCTACTGAACTGTCTTGCGGTTGTTTAACGATTCTTAAGGTTATCGTGAGTTTACATAATAGTTCTTTTATCACTGAAGTTGTATCACTGACACTCAATGTTAAGTTTAGTTTAATAATTTCTTTCTATGTGTAGATGTAGTTGTTTTTCTTTTTAGTCAATATATTATTTATTGAACATACAATCGCATTTGTGCTTACAATTGAAATCGATCAAATACGGAGGCAGAGACATGATACACAGACATTCACTCACATGATACCCGAATAATAGAAATATGAAATCGCTGGTAAATGCTCAACTTGCAGAACGACTTCACAAAACTGTTAGTAAAGATATCTATCAAAACCTGAAAAGATATCTGCGTCAGTAACGTGCCCTTGGTCAAGTGGGAGAAGGATCTGGCACTCCTTTACCCGAGTGTGTAATTTTTCGTCGACTCATTTTTGCTAAGAATTTATGAACTGCATTGTTTTTCCTTGTTGGCTTTCAATTACATTCGTTGCATAATGACGTTGTAGGTCGGAAATATTTGTGAAACGTTATAAGCTCTTGGAAGGGAGCTTATTATTTTTTGTATTTTTTATGGAACGTGTTTTTATCTCACGCCTTGTCTATAAAGGCGTTGGGAAAATTCGAAATTATTATTTAATTGTATTATTACGAAAGCGTTCTGCCCGCTTGATTGTTTCATTCCTGCATTCTACTCACACCTGTGTTAATACACAAAGAAGAAGTAAAAGGCAGAATTTCCGCTTCAGGGCTGTTATTTGTACTTCTTCAAGAAAGGAATTGTTTATTTTTATTTCATTTCCTTTGTGTCTCCTGATTAACACGTTTTTTATTTCCGAAAATGGTCGTCTCATAACCCCCGTAATAAAAAACAAAGCAACTTTGAATCCATAATATTTAGCGGTCTGATTGACCAAATTACGTCTTTCAATAATTAACATTTTTATGTAAGGTTTTGGTTGAAATGAAAAAGTCAGTGCGACGAGCGGGAGTTGGCGTCTGAGTAGATCGAAGTCACGATAGCTCAAGTGGTAGAGCAGCGACGTATTAGCCAAAGGTCGTGGGTTCGAATCCCGCTCGTGACACTAACTTTTTCATTTTAACCAAAACCTTACATAAAAATGTTAATTAATTGAAATAAGCAATTTTGAATATTAATTGTGATGAAATATCAGAATTTCTAACAGTTTGATTCTCTTCCCAGATGGAAATGGAAATGCCGCAGGAAGAAATGGCATTTACGGAGTGGTCTGAGAAGCTGGAAGCTGGAACCAGCCACTGGCTCCCGGCTTACGGATTCCAGCAGCCCACCCAGCTTCACGAGGCGTTGCTTCAACACGAATACTTCAACAACGGTAAGTTTCTGTTTATGTGAAGCGACTGCTGTGATTTAGTTCAGAATACTACAGAATAAATAGGTGAAAGCGTAGTAGGTACTAAATTTATCGTGAACGTCGATCACGAAATCAAATAAGGGGAAAAAGCCAGAGCCTGCTTCTGTGCTTCACAACGAAATTTCCCCTAACATATACTGTTTTTGTCTTAACAGACATAGGGACCTCAAATTTTTGTCAAAATATGATTTATTGTGTGGTGTTTAGTGGACGTTACTCAATGATTATTCGGAGATAGTGAGATGCGAGTCTGGTTTGACGTAGGTTTTACAAAAACATTTTCCTTATCGTGCCAACGTTTCAGTCTTTATTGAGAACTTCTTCAGGTCCTGGGATTTATAAACATTGTTTAAATTTTACAAATACATGTATGGTATTATACAATGTTAAAGAAATTTAGATTAAAAAAATGAATTTACATGATGTTAAAAAAATTATGCTATTGGGTTGTCCGGAAAATAATGCAGGATTTTGGTATTAAACAAAAAAAAAGAAACTAGTTACTTTAAAGCAATGTTCTTTAATCAAAATAATTTCCCATACTCTCAATACATTTCTCCCAACGTGTTGGTAACTTATTAATTCCGTCTGAGTAGAATTCAGAATTTTTAGAATTGATAAAGTCAATAAATGCATTTTCCAGTTCCGTTTGATTTTTGAATATTATGTGTTGTAAGTAGTGGTCCAGGTGTCTAAAAAAATGGTAGTCAGTAGGCGAGAGGTCCGGAGAGTAGGGTGGGTGAGGCAAAGTTTCATAGCCAAGCTCCAATAATTTTTGTGACGTTACACGTGACACATGTGGTCGAGCGTTGTCATGCAACAAAATGGGCCCTTTCCGATTGACCAAAGAGGGCTTCATTACTGCCAATTTCTGATGCATGGTATTAATTTGGTTACAGTATGATTCAGCATTGATGGTTTCGCCAGGATTTAAGAAGCTGTAGTGTATTAAACCAAATGAAGCCCACCATACCGTAACCATTACCTTTTTTTGATGAGTTGGGGGCTTTGGAAAATGTATTGGAGCTTCTCCTTTGTCGAGCCACTGTCCAGAACGTCTAGTGTTATCGTAGAAAATCCACTTTTCGCCACATGTAACAATTCTGGCCAGAAATGGGTCATTTTTGTTTCGACAAAGAAGTGATGCACAAACATCAAAGCGCTGATTTTTTTGGCGATCGTTTAATGAGTGTGGAACCCAATTTTCGAGTTTTTTCACTTTTCCAATCGCCTTGAGGTGGTCAGCGACGGTCGTTTTACTGACTTTGAGTTGCTCTGCAAGTTCTCGAACAGTTGTTTTGGGGTTTTCTTCCACCACTGATCGCAGAACATCATCATTAAGAGAGGAAGGCCTTCCACGACCTTCTTCATCTTCAAGGCTGAAATCTCCCTCCCGAAATTTTTTAAACCACCTTTGCACAGTGCACTCATTAACACAACCCTCGCCCCAGACTTGGTTAATGTTTCTAGCCGTTTGGGCTCCGCTTCGGCCGAGTTTAAACTCGTAAAAGAAAATCGTACGAAATTCTCGCTTTGACATTATAAGGATGACTGAATTATTTCCAAGTAGCGGAATGCTACAGAGGTAAACAAACAATATCATTTGGAAGAGGATTAATAAGTGTTGACATTCATACAAATGAGTAATCCTGTAAACGTAAACAGAATATTTTATATAGATTTTTTTTAATGAAAACTTAAAATCCTGCATTATTTTCCGGACAACCCAATAGAATTTTTTTGAATCTAAAATTTTCTAGCGTCGTATAAATTAATTTTTTTATCTAAAATTTTTTAGCATTGTATAAATTCATTTTTTTTAATCTAAAACTTCAGGCATTGTATAAATTCATTTTTTCACCTCCTGCATGTATTCGTAAAATTTAAACAACGTTTATAAATCCCTGGCCCTGAAGATGATCTCAATAAAGATCGAAACGTTGGCACGATAAAGAAAAGGTTTTTCTAAAACCTACGTCACACCAGACCGTATCTCACAATCTCCGAATAATCATATGATTTAATGTTTAACATTCTGCTGTACAAGGTGTATCAACTTCTAACGTCCACCTCCAATATTTCGAAAACGATGAACATTAACAAAAAAAAAATAGAAACCCCAATTTAATTTTGGCTAGGAATCACGGGGCGTTAATAGATTTAACATAACTTCCTCATCTAGCTAGGAAATGACACTAATCTTGTACACTGGAGAGACACACACCACACACCCAAACAAAAATCAAAGAACTATTCCTGGGCTCCAGATGACCATAAAAAAATGGATTGGTCTAGTGGAGACATCAAATTTACATCCGTCAATCAGAGAACGATAGATTTTGTCAAAATCATCGACCTAAATGATACTATTAAGCTATTTAAAATATTAAGTTTAATAACTGCCGAGCAAACAAAGATTCTTCATTCTTTATGACGTCATTACATCTAAAATTAAATTTCGAGACTGCTCAAAAAATGCCATGGAAAAAATTCACAAAAGAATCTTGAAAGAAGAACTTCAAAAACACTATAAATTTAGAGATGCGAGCTCTTTTTATGTATATATTATGCACTTAAAAGGTCTAACTATACACTAATGGAATGGGAACAAAACGACCTCAAAGGAAGAACGATGGTTAAAGAAAACGAAAAGGAAGAAAGTGGAGAAACCTACACCATACACAAAAACATAAAACAATGAATGTTATTATATATTCGTGGGTTATATTAAGTTCCCTGCCTTCCGAAGCAAATAGAACTGAAAATTAAACATATAGAAATGATTATTGTCAATTTTTTCCATGGTCTGCAGAGTGATGAACCTGTAATTTGGTCGTTGCCAATCATTTTGGTCTCCTTCATCTTGGCCGGTCAGAGGGGTTTTGGCATTTCAATATAGTCAGTGTTGGGACATAAATGCATGCTTAAAAAAGTTATGCTACAACATACGCATATTTAACCGAAGTGTTAATGTGCCAAGTAAATAAATAAGTTTATGAAAGCACCCGATCAAAAAGAGAAAAACGGTCAGAATTTTTCAACTGGTTCAAGCAACGGTAAAACGCCAGCGTAAAATCTAGAAGAGAAAACTCCATTGAACCAAGGACCTGTTTCACTGTCCCAAAGGATGTCAAAAGCCTTTGTCAGTGGTGGAAGAAGCGGTTGTCCTACATGGGTAGTAATGTCAATCGGAAGTCTTTGTTTCGTTAAAAGGTCTTTAATAAGTTATTTGCCACGAATAGATACATTCAAAACACTTCTTATTAAATTATCTTGTTTCTTGGCTAAATTATCGTTTTACTCAATAAACACATCAAGTCGCAATTGATCGAAAGCATAAATAAATAACATTTATAGTCGTAGCTTAACCGTCCAGATGAAAATCAGCTTAGGTAACGTCGAACCGCATTAGCGTGTTAATGAGACGTAACCCGAATGACGTGAGAACAGAAGGAGAATAATGAAAAGCCCTGTTTCGTTTGTTTGCTTTCTAAATGCAGATTCGTGTTTGAGGCCGACGTTATTTTCAGTTTTTCGCCTACGGCAACAATGGAAAGCCGCAATCCGTTGTTCCCTAACCGCGCAAACGAATTAATCAGTTCCGGGATGTTTTACTGTAAACAAAAGCAAAATTCGATGCAGAGATTATTAGAAAAAAAACTGAAATTAAAGTTTCCATTTCTCCGAACAAAACCGTCCTATTAGATATACAGGTGTACGGACATTAGTACATTATAAAAATGTTAATTACAAATAAAATAAAAATATTGTTTTTAAGTATTTAAGTAGGTTATTTTCAACATTTCTTTGAGGTAGTTAACTCTACCAAAAATTTACTTTAAAAAAAATTATAAATGTTGCCATATAGGGTGTTATCTAGTACCCCTACCTTAGTTAATGGCCTTATGGGAAAGTACCTAGTTGAAAAATAATAAGAGTTTTCCATTAATTAATCTTTAAGTAAGGTCGAGATAAAAGTCAGTTCACGAGCGGGATTCGAACCCACGACCTTCGGCTCAATACGCCGCTGCTCTAACCACTTGAGCTATCGTGACTTCGATCTACCGGGCGCCAACTTCCTATCTCAACACCACCTTTTGAATTTTCCCTCCTTTTTGCAATTTTTCAATTTTATTTTTTATCTTATTTATTTAATAAGCAAAATGAAGTATACCTCACTAAAGCTCTCCGTGGTTATTTCATTTGTCGCCGAGAATCAAATAGATTACACATTTGAAAAATGGCAAAAAGGAGGCAAAATTACGAAAGGTGGGGTTGGGATGGTAAGTTGGTGTCCGAGTGGATCGAAGTCACGATAGCTCAAGTGGTAGAGCAGCGGCGTATTGAGCCAAACGTCGTGGGTTCGAATCCCGCTCGTTACACTGAGTTATTTATCTCGACCAATACCTTACTTAAAGATTAATAAATTGAAAAGAATTTATTTGGTCAATCAGACCACGAAACCTAATCGATTTAATAATAAGAGTGTCGGTGTTAATAAATTGTGATAACCAACCTCAGGATTATGGGGTGTTATATAACCCACGAATGTATAAAAAATATATAATAAAATATTGTTTTATGTTTGTGTTGTATGGTGTGTGAGTCTCTCCACGGTTTTTTCCCTTTTGTTTTCTTTAACCATCGTTCTTACATTGAGGTCGTTTTGTACTCATTCCATTGTGTTATAGTTAGACCATTTGATGTGCATAATATATTTATAAAAAGAGCTCACACCTCTAATTTTATAGTGTTTTTGAAGTTCTTTCAAGATTATTTTGTGAATTTTTTCTATGACTTTTTTGAGCAGTCTCGAAATTTATTTTTAGATGTAAGAACGTCTGGAATTAGCGTTTCTTTTTTCAGGCAGCAGTTAGTGAAGAATCATTGTTTGCTCGGCAGTAATCAAACTTTAATTTTGATATTATTTTAAATAGCTTCATTTAAGTCGATGATTTTGACCAAATCTGTCGTTCTCTGATTGACGGATGTAAATATGATCTCTCAACTAGACGGATTCATTTTTTCCGATTTATGATGGCCTGGAGTCCAAAATTCTTTGTTTTTTGTTTGTGTGTGAGTCTAACGCAATGAAATAACTTCACAGTGGAGAGATTATTCCTCCACTCCACAACAACTTCAATCCAAAAAATCATATAAAATAAATATATAATATAATAAATAATAAGGATGATTAAAAAGAAAAGGAGAGCATCTATTTTCTTTTTAGATAATGACATATAAATATCTGTAGTTCGTTTCATAACATAATAAAACTGGGCGTTGTATTAAAAGAGAATATATGATACACGGTATCATATGTACTCAGTTTTTTTACATTGGGTGAAAACAATGGTTCTACTCACGGACCAAAAAAAATTTCGGCTTAATCTTTTGTCTGTTAGGAGATGTTGCTGTGTGGCTTTAGTTATCAGTTTCCACCCAACAAGATGGAGGAATTTCCTGGAAGTTGTACGATTTGTGTATTCAGGCGATGGTACTGAATCGTTGATATAATCGCATCAATTTTAAATCACTTATAAAAGCGTTCAATCCAATGTTTTTATATTTAGAGCAAATGTGGACTGACGTGAAATTGTGAAATTTTTAAGAGACATAGCATTAATGACTACAGCAACTACTAGGGCAACTAGGAAACTGTTAGGACGAAATTAAAATTTTTAATTTAAAAAGCCTTTACTTTGGGCATGCATATGGAGTGGAACTGTGAGGTTCCGCCAAGCCATTCAATATTCAGTGCATCTAATCCTTTAGATAAAAGTCCTCAGACAAATTTTTAAAGCTCCTTTCTTCACTCTCCTTAATGCCTTTTGTCAATGAACTGATCCGTTCTGTTCAAGCCCTCCCTTTGCTATCCCATCCTGGGAATTCTACTTCGCCTGAAACGACGATGGGCCCGTGCATCTTCGCCCCTTAATCCTAATATTAACCGTAGGCTGGTGTCTTATAACATAATAAAATATATTCTCCGGAGGCAGTGCTAGCCTTACAAAATAAAAAACGTTCATGTATTACGAAGAAATGTGTGGTGTTTAGTGACCGTTAGTCAAAGATTCGGAAATCGTAAGATGCGGTAAGAATGGAAAAAAGGAGGGAAAATTCAAAAGTGGGGTTGAAATGTGAAGCTAGTGTCCGAGTGGATCGAAGTCACTATAGCTCAAGTGGTAGAGCACCGGCGTATTTAGCCGAAGGTCGTGGGTTCGAATCCCGCTTGTGACACTCACTTTTTTATCTCGACCAAAAACCTTAATTAACTGAAAACAATTTATTTGGTCAAGCGGACCACGAAACTTAATAAATTACGATCAATATAAATATCTTATTAATATAATTATATCTTAAACAGTTATATATTAAAAGTAAATATTAATGGGATAATAAGACTTTAAAGTCTTCTTGAAGACATGCATTCAATATTTTCACTTAATTGTCACATTCTACTAAAGTAGTTTACAACGTATACATATATAATTCATGTTGCAGAAAATCGTAAATATTACCACTATTATTAAAACTCTTAAATAAAAGTTTAGTGTAAAATTGTTAAACTGTTTAAACAATAACCAATAATACAATTCTCTTTTTGTTGTTTTCCTTTTTTTTAAATTTCTTCCCTTCAGAATTGGCTATGGAAATTTTGACCTCATTAAATCCAGAAGTTCACAAAATCAACCTTGAGATTTGTTTCTTTTTTGTTGGCTACTTGTAGTAACACAACGAGAAGTGGGATTCTCCCAGAAGCCATGAAGAAGAGCCTGTGTCACAGACTAAAATGTATCGCCAAAAAATAAAAAATAAATTGCAAAGGAAAATAAATTGTTATCAAACTTCCGACCTATTTTAAGGTCATCACCAGAGCAATCCAATCTTAAATATGTCGACAGATTGATATAATTAAGATTTTTTTGAAAAAATAATTTTGGTTTAATATTTACCAATACAGGAATGAGGTCTTAACATCCAACTGCTCATTGGGTATCGAAGAAGATTACTAATAAAATATGAACTGGTTTAAAATAACAACATTGGATATCAAGATTTGAATATATGAAATTGATTTTTTTTTTTTTTTTTTTTTTTGGAATTGTAGGTCTCAGGTTTATCTGTTTCATCAGAGATAAAAGTATTCTGCCCTCATGGGGTTTCAAACTAATCTCAAAATATATAGCGCTCAACTCTAAAAAGAGAAAGCTTAAAAGTAAGTGCATTCAGCCTTACGATTAGCTTGATAATCGCGTACACGTCTGAGGTCTAAACACGAAAATATCAAAATACTTTCACCACGTTTTCCGCTGGAGTGCGATCTCCGGTCTTTTCATCCTGTTATAATCGTTGTTGAGAAATTGCTTTACATATTTATAATACATTATTACAATTAAAACAATATATTTTTTTAAATATACATACTACAGCATTTATTTCCATAGCTATCCGGAGAATGATACCGTGTTATATGAAAATTCTCAATAGAATTATAATTTATTGCTGCTTAAATTGATATGTACCATGCATCTTGATTTATGTTTTTAAATTATATTAAATATCGTAATTATACACATATATTTTACATTTTAACAAATTCCTACGTATACAGTAATTGATGAGACTGACCTAGCTCTTTCAATTAAAAAATTCTAAACGTATACAAGCTGGCAAAATGTTCCAGCTTACCTAGTTTTACTTAGCTCACACTATTATGAGCATAATCAAATGGAATAAGCCTTATATTATAATATTTAATGCAGCTATAGTTTTATTTCGGACTCTGGATAGAAGATTGAATCGACAGTGGTCATAGTCTTAAGAGTAGTTCTCGAGAAACTCTTAAGAGCAGAGGAGGAAAATTTCGACTTTCAAATGGCCATACGTCTGAGAGTTGCTATCGAGAGTTCTCAAGTAAGCAGGTACAAATTATGCTGGTTTAATAACATTCATATTTTTTATTACTAGAACATATTATAGACATATAGTACTCATTCAAAACCGAAAGTGTTTGTGATTGCACATCATAGATTTTAATAACATATTACTTCATAAATTTAAATTGTCATGACTAGAAACTATAGTTCAAACACTGTTTTCAAATAATTATTTAGATGCCTTAATATACAGAGGATTTTAGATGGCCCGGCTGAATTTCTCTTGAACCAATGACGTTATTAAAAGAACAAAAATACGTTTTATTATTTTTTAGTCTAGTTTCAAATTTGTGCCCTTTTTTGGAGAAAAATTATACGGCCTACCTCAGGTCCACCATTTTAACATAACACCTCGTTGAACATAATGCTACAATTGGATTTCAAATTGGTCACAAAATGACAAAGTAATGGCAAAAAGAATCCGCCAATGTAATTTCGACGAGGAGCTGAATATTTTACTGTCGCTAAAATCCGACTTCCTCTCTCCGAAATGTTGGAAGGGTTTTAGGTTTTTCAAAAATTAAAATTAGGGACATACTCCGGGCTTACAATTTTAAGCCGTACGCTCTCACCTTGTCCAGGGACTTCGGTATTCTGATTAGACAGGCCTCTAACGTTCCTTACACAAGTGTCGATTTGGGAAAACGTTCTTCCATCCTATGGACTGATGAATCCAAGTTCACTTGTATTGGCGTACTAAAATGTTCGAATTTTCCAACATGGTCAGAGGAAAATCCGAGAATTTCGTATTCTTGTCATCATCAGGTCGTTCACAATATCAACGTTTGGTGTGGACTTCTCGAAAATAAATTAATTGGATCTTAATTCTACGAAAATAGTTTAAATGGTGCTCCCCGTTCCTTAATTTCTAGAGGGAGGTTTTACAAACACTATTAGATGATGATCCTCTGAAAACACGGCAAAGAATATTTCTCCAGCTTGATGGATGACCCGCACACAATTCTTTGCAGTTAAGACCTTATTTCATTCATCAGTTCAGGGATAGGTGGATATGACCTCATGATGGCCCGATGTGTTGGCTTCCTCTGTCACCCGATTTAACCCCACTTGACTATTTTCTGTTGGGCCATTTAAAAACAATTTCTACGCCAATTATAACCCAGCAACAGTTGGAGAACTGCGGCAAAGGATAGAAAATGCTTATCGCTCTGAGCACCGGTGAAGAGTGGTTAAAAAGAGCAAGTTTTTGCATCTTTACGCAAAGCAGGAAGTTCGAACATGAAAGATGATTAATAAATAACAAACCAAATGACTTTTTTTCAAACTTTTTGCCTTAACTTTGTCGTTTTATTGACCAATTTAAAATCCAATTGCACCATTGTTTTCAGCGTAAAAAATCCTTTAAAGTGATCTATCAGGATGCATAGGGTCGTATTGAAACTGTGAAGTTAAACTGGATCTGAGGTACCCTGTATTATTTTTATCCAAAAATGGTAAAATTTTTAAACTTGACTAAAAAATATTAAAAAATTAATTTTGATTTTTTGATAGGTTCTTCGGTTCAAGAGAAATTCAAACAGGCCATCTAAAAAGGATACCCTGTATATATTTATGTAAACACGAAATTATATATCAATATCATTATATTATTAATATAATTTTTCTTAAAAGTAAATTTAAAAGTTAATTGACACACAAGTTAATGGGATAATAAGACTTTAAAGTCTTCTTGAAGCCATGGAACCATTATTTTCACTTAATTGTCACATTCTCCTAAAATAGTTTACAATGTACACAATATAATTCGCTCTGTGTAAATATTGTTATCGTAAATATTATTCAATCACTATTATTATAAATCTTAAATAAAAGTTTATTGTAAAGTTATTAAGCTGTTTAAACAATAACCAACAATTCAATTTCATTTTTGTTGTTTTCTTTTTTTTAATTTCTTTCCTTCCAGAGTTGAGTGTGGAAATTTTCAACTTATTAAAACTAGAAATTCATCAAATTCAACCTTGAGATTTGTTTTTTATTTATTGCCTATTTGCGACACAACGAGGAGTCGGATTCTCCTAGAAGCCACGAAGAGAAGAGCTTGTGTCACAGGCTATAATGCATTGGCAACAAATTAAAAATAAATTACAAGGTTGAGCATGGTCCATTTTTTGTATTATGAGTCCAAAATGTTCACACCCAAATCTGGATGTAAAAGGATATTTTAAAAAAACTGATATTTTTAAAAGAGAATAATCTTATCGGCTGGGTTATCATTAAATTTCAATTAGCTAATCGCAAAGTATATCTCGAAGGAAATCTCTTTAGCTCAGGTTAAAAACGGGTCGCTTTTCAAGAATGCAATGACTAATTTTTTATAACCGAATTCTCAGACTGTTTTCAATAAAGAGCCACGACCCGGCTCCAACTTTTAAACAATTTATGATTCATCAGAGCGATAGGACTTGGAAATTCGATCTACCATTCAGTACAAACAAAACCCGGGAGAAGTGCTTTTCAGTGCAGCATGGAAGAATTGAAAAATGGTAACGAGGAGGAAAACGTTTTATTTCTTGTGTTACCATATCTGGAAAGGAAGTACAATAAAAGTAAATCAACAAGGAAGAGACTGCACAAAACCGGTATTGGTCAGTCAATTCATGATATGAAATTTATTTTTTATATTTCTCTTTTCTTTACGTTTCAACCCTTTTTATTCTTTCTATAACTGCCAATACTATCTGCCTACAGAAAGAAGTTGTGTATTATTGAGTACTTTATAGATACAAAAAAGGGGTAACAGATGGTAGAATTTAATAATTTCATTTCGAAAATTTGAAAGGTATCTCTCCGTTCAAAAGGAGGCAAGGCAACTCAATGTGAAATTCTTATGGAATGTTTAAATTTGTTTATATCCTTATTGGCAAAGGAAGATAAGCTTATCCAAACATGAGCATCTTAAAAGCATACTGAACAATTTTTGCTCAAGTGTCTAAAAATTTCTTAAAAAAATGTACGAGATCTTTTTTTCTTTCATTCTTATCCAGATTCATTTATGTTTCAGAACAGTAAGAAATTTGAACAGAAAAAACTGAGTTTTTATTAAATTGACCGATTGGTCCTTGCTGGCCTCTAAAGAGAATTATGCAATTTATTAGTTACCGTTTTGGCATATCCACGCTTTGTGGTCTGTCAGACCCGTTTTTGCATTTCGGAATGTTTAGCGTTTTGTCTGGGTGATATTTGTGATGTTTTTTTTATAAAGTCATGCGATGTGGTGGTGTGTACTGGCGTTACCTCTGGTGTCGGTGGTTACATCTAACAACCGTTTGTGGAAATTTTCGTGTTGTTGTCTACTAAGGAATAAATATGTAGTTTCTTGCGTTAATAACATTATAGATTTAACTTTGATTGTTAACATGCCTTCTTCTTTAATAAAATGTATTCTTATTGAACTGCTGATGTAGGTCTGTACACCAAAATTGGTCAATATTTTACAATTTAGATAGTTCCAATTGTTGATTAACCTGTAATTTTTTTTTTACTTTGCCCTATTCAATGTCATTTTGTAGGTGAGAACTCTCACCACCCCAAAGATCCACGCCGACCTATCCGGGCACCCCCAAATAGCACTACCACACCCGCTACTCGTTCGGGTATTCATCTAATTTCGGTACCATTAGGAAGATGTGGATAAAAACCTTACATGGCAACAGAGACCCATGGAAAAGTCCACATCCTCCACGCTTCCTGAGCACCATTTGCCCTTTGCGTCTGGAGCACCCCCGGAGACCATCGAAGCCAGCTGACACAGTACCCCAAAATCGGTTTTTATAGTCTTTATCAATACCGGAATAAACACAAATTATACTGAGTTCCCTCGAAGCACTCTTCTCGACTATTCTTTAAGCACACAGAACGCATTCTGTCGCGGCGGGCATTCTGATGATTGAAGCATTACATCATCCTCGTCATGTGGGCGATGCGTCGTAGCGATCCAGTTTAGACCGCCTCGACGAGCGACATAGTTGCACAAAATAACAAACAATAATTGTCACGCAACCGATAGATAATCATGGCCGAGGAGACCGAAAAACTCATAGAAAAAATTCGTGAGTGTGTATTGTACGATACAAATTAAGTGTTTAAGAAAGAAGAGGCATGGGAACGCAGCTTCTCTATATCTTACATATCAAGAAAAAAGATCAATTGCTCTTCGTCCGAGCTCGAAATAGACACTATAAACTATATACACAAATCTTTTTATAAAAAATTATTATTTATCACCTTGAGAAAATTTTGACACGTAACATATAGTCTTTCTATATTTATTAGTAGTTTTGAAAAGGACATGAGGATCTTTGTCGACCTCAGTCGTGGTCTTATCGGACATTTTGTTTCTCAAGGAGAGAGACGAAGCACTTCTGCTTACTAGAGGATGTGTGTAACACTCGCAAGTGAAAGAGAGAATGTAGAAGACGCCACATCCCTAAGGGCCAAGAGGAACTTCCTCCCCACCTTCCCTTCCGAGGGGGAGGCCGACATGTGCACCCGGCCGTATGCCGCATAGCAAAGGCTGTCTTGCATCTGTCCGGCCACGGAACGTAAGCCAATATCTTATCACATCGCTAGAGTGTACGACCTAGTGGCTTGGAGCATCTTCTGTCGCTTCCTGTGTGGCGTACAATATACCACTGTTGCCTTGACTAAAGATACTGACAGTGTTCTTGTTAGAAAGTGGTGTTATCCGAAGACTGACCGGAGCACCGCGGCCGTGGTTAACCGCCCCCAGTAGGAAACCGAGCGGCGCGCCACGGAAAGAAGACACGCAACAGGACATTGGCACAAAGTATGTCGTAGTCGGACGCCGGCACCCACCACCAGATACAAACATAGAAGTCTGGTCACATTCACTCCTCAACAGTAATCGATATTCTTCGGAGTGGGGTTAAACAATCACTTTCTTTCGTGCTAATAAATTACATCCATTCCAAAAACAACACACAAACACTTTATAGATTGTAAATTTCTTTTTACCCGCATCTTCACTGTGGATCTGGATGATGTTTGTAAAGTCAAGTTTCTTTTACAAAGTCGTGTTACATTCGCAGTATCATAATGGAAATTGTAATTTTTCTAAACTTCCTCCAAGGAGTTCAAGAATACAGTGATTTTCTTGCTCACTTTTTACTGTGTTGTACATATTATTTCTTTTTCATACTGATGAAGATAACTATACTATAAATAATAACATATACAACACTGTAAAAAGTTATTGCTCTAGACAAAAGTTAAATAAAAGAAATCCCACTAGAATTTCACTCTTAGCCTTATTCTCACCAATCTCGTTTGACCATTTTCACACGGCCTTTTACATAAGAAATCATGGTATTTTGCAACTAACAATAAGCTTTCAGAGTAGAAAAATTGGACGGTAATCCATTGTTACTGACTTCAAAATGCCGAATAGTTTTTAAGATAATATCCATTACAAAGAATAAAAAATGTTATTGAGTATGACGTATTTTCTATGCAATTTTTTTCTATCATTTGGAGCCTCTTAGTCGAGGGCCACTCATTTTTGCACTCTAGAAATTTTATTTAATTTATCAACCGACTTGTATGAAACATATCAAAGTGCCGTTTTTATGAATATTCCATAGCTTCAATATTTTCTTCCTTTTATCAGGCATACAATAAAATATGAATATTTCTATGCAGATCGCGCTTCTACGACCTACATTCAGAATGTCCTGTTAAGCGATGTTATTTAAGAAAATTGTTCAGAAATTTTTCTTTCGGTACCATGAGCAAGTAATTTATTGGGTTGTGACAAAATAAATGCGGGTTTTCCTTTTCGCGTCAATTTGAATGCCAATTGTGTAAATAAAACTAATCCATTATGTTAAGGGGTACACATCATTTTAAAGCCTGTTTATCTCGCTTTCTTTCTCGTACAAACCTTTTAGGAAAACAATTTAATTCAGTCTTAGTTTCAGTTTAGTGCCTTCAAACAAAATGATGCGCAAACCGCTCAAACATTAATGACATTTGGGTGCAAGGAACCACAAATGGATACACAGTGTAGCGTTGGTTTCAAAAATTCCGTAACGGAGATTATGACCTCACGAGCAAAGGAGGTGGTGGACGTTTTTGTGCTGTTGACAACGACCATGTAAAGGCTATAGTTTAAGCTGGCCCTACAAAAACTACTCGAGAAATTGCTGAAGAACTTGGTATTGACCAACCCACAGTTGTTTGCCATCTGGAAACTATTGGGAAAACAAAGAAGCTCGCCAAGTGGGTTCCCCATGAGCTGAACGACCGCCAAAAGGATCGCATGTATGAAATCGGTTCAATGCTTCCCGTGGCTGAATAAGAGTGAAAAACCAGGGCACTTCCCAAAGCCAAGCTTACACCCAAAAACTGGTCACTGCCTAGTGTTTATCTGCAAGATAATGAAATTAATGAGATGGACCAAAACTGCGATGGCCAGCATAAATCGGAAAGGTTCTATCCTCCTTCACGACAACGCAGGCCCACACGTTGCACAAAGGACTCTGGCACGACTTCCTGAGTTGGGTTACGAGGCTTTACCACATCCACCATACTCACCGATATTTCTCTTACAGATTATCAATTTTTTTTAAACAAATCAACAACGTTTTGTGCTAGAAACGGTTCAGAAGCCGGAATGACATTGAAAATGGGAGTTCGTCGATTCCAAAGACCCTAGTTTCTATTCTTCTGGGATTAATGCATTGGTTGTGCGTTGGCGAGAATGTATGACTAGTAACGGAAGTTATTTCGATTAAATATATTTTGTTGAAGTTGAATTTTAGCTTGTTTTTACTGAACATTAAAAACCTGCATTATTTTTGTTGCATCAGCCCAATAGTTTCAATCATAACGATAAATAAATACATTAGTTCTTGGTTGAAGTAGTTGGATAAGATTTCGTTTTTACGAAAACCAGTCCAACTTGAGGACGCTCTAAGTGTAAACTAAAAACCGTTTCCCCGTTGAATTCAGGGTGAAACAACTTTTCAAAAAATTTACATTGAAATAATTAAGTTCCTCTCTCCGTATCCTGTTATCCTGGAGAGTTAGAACAGATATATTTGGTTCATGAGAAACTAGAAAAAAATTTCACAAAAAAGGTAGGGGGATAGAAGTTAAACTAACTCTATGAGTATACAATACACAGCAAAATACTGTATTTCAAAGGCGATTGATTCTTTTTGATTATACATAAAAATTGTTTCAATAAAAGATCTGTGTTTGTGGCTGAGATGAGAGTGTATTCTGAAAAAAGTTTCTAATCACATTTTTTGACAATTTTTAGGCAAAACCTGCCATACGAATTAGAGGTATTTATCAATTATTTCAGAAAAGGCTTCGAATTTTTCAAAATGCATGACGTTTGTGCATTTTAGGAGCCGGCCGATTTTAGGCTTCGGTCAACGACGTTAACGCGTTGCCAGCCTTTGAATAACAATTTTGAGTAGCGAATTGGCTCATTGTGGAAAAAGCTTTTAGCTGTGTAAGGGAAGAGCCGGACTGAGATATGACCGGATACGGTCCAATAGTCGAAGGAGGGAAAGTATCCAGACCGACTTTCACCAACACTCCTCGGATGTTAGAGGATTGAGACAATTTGTTGACCGCTGTTCATAACAAAACACTACATACATTTAACAAAAAATATTTAATTTTTCCCTGTAGTGAATTTATCAAAACTGGTAAAATGATGTAACTGCCCCACTGGTTTTGATCTTGGCGGAACTTTATGCGGTTCAGCTTTGTATTTTGCAATGGAGGAAGATTGCTCTCTAATTTCTAATGGTGCACCGCTGAAATTATTGTAATAAGTTTTTATCTATGACTGTGGTTATTAATTCTGCAATGGACCAGAACTGCTTTCTTATTTGTAATTAATAATTAGGTACCATTCCAGTTAATGTAATAGTGATTTTTTTCTGTTTGAGTTTTACAAAGGTCAAAGAATCAATCACAAACGTAGAAAAAAACACTAAACATAAGAAGACTACCTTTTGTAGTAGAGATTAAAAAGTAAAATTTTAATGCATAGTAATTCAAAAAACAAACAAAAAAAGCAACAATGTTTAGGGATGGATGTGTACACATTTCATCAAACGTTGAGTGCTAGAAAGGTAAAAAAAAATCAACCACACCTTTTGCAGAAATGTATACAAAATTGTTTTTTTTTTGGAATTATTATGTATTAAAATTGTACTTTTTCATCTCTACTACATAAGGTTGTCTACTTAAGTTCTGGTGTACCTCCTATAATGGACTCCTCTATTAAGGGGTCACCTCCGTTTACTGGACAGTTACCGATGAACCGGCATAGATATGATTCTATGTAATTAACACCTCTACATAGGGAACACTCTAAAGGGCAAGGGCACTGTCGTGTCGTCCTATAGTTCGTAACCGCTGAGTAGAGGAAAGGCAAGACTAGTTTGTTTTTAGTTGTTAATTTTTCTGTACTAGTATGAACGATTTACTCTGAACGTTAAAACACTTTTAATTATTAAATTCGAAGGTCGTGGGTTCGAACCCCGCTCGTGGCACGGGCTTTTTATTTCAACCGATACCTTACATAAAGACTCAATTATGTTTACAATTATTAATTCTTTGAATTGTTTTATACATTTTGTAATTTCTCCCTCCCATATTTAATCTTATTTTCTTTCCTTTATATTGTTTTCATTTCATGATTTTTGATTAAATTCATGTTTTTAATGTTAACATCTCTCGGACTCGTTCAGAAACCCAAAACAAAAAAGAGAAAGGAAGGGCTTGATTCTTAGGAAAAGTTTGGGAGACCTTTGTAAATACATTAATAATTATATCAATTAAAACTTAGCAAAAGGCTAGGAGAGAAGATTTTAAGACCGTGAATTCATTAACATTATACACTGCACATATATGTGGCAGATAGCTAAGTGTTATCAGAAGATAAAAAATCTCAGTTTAGAATGCATTTTCCGAAAGAGAGCAAAATAGTGAAACCATGAGCCTCTTAGCAAGAGATTTCTCATGTGTTACATTAACGAGCCATAAAAATAAATTAAGTTGTTGCACATAGGTATAAGCAAATCGCTCGGGCCGAAAATACCAGGGGCTCAATAATGAAATAATGTAACGTTATGAAATCGTTTACATACGTTATAGCAGCTGTTTGTAGAGTGTGTTGTCTGCACACTGGATAAAGGGAGATTGCATACGAGCTCAGGGCGAACGTGCTTTCTTCAAACAGAATGAATGGACATGTCGGTAAGACTTCATAAAATATAAGAAATTGGGTTGGTACAAAATTAATGCATGTTTTAAAAATTTGTTTTATTTTCGCAGGTGCTTGTCATGTAAACAAAACTAAATCGTCAAATCTAATTTATGGGGTATAATAAATACCTTATATTTTTAGCTTTTATACAAAATATTTTAGTTTATATTGAATTTTGTAAGAGTGAGGACATGCGAAATTAAATTTCTAAACTAGATTTTCGTTCAATTTATTTGTACGGATTTAAACTTGGGCGAAGTGCGGCCCATACGACACGTAACATCATAAAGTTTGGGGGTTGGAAAGCATTAGCGAATGCATGGTGCAGCGATGGTTTCAAAGAGTTCGTCATGGAAATTTCGATCTCGAAGTCAAGAAAGGTCGCGGTAGGCTTTCCCTTGTGGACGACGACCAACGTTGATTGAAGATAATTTCTGCAAGGAAAATTGCAGAAGAACGTAATGTTGACCCCTCAACAGTTGTTCTACATCTAGAGCAAATTGGTAAAGTAAAGGAGCTCGATAAGTAGGTACCGCACGAATTAACCGAAGTCCATAGAAACCGATGCTTGGAAATTTGCACGTCCCTTCTTTTGCCCCACCAAATTGATCCATGTCTTGATCGAATCATCACGTGCGATGATAAATGGATTCTGTACGATATTACGTGTACAGCCAGTGGTTGGACAAGAATGAAGCGCCAAAACACTTCCTGAAACCAAATCTGCACCCGAAAAAGGTTATGGTGACTGTTTGGTGGTGTACTGCTGGGGTTGTTGACTATAAGTTCCTGAATTATGGTGAAACTATTACGGCAGATAAATATTGCCTAAAAATTAACAAAATGTACGGGAAAGTGCAACGTCTTTATCCAGCAGTAACCCATAATGGGTCGATTCTTCTTCACGATAACTCCAGGCCGCGTGTTGCAATGCCTACCCTGAGGAAACTGAAGCACTTATGTTATGAAACTTTACAGTACCCTGCGTATTCTCCCTACATCTCGCCTACAGACTTCCAATTTTATGCATTTTGGTCACTTCTCGAGGGTTAAAATTTTAGATGGAGCCAAATAGCCATCTAAGACTTTATTGTGAATCGATTTGTAAGTCAGCGGAATAAAAGCGCTTATTATGACTCATGCAATAATCAGCGCTTACATCTTTAATTCTTATTACGTAGCAAAGAAGAATAGATTGTGATGGCAAATATGTCGAATAAAATTTCTTTAATTTATAAAAATTAAAAATAGCCTTGATTGCCTTTTCAAAATCTTCATTATTTTTGCAACAGCCCGTTACATGGTGAAGTGCGATCAGGATTTTAGGGCAAGGTCTTAGGTTCCCCTTCTCCAGTATTTATTCCAGAGGAGGAACTCGAGTCCGATGCCATTTCTCAGGTAGAAGTTTACCTAGGGACGGGGTTAACGGCTCAGACTCTACGCAATTAATCGGCCCCGCCGCTCGGAACTGTTCCGACCCGACGACCACTCGTCGACCGCGCACCGCATGTGATTGATCCGACGTTCTGTGGAACGAGTTTTTTCCCTTTTGTCGTTCCATTCTCTGGAAGATTGTGTTAAAATTCTAGTCTATCTAGTAAGAACAGAATATAAAATCGATTTAAATAATTACAAATTATTAATGAAAGTGGAAATATTTAAAGGGGGTCACCCTATGCTCCTTGACTGTTCTTGGCCACCGGCCATCAGACCGAATTCCCTCCACTATAAATCTATGTATACTGATTCTATTGTTTTGCCGCGTTTGATCACAACAAAAAGATTTTGCAAAACTTGAGAATTTTAAGTTTTCTCAATCGCAGAACTTTTATCCAAGCGAGGTATCCTTGATAATCCTTCTTCACCTTGTAAATTCCACTTAGATATAGTTACATCACAGAATAATCTCAATTAACCCCATAAATTTTATTAACGTAGGAAAAGGTAAACCGCTATTAGGATAAGAAAGTACCTATGAAATTTAAAATAAATGATAAAAATTAAATAGGCCTACAGGGCAACCACAAACTATTTAATAAGGCCTTAAAAAGCTAAATAATTTTACTCAATGCAATAAAGGCCATCCGAAATTTTACCATCTTCATTTTGAAGGCTGTGACATTTATTATTTTCAAGTAGTAGAAAGTATTCTATACTAGATTTTCAGGAAGGTTCAAAGTAGCTCGTTTTAAAAGTAGGGCCGAGGAATGTTCACAGGCGTCCTTTCACAACCCGACCCATTAATTTAGACGCCTTAGCCTGAGCGGTAGGTTTACTTTTGCAATAATTATTTCCGAAATTCTATCTCAAACTAACATGGGAACTTCTGAGTTGGCTGAAATTCGAATTCGTTGTAATTAATTTCGCATTCGAATTCGAGCATGTGCTGTACATTTTTTTTCGTTCGACAAGACAAATCGTTTACATTCTCATTATATGCGATTGTGGATTTTGTCCTCAACGAAGTTAGAAAAGAAAATCCTACACTATAGGAAGAAACGAATCAGTCGAATTTCGATTGTTGAGATTTTTAGGTTTTTGGTTAAAAAGTTTGTATAAAAATCAGGTTATGGCCAATTGGAAGAAAAGAAAACACTCAGTTTTAATGAGATCATAGATAGATAGATAGAGATAGAGAGAGGGAGAAAAGAGAGAATGTTCCCTTCATGTAGTTTAGTCTATTTACTTTTTGGTCCCTGGAACAGAGCTCGTACGTGATTAGACATTGAAGTTCATTTTTAATTGAAATGGATGTTATTACGTTTTGTTACGGGTGGTCATATATGATTTTTCTTCCCCTATCTCCTAGTCCAGCTACTCTAGTTTTTACTAGCTCGGGTGCCTGGATAAGAGCGTTATCGATGTTATTCACCTTGGCCACACGACAAAGCGTAAGTGTTGCAGCTTTACTGTGCTGGAGGTTGCTTGAAGTACCCTCAGCATCAGTCTTCATTGCTTTGTTGATGACCCTTAGGGGAAAGATGAGATTGTGAAAGATCAAGTTGGCTTTGCTTAGAGCCCCAAAGGATTCATCATCTCTTTGCTTTCTACTCTTTGGCTGATGACCGTCCATTGCCCGGTATTAATACCATCAGCCCGAGAATAGCGGCAGCGTCCGTAGTACCCTAAAAATCCAGCAGCCAAATGCCCACTCTACTGGTTTTCATAGTTTCTCTACGGGCGCCTACCCTGAGGTTTGCCCCTTCCACCGGTATGTCCAAGAGCACTTACATTTGATGATGAAAGAGACCTACCCAGTGACCTGTAACTTTTACCACTTTTGGTTGGCGTTGGCTCTGTTTTTGGATACCGTGGACCGAAGTGAACTTAAAATTTTGCTTCCCTTTCCTAATTCTTTCCAGGATTGGCTCCCTTTTTTGTATGGCTTGTTCGATTGCCATTTTATGCTTCTGAGCGTCTGAGATTTTATTGGGTTTGAGGTGTAGTTTTGCAATGTTCTTCGTCTCCCCCATTTGAGTGTCTTCGTCTTCTGGTTTGGTTTTTTCCTGAAGACCCCTCACATTTGCAAAAAGTAACGCGAGGAGATTGTCCTCGATTTCTTGGTTTATGGGAGTTGTAGAGAGTTCGGAGCCCTTTTAATTTAACGTAAGTTGGTTTTTAGTATCTTCCTTTGCAGGTTCCCCCGGTGTGTTTTGTTTACTTTTGGTTTATTCATGTGATTCCCACAAGTATGAGAGAGATCTGCTTACTAAAGGGGGGGGGGGTCAATTGGTACACTTGAGCTCCGTAGAGGTACATCCCGTTGTTACCCCTTTGCCATCCAACCATCGTATTGTTATCGGCAGTCACATAACACCTTAGATTGGGTCTTGTTATTTAAATTTATTCTATCACAAAATTGTATTCCGGTGTGTTGACAAATTTTCATTCAAACCGACATAACTAAATAATTTTTAGATCTCGTTTCATTTGGGTTACATTAAAATAAGCATGGTACTTGTAAAGTTCTTTGTACTCGACGAAAATCCGGATAGTGGGGAACTTGGTTTCATCGCCTAGCTTAGCGTAGAATGGCGTTGCGTCATGTCGGGCAAATGTGATGGGGGCTGGACATCAGACTGGCGTCGGGTCACGTCGCGTTGCGTTGCGACGGGTAAAGTGTGTTCCCCGTTTTATGGTCGAATTTCATCATTTTCTTCTTGTTCTTTGTGTTGCGTCGGAGAGAGATTAGATAGGGCCGAAGGGAAAACACTTACACCTGTTGTATCAGCCTGAATGATGAGTAATCCGTAATTTAAATAACAGTTCTTACGGTTATCGTTGTTTAATCGTGAAATTTAGTACTGACGAGCCTTGCGTTTGTATTAAAAGGACTGTAGTCTGATCAATAAAGAAATTAATCTGCATTGATTACATAATCACTTTCTTCAAAACCATACGTGTACAAAACAAAGACTGGCCGCCAATATGCTAATAACAAGAGAAAGAAAGAAATTCCATATTTAATTGGATAAAATGGCAAATCAGTTTTATTGAAATTGATTTTCATCCGAAATATTTTTATTTTCATTTAATTTTATAAAAATGGATTAGGTTATTTCTTATAATTTGCTAATTTTTTCTTGTTAATTTCATTTATTCTAATGTAATTCAATTTCCACATTTTGCTTATTTGTATCGTAACCGGTTTTATACATAACCAATTTTGGTTTTATATCTTCTTTTTCCTATTTTTTCTTGACAATTTTCTGTTCATTCTTTATTCATTGTTCTTATTAATTTTAATTTTATCCATTAGTATAAGTTAATTTTCATATTCGGTTTGTGCTTTCTTAATGTTAGTTCTTTTTATTATTATAAGTTCTAGTAGCAACCTATGTTTATATTAACTCGCCATTATACACGTATTCTTTTTTCTTTGTGCAACGACCTCCGACGGACAGACTTTGTCCATGTGTTTATACTTTCTCCTCTATTGTTGTAAATATTATTGCTGCAAACAAAGGGAAATAAACGTATTTCCTCCCTCCCTCTCCCTCTCACACACTCTCTCTCTCTCTGTCTCTCTCTCTGTCTCTCTCTCTGTCTCTCTCTCTCTCTCTCTCTCTCTCTCTCTCTCTGAATTTTCTATCTCTCTCAACTTTTCTTCCCCTCTCTCTTTCTCTTTTCCAGCTCTCTCATCTTTTCTCACACTCTCTTTATCAATCAAATTTGTCTCTGTCTCTCTGACTTTTCTATCTCTCTTTTCTTTTCTATCTCGCTCCCCTTTTCTACCTCTCACTCTTTCTCTCTTCGACTTTTCTATCTCTCTGCTCTTCTCTCTTCTCTCTCTCTCTCTCTCTCTCTTTCTCTTTCTCTCTCCTTTTTTCTCACAGACTCTATCTCTCTCTCTCCCTCCCTCTCCCTCTCTCTCTCTCTCTCTCTCTCTCTCTCTCTCTCTCTCTCTGTATTTGTATCCCAAAATCAAATAATTAAGTTATATGTTGTAAATAATAAATAACATTTTTCTTATGATTTTGCACAAATGTATGTAGATGAATGGCTTAGTTTAAGAAAAAGGGGACATTTAAAAAGCCGCTTTTATTAATATTTCGTTCAATTTGGTACTTATTATTAATCAGTTATCTTTTAGATAACATCATAATCATAATATACTTTTTGAACATTCAGCAAATAAGAGTCTTGATTTGCAAAAGTATTAATATTATTTTTAGCATTAATTGACTTAAGTCGAACTTTATACTGACATTAAACCAGTGCAAAGAGAATTTTAGTTATTAAGCTTCTATTCCAATTTTCAAAAGTAGTTTCCGTTCGGTGAAAATGTAACGGTTTACAGATTCTCAGTACGTGCCAGCGTGGCAGCAGCAATCGCGACCCGTTATTCGAGAATGGCCCCTGCTCGGATCCTGCTTCTTCTCACTCCGCGATTCTCGAAACAATTCAATAACGCTCTCTATTTACATTTTGTTTCTGTTCTATTTCAATCAACTTCCGGAACAACTTGGCCACTGGAATAAGTTTAATAACAGAACAATGCTCGCAGTTCAAAAAGAAAAGTTGTAAGAAACCATGATTTATATTTTGCTACTGCTCGCCGAATATTTTTTAATCGATTGTCCTTTTTTTATTACTTCATCTGTGTATTTTGAAAGTGTGAAATCTTCAAATATAAACCGAATAAACCAAAGAAGCCCTTGGCTTACGCCCAACATCGACACGACATCAAACAGAAAAACAAAAGGAATATCATTGATTTGTTGATTTGGGTTTCCACGTAAAACATATATATATATATATATATATATGTATANTATATATATATAGATAGATAGATAGATAGAGAGAGAGAGAGAGAGAGAGAGAGAGAGAGAGAGAGAGTCATTCAAATTTTTGGGTTAAACTAAATAAAGAAAGGGCTTTTGAAGAGAATTTCGGGCTGTCAGTAATATATATGCTTTGCTATATGCTAATGTGATTGTGGTAAAGGTACTAAATTTATCGCTAGGGCAACTACTTGGACATATATATCCTTTTGATATTCCAATCGAAATACATATTTATAATAGTGTATGCGCTGGCTGGTAGTACGGCGGTAGTATAGTGGATTGAATTTATTGTAATAAAAATAATAATAATAATAATAATAATATATTTATTAACGGCTTTTGACAAAACAAGAAACTACAGATTATGTAATAGATAACAATAATGTCTTCTTAAAACTATTAGTGAAATAAGAAATAAATCTATATCGTATATACGTATACGAGCCTACATTCTCTTAAGATTGATCTGTGATAAAAAATAATTGGATTTACAAAATGGTATTAAAAAAAAATAGATCACATTTCTTGTACCTTTTTATGGAACATTTAACAATACTCTTTTTAACAAATCAGGGATATCTAAACTGAGCAAAAGAGAATAGGGATATTTGTAATTTATTCTTATTCTATTAATTTTAATTAAATTAATCGATATAAACTTGTTAGTTGGACAAAGTAAAATCGAAAATACAAAGAAAAACAAAAAATTTGTTAATTTTCATTTTTAATAACAGATTTACGTAAGAATAGTAAACATGAAGATTGCTCATTTTGTAAACAAACACGTTTTATCGTCTTATCTCCAATTTAATCCAGGTGTATTCTCTTTAACCATGGAAAGACATCATCTTGAACCAGAAGTTCGCAATATTATTGTGAGAATGAGTCATCCAGGTCACCGGCAAATGGATATCGCAGAGGTATTTGGCGTTTCTCAGAGCGTGCCACCAGAAACCCAGGAGAATATGTTGCAGCGAGCGCCTAGAAGAGAATACCAATTGGAATGCTGTTTTGTTTACTGATGAGTCGCGTTTCTGTCTGTATAGTGATAACAGAAGAAATTGGAATTTACAGATAACAGCATAATAATTGGTATTCTCTTCTAGGCGCTCGCTGCAACGTTTTCTCCTGAGTTGCTGGTGGCGGGCTGATGCTGCAGGTCGTCTCAAAGGTGCATACGATATGAGGCCAACTTCCTGCAAAACATTACAAAAAGGCCTCGTCAAAACATCTTGTACTTCATTTAGGATCTGGCGGACCCTATGGAAATGGTTCCGTCTTGCAGCAATGACAATATTTCTGTTCTCCCTTAGCATCTCGTAATGCGCTGAGATCCACTACCTGGCCTCCTATTGGCACTTCCAGTATCTCGAAATCGGGCTAAACATCCGGAGACCTACCTCTGAGAAACACCAACAACCTCTGCGATATCCACTTGCCGGCGATCTCGATAACTCATTCTCACAATAATATTGCAAACTTCTGGTTCAAGATGATGTCTTTCCGTGGTTAAAGAGAATACAACTGGATTAAAATGGTGATAAGACGATAAAACGTGTTTGTTTACAAAATGGGTAATTAATTAGGTTTTTAGTTGAGATCAAAAAGTCAATGGCTCGAGCGGGTTCGAACCCACGATCTTCGGCTAGATACGTCAACTTCACTAAAGCTCTCCGTGGCCATTTCATTTGTCGTCAAGAATCCAATCTGATTACACGACATTTGAAAAATGGCAAAAAAGAGGGAAAATTCAAAAGGTGGGGTTGAGATGGGAAGTTAGTGCCCGAGGGGGATCGAGGTCACGAGAGCTCAAGTGGGAGAGCAGCTACGTATATAGCCGAAGATCGTGGGTTCGAATCCCGCTCGTGCCATTGACTTTTTTATCTCAATTAAAAACCTTAATTAATTGTAATATATTAATTGGTCAAGCGGACCACGAAATTAGTGAATAAAATGGTGTACTTCATGTTTACTATTCTTACGTAATTACATTATTAAAAATCAGGATAAACATTGTTAAAATTTTGGTTTGTATTTTCTATGTTGTTTTATCCAACTAATAAGAATATATCGGTATTTGATTAAAATTAACAGAATAAAATTAAATTACTAATATCCCTATTCATTTTTGAGCAGTTTATAAAGATCTTAAGTAATTTATATGTCGGAGATGAAATGGAATGCAGTGACGTATCTGGCTAACTGTGACGTCGTGACATNTCTCTCTCTCTCTCTCTCTCTCTCTCTCTCTCTCTCTCTCTCTCTCTCTCTCTCTCTCTTTAATTTTTTTTAATGATCTATATTCGAAGTATTTTAATAGCCTAATCTGATTTCTTTTTTTTCAATTTTATTTATACATTTTTAATAATAAGGTGACGAGATAGGTGACCTGAATTCGAGGATAGATCTAATAAAAGAAAATATATCATATTAAGGCTTTGTTTAAAATCATGACAATATGTTCATTAAAAATTTGTGATGCATCAAACAATATAGCTTGGTCCTTGATAGATTTAGTTATCTGGAGTTCAGAGTTGTTAACCTTGTAGTTATGATAATAGGTTTTAATTTTGTAGAAAAGTGCGTACATTTGCATTTATCTATATTTAAAAACATTTCGTTAGAAACAGACTAGATAATTTAAGTCCAATTTCCGAACAGGGGAAGCATTTACTAATTACTTATCAATAAAACTTTATCGCAAGTTTTTAATGCTAATCAATGTTTATTTTTTAGAGAACGTGAAGTGCGATCTGGTGTTATGTAAGTTTAGAAAAACATTTTCTTTGTCGTGCCAACATTTCCATCTTTATTGAGATCATCTTCAGGGCCTGGGATTTATAAACATTGTTTAAATTATACAAATACAAGTAAGATATGAAAATGAATTTATATAATGATCTACACAATATTGAAGTTTTAGGTTTAATCAAAATATTTCTCTATTACTCAAAGTGTGTGTTTTGTGTAGATGTGTCACTGTTGTGTGACGTGTTGATAGTGTTAGTGAAATATTAATGTTTTTGTTTATATATGTTTGATTTTGAAGGAGTGAGAAAGGAAGTAGGGATAGAAATTCATTTTTCTATGAGAAGTCGGCTTCTTTGAGGTGAAAGGACCGACAATTTAAAAAAACGGATAATGGTTTGTCACCACAGGAACATAAAAATATACAGTCATTACCCTAAACACATAATCAACCGCTAACTTTTAAATAGCCTTAAAAACTATTCATAGTCATATATTATATCTATTTGTGTAATTTAAACAACGTTTGTACATCCCAGGCCCCGAAGATGATCTCAATAAAGATCGAAACGTTGGCACGATAAAGAAATTGTTTCACTAAACCTACGTTACACCAGACCGCATCTCACGATCTCTAAATAATCATTAATTAACGGTAACTAAATACTACACACGCTAATCAATATATATTTATGAAATAAAAATATTTATTACGTTTGGTCGGATAATTTATCCAAGTGGCGTTGCCCCCTTTATCAATAGACGAACGATCCCTACTCGCCCGTCATGATCTCCCTGGGGTTACAAAATAAAATTATACTTTAGATTGCTCGTGGCAGGTTGTGGCCACCTGCAGTGGCACCGTCCTTGGAAAGTGGCGTCCCTTTTCCCTTCTTTGCCCGTCCACCTGGCCTCTGTTGCAGCCCCTTCTCCATCGTTCGCCCTCAAACCGAGTTTTATTTAATGCCGACATCTAAACGAGACGCCTCTCTTCAACGATAAGGTATTCAGCCAGAATTTTTCTTTTCGGCTAACTAACTCCTTTGTCCTTGTTTTCTTCTAAACTTTAACAGATTAACGTGACTAGAATTTACACAATCTTATTGTTAGTTGGGTGTTTATTGTATGTCGATAGCTACACTTCACTAGACAGTACCTAATAGAAATTCCTAATTGTTTTCATGTTAAACTGATCGGCACTTAATTACTTAATTGTTCCTTTTCGAAAATCTTAAATTATCTGAGACGTAAAAAGTTAGGCGAATGACCTTTGTTGTTATGAACAAAAAACTAGAGAAACAACGTTCATTAACAGTTCATTCATGTAATGACCGAATGAAGCCATAACGTTAAAATTTCCATTCTGAACACGTATGGTACAACCAGGCAACAACCCGGCAGAACAATGGAGACATTTTTTCTTTCTGGATTCTCTATGCCGGTTTCCCTTCGGTGTCCATCCTACCTTATTTATTTTAACAGACAGCTGGCCGAACTACTGTGAAATATCATCTCCTCCAGCCAGAAAAGTTAGTCCCAGAAATGTGATGAACCTTTTAAACTGGTTGCTCGAAATGTCTGTCTGCGCGACCAATATAATATATTTTCATGTATTGGAAATATGGACCACTTTTTCACTCGCGAACACTCTGGATCAAGGTATAGTCTTGAAGAGGAAAGAAAATTCAGTTGTTACTGCCAAGCCTGTAAAAAACATAAATATGTCAATCTGTATATACGTACTGACCATGTACATACTTATTTAACATTGTTTTGCCCTGAAAATGACCTTAAAATAGGTCGAAAGCTTGGCAGAAACAACTGAATTTGAGTTCTTCTTTATTTAGATAGAAACATGTACTGTTTTGCCGGGTTATAGTCTGTTTGTACCATCCCTGTTCAGAATGGAAATTTTAACATTATGACTTCATTCGGTCATTACATGAATGAACTCTTAATGAAAGTTTTTTTAATAATTAACATAATAGAATAGAAACGCTTTTTATTTCTTTTTCTCAAAAAACAACATACAAATATGAACTGTACAATAAGCATATACACATTTTACATATCATCTCTCTGCGGAAGTTGTGCACGCATGATATGTACATAAT
This sequence comes from Cimex lectularius, assembly GCF_000648675.2. Taxonomy (NCBI): domain Eukaryota; kingdom Metazoa; phylum Arthropoda; class Insecta; order Hemiptera; family Cimicidae; genus Cimex; species Cimex lectularius. Next base: position 987,293 of record NW_019392711.1, read on the forward strand.
ACATATTAGAGGCATTAAATCCTTGATTAAATCAGCTACAAGGATAAAATAATACAATAAACAAACCATTTCTCAACCTTTTAAAAACTAATTAGTTTAATATATGGCCATAACTCATTTATAACTCATAACAAATATTAATAAATATATAAATATTGTATACATTTCATTAGATTCCGTGGTCCGATTGACCAAATAACATCTTTCAATTAATTAATCTTTATGTAAGGTATTGATTGAGATAAAAAAGTCAGTGTCACGAGAGGGATTTGAACCCACGACCTTCGACTCAATACGCCGCTGCTCTTATCACTTGAGCTATCGTGGACACCCTTTGAAAAATGGCAAAAATGAGAAAAAAATTCGAAAGGTGGGTTGAGATGGGAAGTTGGTGTCCGAATGGATCGAAGTCACGATATCTCAAGTGGTAGAGCAGCGGCGTATTTAGCGGAAGGTCGTGGGTTCGAATCCCGCTTGTGACACGACTTTTTATCTCAAGCAATATCTTACATAAAGATTAATTATATACACTACTCAATTTAGCATTCATAAAATAAATAGACTATGAATATCATTAACAATAGCTACACAAAATTAACAAGTTATAGGTTCAAACAGTAAAACACGAAAATAAATAAATAGTTAAATATATTAATTTAATAACTAAATTCTTGTGTCGATTGATTTCTATATTTTAATGCGTATGTTACATAATTAAATAGTTCCTGCCAATGTCGTCTATTTAAATATTTTAGAAATGTATTCCAATTTAATTAGAATGCATGTAAAAAGGTTTTTTTTGTAATTCCTCAGAATTGGGCAGATACATATAAAATGAAAGACAGTTTCAACTGCTCCTCACTTCTGCTATATGAACAATTTAAATTTAGCATTTCACTCCTAGTTTTCATTATTAAAGGCATAAAAAACCTTCGTGAACTATCTTTTAAATACGTGTTTTCCCCTAGGTCGGTGTTGGTAGCTTTGTATAATGAATGAAAACGCCTCTAGTTTTAAATTTTCTAGGAAGTTATTTATATATGTGCTATTTTTTTGTTAATATAATTTCATGATATCATATTTCCTTTTTACACATTCGTTACCTATCGAATCGTGCCAAAATATTTTTTTTGTCATTATTTTTTCTATTGATTTCTTCCTACGTCTCTGACTTGAACATTGAAGGGCTCTTTGAATATAGTTAATATGCAGGGAAACAAAAAAAAAAATACGACAAAAGGCGATCTGTTAGTTTCGAGATAAAGCACATAATCTGGACGACTCTTGGGCATTCAGGACAATTTTTTTTAGAGAAGTGTCCCTGGTCTCTTCGACTTCTCATATTCCTGATAACCGTAGGTCTGTGCTTCGACTTCTCATATTCCTGATAACCCCAGGTCTGTGTTTCGACTTCTCTTATTGCTGATACAATTGCTCGCGAATCCGAATCAAATAAGTCATATTTTGCTGTACTTATACTCAGCCGCAATATTTACCGAACCGACATATTTCCGGGGACAGACAGATTCCTCTGCGCAGGTATAAGTAACTTTTTTCGAGCGACAGCGATTAATCCCCAACTTTCCTAACCTCCACGTTTGAGAAGTACAGATTCATTCCCAACGTTTAAGTACATTTTTAAGTTTCATGGTGCAGAATAAAAAATATATTATATTTATATTATGAATATAATGAATGCAATAATGATTGTAATAAAATGCAGTGAAATGATAGAATCAATTCTGTCAATCGAAATATGTATCTATTAAAAAAAGTACTTTTACACCCGTGTTTCCCGCACCTCCAGTGCTTATCTTCGCCTCTTAAATTTTTGTGAAAACTAAATTTAAACCCTTTTGCGCTAACAGCACGTGGCCACGTTCACTAAGCGTACGCTCCATTGCGACTGAACCTATCGGATAATGACTTGTCTCGTATGAGAGAATGATTGTGTTTACGTAGAAGCAGCGTGGGGAGGAATGTGTATGTTTGATAAACCGCGCTGCCCAACCTTGGGAATCTGTCTTTGCCAAACTTCATACTTTCACCTCGGGAATGAATCTGTCGACCCCGACATTTCCAACGTTCATATTTAACAAATTTCCCTCTTTTTTTTTTTTTTAAAGACCATTATTTCTGACTTTCTTAAATTAACTGTCATGTTCCACAATTGACTGTAGTGAATATAATATATAGCTGCAAAATCAATTGTGATATTGAAGCACTGTATTGAAATGGAAGTAGTCTGAAGTATTGTGTAATGCGGTAATGTAAAGGTGGAGATTTTATAATCATAGCAGTACCACCATGAGATAGTCCTGCAGATAGTGTGGTATGTAATATAAAGAAGATAATCTCAATAAACTTCGAAACGTTGGCATGATAAAGAAAATGTTTTTCTAAAACCTACGACACACCAGACGCACCTCACGATCTCCAAATAATCATAAAAACGAGATTTGGCTGTCGTTTGTTTCTGAAAGGAAAGCAATGTAAATTCAGACTCGGTGTAATAAAAAATATGCAGGTTCCAATTTACATATTGCATTCCATAAAATAATAAATCTTCTAATAACATAATTAATCAATTAGTGTTAATGTGTCAGAAGTGGTTGTTACAATTAGCATATTGTGTAGAAAGAGCGTGAGTCATATGGGAGGCCTGGTGTATTGGGCTGGTGCAAAAATGATACAGGTTTTGAAAAGGCAGTCAAAACTTACTTTAATTTATGTAAAATAAAGCAAAGTTATTCATATTTTCCATCACAATCTTTGCCAACGTGTAATAAGGGCTTTTATTCTGCTGACTTAAAAATCTTTATTTCGACTCACAATAAATTCTTGGATGGCGTGTTCGGCTTCACTTAACAATTTGACCCCTCAAGAAGTGATCAAAATGCCTAAAAAAGTGGAAGTCTGTACGCGAGAGGTCGGGTGAATTTGCAGGGAGAGGTAAGGTTTCGTATCCTAAGTGCTTAAGTTTCCGCACGGTTGGCATTGCGACATGTGGCCTCCCGTTATCATGATGAAGAATCGGCCCCTTTCGGTTTACAGTGCTAGACAAAGACGTTGCAGTTTCCCGTGCATTTTGTCAGTTTCTTCGCAATATTTCTCTGCAGTTATAGTTTAACCATAATACCAGGAAATGATAGTGATCAATCCTAGCAGTACACCATTGAAGAGTCTCTAAACTTTTTTGGGTGCAGATTTGGTATCGGGAAGTGTTTTGACGCTTCATCCTTGTCTGGCCTCCTTTTATCATAAAGAATCCATTTCTCAACGCGTGTGATGATTCTATTGAGAAATGGATATTTTGGATTGCGCAACAGAAGAGACGTGCAAATTTTCAAAGCGTCGATTTTTTTGGGGTTAGGTTCGTTCGTGTGGTACCTACGTGTCAAGCTTCTTTACTTTACCATTTGCTCCAGAAGGCGAACAGCGGTTGAGTGAGTGGTAAATACTGATCTCTTCCGCAATTTCCCGTGTTGTCTTACGTGAATTTTCTTCGATCAACGTTTTGCGTTGGTCGATTTCCACAACGGGAGGCCTACCGCCACCTTTCCTGACTTCGAGATCGAAATTTCCAAGACGAACAATGGAACTATCGCTGCATCATGCATTCGCTAATGCTTCCCAACCCCCAAACTTAATTGATGTTACGTACCGTTTGTGCCGCACTTCGCCCAAGTTTAAATCCGCACAAATAAATTTGACAAAAAGCTAGTTTGGACATATTTAATTTCGCAGGCCCTCACTGTTATAAAATTCAATATAAACTAATTTTTTTTGTATAAAAGCTAACAATTAAAAGGATTAATTATTCTCCATAAATTAGATTGGACGATTTCGCTTTGTTTACACACATTGGTTACGCTTTGTTTACAAGCATCTGCAAAAATAAACCAGAGTTTTGAAATACTGGATTAATTCTGCACCAACTAATACTATAGGTAACTATGATGTTTGCTAATCGATCTGCAGATAATCTATACATAGGGTTCCAATCTTCGTAGAGGTCATTAGACAGGTGAAAAAAAGAAGACTAATTGCTGGGTTCACCGAGCCTTCGGCACCTTATAGTGCCATCAACAGGGTCTATTTTATTACAAATTAAAATAAATACATACTAACATACAATTAACAATTAATGTAATAAAATGCTATGTATACTTTACTACCTATATTATACGTAACTTTTTCAGCCCGTCGATTTCCTTGTATTTTCCGCTAGCTCCAATTCTGCTGATCGCCACATTTATCGCACCAATGTTTATGTCATCAATGTTTTGGTATCCCCAACGCCTAAGCACCGTGCGCATTCTACATCTGTCTTCGTTCGGATGGTTCTTCAATCTTATTTTTATGCAGAAAAGCGTGAAAATGTTTGTTTGGTAAAGTAAGTTTTGGTAAAACGAATATAAAAAAAATTATGATTTCTAGTTTCAAAACTATGTACATTTATCTATCCTAATAAATAAACAGTATTAAACTTACTTGAAGAATCTTTGAAGACAACGATGTAGAATGCAGTCAATATTTGTCAGACAAAGAAAAGAAAGAACTATAACAAGAACTTAGAAATTTATAAACATAGAAGTATGCGCGTGGTGACAATGGTAATACCAAGGTTTTAAGTTTAAGACAAAGTGGAGAAAAAAGAAGGGCTTTTTTGAATAATTAATGTCTCTTCACTAATAACACCGATTTCGGAAAAGTGTACCGTTCACGATTATAATTCACAGGATTTCGGTGAAAGCGGGGCAAAAACCGGAAACCGAGGGGGAAAGGAATATTGTGGCCACCGCGGCCCATTTGTAACAAATCGACGTAATAACCGATACTTGACGAAATAATTGAAGCAAAGCCATAGAACAAATAGAAACCGACACAAACCCGGTTTGAAAAAAAAAACCTGGAATGGCAATACTGTGGCTTGTCGGAACAAACGTTTTTACTATGTACATACTGTAATAAACATACGGTCTATTGAGAATTTACGTTGACTGGTCTGTGGGTTCTGCGCCATCTCACAAATACAGCGAGGATATGCACAAACAATTCAGTAACAATGGCTCTCTTGCTGAATTATGCTTATACACTCAATGGGAAAAACCGGACATTCGTATTTTGTTATAAAATACAAATATAGGTATGTTCACTAGTATTAATAAAACATATTAAATCGTGATAATTGAAAGAAAATTCACCAAAACACCCGAAATCATTTAGCTATGGATTGAAATTTAACTAACGTTTTATTACCTAGCTGTCTTCTTAATGCGTTAGTAAGTTTAGATTAACATAAATATGTACTATTTAATCAACTGCTCAAAAATGAATAAGGATATTGCTAATTTACTTTTACTACTGTATTTACTTTCCCTAGCAATTTTATTTTATTTTTAATATAAATTGCATTAAAATTTATCAGAAATTATTATGTTTTTTACTGAAGAAAAATTTAATCAAGGAATTTTGAAAAATAAAATAAAAGGTTTTAATTTCTTAATTTTGTTTAAACTTAAATCAATAATTTTTTTAAACAATTAATACTGTGTACAAAAATGTTCCCTGTTAGCCAAACCTCTGTGCACCTGATAGGCATACTGTTAATAAGGTTGTCACTAATTTCCTAAGGAATTTCACTCAATAGATGTTGCAACGCTGCACCCAGTTGTTGCAGGTCACCTGGTTGCTGATGGTGTTCGAAAAACCATCTCTGCACATGTGCTTATTGGGATTGAGGTCTGGACAAAATGGAGGAAGGGGAAGATGGGAAATTACCAGGTTTTCAAAACAGTGATTAACAACTCTGTCTCTATGAGGTATGGCATTGTCATCTAGAAATCAACAATCCCTGTCCACCCTGCCTGGTTTGATCCTTGGACATAACAGACTGCTGTGAGGTTGCCTTCAACAATATGGAGTCCAGTCCGTCCTTCAGTGTAAATCCTCCAAACTGCACTAAGGAGCACGAACTAGGGCATTGTACGTATCCTGCTCCCGGTAGACACTTCGGCATCTGCTATCACTATACAGACAGAAACGCGACTCATCAGTAATCATAACAGCATTCCAATTGGTGTTCTCTTCTAGGTGTTCGTTGCAGGTTGACTCAAAGACTCGAGTATACGATATGAGGCCAACTTCCTAGAAACCATTACAAAAAGGCCTTGTCAAAACATCTTGTACTTCATTTAAGATCTGGCGGGCCCTAAGGAAATGGTTCCGTCTTGCAGCAATGGCAATATTTCTGTCCTCTCTTAGAGTAAAGTGCAGTGACCACTACCAGGCCTCCTATTAGCACTTCCAGTCTCTGGGAATCGGGCTAAAGCTCCGGACCTACCTCTGAGAAACACCAACAACCTCTGCGATATCCACTTGCCGGCGATCTCGATAACTCATTCTCACAATAATATTGCGAACTCCTGGTTCAAGATGATGTCTTTCTGTGGTTAAGGAGAATACAACTGGATTAAATTAAAAATTAATCTAAATAAAAAATGGAGAAAAGACGAGACAAGGTGTTTGTTTACAAAATAAGTAATCTTCAAGTTTACTATTCATATGTAAATACGTTATTAAAAGTGACAATTAACATTTTTTGTTTGTATTTTCTATTTTGTTTTATCCAACTAACAAAAATAAGAATATATAGGTTAATTGAATTAAAACTAATAGAATAAAAATAAACTACAAATATCCCTATTCATTTTTGAGCAGTTTGTAACGATAAAAATATATTTAGATTGAAATAAACAACAAAATACGAGTGTCCGGCTTTTTGTCTTTGAATATATTATAGTTTTACAAAAATGTTTAAAAAATAACATTGAACTTTTTGTGAACAATGAAAATTGTTTCATTGGGCTTATTTACACTGTATTATTAGTATGCTTAGAGTAAGTCCTGAGGAGCTTTCAAAGTGATTCACTAGTGACTACACCCTGGAGTGAGGTAACCGTTAAAATATGTACGTCACCTAGTTCCGCAATTTCTCAATCCACATGCATTTTTTCAGTCTTCAGTACGTATTGATAATAAAATATTGCTATAATATTTAACAAAACTAAAACAGTTCAACGAAATCATAAACAACATGGTGAATATCAGAAGCCTCAATTTTTTGGAGAAACAATGTCTGACATAAAATGGACAAGGGGTTGATCTCGTTCGTTGTGAACTCAGTTTTTAATTCATACGTCAAAAATCCCATAAATTTAAATTGGTGGATGTGGTGGTAAGTGGATGTTCGTATTTTTTATGTTCAACGCTATAATAATAATTTTGAAGACTTGATGAAAGGGACGTTTTACCCATCTATCAACAAAGCTGGGCCGAGCCGAACGCTTTCATATCGTAGTTGAAGCAAATTAGCGCCCACTCGACATTTATGTAGGGTCAGCGGGTAAATACATACTTTTTATTTGCACCTTTGATTCTTCCAAAAAAATGTTTTATTTTTCGTTTATCTCACATATTATGAGGTACTAACTACCTTCTATGTCAGACCCTCGCCAGTCTCTATAAATCCCAAATCTAAGTAACTGTCGTGGTGCTTTCGCTTCCTAGATATTCTCCACTTCCACTGGCTGTTTGACCTGTTTCTATTCGGACACTTGTAGAAGTTGAGCATGCTGGATCCTGCTGTGGTGCTTCATCTGAAGGCTGTCCTTCATTTCGCTTGTCGTCAATTACAATTCGGCGCATTCCTGACTGTGTAGGTGTCGGAGAAACTGCGTGTTTCTTCAGAGATCCTGGCTTCAGTCATTGATCCATATTGGAGTAAATTGACCGATCAATGAGAATAACAAAAACATCTGCACCCCAGGGGTTGATATGACCTCTTCTGTACCTAAATGTCAATATCTAAATGTATTAGCATTTATCGTACAACATTTAAGCAAGCCCAAAACCCTGGTATAAAATAAAAATATAATAGCATAACATAAAACTATAATATTGAAGACTGTTATAAGTTCTATTGAAACTTAAGGAAGTCTTCAACTAAACTAGATTTTCTGATCCCGAAGACATTTTCAGATAATGAGACGGTTTGACATTTCCGATGCGTTTCCTCAGAGGACAGCTGGGTTACACGTGTAGCAGAATGCACAAACGAGCTAAGGAACAATATATATAAATAGAACTGCATTTTGATGTATAGTTTGACCGCGCGCTTCGTTCAATTCACGTTTTTTTTATTTTTTTTTTTTTCAATTTTCAGTTTGTTAAGAAAAAGACATTTTTGGTTACTGAAATAGTGGTAATATGATCTGACAGGCTGCATTCAGTTTTTCTAAGCTCAACACCCGCCTCTTCGGAAGCGGAATAGAGGATAGGAAATAAAAGAGAGGATGTGCGGCTAATGGCACCGGGCACCGGATAGTTAACAACCTTCCTTCCTCCTCCGCTCATGCACCTCGCCGACAAACGACCGACCAGTTTGTACCGAATCGTGAAATTTCTAATATCCACGGGTTGTCGTCTCACCGAGTCGAGAATCTACATTCTATCTCTTCGGCCATACGAAACTCGGCCCTTCTCGATGTAAAAGAAAATTATAATAGCTATAAATTTTCCCCTTGCTAACAGATCTTAAGCAAAAAGTCTTGAGCAAATGTCAACATATTTACCTTATATTGATTCTTATTTTTAATGCTAAAACTAATCTTACTTTAGAAAACCGAAAGAGTAGGAGGAAGAGGAGAGAGAAAAGAGAGAGAGGGAGAAAAAAGGAAAGAGATAGAAAAGAAAGAGAAAGAGAGGAGAGAGAGAGAGGGAGATGGAGATAAAAGGAGAGACAGAAAGTACAAAGAGAAGGAGAAAAGAGGAGTGACATAGAAAAGACAGAGATAGAAAGAGCGAGAGAGAGGGAGACGCAGAGAAAGAGAGAGAGAGAGACACAGAGAGAGAGAGAGAGAGAGAGAGAGAGAGAGAGAGAGAGAGAGAGGACAAAAAAAAGTGGAGAGAGAAAAGAGGAAGAGGGAGAAAAGAGGAAAGACATAGAAGAGAGAGAGAGAGAGAGAGGAAGGGAGGGAAAGGGAGATGGAGATAAAAGGAGAGACAGAAAGTAGAAAGATAAGGAGAAAAGAGGAGAGAGATAGAAAAGAAAGAGATAGAAAAGACAGAGAGAGAAGGAGAAAATAGGAGAGAGATAGAAAAGAAAGAAAGAAAGAAAGATAGATAGATAGATAGATAGATAGATAGATAGATAGATAGAGAAAGATAGATAGATAGATAGATAGATAGATAGATAGATATANAGAGAGAGAGAGAGAGAGAGAGAGAGAGAGAGAGAGAGAGAGAGAGAGAGAGAGAAATATAATTAATATTAATGATTAAGCCTGAACACATATTCTCACAATGTTAAAAATTAAAAATTTTAAACTAAAACGTTCCCTCTAAAAAACCAGGAATGTGGTCAGTCAAAAGTTTATTCGCCCTCCTGTTTTGACTTTCAAATCCGTGTTTTTTTATAGTTTTTTTTTCTCTCAGAAAACAGACATCTTCATTTCGATCTTAAAAACACTTTTCTTGTTTAGCATTAGGAAACTATTGCACGATCTTCATCGTGATTCGCGATCACGAATCCAAAGGGGGCGAAATAAGTGAAAGTCAAAGCGTTTGATTTTTTTTGTATGAAAAAAATCGGTCTTCATTCTCTTTTTCAGGTTGACCTCACAATGGAACCGACAACGTATAACTGCCGACTACGAACAATTTAGTCAAAACAAAACGGGGTAAAATAGTACTGTTTTACATGGATTTGTGCCTGGAGGCAGAACTCGCCTAGTTGTTTGAATAATGAGCGCTGCTAACTCGTTCAACAGATATAAATGTCGACTGTCGTTGAGATGGAGAGTTAACGACCAAACATTCAACATTGAGGCAATGGGACCAGAATCGTTTTAGAGTAAAGGACAGAGTTGAAGAGTTGAAAATTTTCAATTGGAATTCGTCCGGGCTTCTATTCCTGGTTTTATCAGTATCAGTTTAATCAAACAACTGCCACGAAATATTTATTGTACTCCTGCTGTGGAGTAGAAACTATAAACGTCGAAGAAAGGAGCGAGGCGAGAGGTCATCAGAGACTAGTACGGATTCTTCTTGGAAGAAGGCGTTCGAAGCTGCACACAGCTTGACAGAAAGCCCGCTAGATGGAATAGGACTGTCAACCACTCCATACTTTGATCTTTCATCTTACACTCGAAAACATTTGCGTTATTACCGTCGAACTAAACTCTACTTTTCCTGTAACAAGTATGAAAATGCCATAATGATTCTGCCTGGAAAGTATTGTTTTATTTGCCAAAAACTTAAATTTGAATCGATTTAGTCTTCAACCGGTGTTAACAAATTAATAATTTAAATAATTTAATGCCTAATGAAATGAGGAAGAAGTTCAGTTAAATTATTTTTCTAATAATATTATTGTGCAGTAATATACACATGTCATTATGTTGTTCATACATATTATTATTTTAAATTTTTTTCAGGCAAATTATTGTGGGCAGAGCGTTTTACAGTAACTACCTGGATACAAAATCAGGCTACACTTCGTACATTTATAAAGGTTTTTTTTTCTACAACCGATCACTTCCGTCAAAAGTTTTTTGATTTTTCAGACTTAAGTACTCGCTGTTGTGGTTCTCCACTCTAGGTCTAGAGGCTCAATACTCCTCACTTCGTCTTCAATCTTGGCGCGTTCTAGGGTACTCCATCCTGACAGGCAAAAAATTCCACTCAAATGATGTTTCATTTTCTCGATAAAGAAAATTCTGCCCCTTGTCTCGTTGTTTATACCAATAAATTACTTGTTTATGCTACGTTTTATATTGGGAATACGAATTAGAGATAAACATACTTAATCCTTAATCCAAATCAAAGATAAAGGAGTTTTCATTGTTTACTTTTTACGGAATTGAAAATGTTTATTCAGTCTCATTTGAATTATGAAGCAATAAACGGTTTTATTTTCATCTTTGATTTCTTAATTTCACTTTTTAAATTTAAAAATTCTACTCAGTGCTGAGGATGTTGCGCGTGGTGTGGCATTATTCATCATGGACGTTCCATCAGGTATGCGGCTATTGCCATCGGAGTTCCCGACGAAACACTCCGAGACGCCATTAGACGAAAAACTGGGTCCTACCATAGAAAACCCGGTTCTGGACGCCCTAAGGTAACAGAACCATTCGAAGACAGTTTTTTGACTGAGAATTTTGCGAAACCGGCACTTTACTGTTGTTCAAGCGATTCATCAGCTCCAGGAAGTTCGAGGTGTTCAAAATCCTGAACGCACTGCTCGAAGAAGATTAAATCAGTATGGACCGATGGTTTTTCGCCACGTAAGACGACCAGAATTGACCAGAACACTGAGTTGCCGGCTCGTGTTTGCTCGAGAACACAGCCATTGGTCTTTGGACGATTGGTCTGCTGTACTTTTTACAGATGAGTATAGATTTGCTCTACGATCTCCAGACGGGCGTGGAAGAGTGTGGAGAAGGCGAAACGAAAGGTGCGAAGCATGTAATTTTGCCCAGAGTCAATCTTATCAACATAGATCTGTGATGGTGTGGGCGGGAATTTAAATGGAGAGTCGCACAGAGTTGGTTATTGTTCGTGAGGGTCTTTGACGGCACTCGCTATGTGGATGAAATTTTTGATGAAATTTTGCCTATCCTCGATGGAATCACCGTTTTAATTTATAGACGAGTCCAGAACTTATCAAAAGATTTGTTTTCCTTCAAGAGATTTTTCTATTACGTTCGTTACTCGTTGAATTTGGTCAATTTTAGAATATCTTGTTCGGAATCCAAATTGGTGGTCAGGGATGACTTTCTTTTTTTCTACAACGAGTTTTATTTATTTTAGTAATAACTTTTCTATGAGCTTAGAGACTGTCGATAGTAGCTATATTGATCTACAGGATTTGTCCTCGCCGGTTTTCCTGTTGTTTTTTTTTACCATAGTTTTGCAAATTTCCAGGTGTTGGGAACAATAATAACATAATATGTTAGTTTAACTAACCCCTTTTTCGGCAATTTTTGAAATATTTCGTTAGTTATAAGGTCTTATCTTGGAGACTTTTTAGGAGTATACTGCGTCCATCTTGCCAGGCGCGTTAGCTAGGCTTAGACGCTTTACATACTTAACTTCAACGAGATGGGACGTTTTCCTTTTATTTGTCTCTCTTATTACGATCAAATAAATTATAAGTATTTTTTCAGACTCTACACAATGTAATCAGAGTGTTTAACAGTTGGTTATTTTCCAGACGGAATCGGCCAGTCGAACTACGTATACCTGGAGACGATTGTTGAAGAAACATCGGACGACCTCAGATCCGAATCGGATTATTCTGAAGCCGGGGGAGGTTGGCCGGATACCGATTCAGACGCAGACAGCGTAATCCATGTGCCCAATGCTTTAGGTAATTGCCATTTTATTAATAATTTAAAACAGCTTTTTTACCGCGGATTGATAAGTTTCGCAATCATATTTAATTAAAGACACTTCACTTTTTCAACCATTCATCCATGTTTTCTACCTTTTTCGGTTGTTTTTTCTTCATTTTCTGTCAAACGAGTAATAAATATCGCAGTATTTTTTACATTTCCAGTTCCCACTGTATTGTTTATTATTCAGAAATCGTGAGATGCGTTCTGGTGTCACACGAGACCGCATCTCACGATTTCTGAATAATTATCGATTAACGGTCACTAATCACTACACATTTCTATTGTTTATACTGCTTAGTGATTTTCATTATTTTGCTCTTCCCGTATTCCATTTAGTCTCGACTGGAAGACTCCGAATTGGGATATGTGGTCATTTTTTTCTTCTGCTGTTTTAAAATCACACAACTCATATTTTTATGATGTATTAATAATTTATTTAATAATACCTGTTAATTGAAAAATGGTGGTGATATTTTAAGTTTACCTGTTATTAATTCATATAATTAAATGTGTCGTGTATAGTGACCATTCTAAGGCGCTCTCAACACGACTGACAAGAATGACACATCTACACGGAAACAAACACTTTGAGCCCTGAAGATGATCTCAATAAAGATCGAAACGTTGCACGATAAAGAAAATGTTTGTCTAAAACCTACGTCAAACCAGACCGCATGTCACGATCTCCGAATAATGAGATTATTCCAATTAAAGTTGGAATTGGGACTAAGAACAGTCAACTATCAAGATACAACTTATTCTGAATTTATCCAAGTGTTTAATTTTGTTGTTTTTAAAAAATTGATATTTGGTAGACTTGTGATATTATCCTTAAGAATTTTGTAAGTTTATTTATCTTAAGATCTTTACACATAATACCTGAGATTTACTTATTAATATGTAAAGATTTGTCATAGAACTCACATATAGACTTTATTGAATAAGAGATCTATGTATATGCTAATTCAAAAAAGTAGATAATTTATTGGGTTGTCCGGAAAATAATGCAGGATTTTAAGTTTTCATTAAAAAAAATCTATATAAAATATTCTGTTTACGTTTACAGGATTACTCATTTGTATGAATGTCAACACTTATTAATCCTCTTCCAAATGATATTGTTTGTTTACCTCTGTAGCATTCCGCTACTTGGAAATAATTCAGTCATCCTTATAATGTCAAAGCGAGAATTTCGTACGATTTTCTTTTACGAGTTTAAACTCGGCCGAAGCGGAGCCCAAACGGCTAGAAACATTAACCAAGTCTGGGGCGAGGGTTGTGTTAATGAGTGCACTGTGCAAAGGTGGTTTAAAAAATTTCGGGAGGGAGATTTCAGCCTTGAAGATGAAGAAGGTCGTGGAAGGCCTTCCTCTCTTAATGATGATGTTCTGCGATCAGTGGTGGAAGAAAACCCCAAAACAACTGTTCGAGAACTTGCAGAGCAACTCAAAGTCAGTAAAACGACCGTCGCTGACCACCTCAAGGCGATTGGAAAAGTGAAAAAACTCGACAATTGGGTTCCACACTCATTAAACGATCGCCAAAAAAATCAGCGCTTTGATGTTTGTGCATCACTTCTTTGTCGAAACAAAAATGACCCATTTCTGGCCAGAATTGTTACATGTGACGAAAAGTGGATTCTGGACAGTGGCTCGACAAAGGAGAAGCTCCAATACATTTTCCAAAGCCCCCAACTCATCAAAAAAAGGTAATGGTTACGGTATGGTGGGCTTCATTTGGTTTAATACACTACAGCTTCTTAAATCCTGGCGAAACCATCAATGCTGAATCATACTGTAACCAAATTAATACCATGCATCAGAAATTGGCAGTAATGAAGCCCTCTTTGGTCAATCGGAAAGGGCCCATTTTGTTGCATGACAACGCTCGACCACATGTGTCACGTGTAACGTCACAAAAATTATTGGAGCTTGGCTATGAAACTTTGCCTCACCCACCCTACTCTCCGGACCTCTCGCCTACTGACTACCATTTTTTTAGACACCTGGACCACTACTTACAACACATAATATTCAAAAATCAAACGGAACTGGAAAATGCATTTATTGACTTTATCAATTCTAAAAATTCTGAATTCTACTCAGACGGAATTAATAAGTTACCAACACGTTGGGAGAAATGTATTGAGAGTATGGGAAATTATTTTGATTAAAGAACATTGCTTTAAAGTAACTAGTTTCTTTTTTTTTGTTTAATACCAAAATCCTGCATTATTTTCCGGACAACCCAATAGTATAGCCTTCTAAGTAATTAGGCTGTAACATTGCGATTAATCTGATATAAATGTGCGTAAATGTAGGCCCTGAGGAAGGAGAAACTATATCAAGGAAAGTTCGACAAAAGAGACTATTGGCAGTTGACTATCACCAGTACCTGATTTCCTCCCAACATTTGATCTGTAGTCGATCGTACATTCAACAAATTAAAAAAATGTGTTTCTGAAAGGGCTCAGAAAAGTAGAATTGGGTCTTGCTGCAGTACTTTATTATCAATCTGTGTGCCACAGGGTATATTGGTTCTCAGTCTTGCTCGACATCCTGACCCCGGATGAGGATCTTTTAAGACCGCGCCTAGCACTAGGGCCATATCGCTCTGGATCGTTTCTCAAGAAAGGAGCTTCCGTCTACGGTGGGAAGTGCAACACCGTAGGTGTTTCTTTCTGCAGGGGTAGGTCGGCAGACCGCCCGACCAGCGTCCAGACAATCTACGTAGTGCCACGATCGACAGAGAAGGCAGCTCTATCGAGTGGAGGCACACCCCTAGCGTAGGTACCTTCGACAGACGGGCAGGCAGTTTTTGTTTAAGTGGAATACTACCCACCGTCCAAAAGGTAAAAATTTACCCCCTGGTCTACACTCAAGGAGTCTCACTACGTACCACTACGAATCCGAGCTCAATTGCAAATAGACATGGATAGTTTGCGCCCGTAGTTCAGTTATGCCCGCACAAAGGTCAGGAGTGTGCCTGATTCTACACCGTACATTAAATGTTGCAGGGACCGAAATCAAATCATCGCCGATACCGAATTAGAATCCATTATATTTAGTGGTCTATTGACCAAATTACTTCTTTCAATTAATTAATCTTTTTATGTAAAGTTTTGGTTGAAATGAAAAAGTTAGTGCCACGAGCGGGAATCGAACCCACGATGTTCGGCCAAATACGCCGCTGCTTTACCACTTGAGCTATCGTGACTCCCATCCAATTTGAAAAATGGCAAAAAGGAGGGAAAATTCGAAAGGTTGTAGGTTGAGATGGGGAGTTGGTGTCCGAATGGATCGAAGTCACGGTAGCTCAAGTGGTAGAGCAGCGGCGTATTTAGCGCAAGGTCGTTGGTTCGAATCCCGCTCGTGGCACCAACTTTTTCATTTCAACCAAAACCTTACATAAAAAGATTAATTTGGAATGTTTGACGGGTATGGTATGGTATGGTATGGTAGAAAAGGATACTAGGAAGCGGGGTTTGCACTCCCCGGGCACTGCAGCCTTCTGGCTTATTGTACCTTCCCAGTTCCCTAGTTTAGTCAATAGACTCAATCCTTCTTCTCAGAAGCATCAAGTCATTGACTGTTATTGCTGCAATTTGGTTCCCTGTGTCTTTTTCGTACGCTAGGTTAAACCTCCATTGAGCTGTTGCTTCGGTACGGTGTACTGAAGGCTAAAGTTAGCCTGGATGTCCTCTTACAACGAGGAGGAGGAAATGATATCAGGGGATATGGGTTGGAATGGATTGAGTCAGGGTGTATTAATTCGGCTGGGCGATGGGATCGCCAACCCCTACGCTGTGCCACAGGGTACAGTTTTAGGTCCTTTCTTTTTTATTATTTACATTACGATTTATTAAAATTGAACACTGAATTGAACACCGACTCTCAAACAAATAGCCATGGGCTTAAAAAGCGGTGACGCGCAACCGTTAAGCATCACTGGCTGATCTAATCATACCCAATGACCCACCCAACAGCTGTGCTCCTTTGATCCCTTATCATACTTTGTTCGCCCTATATGCCGCATGCGAATTCTTTCGTAAACCTACAAAAGATTCTCCTAATATGGATGCCAGTCCCCTTTGTTGTTCCACTAATTTTACTCCATCACTAGAGAGGCTGAACACTAAAATTCTGTCGATGCTACACAAGAATGCGGAGTATTGAGATTATTATTAGGAATATCGTACCCGTTTCCCTCAATCAAGACCATCCTGTTTGATGAATTGTGATAATAAATTTACCAGAGTATGGTGAGTCGTTTCCACTTTTTCACATTCTTTCGGTCGATATGCACTCGTTTGTAATTTATGTAAGCGAAATAATTTTTCAAATCTTATTTATTAAAGCAGATATAAAATTTATGGCGTAAGTTGGGAGATGCACTATTGAATTCAGCGTCAAAAAACAACCTACTACAAACATTTCTCCAAGATGTCGAGGGTAGTCTACCAATTTAAATTATACATTGGCGTACAGCAGCGCTATTATATCGCTATTTCTTGATTGGTGAAGATAATTATCACCATATAATTATGAGTTTTATTTCATCGTTAGGAGAGAACTATTTTCGTAATGTCGGATGATATCTGTTATGTTGATATTGCTATCAAATACCATTAACTTCATTATCAGAGTAGATGGTGTGATATATTCCGTAACATTTTAATTTTTAAAATAATTTTTTTAATGCAGAATCTTACACTGAAAATATATCGAACTGATCCAGTAAAACTTTTATAAATATTTGATGGAAAGATGCATTTAATTTAATATCAGGGTTTAAAATCTTACGACTAACAAAAGTATTGTCTAAAAATCATAGTTGTTGTTTTAATTCTACATTTATTATTATATAATTATTAATTTAATATTTTGTAGTTTACGGTAGTTTAATTTTTTATTTGCACTGCTGTTTCTGAGTTAGGTGAGGCAACGAGTTCTCGGAGATCAGACCGATACAAGCAGGCGTCCCACAAGGGGATCTTGGTCCCATCCTTTGTATCATCTACACTGCTGTCCTACCTGCCCACCCCAATACCATCATCATAACCTGCAGACGATACTGCAATTCTGTCCTCTAACTTCCTTCCCAAGCTACCTCCTACCAAGAACGCCTTGAGCTTATCGAACCCTGGTACAAAAAGTGGAAGATAAGACTGAATGAAGGAAAATCTACTCAGTCTACGTCCACATTGGGAAAAAAAATTGCCCTCACTGTACATCAACAACACAGAGATAACTACTTCCACACAACTCAAATACGTAGGGCTATACCTATACAGCACAAGTTTTAAAAGAAACAACTTAATAGAAGACTTGGATAACTACGAACACTCCTAGGAGCAAAATCCGCCTTGACTGTCAACACTTAACTAACCTTATACAAGACTTTACTGCGACCATTTCTGGTTCTGCCAAGGCATCCGACATCAACCGCATCCAATCCTTCCAATCAAAAGTCTTCAGACAAATCGTCAAAACACTTTACTATGTTACTAACCTCACTGTTTGCAACGACCTCAACATTCCTTTTGTCAACGAACTGACCCGTTCCCGATTCCAAAAGTTTCACACCAACATCTCGATCCATCCTAACTCTACTGTTCGGTCCCTCTCGACACATTCTCACCGAGAACCCACCTTAATCAACGATGGCCTCGAAATCTCCTTCCCCTTAATCCATCAAACCAAGTGTCAACATAGGCCGACTTTTCATAGCATGTGTCCTCCGGATGCATCGCTGGCATTAGTGCTAGTGATGTGACCGTGTGAACGATGAACAGTGCTCTCAATTTCTATAGGCTAGAAATAAATTTTAAAAAATACATTAATACAATTTGGGTTTACTAGCAATATACCCATTGCTATTAATTTGACAGCTACCATTTTGTTAATATAAAAATAAAAAATAACGGGTTTTATATTCTTAAAGTAGAAAAATATAATTTTTCCTACTTTTTTAGATATGCTGATTGTTTTTTCATTTTCTTTCTCCATTTTAGTTTTGTGAAAATTACTCAGATTCAACCTTTCATTCCTTCTCAAAGCTTCAAAACCGTTTGATTATAAATATGTCCATTTTTTAAGTTAAAGGTAATAAGAAAAGCAGATTTAATAAATTAATTTTGTCATTTTTTACTTGTTACACATATCGTTAAAATTGTAGTAATAACTAATCTATTAACAGACCATGTAGCAAGTTGAACGTGATATTTTTAATAGGTCTTTTTATTTTCTTGAGCAATTCATCATAATTTAGTGTTAATTGTGCGTAGGCCTTGTTCATTAGTGGCCTACCGTTAAAGACACAGCTTCAAATAAGTAATGTTTTTAAGAAAGTACAGTTTTTTCTAACTTTATAAAGAAAAAATAGTTTTATATATTTTTATTTTTCATTTTTCTTTCGCCTACTCTGGTTTAACTTCGGCATGAAATAATGTGGACATTATTTTGGGTTAACAATCATTTAATCTATTACGTTATTTACGAACTGACATTACCTTGCAGTCGTATAAATATTTTATTTTTATTCTCGTCATTACATTTATTGTAATTGTTCAATTGCGCATTTATATTGAAAAGACAGTACGGCAATGCGATGATTATTAAGTTACGATTAACTAGTTTGGAAGTCTCTAGAAAGGAGGATGACAACATCCAACGATTAGAACCGATATTTCTCACATATCTGGAAAAAAGGGGAGAGCAGGCTGAAATTTTTCTCTTATGGGATCTCGATAATCCTATTTTGAACAGTCCTGAAAAGTCCAGAACATCTAATGGGCGAGATTCCTTTGCCGTTTATTTTGACCCCTATGCAGTGGTATTCACTTTCAGGGTGAGATCGACTCAAAAATAGGGCTCAGTGTCAATATCCCCAGGACCCAAAATAAATCAGCGCCCCTTTTGTCCCTGCCCCCCGTGGCTACTCAACATAAACGATGCCCCGGAACTAAGTAAAATCGAATAGCTTTTTAAAAATAACTCAAAACATAAGAGACGAAATAGTAGAGCACCGTATTTCAAATCTTTTATTAATTGGAGTGATGCTATACAAAAGGAGTGACTGAAATCGCAGCATTACAAACAACATATAAAAAAATATACTTCCATAACAAAACCGCTTTTTCAATATTGATAAGGAGAAGAAATAAACTTTATTCAATAAGAAAAATACATATAAGAGCCGTATCTAACATCGTGCTCAGCTCAATTACAAAAGTACAATTACAATTACAAAGTTACAAACATGTATACATACATACAACTTATAATCAAAATACAGTGTATAAAATGAAAACATACAGTTATGTTTAACAATACAGATGATTTAATAATAATTTTTCAATTAGGGCAACTGGTGCTATGTTGCAATGACAGGACGTAATGAAGTAGACGGGTCTTAAAACTGGAAAGAGAAGTAGCGGATAGAGTAAGGAAGGAAATTCCATAGGCTGGAGTAAAGGATGATAAAGGAACGATTGAAAGCAGTAGTTGTGTGTTTAGGAGGATATATATTAGAAAACCTAGAAGGAGTATGACGGTTGTGTCCCGAAGACTTAAAGGTTAGGATATCATATACATTGTAAGATATTCTTTAGTAAGGGAAGGAGCCAAGGAAGTATAGGCTGCGGTGGGAAGTGCATAACCACTTCAAGATAAAGTAAATATCAGTCACATGAGACCTCCTTGGTCAACCGAAAATAAAGCGAACCAAACAAATCATTAAGCTCTTAAGTCTATAATAGTCAAAGTGTGGTAGAAGGTGACTGGCACGACGTAACTGATGGAGAGTGGAAAAACAGCAGCAGGAGATTTGGGAAATATGACGTTTGCAAGATAAGGTCTAGTTTAATTCCAAGGTTCTTGATATTGACAGATAATAGGATGAGTGATAATGTAAAGGATAAGGTTAATTTTTGAGTCATCTTCAGCTTTGCGACATGTTCATTGAGAAACTGTTTGTATAAAAGGCTTAGAAGCCACATTCCCTTCTGGAGGGAACGCACTTTAAGCCTAGTACGCACTGCGATTCTTTGTCGCAGAGCTGCATCTGGGATTCATTTTCTTGCGTCCAGAACGCTGCGCGACAATGAATCTGGAATCTGGTGGGTTGCGTTTTAGTATTTTTTGGGTTCCATCTTAAATTTAGGAGTCTTTACTCAATTTTACTAAACATTGAGTCACTACGGACGTGAATCAAACCGAGCGGACCTCTCTACCATTCTCGCGCATTGTTTATTTTATTATTTAATTTTTTTCACTTTCGTTAAAATGTGGATTCCACTGTACAGTTACAAATGCAGCGATTGTGGGACGTTTCCTCAGAGGAATACAAAGACAGGGGAAAGAAAGCAGACTCTGTGGCTGAGTTAGCCCAAAAATATGAAGTTAGGTTTACATATGAGTCTCCTCTTGCGAGGAAAAGTAGAGCGATTGCTATTGGTAGCAGGAACTAGCACCCTAAAATTCGTCACCCTTTTCAAAATGTGTGGTCCAACCATTTCCAAATGACATTCGAAGTCGGCTGGACTCATCTGAACAAAATTTCGGAATCCCTTCCGCTTCCAATCTCAATGTCAAGAAGATCGTGCCCTTGGTTATTAGACGATCCTTCAATATCCGAATCCACCTACGTACGCTTTTTTTTTTTTTTTTTACTCCATAGAGCTACGTAAAGTGGTACAGCAATCCCCGAGAGCGCGGTCTCGTTTGACATGGCTCAGATTCAAATTAGATGCGGACACAATTTCCGGAGCAACAATGTTGCGAGGCAGAGTCTGCGACATGTATCCGAGTGTCCGAACAAAGAATTCCAGGCGTACTAGGCCTTACAGTCGTTTTCTTTTTCTTATCTTATTTATTTTTGGGCATTTTTAACTTTGAGACCTTTGTCAACGAAAATAATTTCTGGTTGGTTTTGGGCTGGTCGTAGAGCCTGCTGGAGAATACGCCCGATTTTTAACAAGGGAGTTCTGTTCGGCCAGAAAGAAAATTCAATTATATTTTTTACTAAATTCATTCACAATGGGAAAATGTATTCGCTACGACGAATAGAAATTCCTTTATAACACTTGTTAATCATAAGTCGAAAGTAAACATTCCGATGAATAATCCCTGACTGAGACGACGACTTTCCAGAACACGAATTCTAATCAAGTGAAATTCAAACGGGACCTAAGATGTAGAAATAGTTGTAGAGAACAAATCATCAATTATTCTTAATTTGTGTTAGTTTTTTCTACTATACTAGTCGAAAATTGGCATGTTAAGTATTGTGTTGCGTTATTGCGGTTTCGCCAACAAAGATTGATTAATTAATTAGGTGGTATCAAGGTTGTATTCTTCTAGTTCAAAGGTATAAAACTTCCTAATTGGCGTTTATTAACAAATGTTAATGCTCTTTTGTCTGTACAGCCATGATGGAGATTGAAAGGTTGGTAGTTACATAATTGAGACAATTATTGATGATGATGGCAATTCGCATACCGCCTAATAAGTATATACTGAGTGGCCCCAAATCATGGGTCGAAAATTGAGCAAAAACGGTCCTATAAACCTGGTTCCGGAAAGCCTTCAGTACAGAGCTGGGGTTAAAAAAACAAGAAAAAACACGTTTTCTGTCCTTATTTGTAAAATAATAAATAAACCGCTACTACAACCATAAAACAACTCGAAATATCATTCATTGTGCATTTATTTCAGAGTCGAATGAGACTAAAACCAGCCTGATTGGTTGAGAATTATAATTTTCGGGATTTTTCAAAGTTAAGAGGGGGAGGGGCACAAAATATTAACCGTTTCTGACATTTTTGTTGATAAATTCATGAGTTGCACCCTTACTAAAAAATGTTCCGAAACAAACCTTATCGGTGATGGAATTCTCCGTCAAATTAGGGGAAACGAGCGTAGTTTGGACTTCACCTAAAAGGAGCGAAGATATCATCAGCTCGATGAGGGTACATTTAACCGTGATTAATTAATTTTATTTTTTTATTTAGTTTAGTGGTGTAATTGACCATATTAATTATTTCAATTAATTAATCTTTTTATGGGAGGGTTTGATTGAGATGAAAAAGATGAAGTCACGATAGCTCAAGTGGTTAGAGCAGCGGCGTATTGAGCAGAAAAGGTCGTGGGTTCGAATCCCACTCGTGACACTCTTGACTTCATCTCAACCTTACATCTTAAAAAGAGTAATTAATTGAAATAATTAATTTTATTATTAACAAACTTCTGTAATGTTTTTTTTTTTTTTTGTAAAAGAATAAAATGTAATATTTATTCAACGATGCGTACAGTTTCAAAAATTGTTAAGTAACCCAAAAGTTCGTATTTATCGTACATTACTTCACTCAATGTGGGATACCCATTAGAAAACGGATTTTTGATTTGTGTAAAGTAATAAATTTGCCAAAACTGGAATCTTTATTACTTTTCACACAAATCCCCCCCCCACATTGGGTGAATTAATGTACGATAAATACGAAGGGGTTACTTAAAAATTTTTGACTGTACGCACCTTTTAATAAATATTCCATTCTATTATTTTAAAAGACCATTACAAAAGTTTGTTAATAGAATTAATTGTTAATCACTGTTCAATACACCTTCCTCCTTTGGAGCTAATAGCCATCAGCTAAAAACTCTAGCCACTTGTTTTTGTACTTTTTACGTGAAATTCAAACTACACTCAATTTGACGGAGAATTCCATGTCCGAAAAGGTTGGTTTCGGAATATTTTTTAGTAGAGGTGCATTTTTAAATTGATCGATAAAATGTCAGAAACGGTGAATTTTGTGTGCCCCTCTCTTTCATAACTTTGAAAAATCCCGAAAATTATAATTGTCAACCAATGTTTTAAACTCATTCGACACTGAAATAAAGGCACAATGAATGTTGTTTCGAGTAGTTTTATGGTAGTAGTAGCGGTTTATTTACTATTTCACAAATAAGGTCAGAAATCGTGTTTTTCTTGGGGTTTTTAACCCTAGCTTTGTACTGAAGGCTTTCAGGACCCAGGTTTATAGGACCTTTTTTTACTCAGCGTTCCATTTCCTAAAAGATCTTGAATTTTTGACCCATGATTTGGTGCCACTCAGTGTGGCAAATTCAACGAACATAAAGCGCCATTTCATTTGATCTACGTTCCACAAATATGCGATCGAATGTTTTAAAAACAAGCATCCTCTAGAATCGGCAAGGTTATTTTCTCATTCGAATAGAATAATGTTCAAACTTTTAGTTTATAATCGGGCATGATCGAATCCTTTTCGGCCCAGAAATGCCGTTTGGAGTTCAACATGATTGCCGGATTGTTTGTTTGGCGAACTTGTATCGTCCGAGAGGTAAACAGTTCTGTTCGTTTTCACACCGATTAGCCATGAAGCAGCCGTTCCTTTAGACGGAAATAATCTCGACGCAATACACATTCCTTGCTCGAGGGAGGTAAAAAACGCAGCATAAGTTATTTCTCAGTGATAAATATTGTGTTTTGAGCTGGGACGGACGCGTTTACGCCCCTAGCTTCTTGTTTAGGTTGTTAAATCTCGATGTATGGGAGAACCAGTGGGTGCAATGACCCGTGAACCATAAAGGACTCCTCTTCTATCTTTTTAGAAAACTAGTAGAATTATTTGAAAAATGCTATTGAACACAAAAGTTTCGTATCGCGTCGTCGGCCTAGCCCAGATCTCTAGCTATTCCTATCCCTTATCAACCTCATTAGCTGTTTAAAACTTGGTATAAACCGTAAAAACACTCTCCATATGATCGCAAGAATATTTTTGTAATGTGTTTTATTTAATTCGTGATATTGCCCAGAAAAGCCACCATACTTCATTTGAAAAACATACTTCATACTTTACTTAAATATTCATCAAAACGATCTTCATGGTCATCAATGATTGAAGAGTTCAGAGAATGACGAAAGCTCGAACTAATCTTTTATTCATACCATCCTTTGAATAAAGGGCCATGCAGGTTTTATATTGTAACTTTAGGCAGGTTGTTTGGAGTAAACAATCGAGTTTCGAATAACAGTTTTTCGGTTGAAATGATGAAATGTGACGTCTGTGCAACTGTACCATTGTTTCCTGCTGTATCGATAATATCGAAACAACACAATACAATAATACAATAGGAATAGAAAAAATATCATAATGGCTAAAGGTGTGTAATGAAAATCACCCTTCAACAAAAATATAATATTTTTTCTTCTATATAATATAGACATTTAAAATGATGACACTTTTGATTCATTGCCATTACTCATTACAATTAAGCACGTATTAAATATATTTAATGCTATTTATAATGACATACTGTATTATGAAATGTGCATCAAATTAGTTGAAATGATGTTTTAATTAATTGACAAGCCACAAAATCTGTTACATCCTTGTATATATTTGTGTGTTTTTTAGTGGACGGTATTTAAAAATTTATTGGCTTCGTGAGGAGCGTTCAAGAAAGTAAAACTAAAAAACATTTAAACTACTTTTTTGAATTTTTTTTTTATATTTTAGAGGTTTTCCAGTTATAAAAAGTTGTGTTTTTGCATCAACACGTACAATTTTTGGTGTGAACCTATCGGAGATCAAGTAGTAATAGTCGAATATATCACCCTCAACTCTCAACTAATACCTCGAGTGGTACCTGTAAAACTTAAAAAAGTTAAAATAACTACTGTATTGAAAAAGGATTGTTTAGAAAAACACGTTTTTCATTAACGTTTCGACCTTTATTCGGGTCATCTTCAGGGGAAATATTTGTATATATTAAAAATTAATAATTTCATTGCTTCATTAGCCTATATTATTGACAGTATAATAATTGTACTGTCAGTATTTCTCATTGTTTGCTTAATTGCAGATCTCCCCATCTTCCGGTCCAAATTTATTTTCGATGATTGTTTTTAAATAGCGAATTTGACGATTTGAATTTGACACTGTTGGCATAATTATTATCCAATATTCAAAACTCCTATCTGTGTGCACTATAAGTGCACTGGAAAAGTGTTATCATTACCGGATTTTAGAGTGGCAAACATTTTAGCCAAAGAGGTAATTCGAAAGAATAAACTATGGTACAAAGAGCTCGTGAGTACTTGTGATCGTCTGCAGCTTGGAGCTTTTGATTATTTAAATAAAGAAAAAGTAAATTTGTTATTGAAAAAATTTAAGCAAGAATTTAAAAATAGTCAAAGGCAAAAAGTGCAACAATCTCTTTTCCATATTTTGTACTGGGATCTGAATTCAGAACTAGGGGACAATCATTATATTTCTGATAACAATAGTTTTAATTTTATGAATGTAACTTTTAAACTTAGGATTGGCAGACATAGAAATTTTTTAGTTGTACAGTTTAACTATTGATCTCATTACTTGTTATATATGTGTGTGTAATGTATGTAAATTAATGGCTACAAGTCAACTTACACAGATGGTCTCTGTCCATGTATTAGTGTCTTATTATTCGAAATTCCAAGTTGGTTATGGCCCTAAATCGATTTTGGAATAACGGTCCAACCGCTAGGCATCATGTTTTATTCGATAGCGGTTCTATACAAAAGGGCAGGCCATTTTTCACAGAATGCTATCCTCATCTCGTGTATTAGTACATTTACTGTTCGGTTTTTGTAATTTTTACTTTGTACTTGGTATGTTTCAGGTAAGCAGAATCTTAACTCCGTCGAGTGGAGCGGGTCGGAAAGAGATTTGGCCGTTCCCAAGAAAAGGAGGAGACGGCTGTTCAACAACGACCCCGGCGTACAAGACGACGAAGAGGACGAAAGGGACGACCTCATCCTCCCGCCGTTCACGTGCAGATCGAGCAGTCTCCTACAGTTCGAAGCGCTGGAAAAACAGTGCGATACCGTCTTCAGGGCTTCGGCTTCTTCTGAGCAGTTCGTCCATTCGCCTTCTCTCACATCAAGCTTCAGTTTTGATTCGTTGGAAACTTCACGGTGGCGGTTTTCCGGTTCGCCCGACAGCTTAGACGAAGCTTCTAGCTTGAGTTCATCATGTTCGAGCAGCTCGGAGATAACCAGCTCTGACGACGACAATTTGACGAGATCCTACTCTTCCAGGAGTGGAAACGAGAGTTACAAATCTTCTTTGCGATCCCACCGCAGTTATGACAGTTTGATCATGTGCCAAGAGAAACAAGACAATAATTTCTTGAGCGGAGAATTTTCACAAAGTCTGAACAATAATTCTATACTTGTAGAAGAAGACGTGGAAGCTGTGACACCTCAAAGAGGGTTGTATAAAACGGTAGAGTGCCTTACTGAACCGACCTTAAACGATAACGTAATGGAAAAACCGGAACCACCGAAAGAGAAGAAAACCGCGAGGGGTCAGAGATCGGCGGAAAACCTCAGCGAGGACTCTGGCTTCGGCGAACACATCTTGCGACGGGCGTCTAGCTCGGGGGTTTTCACAATCGCGGAAATTGACGACGACGACGACAGCTCCAGCTACAGCTCCGACCGCGTTAGTGAGGTAAAAATACACGGGGATGAAGCTCAGGATGGCGGTGGGTGGAGTGACGTCGGGCCTAACTTTAGCGGCTGGCAGAGCGCCCCAGATTTATCCGAAGGGACTCAGTCTCAGTGCGATCATCGGGATAACAAGAACGAGTTGAATTTGAAGAATTGCGTTCTCGCCGATACCAGACCTATAACATCGACGACATCTCTCCTGACTTTCGCTATTAGGGATGAAGACGAATTTCTAGTTATCCCGGAAAACAAGGATTTGGCCAAGATGAATTCGAAACATCCAGTCGTGAGTACCCCCAACCTCTACACGGAGGAATTCGTGATTCTCGACGATAACGAGGTTGAGCTCACGTTTCCCGGACACAAAGCCACTGCCCTCAGTAGGGCGCAGAGTTTCAAAGAAGGTTTCAGGCAGGAAAACAAGAGAAACTTGAGGAAAACGAAATCGAAAGGGAGTAATATACAAATTACAACCAGCTTCGTCAATTTAACGGCCACGCCTCAAAGCGGAAGCAGGAGGAGCGTCAATTGCCTATATTCGACCAGCTTCGTCAATCTGACCGGCGCCCACAACGGCAGCAGCAAGGGTGTCCATTTCAGTCCGGTCGTATCAGAAGTGCAATGGAAAGAATCCGAACCATGCGAGTGGGCCGACGAGGTAGATTTAGACGCACGAAAAGAAAGGCCCCAGGAAGTGAAAGAGAATTCACAGCCGTTGAGGCCGGTCAGAGGAGGGGATAGAGGTCTTCCACCACTACCTCCATCTCCTCCATCAAGAGCTCAACAGCAACAAAATCCAGTAGTGTCCCGTGCCTCTATGGAGAACCGTCCGCCAAAAAACAAGTCGGGGATTGGTGGTTTCTTTCAGCGGTTCTCGTTCCGCCGTCTCAGCGGTAGGGAGAAAAAACGAAAGGACTTGAAGAAAGAGACTGCCGCCAGGCTCCAGCCGCCGCCGCCCCCGTCTCCCGCGTCGCCAGCCGAGGATCGGCGCGAAGACGTACGGATAATCCCGCTGCACCCGCCTCCGGAGGAAGAAGAGACGACCAAGCCCCCACTGCCGCCCCTTCCTTCCCCCAGGAACGAGCGCAAGCGCGAGGAGCCGGTTCGAATCGGAGGCGGCAGTGTCATGTCGAGCGGGCCGAAGACAGGGCTTCTCGAAACTGACCTCGACTCGGACACAGGATGTAACAAAAAGGCGAGGTCTCTCCTAAACCTGGGCGACGGGAGGACCCATCTGGTCCCATGCCCCCAACCGGACCAGCCCGTCGACCACCGGGCCAAATCCATGGAGTTCCTCCTCGACAAAGAGAACCAATTCGCAATCAAGGTATTTATTTATACATAGAAAATTTAACTATATATTCTAAGCGAGCGTTTTTGACAAAATTCGGACCTTGGCTTGACCAAAATTTAACGTGTCCGTGAGGGCTGTTCTTTAGAGGTGCATGTAGTGATGACAGGTAGGCCTGTCGGCCGACAGCTGTTTAACGTAAATCAATAGCGTGAAGGGTGGCCGAACTACGCGGCCAGCATGTCACTGGGTTAAGCATTGTTTTCCCTCATGATGAGGATCGGCCGCGACATTGATCACAGAAGGCCGCGGGCTGTCAGACGACCTGGCCAACCTCCCATGCATCCCTCCTACTTTCAACATTCTTTCATCCAACATACAATTTCGTAATTCGAATAAAATCTCATTCAACTCGCCGGTTCGCAATCATCAAGACTGTTAATTACCCGGGGGCATATTTCGTAAAATATTTGCGAGTATAGAAAAATACAAAGTTCATAGTGGCTCATCCAAATTAAACCGGTTTAATTTCGTAACTCAAGAAAAACATTTTCTATAAGTTTTGCCTCAAAATTTCAGTAAACATCTTCAACTCCCTCACCTAAATTTTATTTGTATACACAAATTGATTTTTGTTTGGTGAATTTAGTTTTCATGGAGAAAATCTTACGGGGTACTCTTAAAAAATATTTTTTCTTTTAAATTAGTTCTTGAATTCTTCTTTAGTTATTGACGGATTTTGGCGGTTTGTATTTTAGTTAGAAATTGTAAAAAAAACACAAGTTCAAAAACACCACAATAGTCAACAACGGCTGTCTTAAAAAATAGTGTTTTTTTTTTTCAATTTGTTATTAAAAAAAACTATTACGACTGGAAGAGCTAAGGAATTTCATAGATTATATAAAACACTGTAGAAAAACCCCTTGTTGCATATAAATGCCTATCTTCTGAATATAACACGATGTGAAAATATAATAAAAATTAATTATTCAGACCGATTAACGGTCACTAATCACCACACATAATAAAAATTGTTAACCACGGATCGGTTTTTGTGAATGTGATCATTTATGACATTGGTGAACTATAATTTAATCGTGTCACTGGCCGAATACAGAATTCGTGAAGTGTCCAAGGTAAAATATTTTTCTATTTATACTCGTTAATGTAAACACTCTTATCAAACATTAGATAAACATATTATTCAAGACGTTTAAAACGCATTTGTTTCAGTGAAGTTATCCTTACTTATAAATTTTTAAGTTCCCTAAGGATTCTTATAAATCAAAATAAATAGGAAATATTCAGTATTAACTGTTAAAATATATTGTGCTTTCGGTTAGCTGAAATTACTCGTGTAGAAATGAAATTTACATAAGAAAAATTTACAGCTGCAGCTTAAAAGTTAATTGAATATATTGATAATTATGTTTAGTCAGTAAACATAACAGTTCATCAATTCAAACAATACTTTACAGTGGAGACGATAAGGGAAGTTATCACAAAATAAATGTCTGTCACCGAACGAGGTCACTGGACGACTTCAAATCAGTCTCTGCAATATTTTCTTCGTTATTTATTTTCAGATAGCACACGAGGAATTACCTGTCAATAATTGTTTTTTGTATTTAAAAAAATCACGGATAAAGTCAATGTGAAATAAAAGAAAAAAGTTCATCTGTCAAGATTTCAAGGAATATATCCTCTTCATCAAGACTTTCTGCAATATTTCCTTCTTTATTTATGTTCAGATAGCACTTGAAGAATTCCCATGTCAATAATTGCGTTTTGTATAAAAAACAATCCGGGCTGAAGTCAGTGTGAAAGAAAAGAAAACACTCAAGTTTCTATGTCATTATTTCAAAGAAAATATCCCCCTCATCAAGAGCTCAAGACTTTTAAACGATTTTAACTCACAAAGTTAACTAATATGAACATGTACTTGCACTATAAAACCTATTGTTTCAAAGTGAATTTTCCGAGTTGATGTTGCAACGATATCTACTTGATTTCGTAGTACCTGATAAATTTCGAAGGATTTTTCAACTGAAAAATGGATTGAAAAATTGCTAGAGTTGAAATTTAGCGTTTGTACCTTTCAACGGCTCAACTATCTTTTGTGTTGATATTTTTAGAAATTATTTTCAGTTCGCACACGAGGAATTACTGCGTCAATAATTGCTTTTTGTACGAAAAAAAATCTAGGGATAAAGTCGGTGAAAGAAAAGAAAACTCAGTTTCTTTGCCAAGATTTCAAAGAATATGTCCTCATCATCGAAACTTTTAAACAATTAGTAATAATTCACAAAGTTAACTAATATGAACAAGTACTTACGCTACTAAAACTTATTGTTTCAAAGAGAATTTCCGAGTTGATAGTGGAATGATATCTACCTGATTTCGCACTGTAACTGTTAGATTTTAAGTGACAAATAGATTCAAACTTGCTAGTGATGAATTTTGCATTTGCAATGGTTAAACTGTTCTGTGGTGATAATTTTCGAAATAATTTTTTACAACTAAGAACATTTTCTATGGCGTTTAAAACGTATTCGCTTCAGTGAAGTTATCCTTACATATACCTTTATCATTTTCTTAAGGATTTTAATAAATCAAAGGAAATACTCAAACTCAAATAGGAAATATTATATCCAATATTAATGCCTTATATGTTCAAGATATTGTTAAAATACATATTGTGCTTTCCGCGAGCTGAAAGTATTCGTGTAGAAATTAAATTTACATAAGAAAAAACTTACAACTGCAGCATAAAAGTTAATTATATATATTGAAAATTAGGTTTAATTAGGTAAGTTTAAACATAACAGTTCATCAATTCGAACAATACTTTACGGAAACGATAAAGAAAGTGATCATAAAATAAATGTGTCACCGAACGAGTTCACTGGACGACTTCAAATCAGTCTCTTCAATATTTTCCCGTGAAATTCCCTTGGCAATAATTGTTTTTTGTATTAAAAAAAAATCAGGGATGAAGTCAGTGAAAGAAAAAAAAACACTGGGTTTGTTTGTCAAGATTTCAAAGAACATATCTCTTTCATCAAAACTTTTAAACGATTAAATAACTCACAAAGTTAGCTAATATGAACACTACTAAAACTTATTTTTTCAAATAGTTCTTCAAATAGAATTTCCGAGTTGATAGTGGAACGATATATACCTGATATATTTCGACGGATTTTTCAAGTGAAAAATGGACGGAAAAATTGCTAGTGGTGGAATTTGGTATTTTGTGCCTTGAAAGGTTAAATGCTGTTTTATGTTGCTACTTTTAGAATTTTTTTTTTTTACTACTACGAAAAATATTTTCTTTTCCTTCACAATGGCCTTACCCGATTTCTTAAGGCAAAATTATAACATTTAAGGCTGTTTTCAATTATATTGAGTCATTAGTTGCCAACGAAATGATGAATTTTAGTTTACAATCTTTTTACTTCACGTGAAGAAAAATTATTCGTAACCAACAAACGTCCTTAATGCAACGGAGATTTGTATCTCAGCGTTGAAAGGGCTTTATGTAATATGTATATCACTTCCGATCATCCATGTTGGTCGTCGTGCTTTTAATATGAAACAAATTTCCTCCCCACATAAGGTTCCTATTAAATAAATTATAACGTTTGCTGTGATTACCACCAAATTTAATCGAATTGTAATACAATATCTATTATGGTCTTTACCCTGTCTTTTGTTCGCATCAAATGTGTTATTGTGCTATAAGCTGTTCAATAAAAACATCCGGTTCTAATATTTTGTCCGTTTAGTTTGAATTAAAAGTTTGTTGGAAAAGTGGAACTATTAGAAATATTTTTTCCCATCAAGTGTGCTGTTCATTTTTTCGTCCGCTTAGTTGCCCATCGAGGCGACAAATTTTCACAAGGTTAGAGAGAATACATCCATTCTGAGATAGTTATTTTAATTTAGAAGCGTCCCGGGCGTGAAACGCTTCGGTGCGTTACGTTGAAACACATCAGATAATCACGGACAGTTGACGGTTTATCGTGCGAATAGATTATCTAATGGCTTATTCCGGAAAAGTAAGGAACCACAGATTTGCATATAGAAAGCGTTTCGCCGAATGGCCGATCTGTCAACAGGATACGATTCTCAGTTCCTGCAACGCAAGGCTTCTTCAGGTAGTCGAAGTCCGTCTGTCAGCCGTCCACTTGACAAATCCCAGCCATCCATCAGCCAGCATATCTAGCATCGAAACGTCAACCCTACATCTCGTTTTTCTTTGGTTTAATGTGTCAATCTGGCTACAGTACATCATTATATTCTGCAAACTTAAACTAGTATCAGTTTTATTTTTATCCTTAGATGAGGTTCTCGTTCATTACATTAGGTCATACACAGCTAATTACAACCAATACATTTTAATGAAGACAATTATAATTTTTCACGGATTTATATCCATTAACATAATTTTTTCTGAGCCTCGTACACAGTTTTTGACACTTATTTCCTGTTTCATGGTATTTACAATAGAAGCAAATAAGCCGTGTTTTATTTTACATACTTGTAAATATTTAAAGGGTTTTACATATTATTACACATCTTACCTTAATTTACACATTTTTGTCCATATTTAATCAAATGAACAAGAAAATTATAGAAAATTTAAAAAAATAGTAAAGAATGTAGGAAGGGTTTCAGAAAAATAAAGAATTCGAGATATAAACAAAATATTTCGAGAAAAGCCCGATCCGCGTTCCTATTATTAGGAATTAAATTTTCCTGTTTTGACTGTTCTCATAATCCTATTCCATTTCGAGACATCGCCTCTCTCTATCACTAACGAGATATAATTATAAATAAAATGCCAAAACATAAACCAAAGAGACGTGATTTTACTTTAGAAAATTTATGCATTATACGAATGTGGGTTATTTAAAATAATTTTCAAGATTAAAATTGTAAATTTTTATTTTATCTCTTTTGCACATTTTTCATATACATAATATCTGAAATTACTTTATTACACTTGCATAATTCCTTAATCATTTTTTAAATAAATGCGTTTTTTTTTATAACATTTTAACACAACAAAAGATACGTTTCATTTTCGAAAATGTAAAAACAGGTTATTTCAAACAAATTTAAAAAGTAATGGTTTATTTTCTGTTTAATGAACATCATATTCTTTTTTGACACATTGTTCGACTAAAATAAAGTAAAGGTAAATTACAAAATTCATGTAAAAATGCATAACTAAATATATGGGAAGTGGGAGATTTATGAGCTGAGAAATAGCTGAGGTCATCGCCGCCCCTCTGTGTGTTTTCTTTATTTTTCTGATCTTTCATGATTTTGCTTTAAATTGAAGCTGTTCCAACGTCTCGATCTTGTTACTGACTCTCTGCTTTTATATGTATACAACACTGTTACTAGATACCAAATTGAAGGTAGTTGTAATATACAATTTAAAAAAAATGTATACAGACTCTCCGGACGTCACCACTCACCCCAGAGTATCGATATTCCTCGTGGCAGGGACCCCTTTCTTTATTATATTCATTCCAATGATTTAACATAAACACTACACCCGATAGAAACAAAGAAGTATGGTCACGTTCACTGCCCCAGAGTACTCGATGTTCCTCGGGGCGGGGTATCAGCAACCCCTTCCTTTCACGCTAATAAATTATATTCATTCCAATAAATCAACATAAACACAACACCCGATAGAAACAAAGAAATAGGGTCACGTTCACTCCCCCAGAGTACTCGATGTTCCTCGGGGCGGGGTATCAGCAACCCCTTCTTTCACGCTAATAAATTGTATTCATTCCAATGAAGCAACATAAACACAACACCCGATAGAAACAAAGAAATAGGGTCACGTTCACTCCCCTAGAGTACTCGATGTTCCTCAGGGCGGGGTATCAGCAACCCCTTCTTTCATGCTAATAAATTGTATTCATTCCAATGAAGCAACATAAACACAACACCCTATAGATACAAAGAAGTCTGGTCACTCGATATTCCTTGGGACGTGCTTACGATAAAGAAGTGGAGTAACCAGGAGGGTGTTTCAGGTCACTTTTCTGCTTCCACTTGTTTCAGCTCTATTACCTGCACCGCTAATGTTTCCTTGGCTCTTATCCCGCGATCCAACGCTTCCCCATCCCTTGGCCCTGTGGCGCCGGGGATGGGAAAAGGGAAAACATTAGTGTACAGGAAGGGTTATTATGAGAATGAAGGGTAAGGCTATAAAGTTAATAAGGGGATGGAGAGTTAAGGATGGCACCAGGTACGGGAGGTGTACCAGAGTCAGTTTAACCTCTTGACCGGGAGGTCCACAAATATACTTGGTTAAATCATTTACACATTAAATACACATTAAAAAGTACAGGGCTCATTAAACAATCTTGTTTAACTCCCTTGTTCGTACGAAACGTATCCGAAATTCCATTATTTAGCCAAATTACCATTCGCCAAATGGAAGAACGAATAACGTTCTATGGAGTCGAATGTTGCTGTCTAATGAAAAAACCACTGTTTTGTTTTTATTGTTAATATGATGTTGAATAATATTATTTAAAGTTAAAAAGTTGTCCACTGTGGAACTTCTTCCTTCACTTCTGGTCCCTTCCTAAAACCGCAATGCCCTTCGTACAATTGACGCAGTTTGAAGGTTATATGTATCCGAAGTTATGGTTTTCTAAAAGGACGAAATTTTATGAAATATTATATTAACTACTGCCCTATCAGTTATTTATTATTTTTAACTCCAACTCTCCGGCAACATACTGACCTACTCGACTTTCATGTGAGGATTTTCGATCGTCCGAATCTACAAGATTTCATTGTTTGTTGATTTTAAACAAGAGGGTTGTAAATCTAACAGAAGCGTGTCTTTTCACCATTCGTCATTGGATCGGCCCTCATCCCTATCTTTGGAGGTAATTGATCGTTTAAAAAACTCTTGAGCTAGTTACGATTCATTACATTCTCATTCTTCTGTACGATATAAATAGTATTCTATTTTGAATAAAAACATTTCCATGTGCATACATTACTTTTTATTAATATGTATGTAAACATGGTAGTGCTTTTCTTCTGTCACGTCTAGTTTTTTTTAACCAATGCAAAAGCCAATAAATATTAAACAATAAACGTGTACAGTACTAATTTTTTTTAAATAATTCTGTATGAAAATACTAGTAATACTTAAATCATACAATAATATTGCATGAATATTTTTGGAAGTGTCTCAAAACATTTGGTTTAAGGCTTATTAAATACAGATAATATTTAATGAAATTGTTGACAAAATTCATACTCCAACTCCTGGAAATGGGTCACCCGTTTTGGCAACATTCTCTTCCGTTCGACATTTAACGCAAACAAACGTTTATTACCGTAGCATAGAAATGCTGAAGATACTACTATACTAAAAATACTACCATTTAAGCTGGAATATTAATTTATAAAACAATGAAATAAATCTGAAAACCTAATAAATTGTTCAATAACATGTTTGTTTCTATTATTACAAAAAAGGCTTTTTTCACTCATGATAAAATTAATTATTATGTACATAATTGTAGAAAAATTTATAATTCTTGTTTATACAACTACCAATTTCAACAGGGCCTTTCTATTTCACATGAGAGTTGTGCCTTATAAAGTGTTACTTATATTCAATCCCTTCGATTCAATTAAATAATTAATAAATACAAATGTTTTTAATTAAAATAAAAAAGGAAGCTCTTTATTTAATTAGTTTCTGAGTAAGATACATATTAGTCCAGTTATTATTAAAATTCGTTGAATTATATGTGCCTCTCTGATCTATATTGTTTTTTTCAGTTTTCAAAGATAAATGAGATCTGAATTACACTGCATACATATAAAATACTGTTTATGTAGAGAGCAATGACCTGTTCATACCTGAGCCCATAATTCGACTTCTGGAGAGGGCATCGACCTCCGTTCTATTAATCACATTCCGATTTGGATCAATTTCAAGCAAAAATGTTCCTGGAAATTTAATGTTCCAACTGTAAAAGGGCACAACTCTCAAAATTACAGAAGTAATATAAACTGTAGAATTGAGAAGATTAATTTCAATTAATCAAATGTTCAAATTTAAGTTAATTTAAGTTTAATATATGCTCGTTAGGAAATATTAGAACAAATGACAGATTTACTTATTTATGACTTATGTTAATAGGTCATCGGGGAAAATTATCGTCCTGGGGCTTCTGATATACGTGCTATGTAGGTAAATAAAGTCTGTTTTAAAAAACCAGAAATAATATTATATAGTTAACAAATACGAAACGTATGGTTGTAAGTAAAGTGGATTATTATATATAACTGGTTGCCATGTCAATTTTGATATCGTTCTCAGCAAATTCAATTTTTAACTTTTTATACTTGAACCGCCCATATTTTTGCAGGATATTATAAATTCCTTACAGAAATACAGCTGTGATTGGAATTTACAACTCCAAATAATCTAATGAAATATGCATTAGCAAATGGTAGTGACGGTCCAGAAACGACAGCATGGAATGAAAAAACAATTTGGGGAAAAGAGGAAAGTGAAATCAACAAGCATAAATATTCAGGAATTGAACTTTTTTTTAAATATTACGATTAATTAAGGTTTTTATCTCCACTAAAAACCTTAATTAATTGGTCAAGCGGACCACGAAATTAGTGAATTTTTTAAAAATATATATTTTTTTTTAATTGTCGGGCTGTTATTGTAAACAATTATTTTATAGATAAAGTCGGTTAAAAATTGATTTGGAGACAGATCGAAAATAACAGTTTATCCATTCGCAATATTTCACGGGACACAACGTGGCACGAGTATGGACCAATTGAAAATGTATCGTACTTCTTTAAAAAAATAAAAAACTTTTATTTTGTCTACTCTCACAACAAACTTATTTGCTTATTGAGAGCCAAAATTGCTACCTATTATATGTGTACAACAGAGTACGTGATACAAAATAAAGTAGTAGTATCTTTTTTGCCAGGCTTTCGGCTTTTTTTAAGCTACCTGGATACTTAAAAAACAAAAATAAAAGCGGCACGTTCATGTACTTCGGACATTTATTTATTCTTATGTTTTTATTTATACAATGGTATGGTTAGTAAATAAATAATTTAACAAATAAATAACTAAATAAATAATATTTATTCATTAAGAGAGTTGGTGTCCGAGAGGATCGAAGTCACGATCGCTCAAGTGGTAGAGTAGCGGCGTATTTAGCCGAAGTTCGTGGGTTCGAATCCCGCTCGTGACACTGACTTTTTCTCAACCAGGACCTTAGAAAGAAAAATTAATTGATTGAAAGAAGTAACTTGGTCAATTGATTACGAAAACGTAAAAGGAAAATTGTATTTTATTGTTAATAGAAACGAAATAAATACTACAGTTTGAAGAAGGGTATTACGCTAAAGCTACAATGAGAACATTTCGCCTTGGTCTGCAAACAAATAGAAGCCAGACGATTTGGCAGGACCGACTAGCGTTTTCGGCCCTGTGTTCTTGCCAATAAATCAAAAAGAAAAGAAAAAACAAAGTCGGCCTGTAAATATTCTGTCGGCATTTTTCGTTGCTCTCTCTGAACAGTTTTAAAACCGTGAAAATTGTAGTTGTTCTAATCTCTGAGAAGGATGATGTGATTCTTTTCCCAGTGCTTTCTCTTCCAACCTCCTTGCAATTGGTGGCCCAAATTCTTCTAGGATTTCTATTTCAATTAACCCTTCACTGTCAAATATTGTGCTCTCATGGAAATGTGCTCTTGCATTAATTGGCGAACATTTATTTAATGAAGAACCCGAAAGTTCATGCGACTGTACTAATGAAACCTAGAGATTTTCCTTTCAGAATCAGTTGATAAAGAAATTACTTTATAGTAACTAGCATTGCATTAACACGACTAACTAGCATCTGTATGATAAATCTGTTAAATCTTGTTTACTTTTTAAAAACTGTTTTAAAACCTTGAGAGATTTGGATACACAACAATTGTATGGCTAATGCTAACTCGCATGGAGTTGGTATTTTGACAAAAAATTGCACACTATCTTCGCTGCAGTTAAAACTATTTAGTCGTTTTGTTATGTTGTAAACATTGTTATGCGAATACCTCACATGCCTCTTATAGTAAACAAAATTGCCTAATTAACGAACGAATATTAAATTAAACAAAAACAAGTCTACAGGTGGACATATTTTTTTTTTTAATAGGCGATCTCAAATTTCCTGAAGATTCGATTCCAACATTGCCTAGCCTTTTGCCATGTAGATGACCTTAAAATAGGTCGAAAGCTTGTCAGTGGAAACTAAATTTGCTTTCTTGTTGAAGACCATACCTTGATCCAGATGTTCGTAAGTGAAAAGTGGTCGGTACTTTTAGTACTGTGAATGTAATTTTCGGCAGTTTCATCATCAGATATCACAAACTAAAAACGTCTGCTAGGCTGACCAAACTGAAAATAATGAAATATATGAACCATATGGACTATTGTTGACCGGGTTGCGAGTCCGTCTTGTGCCTTTGCCGTGTTACACCTGTGTTCTGACTGTGATTTGGTATGGCTCTTCTATAATATTTTTCGGGAATGTAAAGTCAACTATCTAAAATATGGTGTGATCTTTGTAAGCAAAGAGACTATTTTGGTGAACACGATCCTTCGAGGTCTGAAGAAGCCTGGATGCATGCTAATGATCAGGGTGTAAATAGCGCGGTCGGCGGAGGAACTATTGGGTTGTCCGGAAAATAATGCAGGATTTTAAGTTTTCATTAAAAAAAATCTATATAAAATATTCTGTTTACGTTTACAGGATTACTCATTTGTATGAATGTCNAATTATTTTGATTAAAGAACATTGCTTTAAAGTAACTAGTTTCTTTTTTTTTGTTTAATACCAAAATCCTGCATTATTTTCCGGACAACCCAATATTTTGAAAAATATTAGCTCTCAAAATGCATAAGGCGGTATACAATTTCCAAGAATATGAACTCCAGTCGAACTAATAGTAAGCCGAAAGGCGTAGAACATTCACTTTTGGTACCCATTCTAAATATTCTTCTTATCTTATCTAGATATTAGTGTTGTTTTTGTATCCCTGGTACTGTTAACAGACCCAAGACCGTGCTAATGTTGAGTGAGCTAATAATTCAAAAAAAACATCACACTTGTGCCACAAATTTCGACTAAATATCCTTATTTTCTTTGTCGAATTGATAAGTACACTGATAGGCCAAAAATTCCATCCACATGTAATATAGCTTGTTTTGTATATATTTTTATATATTAATCAAGGTTTCACGTTTTTTAACGTTTAATAATTGAGCGTTTGTCTAAAAAAAAGTAAATTTCTAGGGAAAATGAAAAGCAAATATAAGTTTTTTTTAAATTAAAAAAGGCGGACAGATAAAATTTGTTCTAGATTTTTAATTAACATTTCAATATCGTGTATTTCCTCCTCTTGCCTTAATTACCTCGAAGACTCCTCGGCATACTTCCTACCAGTCTGAAAATGTCTCTTTTTCTGGAGGTTAGGCCATTTTTCTTGAAGAGACATTAAAGATCGTGGAGTGTATCAGGAAGTGATGGACGTGGTCTTATTCGTCTTTTGAGGTAATCCCATAAATGTTCGGGTTCAAGTTTGGAGAACGGGCTGGCGTGGCTAAGACCCTGATATTATGCTGTTGAAGATAGTTTGAACTATGCGAGCGACAAGTGGACGTATAATAGAATAGGATTGTCGCTGATTTCATACAGAATAGGCAAGGCATGATGTTCAAAAATTTCAACCACGTAACGAGTGGCCATCTAAGACACTAACAACAACCAACTATGCGACTCTCCATTGAAATTCCCGCCCACACCATCACTCAGCTACGTTGAAAAGGTGAGCTCTGGGAAAAAATACAGGCTTTGTACCTTTCAGTCGCCTTCTCGACACTTTCACTCCTATCCGGATATCGTAGAGCAAATCTACACTCATTTGTAAAAAGTACAGCAGATCAATCGTCCAAAGACCGCCAATGGCTGTGTTCTCTAGCAAATGCGAGCCGTGCAACTCTGTGTTCTGGTCAATTTTGGTCCTCTTACGGGGCAAAAAGCTATCAGTCCATACTCTTTTTCGAACAGTGCGTCCTGAACTTTGGACACCTCAAACTTACTGGAGTTGATAAATACCTAGAACAACAGTAAGGAGAGGTTCTGGTTTCCCAATATTCTCAAAGTTAAAAAACTGCCATTTTGTCGTTCTGTTATCCTAGGGCGTCCAGAACCGGGCCTCTTATGGTAGGACCCAGTTTCTCAAAAACGCCTAACGGGCGTCTTGTAGAGTTTTGTAGGGAACTCTGATGGCAATAGCCGCATACCTGGTGCCACACCACGCGCAACATCCTCACCTCTAAGTGGCATTTAAAAAAACTAAACAGTTTATTTCTTCAGAATTCAAATGAAACTGAATAAATATTTTAAATTCCTTAAAAAGAAAACATTGAAAAATTCTTTACCCTTGGTTTGTATGTAGGATTAAGTGCGTTTACCTCTAATTTTGATTCCCAATTTAAAACATAGCATAAAGAAATATTTATTAGTAAAAAAATGAGCCAAATTAAGGGCAGAATTTTCTTTTATCGAGAAAATGAAAAGAATTTTGAATGAAAAGGATTTTTTGCCTGCCAGTGTATTTTTCCAGTGTGAAGACGTCTCGCACAAATCCACTCCGACCGGTGTTTAATTGAACTTCTTGCGTTTGAATTGAATCGAAAAGTCGTATGCATTGGATCCAAATCGGCGTCACACCTCGAACGTGACTCAACTTCAATTATTTCCCTGCGACGTACGCGTTTCTCTCCCGTAAATAAACAGGTTTGGCTCGTACGACCTTTTGCCTATTGGCCAAAGTGTGCCAACTATCCCTTTCCTCTTTACATTTCATTTTCGATTTATTTACACACGGATGGAACTTTCGAAACACGCATCTCCTTCCTTGTTGCATAACAAAGGGATTCACCTTGGTGTGAAAAATACAGGCGACTACAAAACCAAAAAAAACAACAAAAAATCGACTTTTCTCGCTTATGTTGTTAGCTACTCCTCATCAACAATAAAATATCATTCTGCTTTGCATAACCCCGTTAAAATGATAATGTGGAAATTTTAGAGGAAATAAAAAAAAAACAAGTACAATAATTTTCGAAATAGCTTTGACGTGATTTTTGAGAAACCAAGTTTCATTCATTACTGGACATGTACGAATAGCCGTATAAATGTTTCATTGATTATGCCAGATACAAATATTTGAAAATTAAATAAAACATAAACATTCAACAACAGTTGAATGGACAGAAATTCAGTTATTTCAGTCGACTCTTGATAATTCGAAGCCCATTGATCCAGAGAGTTCGAAAATTACATTAATCAGACAAACCTACCGAACTTTTAACTTCCATTATTCGGCACATCAAAGCTTCTGTAGGTGTAGCAAAGATAAATATACCCGAATATAGCAAAAAATAAACCCGAACCGACCTGGTGACTAAATCCATGTCTGCGTTTTTAGTTTAAAATTAAATTTCCCAATCGTTAATTTCCTTTTAAATAATAAAAAAGACGATAACATTTTATGTACTCATCTAAAAATCCATCATATATTTTTTTTTCTATTTCTATAACAATGGACATGTGGGACGAAACGGAATAGAAATAGGATCGTAAAGTTTGACCCATTTTAGTTTGCACTTTTACACACATTTGTCACACAGATTGTCTTATTAGCCTTATCTAAGACTTCTTTTGTTATCAGTTAATAAACTTTCGTAGTTTAAAAAAATGAAACTTTCTATTTTTAACGTTTTATTTTACATTTTGGCTAGTAATTTAAGTTTTTAAGTAAGAGTGTTTTGTTAATAATTCATTTATACACTCGTAATGAATGTTTTAAAACACGATTTATACCTGTCCCACCATAAAGATAAAGAATTAAGCAACGTAGCACTAATCAGGTAAAATAAACAGCGTAGGAAGACCAAGCGTGGTTTCTTACATCGTCCGTTTATATAACAAGTAGATACGCTCACATACACGCGCCCACACACACACACACCAACCACATCAACATCATCAAAATATAAAAATCCAAATATAAAAATTTATGAAAAAATTGGATTGAAATAGTAGGGTATGTAATACCCATTTAAAAAATGTTAGAATTTATTGTGTTATTTGTTATTTGCCCCCGAGGTTTGCCAATTTCTAGGTAAGCCCTGCATAAGGACTTGTGAAAGTAAAGTATTACGCGGGGAACACACCCGGCGCATTGTTTATTACCACATATGACAAAGCGGGAGTTTTCAAGTGCCAATAAGATGCTGTTTTTGTGTTACATTTTTTTTTACAAAAACTTTGGATATGTATGTGAATTCATGAAACAGACTTACTTAGAAGAGGTTTTGAAAAAAAAAAATTGAAAAAATAATCATGCATAAATCTCGTTGGACATATGCTTGTTTGGTAGTAAACTACGCCATGATTGCCAGCTTATTTCCACTGTTTCATCATTCAAGTGTCTCGGCATTTCTGCCTTTTACTTAAATTTACATCGTTTGTACAAATTTAATTTTATTGACAACGCATGATGTTATAAACTATAAATTATAATAGAGGTATGATTCTATGAATTCCGATATTGAATAGATACAAAAATAATTGACAGTTGAACAATTTTCTCTTATTTATAATTCACGGTATCTGTGAAATCACTTCGTTTTTCCATTACTTTTTATTCAAACAATATTTCAACAGTGCACTTTGAGTTTCGATATTAACCTGAAATTTTTGGTCCAAAGATAGCTCATCGTAAAATATAAAACCATCAGACAGAATAGTTACACTAATCGTAATAGGCTGCTTTTCAAAGCTTTTATTCTTAGTTCAATCTCCTGTTTGTTACAGTGTTCTGTTTAACAATGTCTTTTGTTGAAGGATTTTGTTTCCTGATGCGAACGTATTGAAAACTTGAGATGGCTGATTGGGTAAAATACGAGTGAATTAATTCCCCTTTGTACCCTTGGTTAACGAATACGGCAAATTCCGAAGTTCCTTTCTGACTAGGATTTACACATTTTGGGCACTCAACTTGTTAGCCAACCAACGGCCCCTCTTTTAATTAAAACGGATTCATTCAAGCAAGGATGACCAGACCAAAACTTCCCTCGTGAAAAGCACTTCACACTCGCTCACTCCCTTCATTCACTCTCACTTCAGTTAAACTATTAATCAATTGGAAACTACCCGATGTTGTTTATTGTTTGATTACTTTTTCTAAATTGCTATTCTTCTTCCAGCGTTCATGTAAAAACTATCGTTTGGATATGATGCGGTAAAACTTCGAATTCAGTGGCACCCTAATTAAAACAATTAGATAAAGCCCAGTGGTAGTTATTTTAATGTGATGTCGGAATTTAATCAGCTTTTGTCTAGCATTTCAATGCAAAGTGTTTAAGTTAAAAATGTAGCCTCCAAAGTCTCTGAAAGGTCTGTGTTGAGGTCTTATGTCAAGCATGTCTCGTATGATTTTTTTTTTACTTCGTTAATTTTTATGTACAGTGTATATGTATTGTATACAACCAGCAGATTGGATTTCAATTTATGTTTGTGGGATTACGGGCGTTGTAGAGAAAACTACCCATTGACCGTTCTTGATCAATAAAATGATATCAATCATTTAAGATGACTCTTATCCATATTCCTTTCGGTCACTTACGTGATGATTGTGGGAATTGGAGTAATCGTGTTGGTCTGTTAGTACGACTTTGAAATTTACTATGAAAACGTCTGTAATATGTTTTGATGGATGAAACATTGTTGGCATGTGAAGTTCTCTGTGAAATGTGGTACAGTTTAGTAAAAAGGGGCAGAAACAATTACTCTTAAAATTGAGGATTGAAAACTTTGTAACCTTTGATTATTGGCATATTTGGCCGATCCATAAGCTTGGCGGACATTCATACATCCAAAT
Source organism: Cimex lectularius (assembly GCF_000648675.2). Taxonomy (NCBI): domain Eukaryota; kingdom Metazoa; phylum Arthropoda; class Insecta; order Hemiptera; family Cimicidae; genus Cimex; species Cimex lectularius. The sequence goes on from NW_019392711.1 coordinate 1,031,596, forward strand.
AGGTTTGAGCAGGTATGTGTATGAGTTGTGATCTTAATGGTAATTATGATTGTCGGTTAAGGAGGTTAAGTTAAGAAATCTGTAACTCAGTCAGGTTGATGAGTAGTGGAGTGATGGGTTCGATAGCCAAATCGATGGTCTGGTAAGATGTTTGAAGTAGCAAAGAGATAATTCTTTTGTAAACTAATTTTTCAAACAGCCATAACAAACTAATAGGATGATAAGATGATGGGGTGCTTAAATCTTTGTGGGGCTTTGGGATCATCATTCCATTGCTTTGGAAAATGTGTAGTTCTCAAAATTGCGTTAAATAATGAATTCAGAAAGACGACGGATTTTTTTGGGAAGTTGTTAAAGAACTTCAGCTGTTATCAAATCAGTACCAGGTGATTTTTTTCAGTAAGCTGTCGTATTTCTTGTGATACTTGTTTTAGAGTTATTGGTTTAGGTGGCAGGTCTAGAGGTTATAGGTGTCATAAGTGAATCTGATATAAATTTATCGTGTTCAATATCGATTAAGTTGTGAGGTTTGACTTCCTCGGAGAGATGTTTTGCAAATGTTTTGGACTTTTCTATATCCAAGTTGATCCTCATTCCTGAGAGGAGCTCGTATGATTTGAACAAAAAATGACAAGATTAGATTGAGATTAATCATTCATTTTCAGCCGAGCACAGGTTAACTCTCTATGTCGTTTGCTAGTAAATGTTCAAAAGTAGGCTTTTTAGGCTGGATTGGAATCCAGACTTGTCATACGTACAGCTCGACAGATAACTTTGACAACGAAGACAAAGATAAAAGTAGTAAAACAAAAACTAGCATGACGACTACGTACAAAATACGATAAACTCGGTCTTTTCTCTGAATGTCAGTTCACTAATTTTTCATTGTGTTACTTTTGACGTGAAAAAACGTCATAAACGCTTGTTTGGTCGCTATTACGACGTTCCAGGAGGAAACTCGGGTTCGTGAGAAGTTAGTGCGACGGATAAAGCACGCTACAATCCATTTTACCCGTTCCCAGGGGTGATAATTGACAAAACATTAAAACACTGGACGACTGTTAATCCACTTGTATTTGATAGAATAAAACTTGCTGGCGTATTACTTAATACCGTCTCGCGATTTTCTTATGTTGTCCGAATGCTATAATGCATTTTATCGATTTGACAATTTCATATATATAAACTGTCATCGAGTTGTTTACGTTTTGCTTTTAGATGACTCAGGGCTCCACACCATATAGATATTCCAAATTTGAAGTACCCGGAATTTTCCTATTTTATCGTGCCCCCAGATGCCTCCTTTACAAAATGGCCCACTATAGTGGTCGGAAAGTTGGCCGCCAACAGTGATGACCAGTCTATCTATCCATCCGCACACTGGTCGACATTGGACCTTTGTGTTGTAGGAATTTACTGCCCACCTCATCTGTGCAGGTTGGCTCCTTTGATGCGAGGGAATAAAAACCTCTCCCAAAGCCATCCCTCATCACCATGGCAATGGCTTGTAGAGGCCGATGATGAGCCATTGTGTAGATTGGCCTACATGAGGTTCCCGCATACTCAGTCGTCCTTGGAAGGAGGATCTTTGACATCCACACCTGGCCGATTAGGCCTTATCGGACGTTTTAATTCTCAAGATGAGAGCTGATGCACTTCCGCATACGACTGATAGGTGTTAATGGATGAAAAGTTCACTTGGAGTATATTCAACACCTATTAACCGAATTTAATATCGCCTGCACCAGCTAAGTTTGGCTAGGAAAGCAATCAAATATAAGAAAATTTATATATCCATAACGAGACTCTTATTCGGCCCAAATGGAGTACTGGACCTGTTCTTGTGCAATTTGGGGGTCAGCTACAAACTCCCTCCCGACTTAAACGCACCGAGAGACTAAAAAATAGAGTATCACCCTTATCGCGAGTGCCCACGTGGTTCACCAGATTCTAGGTATGCCCCGCATAAGGACTTCTGAAAGTGCAAGTATTAGTAGTAATGTGTGGTGATTAGTGACCGTTAATCGATAATTATTCAGAAATCGTGAGATGCTGTCTGGTGAGATGTCGGTTTCAGAAATACATTTTCTTTATCGTGCCAACGTTTCGATCTTTATTGAGATCATCTTCAGGGCTCAAAGTGTTTGCCTTCTGTGTAATTGTGCCTTTCTTGCGTGTCGTGGCACTCTCAACACGACAAGCAAGAATGGCACAATTGCACAGAAGACAAACACTTTGAGCCCTGAAGATGATCTCAATAAAGATCGAAACGTTGGCACGACAAAGAAAATGTTTTTCTGAAACCTACATCTCACCAGACCTCATCTCACGATTTCTGAATAATTAGTTCCTATTAATTCTCCGACATTGTCATTCTTTCTTCACGTTTTTAAAGAAAAACCAACTTGAAGGCACCGCAATCATAAAACATGAAATAACCCTGCTTCAAAATTGGCTGCAGCTACTATCCAAATTGTTCAATTAAATGAAAGACCGAGAGGAAAGTAGAAAAAGCAAAATAATAGTTTATTAGCTGTCCTTATATTAAATGTAAAAGAAGAACTTCTATTTTCAACCTAATACTCCAGATATAATTAACCAATCATGACCGTGAATAGTCAAGCCCAAACGGCTGGTTGTTATCAGAGTTACAGTTAGTAAATAATCGTACTGTCGGGCCTGCTTATGTACGAGAGGACGAACGTTACCCAACTTTGTGTACTTGTTTATTTTATCTCGACGTTTTCGTTATCCTTTCTCTCAGCTTTCGCTTTTCCAAATGTTTTAACAGAAAATAATTATAGTTTCTTTATAATTTTGAAATAAATTTAATTTTTGGAGAAATGAATTGAGGTTGATGGTGATATTCGTGTACTGAAGTGCGGCAAGAAATTTATTTACATTCCGTACTCGCCATTTCAAAAATATTTATCCATGCCGTGTCGAAGAGATTATTTATTACCTTATTTTCATCAATTTATTAAAATTTAGATTCCACATTATATCGTGTTTTACCATTTTTTGAAATTTTATTCGCAGATTAATTTTTTATATTATTATTCTGGTCCGCTTTTCCACCGTTTTGTCCTTCAGTGTATTCACTTTCGCGACCTTGCTTGAATTGCCAGACTTAGATAAAAGTTTGCCACGTTATCTTGATAATATTTTTACGGAGTGTTGAAATCGCTATATCTGCGATTACAATAAACGTAAAATGTTATTTATTTATATAAACTGTTTGACTTCATTGCATTACTATTAATTTCAAATTACAGAAGTTTGTTGATTAATTTCTTTGTTCTGTTGTAAGTATAGGCGATTCGAAAATTAATGTAATTGTATTCTGTCAAATAGTCGTTACCAGCTAACTTGTTCTTAACAACTCTTAACAAGGTCTAACGAGTCGCTGAAGTGTAAACTATATAAGGGGAATAGCTCAGAAGAATCGGATCTCCCATTTAATTCATTTATAGCAAATTCTTAGTACGTATAAACATTCTACAGGGGGCGTCGGTGGCCGAAACGGTTTAGGCGTTGACACGGCGCTCAACACTGTAAGGTAGAGGTCCCGGGTTCGAATCCAGCGGCCCTACATACGTATAAATGGTCTTTTTTCAAAAACACCGGCACCCTGAGGGTTTACATGACCTCTGCTGTTGCGAACCCTCGTAAAAAAAATCTACAGCATGAACCTATTCTTTATGTGACAGATGTTCAATTGAAGTTTTATTTTATAGCACGTTGTAGTCTGTATTTATGAATTTAGATAGATGATAGTTTAGATCATGTCATTTATATTATACTTTGTTTTGTTTTTTAATATTTAACACGTATTTATTAAAGATTTACTCCCTTTTTTCTAATTATGAAATATGGTTTTGCTTAAAAAAAAAATTAACATACATATGGTTTTTATATAAATTTTTTATTTGTTGTTAAATAAAATCTTGGCGTTTTGGCAATTACGCCAAGCATCAGAAACATATTTTTTAGATAGTTTTTCATTATATTTATTTTTTTAAATATTTTGAACCATTGTGCATCGACAGGATGCATGGCCAAAACTGTAGAGTACATACTTACCAATGTTTTTTTCTTTCAAAAACACAACTCACATCTCTTCTTCCTGGTCATCAAATTAAATTTTCTCTCAATGCACGGTACATACAAAAAAAGCATACAAGATTTAGAGATGGCAATCTTTAATCTATATATTGATACATCAATTTTGCAATATATCAAAAATTACGTATCAGCTTCACGGTATATCCTGAAAAATAAATCGATGTATTTAATTTTAGGTACATTAGGACTATTTCATAATATCCATATGAGCTAGCCCAACTGGAATAAAAGAACGATACTAGTAACGGTAAAAATATACTCATGGTCATGAATATTTATATAAATCTTATTAAGTAGTAATAAAAAATATATAAAATAAAATAGATAAAAGTTATAAAAATTGAGGTTTTTAAGCCTTTCGAGCATGTTTTACAAGTTGCTACTTGTTTTCCTTCTTCCGGAGCATTTAAATATTTCCAAACAACACTTTTTTGATTTTTTCCAGGGAAAGATGTCATTATAAAAACATATTTGAAAAGTCTGTGAAGTAGTGAAATGAGTCAGTGGTTATACTTCTTAGATTGATCAGTAGTTTGCGAAGATGACTGGGATTGATACCTTTGTCAGATTTTTATGCAATTTTTTTCTTCTTGTTCTTTGGAGGGGGAGTGTCTGGCTTCGGCTTCGATACATCCTTTGTGGATTTTAATTAATAAACGTTGTTATGAAATGTGAAGATTTGAATTACTTTACTATCGCAACAATGAAGGATTTAGAGGAAAAGTCAATCCTGACAAATAATCGACTCTCTGAGATATTCGTCTCTCTATCTCTTTGCTATCGACCACCCTTTTCTTTTCTCTAAAACTACGACATGTATATGATGGGATGATGTTGATGTGTGGGCTATTTGCATTCACTCCATCTTGCCGCTTGTCGAAAGGAAGGAAAAGAGAAAGCCGGAAAGTCAAGACGGTTTGGGACGGTCACGCCTAGCTTTTACACCGCCTCTGCCGGCGGCTATTTTTAGCATACAGAAGTATACACGTATCCGGGTGCGAGCGTTATATTTCATTTTAATAACGGAACACACTTTTCGTTTTATGTTGCAACTGTATACATTAAAATATGAGTACATTATTTTAATAGTTAGTAACATATGTATAACATATTTTACATTTAACCTATGTTATTCTCCCACTTCACTAATTAAACTTCACTACCTACTCCTCAGAAAGGAGGTCGCGGAGTCATTTCCTCCTGAGACGCCTTATGAGATTGTAGGGATGGATTCAGTTGGACAAACCTTGGACAAGATCATTGAGATAATGGGAGAGTTATGTGGAATTTTGTAAATTTTTGATTAATTAATTTTGGATTAATGGCATTTTAAGGTCGTTGTGGACGTTGTGATACGGAAAATTTATAATCGATTGGAAGGTTTAGCGGTTCCCCAGTTCTTCTCGATATGTTCAAATCGATTGTAGAAGCGTTTTGTAGACTGTAAGTTTTTTTTCATCGATTGTTCGAATTGTCGTCTTATAAATTTAAAGAGTAGAACGTAGAGTCAGTTTAGGCTTGTAGTTTAAGTCGTGTGTGCTGATTACATGTTAAGCGTGAATCTATGTAGAACCAAAGTTGACGAATGCAGTCGGATTGGGGACAGTAACATTGTTGTGGTAAATCGTGAGATATTTCCTTCGAAGTGCAAATGTGGCAAGCTTTCATTCACCTTCATTTTTCACCGGTTGGTACACGTGAAATATATCAGTGCAGATCTTCCGAAACACTTATAGGATCTGGGTCAGAGTATACAGCTGTCATAATAAAAGATGCGAAGTGGTCTAGTGGGAAGATAAAATAGAGGATTGATCCAACCATCCAAGCCTGCTAGAGTATGCTGAGTAATCTGATCGTTTTCGATTACGTAGAGGGTTTTTGGAAGGAAACGCTTTAATTTGTACAGGAGATCCTTTTCCACGCGCGGTCAAACTCTTTCTTCGCCGCCACATCAAGAAAGGCTTTCATTTACTACAAATAAAGAGGTTTCCGTCTGAACTCTTTCATTATTCTGTCTCTTCCATTTGTTTTCTTATTGTACTAGATCGCTGATCTTGCATTGTCTACGCCTATCAGTGTATGTTTTTTGTTTCAATTTGTCTAATACTTCACTGAGTTTCATAAGGTTCTCCTCAGCATGATCTATTGGGTTGTCCGGAAAATAATGCAGGATTTTAAGTTTTCATTAAAAAAAATCTATATAAAATATTCTGTTTACGTTTACAGGATTACTCATTTGTATNAATTATTTTGATTAAAGAACATTGCTTTAAAGTAACTAGTTTCTTTTTTTTTGTTTAATACCAAAATCCTGCATTATTTTCCGGACAACCCAATATATCGAAAGAAATATGCACTCCCTGTTCGTAAAACAATGTTAATGTTTTACTTCTACAACCACCATGTTCTCTTATGATAGTGAACTCTGGATCACAACATCGTAATTCGGGTTGATAATAATAAGACCAGCTCTGCTTTTTCTTTCTCCGGCTTGGTACACTCTCCATTACTTCTAATCCAAATGTGAGACATTTGCAGTATGGGGGGACACCTATTTTCATTTATGACGTTTGTTAAATTAAGATTTGCCTCTTTTGATTTTCTTAGATTGATTTGTACACAATTTTGTTCAATTAATTTTTTTGACAAAATAAATTTCTGATTTCGTGTATGATGTAATTATTGAGCCCGATCGTATCAAAAACGGAAATTTACTGGAGTTGCTGATTATTGCTGATTTTAAGAAAAAAAGAAAGGTTAAAACATGTACATATAAGAAAGAACATGCAATAGTTTGCAAATCAGAAGTTTATTATTTTCTATTAAAACGGGTAAACAAAAAGTAATTCTAATCGCATTAAATTTTAGTTTAATAGTGAGATTGTGTTCTTAGGATTTGCAAATCTTTTACAATTTTTCTTTATTGCCACATCATGCAACTTAATTACGCACTTCATCGTTCGACCGAACTATTTTCCCACTTCCTTCTCTCAGCTAGACTAAGTCCAGCAATATCAGCAAGGCTATCTACAGAACCAAACCCAGCCCCACTTTGAGTATGGTATAATTAATTCACTTTTCCGACGAAAGTATTTATTTTATTATAAACAAGAAATCAATTTATGGGCTGCAATATAAAATATTGACATGTGTATTCCCATTGTAATAATTTTTATTAATATTATTGTGTAATAAGTATTTTTTTAGAACTTGGAAATTTTTGAGACTAATTTGCCTTTTTAAAGTTTTTGGCTTTTGGTAGAAAAAAATTCCATTTGGTTTTTGAAAAGTAAATTCTTTACTTTTTTTACGAGGGTTCGCAACAGAAGAGAGTATATCAACCCGCGGAGTGCCGGTGTTTTTGAAAAAAAAGCCCATTTTTAAGTAAGTTGGGTTCGAATGCAGGGCCGCTGGATTCGAACCCGGGACCTGTATCTTACAGTGATGAGCGCCGTGTCAACGCCTAAAACCATTGCGGCCACCGACGCCCCCCGTTTACTTAATAAACATATATTTGGACATTTAACACAAACCAAAAAAGTTTGTAATAGTACTAAGGCTTTCATATTTGTTTTTGTGCAATATCGGCTGATTGAAAGAAAAAGATCATCCACGATAACGCACATCCGAATTTTCATTGAAGCCGTGATAAGTGGTTCCCAATGCTATTGCCAAGAAGACGTCCTGAATTAATTGTTTATTAATTGGTGGGGTCTTTTGTCGTTTCGACGCTAGGGCCGTGAGACAGGCTTTGTTTTGCGTCCCAGAAAAAAAAGATCCTTTCTTCCTTCTAATTGCTTACATGGGAACTATTTACTAGGAACATCTCTGGATCATTGCCGACAGCATACTTCTCAGGAGATCGGGGACAGCGGAGTATTTAAGTCGTGTCTACCCAGACGCCGCGTGACCCATTTCCAGACTCATTTGCTGACTTTCAGATTATATTTACGACTAGTAAAAGTTCGGGAAAACAATATTTATATCAGCATCAGTGGTGATACCGTGTGTATACGTTAATACACACCTTAGATTAGAAAAGGCTTGCATGAACTCAGCCATATGTCCAATAAATACATATAGACAATATATATCATTCGTCCTTGGAATAATAAACCAAAAGATACAATGCTTCAAACATCATTAGCTCAAAGGTGGTGCTGAATTGCAAAACTACACTAAACAAATTAGGTATGTAAAACATAAGCCAGCCTCTGTTGGATCCCAGGACATGTGGGAATGGAATACAACGAAAAAGCGGATGCCCTTGCAAGAAGAGGGGCTGCTATACCCCTGATAGGACCCGAGACCTTCTTTGGCATCCGCACTATCAATGAGCACCTCATCCAGAAGGATGAAGAGAATATGAGGGAACAATGAAACTTCCTCATTGGACACAAACATTCTAAAAACCTCCTAACAAACTTTAGAAGGAAAGAGATAACAGAATGCGTTAAAGGAAACAGGAAAAACTGCGAATTCTAACAGGACACTGCAAACTAAATGGACATCTGAAGAAGAATTGCATAACCAACACGGCACTTGCAGATTCTGCGAAGAATCAGAGGAAACGACAGTACAACTCCTAACAAACTTTGTAAGGAATGAGGTAATAGAATGCATTAAAGGAAGTAGGAAAAACTGCGAATCCTAAAAGGACCCTGCAACTAAATGGTCATCGCCCAATACGGCACGGGCAGATTGTGCAAAGAAGCAGAGGAAACAACATCCTACTAACAAACTGTGGTGCTACACTTGTCCGTAGAAGGAAGTGTTTTGGGACATACAACGGAACCATAGAAGGGATTGAACCACCGAAACCGGGCCTACTAATCAAGTTGCTTGATGATCTAAAACTCACCGGCGTGCTATAAACTCAGAACGCGGGATATATAAGATCTTAAAGAGTGCAGTATAATACACACCAGACCAGTACAACTACATCTACATATAAGGAGCATACGGGGGGGGGGGCTCTCGGAGGGGCAGAGCAGGCGCCTGGAGCTCATCACGAACTGTGTGTTTGTCACCCCCCGGGTCGTCTGTATTCCTATATTTCCTGGCTCTCCCCTTCCTTCAGATCTCAGTACATCCTAGGACACCTGTCGTCCTCAGTACATCATCCGATCCCTCCAATTCAAATCTCACCACTCCTGCAAAACCGTATCGTCCCCCCAGTGACCTTAATCTCCCTCAACAAAACCCCGCCCCTTCGAAAGATCCTCTCTGATCCGCGCCCCCAAACACTGGAACTCCTTCCCTAATTTTATTCGTCAAGTCACCTCTCTTAATTCCTTCAAATCCCTCCTAATAATCACCTCCTCTCCCTTCAAACAGAGTCGTTTTCTTAATTTTTTTTATAAAATTGTAATATTTTAATTTTTTTAATCTATTTGTCAGTTTATTTGTTTTGTATGCATTTATTTTCATTTCATTTTTCCCGCCAAGAAGTCATTTGTTTTTATGCTGTTTTCACTCTTCTATTTTACACTTTATGATTAGCGGAATTCCACCCAGCTAAACCATTGTATTTTCTAAGGGGACACCGTCTCATAATAAAGATATATTTTTTCTTCTTACATCTACATCTACTAATGAAGCGAATAAATTGTTAAAATAGGACAGGGTTCTTATTTCAATCTGTGTCAGAAAAAAGACTAAATGCGCTTAACAAGTGGTCAAACTGTCTTGTTAATAATTTTATTTACCTCTTGATTACATATGATTTACATCACCGTATAGCCTCTGAATCGTTTAATTATGGGATTGCCGTAGACCATAAAAACAGTTTTCCACCTTTGCCTAATAATTATTAACACTAGGCGTGCGCGTTGCCTTGTTGAAGATTTCAGAATTATTCAAAATGCGAAATGTTTCGTTTGCTTTGTTTTTTTTTTGTTTGCCTGCTTTCTACATCACTCCGAGACCGAATGAAATCGGTGCATAAAAATGTTCAGGGGGTCGCCGAACTGCGGTGGTTCTACGGTTTCAGTCACCCAGCGGTAGGCGCAGCACCGCTAAGGCGGCAAACAAAGTTGCAGGCTTATTTTATTGACCAGCCATGTCTGAGTGTAAAATGATTTTTTAATCAACGAAACGTATGTATATTTTCGGATTTGGCGTTTTACGGTTTGCCGGTGAATGGGACCCCTTGAGTGTGACGTTCCAGACAAAATACAGAACAGTTTTATTTATTTATCAACAAGCAGATGCCCACAACCAGTATATATATAGGAAAATAATATACCCTGGTAGGTATACTAAAACAAATACAATACAATATACATATTATATAAGTAATATACGTATTAAATATGTGCCCATTGGTTACTATATACTAAACACATAACAAACCAAAAATTATTTTATAAATGGAACAAATTTCACTGTTAACGACTAGAGTTTAATACATCGTTCCTTATGTAATGAAAATAATAAGCAAATCAATATTCTCATATGCATTCGCTTGTCTTAATATTCTTAGGATCGGCTGATTTATAATATAATTTGTATCACCATTTTCACATGAAATAGGTCCTTAGAACTTGAATGAAAAGTAAGGAACTTTAAACTGGGTTAATGTTAATCAGTATAGAAACAATCTATCACGTTATTTAACAACTTATACAAAAAAATAGTCAGACACCAGTCTTCTAGTCCATAATCTAGCAACCTCAATGCCCTTAGAATTGTTTCGTAAGTATGAGGATACCTATAAATTTTAAATTTTATAAGAAACAATTCGAAGAAATTTATTTTGTTACAAGTTCAATCTGTCCAATTCGGGAGCTATAAAAGGAATTCCAGACAATACAGTCGTACTTTGATATGCTCCTTACAAAAGAACAATAAAAGATTTTCAATACAGTCGTATAATTAAAATCACACAAAATGCTTAATATAAGTCCCAACGTCTTGAGCGCTCTTCTTTGAACAAAGTTGACACGCTGATCAAAGGACAATTTTGAGTCTAAATATATTCCTAAGCCTTTTATTGTATTTGTTCTTTCTAGTGACACATCATTAATAGTATAATCATACATTTCTGTAAAAAGATATGGATTTACACTTAATGTTTCTCACACCACGAATACAGATTATTTATGTCCGATTGCATCTGCAAACAATCATCAGTTGATTTAATACATTTGTATATTTTCGCGTCATCGGCAAATAGAAGTATTGTATTGATTACAATGAATTTAATCAGATCTGCTATAAACATTTTAAAAAGTAACGGGGATAAATGGCCACCTTGAGGTACGCGTGAGGTTGCATAGAATTAACTGCGTCGTTAATATTAACTGCGGTCGTTCGCTCAGCCGGAATGATCTTAACCAAATCAAAAAGTCGTCATTAAAGTCCATTAAACACACTTTTTGAACCAGAAGACTGGGATTGACCTTACCAAACGCCTTACTAAAATCTGTGTATAGCAATTTGATTGAGCTGAGAAAAAGCATATTGTTAAATTAATAAATTGGTAGTCTATGATCGACCAGAAAGGAAATGATGTTACTCATCAGGAGTATAATTTTTTAGTGTAAGTGTTAAAATATCACATATTATACTATCAAATATTTTTGCTATTATTGAAAATTGAGAAATAGGTCTGCAATTGTCAAGCAATCTTTTGTCATCACTATTCAATAACGTTTTAAATAACGTCACCACTTTTAAAGAAGTTTAGAACTAGGAAGGGTTGAAATCACGATGGTTATTACTTGCTACTCGTGTTTTTAGTTTATAATTAATTCTAACTTTAATAACTGGTAACACAATTTAGTACAGAGTAAAAAAATGGAAAGGAAATAATATTCCGTCCAGTGTTACATAAAAAAAGGGTTGTTTATTTTCGTATTAAAAAGGGGCGGATCAGTCATCAAAAACCGTTTGTTTTCGTTGAACAGGAAACGTCTGCCCAGTCCAGAAATTACTCTGCCCGCAGACGGATGTATTCTTGAAATGTGTTCAGTTAAAACGGCGCGACGGGTTGACTTTCTCAAGTCTCTTTGGCATTATCAGCCGATAGACGAGTTATCACGAAAGGAAAATAGTTTTTAGTCGTAATAACAAAAAATATCTAAATATACTTCTCGTACGACAAACTGTAGTGATAAAACTACTCTGTTAACTAGAGGCCGGGTTTTTGTGTAAAAAAAACTAAAAACATGCATTAAAGAACTCGAAAAGTGCAAAATCGTGCAGTAAAACCTCAGTTGATACCATTGAAAACTACGTTAAATTTATAATGATGTGATCAATACTAAACTTGTAAACGTTTGTGAAATAAGCGTTTTAGTGGCCAGAACATCGAAAAATATTTTTTTCTCCCAATGATGACACGATTTTACGAGAATAAATAGATATACAAGATAAAATGCGATTTCTATTTCAAAAAGAATACAAATTGCCGAACTTATTATTTCTGACAAAATTAAGTTGTAGTAGTATTAGTACAAAACATTGTAAAGTACATCAAGTGAATTGAAAGTACATCGAAAGTTAATACATTTGTTTTAACCGTATAAACAAAAACATCAAAAGTTGAATCGTGAGAATACGCTTTTAACAACATACAGGTTATATGATTATGAAATGGAACGTCTTTCACCTCTGATCACCGTTTAACCCGCGCTTGACGGCCGTTCAGATTTGAATTAGGATCATCGTTCGAACGCGGTTCAAGACAAATTGAAAAACAGCACTTTTTGAGTTGAACTCAATTCAGTACTGAATTGAGTTGAAACCATGTTGGTGCAACGGGTCCTTAGTAGTGAGTGTTCGATCCAGGGTAGTCTTGAGTCTGGGAGTTTTGGTGGCCCTGAAAAGGGCCGGTGTTGTTTCGTAGCGTCGAGACGATGGGGTGTGCCGCTGGTAGTGGTCCGTGACCGGGTGAACCGTTGGCTGAGGTCTGGTGGCCGTGAGTCGTCTGACAAAGAGGCCGAAGGGACTCGAGTGCAGCAATTAGCCGAGAGAAGCAGTTGGCGTTTATAGCCAAGTCGGCTGTGTCTAGAAGGCTAGAATCAGGCCAATGCTGCGAGTACCCTTACGAGTACAGTACGAGCTGTCGTCGTCGTCATCGTAGGCGGTGTTCCATTAGTGATTTGTGAAGCTTGTTGAGAGACGAGTGTGCTGTCGTCCATTAGTGATGGGTGAGTCCTCGTCGGGTTGACGAGTCTGGTTTTGGGGCAGTGCCCCTGCTCATATTCAGAAGGGCTCTACTCTGATTGGCTGCAGAGTAGAGGGCGAGAACATTTCATAAGTTGTAGTGGCATCTAACGGTACCGTGGTAACTACAAGTGGCCACTACAAGTCTAAACAAAGGTAGTGAACGCATCTTCCCTTACTAAACAAACATTTTATATATTTTTGTTATTCCTTAGCTATGCTTTAAAACATAAAAAAATCATAATGCTATAATGATCATAATAATTCTTATAGCAAGATTGCTATTAATTAGGGAAAAATTATCCTAGCAATATGTGTAGCGAAAAGGAAGGTCGCCTCCTGTTTGGACAATGGAAATGGAAAGGCAAGGGTGATAGAGATGATGGAACCCTCTAAACTAGGGCGTTCACCAAAGTGTAACTGAAGAAGTGAAGTGGTGTAAAAACCTCACCCCCTCCTTTGGAAAGTTTAGCTTTGACGAGACTTTCTTAGAAATAAATGACATAGGTTTACACATATTTGTTTTTAAAGATTTAAGGAGTATACAAATATTATCACTGAGGTAAAAGTGTTGTTTTTGCTAAGCAGAATTTATAGTCGAGTTAACAATTATTACAAAAATAGTACTAAGCATTTATTCCGTAACTGATAGGATGAGTAGGTTGACGATCTCATCCCGATACCCCACTTCCGATGCAGGTATTGAACGGTTGCCCCCTCGTTACTCTGCACGGCCCCTTTACTCCCTTGGCTGGGTGAGCCGCCAGCCTAAATCGCGTTTATCAAGCAAATGAGTGTTTTATTGGGTTTTAAAGGTACTTTAGGACTGAGTTATGCGTCAGCAACAAACAAACGAATTTTCATTCGCAGGTGAAAAACTAATAAGTAGCAATACATTTTGCTTCTTTTTATTTTTAAAACGTGTGCATACAAACAATCATTTAAGCAAACATATTACAAGCTGTTTGGACAGTCTAACAGTTTAAAAATAAAACTAACTAAAGAACCAGCTCATATTAATTAACTGTCGATTAGTCGCTCCAGTACAAGGAGTGGTGATGGTGACGGGCGACCACTCCGGTTTCCATGATCCCTGATCACTCACGAAATGTGAAAGTTCGTACGACTGTCTTCCATAGCCGCAGCCGTGCGAGGTCATATCCAATATGTGAACAGCCTTATGAACCTCACGTTAGTGATTATTGTGTTGTGATTGGCATGAATTTTGAATAATTTTTCGTATTTGTAGGCTTTTTTAAAAATATGAGTGGCTTGTTTTACCTGGTTGAAAAGTTGCAGTTTTTTTATGAGGCAAAAAGGAAAACCTTCACAAAGAATAAAATGGGTTAACTTTTTACTAATGAAAATAAAGCAGTTCACTCAAATAATAATTCACTTACTATTTATTCCCTCACTTGTGATGAAATAGACAACTAGTGTAACTCACTGGAATTCGTAAGCCTTGTTAATATCTGGGCGTCGTTATTGATTCAAAACTTAGTAATGACTTCTTTTAACTTTCACAAGAATTAACCTACAAGAATTTCAGTAAAAGAAATTGTTCGAATCTCGTCACTCAAAACTACCTTACTCTCAAATCTTGCATACGTACATATTGGATTAAAATTTGCCCGAACGAATATTCTTAACTACAGTAATTTCAAGAATCTAAATTCATACAAGAGGTTGTTTTAATTGCTTGATTAAAAATAAGTCACTTAAATTGGTTACTTTAAATTTTACACACACACACACACACACACACGAAATGAATTGAATTAAGCATTAATAAATTATCTTTGGTATTATTTAAATCTGTTTAATATTGTAATGTATAAATTTTACATGGGACAATTCAACACAAAAATCTATTATTTAAAAAATAAAATAAAATTAACTAAACCTTTTTTAAGTTAGTTTAAAAATGAAACTCCAGGATGGGCAGCGTACATCAGCATTGAACTGACTTATGGCATATTTAAGCTTAATTTTGATTTTCCGGCGAGTAGGTGTTTTGATAGTTAAATTCACTCGGATTATCTGTTTGTTTACGTGAGATGTAAAATTTAATTATCTCACTAACTACAATAATGACCTTGAATATGTACGCACGCAATTGGATTAATCCATTCAGGGAATAATGGCGAAAGGAGTTATGGTAGGCTAAACCTGCACGACCTCGACGCTTTACCGGTTTAGAATTTCAGGGGTTTTGCACAAATGCATTGTTCATTGCCTGCGCCCGTCCAAGGATAATAAAAAAGTCATTAAAGTAAGCCAATTTTTCCTAAACTGTGCCAAGAGAATACTCTCCCTCAAGATTAATAATTTCAATAATTGAATTATTGGGTTAGTGTAAAAATAATGCAAGTTTTGAAAAGGCAGTCAAAACTATTTTTATTTTTTTATAAAATAAAGAAAATTTATTCGAAATATTTTCCATCACAATCTATACATCTTAACTAAAGTTTAATAAGTGTTTTTATTCCTCTGATATAAAAATCTTTACAATAAAAAATTAGAAGGCATTTTCGGCTTCACCGCGTTCTCTAAAAATGTTATCCCTCAAGAAGTGATCAAAATGACTAAAAATGTGGAAGTCTTTAGTCGAGAGGTTGAGTGCATATGCAGGATGCTGTAAGGTTTCATATCCTAGATCCTTAAGTTTCTTCAGGATTGGCGTTGCGACATGTGGCCTGACGTTATAGTGAAGAAGAATCGGCTCCTTATCAATGCTGGACAAAGACGTTGCAGTTTCCCGGGCATTTTGTCAATTTCTTGGCAATATTTCTCTGCCGTGATAGTTTCACCATAATATAGGCGATTATAGTGACCAACCCAAGTAGTACATCACCATTTTTTGGCACTTCGTCCTAGCTCAACCACTGACCTGTACGCCTTCTGTTATCGTACAGAATCCATTTCTCATCGCACGTAATGATTCGATCGAGGAATGGATCATTTTGGATTACCCAACAGAAGAGACGTGCAAATTTCAAGGCGTCGATTTCTTTGGGCTTAGGGGGTTCGTGGGATACCCACTCGTCGAGTTGTTTACTTTACCAATTTGCTCCAGATGGTGAACGACGGTTGAATGGTCAACACTCTAAGCTTTTCCATTTTTCAAAGGTTGTCTTACGTGAATGTTCAACAATGAACGTTTTGTGTTGGTCTACCCGCGACCATCCATGCCTTCGAGATCGAAATCTGAGAAACCATCGCTTTACCTTGCATTCGCTATTGCTTCCCTCCCCCAAACAGTATGTTACGCAAGGTTTGGGCTGCACTTCGCCCAAGTTTAAATTCGTACGAATAAATTTGACGAAAATCTAGTTTGAACGTTTACTTTCGCAGGTCCTCATTCTTATAAAATTCAATATAAACTAAAATGTTTTGTATAAAAAATAACAGTTAAAAGTATTTATTATAATTCATAAATTATATGTGAGGAATTAGCGTCCTTTACACGACAAGCACCTGCGAAAATAAAACAAATGTTCAAAACCTACATTAATTTTGCACTAATCCAGTACTTATAAAGAAATTAATTAGTTTGTTTTTGCTTTTTAGCTAACGATTGTTTACAAAACTACAAAAATAGTTTACGTGGATCATCAAACAATTTGATGTTATTTCAAACAAGGTTACAATTAAATCCATTATGTTTAGTGGTCTGATTGACCAAATTACTTCTTTCAAATAATTAATCTTTTCAACCAAGGCCTTACATAAAAAGAATAGTTACAACTAAAATTTTAATTATGTGCCCTCCTGGTAGACTTTTTACGATATTTTTTAATGAAATTCTTTCCGAAAGGGGTAAGACACGAAGATTTTCAAGCGGCAACAAGTTGCACAAACGCCCTTGCGTCTTTCTGGGCACAATTAATGGCTGGGACGTTCGCCAGCTCCGGTGACTGCCGAAGAACTACCCTCTGGAAAATAATAGCGGGAGTGTGTTGCCCTCTGAACTTGCTGCTGAGCGGAACTCGAGTAATTTGCGGGTCCGTTATCTTTTCACCTAAAATTAATCCTGGCCGAACAATACGCCTTTGTCCCGGAACGACTCTACAACTCCAGAGTAACCTCATCAAATAAAATAGTGGATGTTTTGATGAAAACTGTCCAAGCGCAATATCCGCCGGGCATGCGATCATAGTAGTTCAGTTATTCAGTTTATGTAGTGTATTAATAGTAATTAATATGAGCCATGACACGTGCGCAATTTTATTTATAAAAATATTTTTATTTTTTTTCATTCCACTACTCATCAACTTCGCAGAGTTCCATATTTCATTACTTTACGTCTAGAGCTGAAACTGTACTCGACTGGAATGTTTCTAGATGTTTCAGGCCTCGACAAGAATACGGCATAAGGGATTATTATACAAATGAAGATTATTTTTACCCTAGGCCTATTATCTGATTATACAATCATACCTTAAGGAGAGATTTTTCGCAGTAAACCAACCAGGTCCGGAGACTTCTGAGACGAAGTGCTTCCAGGCGTGCCACAAGGATCAATACTCGATCCGCTGTTGTACACAATTTTTACTTCTGATATGCTCACAATTTTTACTTCTGATATGCTCACAAACGAGAATGCACTTCCGCCACTTACGCAGATGACACCGCCATATTAACAAGTCATCCCTCTTCTACACAAGCATCACTTATGTTAAAAAATTACATAACAACGGAAAAATGGAGCAATCTTTCGAAAATAAAGATTAACCCCTCAAAGTCACAACGGATCACTTTTACACTCCGCCGTGAGACTTGTCCTAGCATATACTTATACAATGAACCTATTCATCAATCCGACCCAGTTAACTATTTAGGACTACATTTGATAGAAGAATAACTTGGAATCGACACACACGATTAAAAAAACAGACACTCAACAAATGATTTAAAACGCTTTATTACCCACTTAACCGACAATCAAAATTACCATAAAATCAAAACTTTCGACCTACTCAAACCTATTTGGATGTACGGGTGACAAGCTTCCAATATTCAAAGATTAGAAAAGTTTCAGTCCAAAATTTTAAGACTAATTGTTTCTGCCCATTTTTACGTAAAGAATAACAAACTTCACAGAGATCTTCATATGCCAGCAGTTTTTTCATCCGTCAAAACATATTACAGACGTTAGTAAATTACAAAATCACACTAACACACAAATATGATTACTCCATTCCCCAAAATTACCACGTAAACGTGTAAAAAGAATATCGATAAGAATTCTCTTAAATGATTAATATCATTTTATTAATCTAGGGCGGCGCCAATGGGTAGCTTTCTCTATAACGCCGTAATGTCATAATCATAAATTGAAATCCAGTATGCTGGTTGTATATAATACATGTATATTTGTAGATAAAAGTAAAAGAAGTAAAAAAATTAATTGTTAGTAATGAGCACAGAAAAGTTTTACTCTATATTATTACACTGTATTACTTTAAATCGTGTAACCTTGCCAACTCACTGCACCATTGTTACTGAAGTAATGTTCATACTTCGTGCGATTTTCTTTGGCATTCATGGTGATTTTGATGATAGAGTATTTTGTAAACCAAAATAAGCTATCTCATCCTTTTTCACGCGCCTGGAATAAAAGCCCCTGTATGCAAAACTTCGACTTAGCCTGTTCCGGGTGAAATAATTCAATACAGCAATTACTCGCTTTTCTTCTCAAATACACTACCCAATAAAAATTAAAAAATAAATAAAATAAAATAAAACCCCTGGCACGAAAAAATGGCCAACTTTGAAAATGCATATTCTCTCAGCCTTAAAAAAAAAAGATTTACGCTGAATGAGATGGCTTTTTTTAAATGTTTTCCTGGCTTCAGTGATTCATCAGTAAATTCAAAAATTCTGGAACATGGCCCGATTTTAAAGAATGCATTGCAATTTGGAACCGTCGTGTTTTCGCAAATTGTACGCTCACAGCTTACTTTGATCTGTGATGCGGAATGATTTTCGTGTCAATAACCAGTTAGTTATTTACCTCATCGCGGAAATTCAACTTTTCCATTCCATTTCACAGATGGTGTGTGGCAGTTTAGCTTCGAATAAAGTATTGAAATGAAACAGTAGGTTTATGGTAGAACGGGAGAGAGAGTTATCGGTTTTTTTCCATGAGCACGTAAAAACCCACGTTTTTTGCCCAAAAATCGCGAATAACTCGAAAACGGTTGGGAAATCGGGCAAAATGGAAGGTGACTAATTGAAAGCTTATTAAATTTTCTTATCAAGTGCTAAAGGTCGTCGGTTCCACAGCTCAATTTGAAGTTTTCGTTAAAAGTGCAAAAATTGGCATGTTTCAGAAGTTTTGAATTTACTGACCTAGGGTCTGTTTTTTGATATTGCCCTTGTCTTGTTTTTAATTCAATTAATTAGTTACATTGAATTGTATTCATTTCTAAATAGAAAAATGTATTTTCCACCGATTTACCATTAAAACTTTCTGAATGCATATTGCATTAAGTAAAGTATTAATTGCAATTAATTAATTGATGTGTGAGGCTCTATGTTCGAACGGTCTGTTTCATTTGTTACGTGCGCCCAAAAGGGTCACGCCCTTATTTTGTATGCTTTGTACTTCCAATGAATTCACTTGCCCTCTGTGTTTTTCTCTTGTAACAGAAATCTATTACCAAAAATTTCAGACGCTTTCCATCTTTTGCGCTAAAATTGTTGAACTGTTTTTCCATTTTATATTACGATTTTTAATAATGAAACTGGTATGCGTTTTAGAACAAGGACCCATAGGTTCTTTCACCGTTTTATTATAAACACTTTTGTACGACAGTAAATACACTGTTACGTGATGGACATGTCTTTGGATTGAAACCTTAACTGAACGATTTAGCAGTCTACTTGTGGTTCCTCAATAATTGGAGTGCATTCTTTGAAGATTTTCGTCTACTATCGATCACCGGTCTGAACGTGTTTGGAGGGTTAGGGGGTTATGTCTGTCAAACTCGCTAGCAAATTGGGGCGACCGAGTTTTAAATGGAAAGGGTGTTATTAGAGCAAATCCTGCGTGATGGACCAGGTATGCGTTTATAGGTCAAAGGTCACAGGAGGATTTGCATAGTAAGTTTACGCGAAGTGTACATGCGCGGCCGGCTCCTAGGAGTTGCCCCTTCTTTCCTTCAGTCGCCCCCAAGCCAACACCGCTGCTGCAGCATGTTACCAGGCGCCCGCAATGCTTTGCATGCTTCAAATTCTGCACCCATTCGTTGCACGGCCCTAGACACTGTGACGTGATTGAAAAAAAATATATATTTAAGTGTTTTAAATTCCGTAAGTTCCTTAAGAGAAAAGAAAGTAGTTCTTCGGTTTGTCTTTATCGATTAGAATTTCCATATATATTTTTCTCATTGTTTATTTCTTCTTTTATTCCGTTCGTAATTGTAGCATGAGATAACAAGCATGTCCTTGGCATGTTTTAATCTACCAGTTTGGGAGTTTGAAATTTAGCGGGCGAAGTGGGGAGGTGGAATCAATACATAACCATCAGCTGACCCTCACACTGCAGCAAGGCTACTCAAAGCACCTAAAAATAATTCCACGCATGAAACTAAAATACTTTACTCATTTAAAATCCCTATGAAAGTATTTACAACTTTAAAAAAGTGTTAATAAACTTCACTACCGAAATTCAATGACTGACTTCAATCGTTGTGCCAAATATAATTGTGATCATCTGAATTATTTTCGTACGTAAATTTCGTGTGATATCGAATTATAGCGCGTATTTTTGAACGTAACCAAGTGCCATTTTTTTTTTAATCTGGGTGGGGTGGAGATAGATAGTAAAGTCAAATTTGGTTTAATAGTGTTTCCAACTCCCAAAACCGGCTTAGGTAGCTAGTGTTTGCTTAGGTACATAGTTGAGATATAGCAGCGGGCGCCTTACATGGGGGGCATGTCATGTTAAACACCGCTACACTTCCCAAAGTAATTGTGCAAATGTGCGGAGACACTTTCCAAGTAAATTTTCATTATTGTTTTTGTTTTAATCCGTTTTTATTTAGTGTGGCTTAGAAAGAAAATCGTAAATTTGTATTATTATTTTTGTTGTACGAACATAAAAGTAAAACTGTCCAGAACATTTCTGTGCTAGCATTGATTTTTACATAATACAAGTTTACGAAGATAAATTGTTTACTATTAAAATTTATAATTTTTGTATCACTTAATCGGACTTGGCTTGAACTAAAGTCAAAACTTGTTACGTGGCCAAATGGAATCATAATTTCTCCGTACATTGAAAAAACGTGAAATAAGAGGTGCATGATGAATGATATCAATTAGCAAGTAAAAACAGAAAAGACGTAATCATCGAGGATGGTCGTTCTTTTAAGTTGAATAAATTTAAGTATCGAGCGGCTATTATCGACATTTCCAATACAAATAAATAAACAAAAACATTATCCGCCGATAATTGCTTGACGTTTTTTCAGTCATTAGATAAAGCTTAGGCTTTCATTCACGTACTGTAACGTAAAGGAGAGTAATCGAAATGAATATCATACACTGGCTCGACAAAAATCTGAGAAGACACAAGGTGAGATATGGGCATTGAAGGATGCATTTTTTATCAACCTGTTTGCATGGAGCCTTACACACCCCATGGTGAATCTACAGTTTCTGCCCGGCTTTTTGGCTTGTTGATGACCAGAAACTCAATTTGAGCAAGTGTTCACAAATTGCCAAAATTTTAATTTTTTAAGAACGGTTATGAAAAAAGTGGCTTTCGAATCAATAAAATACGAAATTAAACGATAAAGAGCAAAATTTGGTATATAATGATGTTTACATGGGTAACTATACTCCTAAGATAATTTAACCAACGCACTTTGTTACCTAAATAATTACTACTGTTATATAGATATGCCTTCCATGTTAATAGCTGAAAAACAGAATAAGCTGTTTCTAATTTCATTTTATAAAACACCATTTAGAAGCAAATTTGAAAAATTTATTGACATTGGATGGCAACCTATTAAAATAATTAGCAACTCTTCAACATATTGACGACAAATGTAAAATACGCGCTCTTACCCGCATCGCATGTTATTTTAACCAACACAGTATTATTATGTCGTCTTCGTAGGTAGCGAGGCGCTAATCGATATACATATAAACTTCTAACGGACTTAAAAGCTCACAAATACCATATTCATTTTGTTTAAACGTTACAACAATATCAATACATTATTTAAAATTACATGATCGATATGAGTTTATCTTCGCGTATGCGACAAAAAACTTCTCATATAAATGAATGTCATAGCAGAAAGCAATTCTACATGAATAAAGTTTATCCTTAACAGTTTTTGTTGGCCAATGGCACACTTCGGTTTTACGAATCAAGTCCATCTTATTAGGAATCGCCTATTTTGAACTCCACGTGGAAAAATAAAAAGCATACTCCGATACTAAATAAATTGACGGATAAATATGGTATACATAGTTTCACATTATATCCCTTAGTAAAATAACTTCATTGAACGCAGTTTAGAGGGTACAAACAAGCAATAGAAATGGTTTGTAGTGGGTAGGAGTGAGAGTGAGAGGGAGAGAGGGAGACAGTTTGATTTTATTTTTGATCAAATCCTAATCTTACTTAGTATTAGTACAACCTGATCGAGTTACAACTATGTTGAGGTGGATAGTAATTTCCGTTATAAATTTCATCTGAACACGTCTATCAGGTCTCAATAAAAGCTAAACCACATCCGAAATCAGACGTGAAACTGAGATCGGTTTTTAATAATGGCTTTGACGTTCACAATATAAAATTAAGAATGCCATGACAACAAATTGGACGAAATTGCTAGAGGTATCGCCGCTTGAGAGAAAATCCCGGCCTTGACCCTTTATGTAGATTTGGGCTAAATGAAGCGCCAGATTGACTCGGTTATCGACCAGGGCGGCACCACAAAGGGCATGCGTTCTAATTAAAAAACCTCAATTACCCCCTATTGAAAAATCGACTCGGAGGAGCAATAATTGATAACCTCGTCTATAACATGAGTTACCGTTGCATGCAAGGGGTGGCGTGTTCGAAGGGGATGACTTCTTAGACTTGTCACGACATCATAAGCCCGTACCACTCGCGAGTCGCCAGTACCATGTGGGCTACCTGCTGGGTGGGTACTTTCGCGAATGCCACTCCAGCTGGTTCCGTACAATTTGTGAATGGAACATTGATTGACCAGGATGGTAAATCGACGAATCAGTTTCTAACTGTGGATGGCTTCGGCTCGGAACGATATGAACGAAGACATTGTCTTTTTCGACGCCTGCCGTCTCCAACCCTGCCTTCTCTTTACATGCAAGTTCTCTTACATACAGGTAATTCGAAATCGGGGTTTTTCTTGTTGTGACTTAATTTTTTAAGTATATTAAATTCAAAGAGCGAACATGAAGGCCTTGAATTTAATTCATCTTTTTTTTTTCTTTTTATTTAGGCTTTACAAGATGGCTCATCTATTAGATAACAAATAATTTGGCGATAATCAGTCGCCGGTCTCCCTAAAATATTTCCTTATTTCTCTCGATCTACAATGTATTGTAGTTTGGTTTCATCAATTGCTTAGATAGAATGAATTGTACGTTTATTTTATTATTAATAAAGGATGTTTTATGTTTGACCGAATAATACACGTCTATCGAAGAATGTTTAATGAGTACTGAATACCATATTTCATCCTATTCTTATCCAATAAACGATAATTTTGAAAGGTTCTTCTGGCGGAATATGACAGTCATTAGCCGTTTTATCGCTAATAATGATTTCAATTTGTCTGCCGTCTCGCAAAGATTTATTAATTCAAGCATAATAAATGTTTGGTTTTACTAATAATAAATTATATTTATTGATAACTATACATTTTACAATTCATTTTAGTAATTACAGCCAATACTCCAGCGTCAGGGGAGTTGCTATCTTCAACATTATAGTAATAATAAAATACTATAATTTTAATCACTTATGGAGGTAGTATATTACTTTCATTCAAAACATACCAATTATAACCTAATCATGTTATAATGTAATTTATGCAATACACATATCAACACAACCCAAATAATTATTCTAAATGATTGGTTTAAATGTCTTAATACTACAACTGATCATTATCGTAAATCGGTGATAAAAGAGGTAATAATATCATATAAACAAAATAAATAAATAATATAATAGCATATATACAACTAAGTAATAACTATATACCCGGGTGTATCAACTTCTTTAGTCCATGTAATTCGCAAACGATTAACTTTAGCAAAAAATGGTCTTACACAAACCCCAAGTTAATTTTGGCAAGGAACTGCGTGGTGGTAATAGATTTAACATAACTTTTCATCTAGCTGGGAACTGAATTTGTTATTTTAAATGAGAAGCCCATATTTTTATTTTATAATTCGATTCTAGAGCTTATTTTATGCTACGTTTACTGAAAGGAAAATTTTGATGGGATGACTATTTCTGAGTTATGCAAGATGCAAGATGAGAAAGTTATTTTAAATCTGTTCCCACCAAGCGATTCCTAGCGAAAATTAACTTGTGGTTCGTATTGTTTTGTAAATGCTAATCCGAATTAAATGGGTGGGCTATAGAAGTTGATACACCCTGTATATTCGTAGATATTGTATGGAATAAACAGCTAAACAATTCTTAGTTGTATTATTTATTGCTCTGTCCCTCCAGTATTGCATTACCGATAAAAAACAGAAAATAATAATAATCTAAATAGAATCAAAAAAAGCTCGGCGCGGAAATGTATTTAGGCTCACGCGATTCATTCATCTTTACTTGATCGATTTTGATCGCGTTATTACAAAAGTAACTCGGCACGGAAAACCCGATATTTGTTTTCTAAAATGTCAGACAGAGCGACACCATTATTTACACTTTTGAAAAATAATGGTTTTTTCCTCAACAACGTGTCGTTAATTTTATCTTAAGGGTTAGACTTATATTGTAGCCTGCTCAATCAAAACTACAATTTCATTAAGTAACGATTATAATACTGGCTTAAAATAAAGTTTTTTGTGGAAACAATCTAGCCGCATTATGTGAAATCAAATTGAAGTTTTAAATTAATTTTTTACTTGCACCATATAATAAAAGCAGACAAATTTAAAAAATGCATTATCTTCGAGCCTTTTGTTGTATTGGTTTATTGGCCAAAAGAATAATAATAAAATAAATAATATAGAAAATAATAAAATAATTGGAAATCGAATCGGTTTTTATTGGCTACGAAACGGAAATATTGAAACTGACGAATAACGGATTGACAACCTACAGTCGGATCGGTTAAATAATTGTTTAACACAATTATTTTTGCTTAAACGTTGATAAACCCAGCGATAGTACGCGATTTCGTCTTTACGACGTGAAACGAGGTGCGCCAGTTGGTGGGGACCGCTTGCCCCCGCTCCTTTTTCCTCTTCAGATAACTTGACACTGCTTCAACGCAGCGGTAGATAACGCTGCAGAAACGTCGCAAAGACGACCGTCAGACACGGAGAGCATATGCTATCCCGGTTAATGTGATGTTCAGGACACTAGACCTAAGAGGGATCGTATCGATTGCACTGGTAAATATGGCACATGTGAACGGCTAACTTTCAATTTTCTATTCTGAAATGTAATTGATACAGTACAATTTTTGCAGTGTTGTGACAATTTAAATAATACATTTCGTCTTTTATTATATACTATGCATCAATGTACTTACTATAAAGTTAATTACCGAAGGCCGTGGGTTCGAATCCCGCTCGTGACATTAGCTTTTTCATCTCACCCAATACCTTACAAAAAAAGAATAATTAATTGAAATAATTAATATGGTCAATTATGACCACTAAAGATAAATGTACTATGAAGTTTTTTTATCTAAGGCCGTGGTTGAGACGAAAAAGGGTCATGAGCGAGATTCGAACCTACGACCTTCGGCTCAATTCGCCACTGTTCTAACCCACTTGAGCTATCTTGATTTCTAAAAATTATACTTAATTGAAATAATTAAAATGGTCAATTATGACTGCTAAACATACGTAAATGTACTATAAAGTTTTGTTTTCTGGTTAGTTGGAAATATTTCTACTTCAAAAATAAAAGTAATTCATTTATTTATACATAATATTACAAATGACAGGCAACGTGAAAGATTTTCGGAATGGCACAAAAGACTTAATTCCTTGCATTACTTTTCAATTATTATTATTTAAAGTAATCACGCATTTTGTTATTATATAACTGTTAACTGCAAAATAATCGATTTCTATAATGTTTCTTTAATTTTGTTAATTGCTTAATATTGTACACATACTTATTATTAATATTTATTGTTAATGAATATTTCTCCCTTCTTACTGGCAGACCCATGCCATTATAGTTCATAAATTATTCTATTTGTATTTGTTTATAATGAATCATTCAAATACAAAACTAATTACAATTACAAAAGACTTACTTTGTAAACCTATGGTTAAAGTACATTTTTTCCGAAAGTAACTTGGCCTGGTTACTTTGAAACGTTCGCTCTTAATAGTCAAGTGCCACGCAAAGGCGAAACTAGACGGGCCCAAACGACTCGGTTGACAGTAAAGCCGTCCATGGCGGTTTATGATCATTATGTATTAATCTCGCGTTTCGGCGTCCTTTTTGTCTCGGCCCCATTTATCTAATCCCGTCTGAAAAGCAAACACACTCTTAATTTATAAACAGAATGAACAGCTTTTCCCACATAATCAGCTTGGAACGTTTTCAAGACAGCTCTTAAAAATTTTGTCGTCGTCACCACTTGATTTGTCGTTTGTTACTTGTTAAATTAACTAATAAGACTAGAAACTGACTGAAAATGAAACCTCGTGATTAATGTTCGTTTAGGGCAGTGTTTCTCTACCTGTGGCCTATACCCCACAATTTTAGTTTTATGGGGGCAATTTTGAAAATAACTCGTCTACATTTTGAGTCAACTATGTGCAGATTCTCATTCTTAGTTTATTTGAAAAATCGTCGAATAGTAGTTTCTGGTCGCAATGAAATAGCTGAATTTATTTGTCGGACCTCCTGTAATTCCGATCCTCAAACATTCGTATTATTTTTAACAGCGTTTCAAGTAAGGCTTATCATCATTGCTGCAATAATTTAAGTCATTGTCCGTTAAAATCTTTGCAAAGTCTCGCTTTTTCATAATTCGGTATATTTGATTAATGTGTCAAACAAATGATATGTATATTAAATTGTCAAGTTGTATTAATTTAGTTGTTAAATATCAGAATTCTATAATAATGACAAACGAATGATTTTTTTTAAACTTCGAGTAAATTTAGCATTAATCTTAACATGCAAATAGATACGAGCTATTTGCTATTTTATGAAACAGAAAAAAACAAACTTAAAACTAAAATTTCAATAAATATTAAATAACACTATAAATGTAATCTTATAGGTTTATATAATTTGTTATCAGTACTGCCTTTTTCATATCACACCTCTACAGTTTACTCTAAGTCTATGATTGGAAAATAAGATGTGGCGTTTCGATTTTTATATACAAAAAATAATGTGCAATTTATAATCCGTATCTTTTTGTATCGTAATTTTAATGTTAGATTAAATTATGCCTGAGGCCTATAATTTAAGAAACAAACCTATTTAATCTCACAACATTTGACAATCGAGATCAAAGCAATTGATGATTTTCCTAGTGAACAGAACATCGCAATATTTCACATGAAATAATATTAATTAGTATTTTGCAATAGTGGACTAATATAACTGATTTGAAAGGTGAAGGAAAATAAATAGAATGAAATACATTCCGAGAATCGTACGACTTCCTAAAATTATTTAAAAAAAAAAGAAAAAAATGGGTAGTATAATTTGGATTTACCATATGACCTCTTTAACGTACTTTGGACTTGAATCTCAGGAGTCTTGTACCAACAAACTCTTTAGCACCAACGACCGCTTTAAAACAAATAAATAAATAAAATAATTTAAAAATAAAATAAAATAAAATAAATTCTTACTGATGCGATGTTATCTCATTTGATCGCAGTCTCTTTATATTGGTGCGTTAAAGGAGTGTAACTTATTTTAAAAATTGAAGAACATCACAAAATGAGTTCCAGATTAAACAATTTATTAACTCTCATATTTGCGTGTAGGGCGGAACGTGGCTTTTAAAAAAATTGCTTACTGTGTTTTATCAATTATTCTATAGTGATTTTCCCAATAATTTTTAATTTTATTCAGAGGACATTTTAATATTATAGATTGGGGTTGAGGGGTGGGAGGATTGAAAAAGTCTAATTGGGACATGGCGCATGAAAGGTGGAGAAACCCTGTAGTAAAGTCTTCTGGATAAACCTTTCAAATTTCAATCCAACGCAAATATCAGATATGTTTGATTTTTTTTCAAATAATACGTTGTAATCCAAATTCAAGAAGTTTTTTTTTCGAGAAATCGGATCGGTGGATTTTGTGATCTTTTATCTTTAAGTTGTTGATTTCCATTCGCATCTTTATTGACTTTGTTCATTGTTGAAAATTCTAGTTACTTAGTTAAGCTATTTGGATAAAATATCGCCACATGTATCTTAATTAAACTTATTGTTTTATCTTTAGGATCTTTTATACTATGGGTTTAGTTTAAATATTAAATAGATTCGTGACAGGTACAACAAGTTTACCATTTGGACCATAATTCTAATTGTTAGGTGTTTTGATTAAATATAAATCCCGCTTAGGGAACATGGCTTTTTTGTTTGGTTTTTAACGTGCCAAGTCCTTTTAGTATTCGGTGTAGCCAGTGTTGTTGAGGATGTCGTGTACACCAGAGAATTAGACTTAAAAGAATTTTGGTATTCCTGACGATATTGACCAATTGTTCGGAATTAGCCTGGGGTTAGATGTAGCTAAGGAGCACGTTCAGTAGATAAATCGAATAGGCCTTGACCGTCCGGGGTTTATCGCTCCAATTTTCGCAAATTAGTGAGCAGTATCTGGACATAGTTGTTTAACCACTCGTCAAACAATCGGCTTAAGTTAAACGTTAAAAGGGACGGAAATCAGTCGCGAAGCATTTACCGAAACCCAGTTTCCCCCCGTGAATGGAATCCAATTTGACGGAGTTTGTGTCAACAAATTCGACTCCGAAAGCCAGTTCCGGCAGCCTTTTATCTACGTGTGGATTCAATCCTGATGCCCTTTTTCCAGATACACTTTCGACACGGCTGGAAATAAATTATCATGAAGAAAGTTGAATCCCCAGTCGAGACCAACGAACGGAAGGGTCGTTTTTACGTGTGGCTGCAAAGGTGTTCTATTTAGAAAGTGAAAACCATCCAGGTGATCGAAAATCGTTTCTCTGTTTCATTGACTGGTAAATTACAGAAGAAATCATTGCAAATTTACACTAGCCAGATATTTTTGTTTCGGGATTTTTATCAAGTAAATGAAAACGTGGGTTTAGAAAAAACATCCACCGGCAAGTGAGTTATGCGGAGTAGTATCGGTATGGGTGCAGTGGGTGTAGGAGGTATGCAGAGTTACGAACAGCAAAAATTTGTTAAAGGAATCGTATCGAATACGAGAATATCTAGAGGTATACTAACGCACATACAAAAGACAACCTTTTACGCACCCCAAAACAAGTACAAATACATTATTTATTTATGTAAAGACCGTCAAATCTTCCGCCCTCCTGTAATTTTACGGTTCCGGTAGGAGTCTAACTCAAAACATGTATTTTTTATACTTTATCATATTTTTATAGTATAATTGTTAGATCATTATAAAGCTTATTCCCCGATTTTCTCCCGTTGAAATCATTACAAAATGGTGGCAGAAGATTCGTGAATCATTTTTTTTCAAAATTTTTTATATGAAAGAAAAATACTGCTGCTCAGCCTTCAGTACATTTCATTTCCCGTGCAAACTAATTTTTAGTTTAAAAAACGTACAACTCGAATTACGATGTCTTTTCTAGGATATCATTAACATAAATGATTATTTGGAGATCGTGAGATGCGGTCTGGTGTGACGTAGGTTTTAGAAAAACATTTTCTTTATCGTGCCAACGTTTCGATGTTTATTGAGATCATTTTCGGGGCTCAAAGTGTTTGTTTTCTGTGTAAATGTGACATGTTGAGAGTGCCAGTGAGATATGATCAATGTCTCACTGGCACTCTCAACACGACACACACTTTGAGCCCTGAAGATGATCTCAATAAATATCGTAACGTTGGGATCTCACGATCTCCACATAATCATTAACTAACGGTCACTAAATACCAAACATTAACATAAATGTCCTTTTACTTTCTTATCTCTTATAACGTGATCTGCAAAGTGGTGAATTTAATGTAATTTGCATCGAGATTTATCTCAAAATGCTGGACATGAGAATTTCTCTAGCTGTAACATAAAAATATTGAAGATTTTCCTTTAGAAAATAAAATTTTTGGTAGGTGTTAATATTTTTCAGTCAAACATTTTTTATCTTTTATGCGTCTAACATCGAAAGATTCTCAAGCCGAATACTATTAACGGATTGAATCACTATCATTTAATTTAATTTATTAACTGAATAAACAAATGCGTACGTTATTTAGGCAAATTTTAGTACAGTCATCTTGGCCTCTGTCCGACACAACCACTTCCATGCTGTATTTAAAGTTGTTTTTTCTTCCCCAAGAATCCCTGCTGGATAGTACTCGGATTAGAGAATCACTGCTGTATTTCACTGAATCAAGTGCAAATCAAATCCTATGTTTAAGGGAGAAAAGAAGGATGAGTCGTCATTTGCCAAGTGTCAGATTAGTCAGTTTGTTGACATTTTCGTAACGTATTAGTAGGATTATCGTCAGTGCACTTTGTCGGCTTGTTAAGCGGGAGACGGTTCAAAGTTCGTTGGACGGCCCAGCAGTACAAAACCTGCAGTAGAAACTGTGCCGGCGAGCAGCATGGGTATATCTTGCATGCAAGATGGCAAACCGCAGCGATACGAGACGAGATTCTTGCAAAAGATGTATACCTACGTCCGGTTGAGCCTGCTCTGGGAATCTGAGGCCCGCCTCGGTTTAAAGCCGCCCAAAAAGAAAAGGGTCGAAACCGCCAAGGAGGAAGTCGTCCCACAGATCGCCTGGGAGGTCCTTCCTCCTCCCTCTAGGCCCGTCTCCCCGATCTCGCTGGTAACGTTTTCACCCTCATTAAGTTATTTGGGATAGAATGGGGGTGAGAGAGAGAGACTGATCGACAGAGAGACATACAGACAGAGTATTGAATTGAACATTTTATTTATAAAAGCTCGCAAAATTAGGTCTCAGTCACCTTTCTTACATTTAACGTACATATATAAATAAAGTTTCTATAATCCAAAATACGTAAAAAAACAAATAATTATTTTTTACTATACAAATATATTGATGTTGTACAGAGTTAACATAATCTAATGAGAGAAAAGCTTTTTGATGTTCCTTATAAATATTTTTAAATTTGTATGACTTTACAATATTGGGTAAATTGTAAAGTTTTATAGATTTAGGAAAGAATGAATTATAAAAACAGTGTGTATGACACAACAGCATTTTCAATGCAGTTTGAGAACGTGTAAGTCTTTTTTTACTTTAAATTGAGAAACAATATCAAATGTATATGTAGGTTTATTATTTTTGTATTGTTATTATGCCATGGAAAATAGTCAAAATTTTGAATTTTTAAAATGTTTAAATAGTATTTGTCATAAATTCTGGAATCATAGTGTAGATTATAGATAAAGCGAATACACATATTTATAGTAGTAACATATAACTTATGATGATTTTTACTAGAAATATTAGAAATTACTGTAAGACCATAAGTTATATTTGGAAGCATCAGTGCATTAAAAATCTTTAGCTTTCGTAGAATAATAAATATTAAGAATTATTATTAACATTAAATAGGTTTTTTTAATCTATTACCAAGCCTGGAATTTTTTTATTTCGTTGTCCACAATTAATTGTCTATCATCAATTTTGATTTCTACATTTTTGAGAGAGAAAGAGAGAGAGAGAGAGAGAGAGAGAGAGAGAGAGAGAGAGTGAGAGAGAGAGAGAGTGATAGAGAGAAAGAGAGAATTATTATAATGTAATATAGTTCTGACAATAATATTTGCGACAATCCCAAATAATATTTATTTATTCAAATCCGCATAACTTAAACGGGGAATAGGCAAAAGTATATGAGGACGATAGAACTGATATAAATTATTGGTTTTCAGTTTAATTGCAAATTAGTGTTGATTAAGGGTTTTGTCGTCTTATTTGTTAAGACGGTCGTTAAACATAATACCGTCATCTTTTTACAAACGTCGGCGAAATATGAGATTTTTTTGATTAGAAATATGTCTAAAAAATAATTATTAACAAATATAATGATGATGGATATCAAGTGATTGAAAATAGTTTTATAAACATTTGCAAGACCTTGACAGTCGTTCGAGCATGTCGTAACACGTATGATGTAAGACTACATTTTTACGAACAGATTAGTTTGATGATTATATCTACAGGATACCATTTAATAAATAATATCTTAAAGTTAAAATACCATAGGACGATGATAATATTTGTCATATAATTATTAGTGGCAGAATCGATGACAGTTTCAGATATGTTGGATTAATCTACAGTCTATCAACAACGTTAAAAGTGTTATTACTAGCTTTTTTATTGATTAATTAGCTAAATTGCCCTTTTATTTATTCAATTTATTTGAAATAGGAAGTCTTTATTCATAATTTTTGTAGCGTTTTGTTTTCATTTTTGACTGATTAAACCAAAATGGACGTGGCCTTCATCATTTTGATGATACTAGGAAGCGGGGTTTGTACTCCCTAGGCAATGCAATCTTCAGGCTTATTGTACCTTTTCATCATTTTAAATTATCCCTCTCTTCTTCATAAAGTTAGTGTACCATCAATAAAGTCTCTCTCGCCTTAAACTCAATGACTAAACCGTACTTTCGAGCCCTTTTTAAATATTAGCATCGGGCAGCTTAAAACAGTACGAAGAGTAAATTTTTGAGTTAAGCCGGGGAAGACGTCACAAGCTATTCACAAATTTCTTCGCGATGTGTCCAAAAAATTGTATCAACAAACGATCCTTCCGAACGTACAAATGTTCCTCATCATAGGAATCATCTTGGCCTCTTCTTTAATAATCTACATTCTTTTTTATTATAATAATCAGGTAAAGCATGTTAACAAAGGATAAATCATGTTGTTTCTAAATAGCCTATTATACACAGTAAATGAGGTTTTTTATGATTTTTCGGGGTCGCTTTTAAGGACCCAGAGCGTGTTTTCAATCAAGTATTTTTACTAGGTCGCTGAAGTTTACTCAATTATCTTTCCGATCGAGCTCCTTTGAAAAAGCGATTTTAAGACGATATCATGTTCTTTAAAAGTAGAAACAACTACTAACAAAAACTTATTGTAGAAAAAAGAGGTTTATGAAAATATCTGAAATGACAATGGAACGACTTGACGCTGTTTTTATCGACAAGTCAGTGTATCCTAGTTTTATTTGATTCCGGTTAGTACATCGGCCTGTCAAATTTCTCCTGCTGCAATATTTTTCCAAAATGCACATATTTCAGTTATTCAAACAGCTGTGACAATATTTTTTGTGTGGCGAATTTCTTTTATGGCTTTTACTTCACAAACTAAAAGGAATACACAAATATTTTAAGTCTAGTGTGTTCAGCAACAATTTTATTAGGCTTTTATATTATTGCACAATGCACTTTGTATTACATTATTCTATCTGATTTGCTATTTATTCATCTTCATGTAATTCATGTAATTTTTAAAAATATTTTCTTCCCCTGTGAAAGTGTTCAGCAAAACGATAATTACAATTTCTTAAGAGAAAATTTAGACAAAAGACCTGAAAGGTCAATAATGATCTACCAGCAGCAGTTCTCAAGTTTGGATGTAGTTTTTTTTTTTTTGTCGGGGGGGGGGGGGGGGTTGACCACATCCCAGATCTACATCCAAACTAAAAAGCCAACTAACAAGTTTATTATGTAGAGTTTCAATGTTATAATATTATGACAATTAAACATTTTTTAATTATGACCTCCACGCGC
Organism: Cimex lectularius; assembly: GCF_000648675.2. Taxonomy (NCBI): domain Eukaryota; kingdom Metazoa; phylum Arthropoda; class Insecta; order Hemiptera; family Cimicidae; genus Cimex; species Cimex lectularius. The sequence continues at coordinate 1,066,073 of NW_019392711.1, forward strand.
AGTGCATCACTTACAAAAGTTTATACTGATTTAATAACTTTAATTTAATTTTTTGTTTTACAGCCTCCCGAAAACGAGCTGCAGAAGGTGGGCGAGAGGGTGATGTCAGAACACGAATTGCGGGTGCAGAGGTCTTTGCAGAAACTGAACATCCCTGATTGGTATAAGAATAGCCAAGTGCCGAGCCAAGGCTTCCTCCTAAAAAGGCATAGTGAGGGTGGAGGTGGTGCAGGATGGCAGGGTCTTTCTTCAAAGACTACATCCCTTTCGAGCCTTGGATCGATGCAGGCTGCAACACCGAGAAGTCCAACCGGTAAAGCTTATTTTTAACAACTTCTCATCACATGGTATTCTTATTTGCTTGATTTTTAATTTTTGTTTTGCAATAAGGTAACCTTCTTAGCCCCAGTCCCACTCCAAGCACTCATACGTTTTCTCGATGGAGTACAAACAGGCTGAACTCAAATCCGACTTCAGCAAGCACATCACCGTGCGGCTCTGCGAGGTCTTCTTTCAACTACCGCCAGCCATACCTTGGCTGGAGATCCCAGGAAAGGCTAACCAATCCGAGGACGCCTGCAGAAAGGCTTGCAGCAGGAATCTTGTCCCAACAAAAACAAGTAAGTGGTAATTTTAATGCTGTCTTGATTATTTTTGTCTCAAATGAGCATTATAAAATAATGAATTTATGAAAAGTTTTCAAATTAGAACTAATTCACTTTCCTTCTATCATGTGTTAGCAACAGAATGTGCCAAATTTAAGTGAAGTTCACACTTCCATAAAAGAGGTCACATCAGCTATTAACAACTATATTCATGGGAATAGAGTCGATGATAGGCTTTCACCAGCCATGCACCGAACAGACAATGTATCATCCAGGTAAAAATTACACATTTTTCTTTTATTTGTTGTATGTTCTATATGTTTAAAAACACAAGCTTTTTAACAAAAAAAGATCTGCATCACCAAGAGGGAGTACTGGCAGGTTATGCTGGCTAGAGAGTTCATTTGTTGGTAACAAACCGATCGACGTCCCTGAGACGCCTGTCTCTCTTACTGCAACCCCTGATCACACCTCAGGTGGCAGTGACCTCTTCCTCGACCTTTCGACACATAGGCACAAGATGACTGCTGTAAACGGTGAGTACATTAAAACTATATCTCTGATTCACAATATTTGCTGCCTGCATTCACTCATTGCATCGATGCCAAATTTCACAAATAGATTTGCTGAGACAGTGTTGACCACTTAGTGTTATTATAGAACTTAAATATATTATTTCGATAGTTAAATAAAGTCTTAGGTGGCATATCCATTTTTTTAAGTTTTTTATTTAAAATTTCATTTTTTCAGATCTCTTATAGCCAGTGTTTTAAGTTCTTGGACCATTTATTTATTTTGGATTTTTTCTATACTGAAAAGAAAAATGATCTTCAGCTGCTGATATTTGTAAATATGTGGAAAAAAATCGATTCAGACAAATAATTTATTTTTATTGAGATTACCAATTTAGATGTTATTTCTAGCATTGCCTGTTCATTATATTTTCAAGAAGAATATAAACAAAACATGGCAGTGATTCTAGACGGATTGTTTGTTAAATTTGGATAAACATTTATTTGATGGCTATTTCAAAATCATTAGCTTTTCAGGAACATTACGTCAAAAATGTTCCTTTGCCCCCCCCCCACCAAAGCAGATGCCTATGGGTCAAGTTTAAAGTTCTAGCCAAACTTGTCTTCTTCTTTTTTTCTTTCTTTTTTGTATATATGTGTAATAAATTATACAATACCATTAAAATTATTTCATTATGTTTTTCTTTCATTTTAATTTGTATTCTTTTGACAAAAAAAACATTTGTTTTGTTATTTATCTTTGACTTTTGTCTTAAAACTTTTCATTATTTTATTTTGACTTATGTTGTAGTATTTCTTTGTTTAAATGGTAAATTATATTTGTAAATTTAATTTGTATTAAATAATAATTATTTAAAAACATTGTTTTTCTGTTTTGGGTATTTTTTTGTTGGCATTTTTTTTAAATATCAAAAAAGAGTGAAAAACTTATATTAAGCAAATAATTATTTAATATTAAACATAATATAAAACAAAAAAAGGTACTATATTAAAATAAAAAAATTTTGACAGAAAAGTAAGTGTTCAATTTAAAAAAATGGCGATTTATACAATACATATCCAAATTTCGGAAAAACAAATTCTGTTTAAAGAAAAATAAATTTAAAGCACATGTACCTATTATTAATGTCAATAATAAAAGATATATTTTATAATTATTTTATATTATTTTGTCATGGCAGCATTTATCCCTTGAAATTATCCATCCTTATTATTTTCATTGTCCACACATAATTTTTAAAACATTTATAGATAGTTTTTTGCCATTACTCAAAATTCCTAAATTAATTATTAATCTGTTGTTTCCCAGCCTATTGTCCAAACTGAATTATTATCAATTGATCTTTTTGAAGCACACTAGTTTTTAAATTCAATCAACCTTCTAGAACACAGCAGGCATGACACCGTTCTTTTTATGTTGTCTTATAAACCCGTTGTTGGTTGTCATGACACTTATGTTGCAAGTGTGTTCAGATATTTGGCAAAATACATTTTTTTGTTATGTTTTTCCTTTTTGCCCTTGAGCATGATTAGATAGTTCTTAATTGTCTGTATATGCACAAAACTTCGTTGTAATTGTTAGTTGCAGGGTCAGGTAGTGAATATTGGCTTTTAACACAAAGGTGCACCTTTATTTTTCTTTGTGTATAATATTGTTTCAAGATTAGTAGTCTTAATGTACTGTTTAATTAAATCAATAAAAAAGCACTTTTTGCTTTTATTCAAACAATTTATAAAAACAAGTAAAATAAGCAACTTTTACATTTAACTATTAGGGCCATTAAAATATTCTCCCAATTTTGAAATAAATTTGTAAACCAGGAAATAAATTTCAGCTTATGGCTAAATAGCATGCTAACTAATAATTAAAATGCTCGACATTGTATAAAACAAAAATTTTAAACCTACAGTCAATTGATTAGATTTTCATTTTGTGATTGACAACATAGCATAAGTTAACTAGTTTTCATGGTCCGCTTGACCAATGAAGCTACTCGTATCATATGTGCAAGAAATCTTAACCACAACCAACATTATTCCTGACCTAATATCTTTCAATTATTCAACTCAACTAAAAACCTTAATTAATTAGAAATAAGCTTAATCCTGATGTATAACTGTGAGTTGCCGAGAATGAATCCTGATTACACAATATTTGAAAATATAGGAGGGTTTGAAACCCACTCATAACACTAGCTTTTTCATCTCGGCCAAGACCTTAAATAAAAAGTACAATTAATTTAAATAATTAATACGGTCAATTTTGACTATGCAATAAATATATGGATTAATAAAATTGCTAGTAATATTGTGTACCAAATGGTTAGTTACATGTTAATTTATCTAGATTTTTGTGTTTTGATTAATTTCCTCCAACCATCATTATTAAATAACGTGTTTAGTAATTAACATAACAGTAAAATGCAAGATGGTTTGAAAATAAACATCATTGACATTCTAGATATTGTAAATTGAACTTGAGTCTGCTATCAGTTCTCTGGAAAGTACTTGGAGAAGCTACTCGTATCATATGTGCAAGAAATCTTAACCACAACCAACATTATTCCTGACCACCAATTTTGCTTCTGTAATTACCACTCTACAATAAACCAAATTCAATAAGTTGTAGACATCATCACAATATCCTGTGCTGGTCTACTGGTCAGTAGTACTAAACTCAAATTTTTCTTTTCTAGTCTATACTTTCTCATAGTGTTGTTAAGTTACAATTCCACGCACTTCTAAAACAACTTACTTTTATTGTTTTGAATTTACATTATTATTATATTATTTTTATTTATAGTTTGAATTTTAATAATGCTGATGGAATCTCCACTATCAAGATAGTGTTTTGCAATAAAATTCCAAGCGCCTCTGAAGGAGAAAATAAAAGACACTGGACAGATTGTACATAAATGGCCAACTGAGGAAAACGAGAGAAAAGAACTTGTGATTCTCTCTAGATTGCGAATAGGTCACATCAGGCTAATCCATAATAGGTTTTTAATAGGCAACAACCTTCCAATTTGTCCTCGGTGTATGCGAAGTGGAGAATGTATCATTCTGACAATAAAACATATTTTGGTCGACTGTCCCACTTTGCAACCCTTTAGGCAAAGGCTCATCCTTTCGAGTGATTTACAGGAGTTACTGTGTCCCCAGTGTTTCTTTTGAAGAGCACTTTTCAGCTTTCTCAAATTTATTGGAATTTATAATGAGATTTAGGCCTTTTCCCAAATTGTTATACCATTGAATAATTTGCCTGCTAATGTTTGAATGAGAGTTGTGCGTGCAAGTTTTCATTTTTTTCAGAAATTTTTGAGGCTGCCGGAGCGGAAAAATAAAACGGAAGAAAATACAAATTGCAGGGTAATAAACTGCAATGCCCAAAATCGCAATTTAAATAAGAAAGATAGCTCCCTCAAAAAAATAAATAAATAAAATAAAATAAAAATAAAAAGTGTTATTGTGTTTTGTTTCTTATTATTGTTATGTAGAATTAGTTTATTTATCATATTTGAATGGATAAGGATGAGCCTATCTACACTCATGCTGAGACTGTTGCTAGTCAGACTCCATTATTATTATTATTATTATTATTATTAGCCATACAAGCCTATGGGAAATGTTTAAATTATGGAACAAAAGTTCAAAATTCTAATTTAAAAAATAAATAAATAAATTTTATATGTAATTTTAAATATTTAAGATGGGATTTTTGCATACATTTGGCCTTCCAAATGAAGGATTTTAAAAGGATAAATTAAAGCATGGATGGCAATAGGATAAATTAGTTTACGAGTGAATGTTTGGAGTCGGAGCTTTATAGCACTCAGAAGGGATATAGCTAAACTAAGATAGAAGGTTTGGGACGTTAGGGCGTGAAATGACCTTAGCCGTTAAAACATCCTTAAAAAGTAATAATAATAACAACTTATTTTTAGACTCCAACACTCCTTTCCTGTTATTACTGAATGCTATCTAAAAAAAATGTATAAATAAAAATTCATATTATACTGTTGTTAAAGCAATCTTGGTTTTACTCTGATTTTAAGATAGAAAATAAATAACCGCCGATTGTCTTATAGTCATCTTTTAACTTAAGAGATTTTTTTTAATATGGTTTAATGGAACAAAACAAAAATCTATAATATAAGCTAGCGGTTCCCAAACTTTTTCTGTTTTCAGATATATCTAAACCTCTTATTTTATCTGTAATTTTATTTAATTAAAATCAAAACTCCTGACTTTCTTGTGCAATTGAAATATATTTGCCTGTTGAAAAACGATTACTTTTTAAAAATATAAAAGCTAATACTTTTTTGGGCAATAATATAAAATACACAGTAGCAGCTGTCTTGTTAGCATCCATATTGAGATTGGATGGCCACCAGGGTCTTAGTTTTTAGGGTTTTATAAAGGGGGGTTTAGTTTGTAGGTTTTTTTTATGAATATAAAAATAATAAAACAATTTTTTATAGAAAATTTTGTAGCACAGTTTGGGAATCACTGGTCTATGCCGATAAACTTCAATAAAAGAATCTGGTGTTCTTTTTATTTGATATTGCAATACAGATTTTGAGATTTACAAAACCTGTATCTCAATTTTCCTTTAATATGGAGACATGGTTGAATACATCCATGAGGAGAAAATTGGTGCTCCTAGTGTGTTTTGGCTAGACCATGTTGGCAGGTTAACGATGGCTTGTAGAGGGAAATTAATCAGAGAGCATCTGAAACTTTGTTTTGGAGCGCTGGCCTTGGCTTTTATTATTCAACTTTTTCACAAAAATAACTAAAACACATAATTTTAAATTAAGTTCTACAAGCTGTATGAAAATTGAAGGTGAGTCCTAATTATTGATTAATTTTTATTTTATCTGTCCTAAATTGTGACATTTTTTTCTAATTACTTTTGCTTCTTTAAGCGACACAATTTTCAAACACTTTATTTACATGATCTGTCAGTAGTCTTTTTATTTATCATTTTATTCATTGATCATCTATATAAGCCGTTTTAAAATACTTTCAGTAAGTTTGTTCATTTAATTTTTCACCAATTTAACTTTTTTGGTTGGATTGACTTAATCTACAGCACATGATAAATTTTTGCATTCACTTACTTCAATGGCTATTGATGCAATGATACAAATAAATGTGTGAGATTTACCATTAACTATGACATATTTGTACTGTTGGGCCTTTTGATCTATCTAACTGAGCCTTGATAAACTGAACTTTAAAAAAAAATTATTTGCCAAGTAGTATCAGCAATTTAATTAGTATTGTTCAAAATTTTACTTTTTATCTATATATTTTCTGCTTTAAAGATACCAATATTTCAAAAAATCATTCATCACATTGCAAACTAAATGGTAACATTCTCCTTCTATTCACAAATAGAACATACACAACTCAACCACACTGCAGACCAAACTACAAATGAGGGAAACTTAATGACTCCATTGTCCTGAAATATATCTTGTTACTGTAAGTAAATCATTGTGATTGCTTCTAAACATTTAAGAAAAATGGAGATGCATGATTCAAAAGCTTTGTCTTCTGTTTGTAATTTTTTTCCTTTTGACCATGTCTGCAGGAGTTAAGCTTGTGCATGGGGACATCATTTCAGTTTTGTTTCAAGGCAATTCTGGCTTCCATTGCACAAATTATTTGCTTCCATTGAATGGAGTGTGGAAAGTTGAGAAAGTATTTTTGTTTAAGTCAAAGAAAATTTTTGGTTAATGTGCAGAATCATGAATAATAATTAGTTAAGAAAGCTGTGCTTTTCTGAATGGTTCTGTTTTTTTACAAGCAGACTTTTAAATGTTGTTTCTCATTTGTAGGCCTATTTTCAACACTAGAAAAGTGAAGTTGCAATTGCACCAAATTTTAGAATATAAGGTTTAAATCTATTTAACTAATAACTGATTGGAAAAAAACTTTTAAGTGTAAAGAAAATATTTTATTAGATTAATTAACTAAAAATTATTCCGCAGTTTACATTATGCATTGTGGTTATTTACATACACCATTTATTTTTATTTTTTTAATTTTTTTTTGTGAGCAATCACAAATATAAATAAAATGCAAGTTGATAAATATCGAATCAATTTTATAAAATTGAATTTCTAGAAAAGTAGTAGTATTTTACACAAAATATTGACTGTAAATATAATGCAAAACAAGTTGATAGTAGTTGTAAATAAATAAGAAATAACATAAAACAACATGAATCACATTACTATAAATCTTGGAGGCACAAGGGTGACAATTTTTGTTCAAGGTAATTGATAAATAATCTTCTACATTAATTAATAACAGCCTTCAATATAATTTTATATTAAAAATCAGTGCTAAGGCAAATTTGAAAAACACTGTTCCTTAGTCCAGTTCATAAGGAAATATCCTTTCAATACTTTAAAACTATTCTTAATAACTATACTAATTACCAATCATTAATTATGTCTCCAAGATTTGTTATTACATTATGTAGAGGAGATTGTTTGTTTTGATTATTCAATTGTCTTCCCCATTGGACAATTGAACAACTGAACAATCTCAGTCATCATAGGTTAAAAAAACCACCTTATTGGAAGCATTTGATGTCATGTTAGATTAATTAAAATAAAGTTGTTTTATTAATATTAAAAATACTTTAATTAGTAAAGTGAATATATTGACATATACTGTAAACTATGTACTAACACACACACACACACACACACACACACACAATCAATCAATCTTTAGCTTTGTTAAATTTAAATAATTCCAAATGACAAGGTAAAATAAGTAATTGGTGTAATAAGTAACAACAAAGAGCAAGACAGCCATTTTAATAGTATAAACTAAATTTATTAGGGGCGTCGGTGGCTGCAACGGTTTAGGAATTGACATGGTGCTCATCACTGAAAGGTCCCAGGTTCAAAGCTAGCGGCCCTGCATTTGGACCTGACATACTTATTAAATGGGATTTTCTTCCAAACCCCGGCACCCTGAGGGTTCATATAACCTCGTAGTTGAAATACTCTCATTAAAAAAAAAATTATTTATTTATTTTATTTGAACTGTTTTTCAACAGAGAATTTGAGAATCTTGTTTATTTTATTAGACAAATGAAGCAAACCACCAGTGCAATAGTAAATAACATGTTTTCAATGGTATGCATGTTTAAAGTCAGTATTTAGAAGAAGCTGGTAGAAATTCACAATAGTCAAAGACTTGTTAAGATATTTTACACTTGATCACTACCCATTTGTATGTATTATTTTGTGATATTTGAAAACTGGCCTATAAATAGCAAAGAGTTTTAAAAGTAAACCATTGTAATTTATTATTGGATAAAACAGATAACAGTATGGACGATCTCTGGTTTAAGTTATATATACACATATATATAGAAAAAAATCTTCCAAGGTATGGTATGCTACTTACAGAGAAAATTACAGGGATGGAGTACCAGATTCCGGGAGTGTCGATCTCCAGCGTGGCTGAGGCCAAGCTGAGAAACAAGCCAAGTCCAGGGTCAACAACAATGGAAGATGTTTTGGATTCATTGCTAGGCCTTGCTCCAGCATCACGGAGCCCTAGCCCGAGTGTGGCACACAGGTCTTGTAGTGACCTCACCAACCACCTCGCAGGTAGGAGGACAGTGTAAGTCATGACAGGTAACAAAAAATACATCCCGCTTCAGCACCAATCAGCATTAACTGCATGGGTGCACCCTCTGCTCAACTAAGGTGCTAGTGCAGCCTTCGATGCAGCTAAAAATTACTGCAAAGAGCAATTTCTTTATCATAGAATTTTCAGTATGTTTGATTGATTGCTTACCAAAGCGGGATTGTTTACAGTGATCCTTCTATACATTTTACTAACAAGCAGATGACAGTATTCTAACATCTTTGGTTACATAACCACATATTAACCATTAGATGAAAGTTGCCTGGTTTCACTGTACTTGTTTTGTCTATTAATTTTTAGGAATTAGAAAGAGTATTAGACATTTTAAATTAAAAATAACTTTCTAATTTCTAACTGAAACAATAAATGTGTCGAAGTATTTTGATTTCCCCTTTCAATTAGAATGCTGAATGAGATTGAAAAGATAATCAATTATAACTCTTAGCTTTGACTTTTAAAAAACTTTTTATAAACACAAATTAACTTTTCACACCCTGGCACATATTTCAAATCCTTTCACTTTCCATCCTAAATTATGTTACATACATATACTTACCACCTGGCAACTTTCATAATAATCTATACTGCTAGTGGTATTTCCAGTTAAACAGTGTTGCACATACGATGTCAATTAAAAATAATATAACTTTTTTATTCTTATTAAATATATTTATGACATGATCTACAAGAATGTGTATATGTATGTACATATACAATTTAAATATATGTATATATTTCAAGTAATGTAATTGACTTTTGAATTAGAATAATTGTAAATTAATGTTACTGTTCGGTAAAGAAATAACATCCTGTAAGTAAGTAAGTTCGTATTATGCATATTGTTGATTATTGTATAAAAGTTGGCATTGTTAATTGCATGGGAGATCAAAGTATATGTACAATTAGAATGCTTCATTTTTTTACAAAGTAATTATCAGATTATTGTTGATTCATCCTTTTGAGAGCACGTTCATTAATTATGCATGTTAATTATAAATGGACTTTAGTATCCAAAGATTACTAGGATAAAATAAAATATAATAATAATATGTGTATAATGAATATTATTCACAATACACAATAATTTTACTTATACTTATATATAATTATTTATACTTTTTTTCAATACTGCTGAAGAACTACAAGATCATAAAATCATAATATATTGACAGATTGTGTCTTGTGCCCAAAATTTTCTTTAGACGTTACGTATATTTTCTATTAAAATGTCAATCTTACATTCTGTCTGAACATGCAGAAAAAATTTAACAAATCTATCAAACAATTCATTACTTACTTGTTAATTGAATTGTTCTGATGTAAAAAATAAGTATACATACAATTGTGGAAATGGGGTAATGGGGTCAGACTTTTTGATAATATTTTGTACATTCAAGATATTTTTAGATTTTTCAAAATTTGTTGAAGTAGTGAGGAACGGTCAGGAATGAAGTATTTTAAATAAATGCCTTTTATTTATTTATTTTTTTTCTTTTTGCTGACATTTCAACTTTTATTCAGGTCAGGTTCCAGGCCTGGGTCTATAATAAAACATATTATGTTGATTGGAAAAAATTATTATACAATACAGATGTAAATAATATAAATTTTGAACCAAGTGCATATTTCATACTTGCATAAACTGTAAAGACCTTTGATTGTGACAAAGCGGGGAACACGGTAAATCTGGGAAATTTTCTCATATTTTTTCTTCATTTTCTTCTCATTTTCTACAACATTCCCCACTGTCACAATCATATAAAAATAGAATACAAATTTTACATAACATTATTATTTGATCGATCAATTTCTTACATAAAAATTATGTTTTTTTTAGCATGGTTGATAAGAACGAGAATAAGCAATTGAGAAGAAGATAAAGAATATTGTTATTAACCTGTATAAGTTTAGCGGTCTTGATTGAGCTATTTAATTATTTCAATTAGTTATACTTTCTATCTAAAGTCTTAAAAGTATAATTAATTGAAATTGTTACTAACCTTACATAAGCAATGATTCAACAATACAATAATTAAATACAAACAAACTTACTAGGGTGACTTGCAACAACCTAAATCCTTCCAAATAACTAATAACTATTAAAAAAGTGAGTTCACTAGTCTGTGAAATTCATGTTCAAAATTTTGATTATTTTAATTCAAAGTTCCCAAACCAAATGAGAAAATTTTGGGCAACATGAAGGCATATACATACTTACATATTTAAATAAAAATCTCTTTGGAAAGAGACAAATTAACTTATAATAATTCCTTTGTTTACTTAGGGTCAGCTAGCAGCGAACCAGATCAAATACTATTCACCGCTGATGTGAGAAGGCACAGTGAAGGGTGTGATCCAGTAGGCCAGCCTTTGTCTCACTGCAGTAGAAGAGTGTCTTTCGACATGGCAATCACTGAAGGGGAAATAGTTCGATGCAGATATAATAAGTGTGGCAAGGCCACTCCTTTGGCCGAAGCAAAAAGGACTTACAAAACTTGTCATAATTGCACGCATGTATATTGCTCGAGAGAATGCAGAAGAGCACATTGGGAAAAACACCGAAAGACTTGTCTTCATTCTCGTGTCGGAGCCCTTTGTAGAAAAGTTATGTCAAATATTAAAGAAGATGATGAGACTTTACAGCACATTTCGGTAATAGCAAGGCGTGGTTACTTGGCAAAAGGGCGAGGAGCTGTAAAAGTAATGTTTTCAAAACCGAGAAAGGCAGAGGACTTCATCGGTGAAGGGTATAACAGGTTGGGGGAGCCGACTTACATTAAGTGGCCTGACCTGCAGCCAGATGAGACCGGCAAAGAAATGCACGACGAACTGATCCGTCTCTGTAAAAGTTATAATCCTGATACACGTTTTGTACTTTATGTCGCGGTGTGTGTGGTGAGTGAGGTTCCTTCTTCGAGTGCAGCTGTGAAATGGGAGATGCAATTGGTGTCAAGGTGTGCAAAGTTAAAATTATGCGCCAGTCTTGGACAGATGAATGTTGCTGACATTTCAAAAGACGGGAAAGAGCCTGATACTCTCATTTTGACATCTCTTCCAGGTGCGAGAGACCAAGGTTCAAGGAAAGCACGCCAAATTAGCTTTACTAACATTCAAAGACATTTACGTCAAAGGGGAATTAGTTTAAGGCGACAGTTTCCAGAAGTGTATCAAAGGTTGTGTGCTTATGTTGAAGGAGCGACTGAGCGTTTTGTCCCGGTGACGATTTATCCACGAGATGCTATTTCGGGAAAAAACTTTATGTGTATCATCATGCCAGATGCTGATCCTGAAAAATTAGAATTGATTCCCACAGACAGTGCTCACGTACAAACAATAGATATCAGTACAGATCCAGACTCATCAGTGAATACAAATGATTAGCACAAACACCAAAAATAATTGCCAATTCTAGATGTGATCCTAGTTGTATTAAAAGAAAGGAAAAAAACAGATGGTCAGAAATTTTCAAGCACTTGATTCTAGACTTTTATATTCTAGTAAATTCATAAATTTAGATTATCTCAATTTCTAGCCATTTAATAGCATGTTCTGTACTTTTCTCAAATCATTTATAAATTTATATATGCATAATAATCTTTTTACTTTATACCAATACATATTACAGAACATACATATATAATGTATATATATACATAACATATATACATATATGTGTATATTATAAATATATGTAACATATATGAATATAATTATAAATTTTAAAGAGAAAGAGAGAAAATAAATTGTATATTATATAAAATCTATGAAAAGTTTTCTCTCAGGCCATACTTATTTATACCCTGTACATAATGTATATCACCTTTAAAATACTTTCAAACCATTCAAAAACAGTATCCTGAATGAAAAGGTGTAAGATTCTGTTTGTTTAAAAATATGCTTTTGAGCTAAAATATAAAAGCTAGCAAACAATACAATAATTATTTTTGCTACAAATATTTATTTATTTATTCCATTGTTGTAAATAGTCATTGTTTTATTTTTAGAAATACTAGTCGAGCTTAGAAAAATTCAACCCTCCTTAAGTATTTAGATTATGCCCACAAGATTTTCACCAGTTATTATGCTCCAAAAAATATTTGAATTTTTGTTTATTATCTTGTAACAATTTGTTATCGTTCCAGATTACTCTAATGCTTGATATATATGAAATAAATTGGTATATTGTAATGTTAAATCAAATAAATATTTTATTTCAAATGTAAATATATATTAATTTCAAAATGAAATTAATCTGCCTATCCAACTTGCCATTATAAATTGTTTTGAATCAAAGAAAATAAGTAATGAAAAAGTTAAAAAAAATTATTTTTTAGGACTTTTTTTAAAGATGTGTTTTTGAAATTAAAAATTCAATTCTTCGGTGTTTTGTGTATAAGAACTATTAATTTGGTATAGCCTGAATTTAAAAGGTTAAAATTTATAGTAAGTAAAGCAAATAGCAAATGTAAAAAGTCCAGAAATTAGCAGATTCACAAAAGCCAAAACTGGGCTATACGCCTCTTTTTGCCATTTTCAACCGTTGGTCATTTTTTATGTATATTATAAGATCTATTCATTTGGAATATGGTGAATAAACAGTTTATAACACAAGAAACGAATAACAAATATAAAAAGTTAAGAAAAAAGTAGATTTGAAAAAAGCCAAAACTGGGCTATTTGCCTCTTTTTGCCATTTTTTTCCGTTATCCATATTTTATGTGCATTACAAGATCTATTAATTTGAAATAGGCTGAAAAAAAAAAAAAAATAAAATAAAATAAAACGAGTAACAAATGTAAAAGGTTCTGAAATTAGCAGATCTGCAAAAGCCAAAACTGGGCTATTAGCCTCTTTGTGCAATTTTCCACCATTAACAATTTTTGATGTTTGCTGTGAGATCTATTCATTTGGAATAGGCTGAATAAACAATTTATAACAAAAGAAAACAGTTTATAACAATAAAAAAATGTAAAAAGTTTGGAAATGAGTAGATTTGTAAAAAGCCAAAACTGGGCTATATGCCTCATTTTGGCATTTTCTTTCATAATCCATATTTTATACATATTATAAGTGCTATTAATTTGAAATAGGCTGAATAAATAGTTTATAACAAAAGAAACGAATAACAAATGTAAAAGATTCTGAAAATAGCAGATCTGCAAAAGCCAAAACTGGGCTATTAGCCTCTTTGTGCCATTTTCCACCGTTAACAATTTTTTATGTATGCTCTAAGATCTATTCATTTGAAATAGGCTGAATAAACAGTTTATAACAAAAGAAATGAATAACAAAGTGACAAATCCTGAAAATATCAGAAAAGCTTGCAAAAGCTAAAACTGGCCTATACATACATCCATAAACCATTTTTTATGTATGAGATCTATTAATTTGAAATAAGCTGAATAAACAGTTTATAACAAAAGAAACACATAACAAATGTAAAAGGTTCTGAAATTAGCAGATCTGCTGCTGCAAAAGCTGGGATATTAAAAACTGGGCTATTAGCCTTTTTTTTCCATTTTCCTCTATTAGCCATTTTGGATATAAGATCTATTAATTTGGAATAGGAGGAATAAACAGTTTATAACGAAAGAAAAGCATTTTTTGGGTTGTCATTATATCGCATATGCCTTCTTTGCTTCTCCCATCATTAAATAGTTGAATTTATGTCAAATTGCATGGGTTGTGCATTTTGTCGCCAAAAAGCAGATAGCAATATATCTGCTGATGTCAAAATTAACATTTTTTTGTAGATCAGTTCTTATCATCCGATGGTAGTGGGTTTATCTAACACAAGTCAACTTCATGTGTATTAGCTCAGAAAAAATCTAAGATCTCAGCAAATTTGTTATCAATTGATTATATATTATTTTATTAAAATGAAAATAAAAACAAGTTGTGATTATATATATATTTTTTTTGTATTCACAAAATACAATTTGGCCAAAAACAAGTTTTTTTTAATTTACAACACAAACACACCACCTAATTCAGAAATCTAATTGTCATCTCCGATCATTTTTTCAGTCAATTCTTTGTTTTATCTTTTTTTTTACAATTTGCAATTAATAATTTACAATTAATCAAGTGTTATTTTCCATCCTCCAGTGAATGTGGTGACTTAACTGCAGACGAGCCTTTAATATGGGAAATAACTATCAGGATTTTAAGAGTAAATTATGTTGAACGTTGTGTTCCCTTACGTACAAATTGAACATTCATAAATATAAAATTTATTTCTACAAAACAGTTTAAACAGACTTGAAATATTATTTTTGGAACGGATAATAATCTAAATTTGTGTTGTATTTAAAGGATGGTCGTCTGGCTTCTTTCTTTTTCATTTCTTCGATCATTTCCTGAACCTCCAGTCTTGAAAAGTAAGATTTTACATTATATATTATATCAACATTATATATAAAATTATATCAATTAATTAATTACCGGTAAGGTGCTGGTTTTAATTCTTCCTCCAAACGGCATTCAAAATCGCTTGGCACAATTGATTTATATATCTTGCTTCTTATTATATCTACATCCCTTTCATACTCAATTTCCAACTGTTCGATTTTAGATGGTGGAGCAATAAAGGCCAGATTAAAGTAGCTGGAAAAGAAATGCACAAATAATTACTTTTGACAACTGTCTAATGATTTTCAACTAATACACAACTGTGCCTCCAGATGCACCATCCCATGCTTTGATGTTTTATAAGGTAACTTTTGCTGACCCAAGTTGTCTAACTTTTTAATAACACCTCCTTTTTCAAATATTGCCGAGGCTGTTCTCTTCAACACTTTTGTCATTTCCTCCTACAAAAGTACCAATGAGTAAGTGAACTTTTTCTTTATTTTATGTCATTTAAAAAAAAAAACTTTGGCATTTGATGAAGACGGACCATCGATGCAACTCTCAGCGTTTAGGATTATTAATTGATTGGTTTAGGGTTGTATTAGGAACTGTCTTTTTAGGCAGAGGATTGTTATGGTGGGTCGTTGAAGAGAGGGCTTGAACTAGTGGATTGGAAGTAGTGGAATTGTGTATGGATCATGTCATGTAGAATGAGATGTCTAGGTCTTTATGAATTTGGTTAGTGATGTAGAAGGGAGCATTGAGAATGCAGCGTAGAACTTTTGAATGAAAGGATTAAATTCTATGTTGGATGGCTCAGCTGAACCCCACAACTTGGCTCCATAAGTCCAAATCGGTCTAATTAGTTAGTGTTTTATGTATTGTTAATATATTGTGTACACTCATTGCAGATTTGGGTCCAAGTAGGTGCTGAGTTGTCCAAATGTTCGGTTGAGTTCTAGTCTTTTTTTTTGTTTTATGTGTGTTCCATGTAAGTTTACAGTTCAAGTAAAAGCTAAGGTAACAGATTTGGTTGGATGGAGAGATTTATCTTACCATATAAGACTGGTGGGCAGTTATTTCTTTTAATGTGAACATCACATGCTGGCTCTTTTGTTCATTGGTCTGTTGGCTAGGAGGTCATGGTTAGCTTTTTCTGCAAGGGCAGGGGCAGAATTGAAGGAGAGGATTGTGGTGTCGTTCATGAAGATTGTGATGTGGGGTTGGGGTCTAGGTATGTCAGCGGTGTAAACTGTGTGTAGAGATTGGCCCCTAGGATGGATACTAATACTCAACAAACTTAAATTTAAAAAATTATTTTTGAGTATTTTTTTATGCTGATGATATAGCAATAGCACCCAAGGCTTCCAGTATCTAAACTGCAATACACACTGCATGATAAAGTAGTTTAAATTAAACATAAGAAAATAAAAATAAGAAAAACAAGCATATTTCATTACTTTAAAAAATATAAAATTAAAGTTAACACCCAAAAGGAGAAGTGGATAAATTGTAAAGGTGCTAGAACAGTAAGCTTTGCTACCTAACCATCCCTAACAACTATCACCAAGACTAGCAAACTAAACTCATAACTAGTTAGAGAGGGTTAAACACAGAGGAGTGATATGCCTATTTATTGGTCACATCTCGAGCTTTTCTACCAATGTTTACTGATATGAAAACTTGACAATATCAAATGTAAAGAAATGAAGTTAACATTGATATTGTTAAAGTATTTAAGATACATAACAGGAAAAAATTATCAACACATTTAAAATCTTTAAAAGAACTATTTTAGACTTTATACAATCAGTCATTTTCAACACTTTGTAACTTCATGGACCAGAGCTTCCTATTGGCCATCACCATCCTTCAATATTCTGTCACCTCCAGACTATCATCTGCCCTTAGTTGGTCCCTCTTCCTTTTGCATTCCAATTTTTAGCATCAGCTTCTTCTCCAGGGTAGCATGTCTTCTCATTGTGTAGCCATAGCCTTTCAGCTTTGTCTTTTATATCATTCGATCAAGTGAGGAATCTGGTTTTATTTCCTGGAGTATGGACTGGTTTGACGGCTTGATTGGACAATAAATCATCTACCTTCTTCCTTAAGGTTCGGCTCATCTAAACATTTTTTACTACTAATAAAGTTTTAAACAAGAAACTTAATCAACTATCAGCATTGTTGGCAGAAGAATGTATAAAAGAAGATTTGTTTATTTGCTGATGGGAAATTAACAAATTTCAAGATAAGTGCCCAACAACAAATTTAAGTTGTACTGGAGGATGATCACCAGATGTGCAAGCCTTAATGAATTCAGAAAGGCAGCACTAGGAAAACATGATTGACACATGAATGGCAGCCTGAAGAAACTGTCAGACTTCTGCAGAGTGTTCCAATTTTCCAATGTTCCAATTTTTGATTGGAGAATTCAATTTTTATATGATCTGGGAGATTTATGGGCCAACAAACAGCTGAGGTCATCGCCGGCCCTCGGCGAACTTTCCTTCTTTTCTTGTCTTTCACACTTATTTTTGTTTGTTTTAAACTGCAGTTCTAGTTACTAACTCTCTGCTTTCGTATGTATACTACATCGATATCCTAAAATGCTCGGCTCTCATTTGTACCTTAGGTTGTCAACTACAGAATAGACACAAAACATATAATGCATAATGTACATCACCACACAACTCAAAGAAGTCTAGTCACATTCACTCCCCCAGAGTGCTAGATGTTCCTCCAGGCAGGGTTAAACAACTCCTTATTTTATGCTAACAAATTACATCCATTTCAATAAAACAACACCTGATACAAACATAAAAGTCGAATCGCATTCACTCCCCCAAAGTACTCGATATTCCTCGGAGCAGGGTTAAGCAACCCCCTTCCTTTCATGCTAATAAATTAAATTCACTCCAATAAATTAACATGAAATGACACCCAATACAAACTTAAAGTCTAGACACATACTCCCCCAGAGTACTTAATATTCCTCGGAGCAGGGTTAAACAACTTCTTTCTTTCAAGCTAATAAATTACTACATCCATTATATATAGTGGTCTGATTGACCAAATCTTTCAATTAATTATTCTTTGTATGTAAGGTCTTGGTCGAAATGAAAAAACTAGTGTCACGAATGGGATTAAAACCCACAAACCGAAATCGAAAGCCGAAGGTTGTGGGTTTGAATTTTGCTCATGTAACAAGTTTTATCAATTCAACCAAGACCTTACATACAAAGAATAACTAATAAATTACATTCATTCCAACAAATTAACATAAAATTCTGGTCATGTTCACCCCCCCCCCAGAGTACTCGATATTGCTCGGAGCAGTGTCGAACCAACACCATTCCATTAATCAATTATTTTTACTCTCCAGACATCATACACTATGCACAGGTCCGATACGAAAATATTTTCTATATACGTCAAACTTTCTACAATTGGAAAGGTGCTCGACTCCATTTTTAATTTATTGTTTTGATCCCACAGTACTTATTTGATACCTTCAAAGAATTGGTTTTATTTTATTTTAAATCCTTCATTTTGACATCTGATATTCTTTTTGCAGTTTTGATGTTGGGTTTACAATTTTGTTTCTAAATTTCATTTTTCATTTGATTTCTTGTTCAAAGTTTACCTAATACCTAAACTTCCAGCAGACCACTATGCCTTCTGTAAAGTTTATTTTAAACACACACCCAACAAACGACAAAATATTGTTTATTTCAATTTTTTTTTTGTATTTCTTCTTAATCAGATTATTAAAGTTACTTTAAACTTGTTAACGAATTGTTAAGCCTGTTATTTGTCTTAAATATTTAACCAACTAGTAATGTTAACTTCGTAAATTTATATCTGATAGTTGATAGTTGCTGATGAAGGTTGAAAATTGGCGGAAAACTCAAGGAAGAAAGTTAATTTATGTTGATATCTTCCACAAAAAAACAAATCAGCATCAGACCAAACACTATCTCTGAAGAATTATCATCGAAGGCTGATACATATGTTCATCCTGACTATAGCCAATTACATTTTAGACTACTAATTAAACATTTACCTTAGGTAGGAGCTTTAATAAAACGGAAAGCTCATACGTCAACATGTTTCACCTCATAAATTTACTATCATTCGTCCATATAACCTCCGGCTTTCCGGTTATCACGATTTCCAACAAATCACTGCTGGACTCTATTAAAATCACTTCTAGGTAAGTTCACTCTCTAATTTTGGCCGTTATCCAAACATGAGTGCTATTTAATTTTTATTACAATGTCATTCCATCAAATAGTTGTTGAAGTTGAGGTACAGAGGTATTTAAGAATTTATGTTCAATAAAAATATATGGATATATTTTCCCAATAAAATCTGCGAAGATGATAAAGCGCCAGATTTTGAGAATGTTAGATTCTTAATACTAAAACGAATAATACAATTTATGTTATAAAAAAAATATAAAAAACTTTATAATATAGTTTATGATAGAAATCAATCAAAATGTATATAGCTGATGTTTTTTTATATTATATTTTTCATTCAAAGAGAAATATATTTATAAAAATTTTAATTATTGTTAAGTTTAAAAAAAAATGTCTTAAATTCTTTGTAAGTGTGTAGTCGGAATGTTTATCGATTAAATCGAAACTGAAGTTCTGTGAGGCCGATTTGAGAGGCGTACAACCTCCCAGCATCGAGCTCATGTTTTTATTTTCTTTGTTGTATAAACAAATAGTTTTCCTTTTCCCTAAATGAATTTTCCGAGGGTACTATTGAGCGGAAACGAGACGTTTCGGAGCTCGGAGCGTGCCGAAATTGAAACTGTTCGTTAATTAAAATGTTTTACCCTTGAAAATTGTAAACACGACATATCCTCGGATTATGCTGATCTGAAGAGAAGGATGGAAGACCTGTTGATAAGCGAGGTGAGCAATTACCCGAGCCTGTACGACCAGAGCCTCGACACTTACAAAGATAGCGAATTGAAGAACAAGATTTGGGGCCAGATCACTGCTCACATACTCGGAGGATCAGATGCTGACTCTGGTAAGTGATTTTCCTTATTATATCACTTTGTACAGAGGAAACGATTCATTTCTCCATAAATAAATTCTTCTTATTAAACTGCTAAAAAATGAATAGGGATATTTGTAATTTATTCTGATTCTATTGATTTTAATTAAATAAATCATTGAGGTCACCGGCAAATGGATGTCGCAGATGCAGTTGGCGTTTATCATAGCGTGGTCTGCCGGATTCTGAGAGAAGTGCCAATAGGAGGCCTGGTAGTGGCATTACGACACTAAGGGAAAAGAATTATTATCAATGCTGCAAGATGGAACGCTTTCTATAGTGCCTGCCAGATCCTAAATGAAGTACAAGATGTTTTGGTAAGGCCTCACATCATATGCCTCTTTGAAATACGACCTACAACAGCCTGCCACCAGCAACTCAGTAGAATATGGTTCAGCAAGCACGTAGAGAGAGCACCAATTGGAATGCTGTTTGTTTACTGATGAGTCGGGTTTCTGTCTATTTAGTGATAGCAGGCGTTGAAGAGTCTTCCAAGAACAAAGTATGCATACAATGCCTAAGTTCGTTCTCCTTTCAGTGCAGTTTGGAGGAGGTGGTGTAATGGTCTGGGCTGGAAGACGAACTGGACTCCATATTATTGAAGGCAACCCCACCGCAGTCTTTATGTCTAAGAAATTATCAAGGAATACATCTCTCAAACCAGGGAAATAATTGGCAGGGATTTTCGATTTCAGGATGACAATGCCAGACCTGATAGAGGCAGAGTTGTTCACTACTGTTTAGTCAACCTGGGAATTTACCATCTGCCCTTTCCACATAGTCTCCAGACCTCAATCCCATTGAGCACATGTAGAATGGGTTGCAGAAAAGGCTTTTCCAACAACTGATTGCAACGTTGCAGCATCTATGGAGTGAAATTCTTGTGAAATTAGTGACACCCTTATTAACAGTATGCCTAACAGGGGCACAGAGATTTTAGCTAACGGAGGACATTATACACAGTATTAATGGTTTTAAAAAAGTATTGTGTCTAATGAAAAAAATTATGGAATTAAAACCTTTTATTTTGTTATTTTTCTAAATGTCTTAATTAAATTTTCCTTCAGTAAAAAACTTAATTATTTCTAATAAATTTTAGTGTAATTTATAATAAAAATAAAATAAAAATGCTAGGGAAATTAAATACATACTACAAAATCGGCAATAGCCTTATTCAATTTTCAGCAGTTTATTAACAGTTTAGAGAATATTTTCCTCAAACTTTTTTTGTAAAAAAAAAAATTCTGTGTATGTTAGATAAACATTAATAGTTAATTAATTATGCTTATTTTTTCTATATTTCAGTTGAGAAAGTGAAGACACGATGGAAAAGTCTTAGAGATAGTTTTCTGAGGAATTTGAAAAAAGCCGGAGTCCAAGGGAACAAAAAGATCAAACCGTGGAAATATTCAGATCAGATGCAGTTTCTCCTTCCATATATCGGGAGCAAGGGTACAGCATCGGTGAAAGAAGAGCTTGGTTACGATGATTCTGCAGGAACCATGAATGGTGACACGTCGCAAGATTTTGCCGAAATGTTGGTCGAATCGGACCATGTGCAAAACGGTATCGACGAAAGATTGCACAAAAAAAGGGTATCTGTGAATGAAAGGACTGTGAAACGTTTAAAGAACCATGTCACAGGTTCGAATTACATGAAACCCTTTCTCAGTTGCCAGAACGACCCGATTGATTCTTTCTTTCTTGGTATCGCCCAGACTGTCAAGAAGCTTTCACCTTTCAACCAGGCCTTTATTAAGAAAGCGATAGCGAATCTCGTCATCGATACTGAAATTAATGAACTGGAAGATTCGAATGGTTGGCAGCAGAGGAGTCCGCCTGGGGAGTACCCGCAGAGTATTTATGAGCCAACTGTTGAAATGAAAGTGCCCACAGAGAAAATTGTACATTCCTCTTCCTCGACATCCCTTTCGTCATATTCAATGGAATCGGATACATAATTCAATCAATCAACTATTAAATTTCAAAAATGAAAAATTTAAATTTAAAAATTAAATTGTATATATTCATTGTACAATCATTTTATTATTAATTTTTTATGTAAACTTTTTTTAATCTTAGGAATAAAATTAGGAATCTCGAATTGAATAAATTAAATATGTTATATGTTTATAAAAGAATTAATGTTAAGCATCCTTTCAGTCTGTCCCCGAGGTGATCTATTATATTGATTCTATTTCTAAATACTCATTTTTAAAATTAATGTTATTTTTAATGGTTTAAATAAGTTTTGTTTGATTGTTTTAATGCTGAATTAGGTTATCAATATGATGGCTGTTGATATAGTTAAACCGAATCTGTTGATATATCTCAGATAAAAATTTGAAGGACAAAAATCAGTATTAGAACTAAAAACTTAATTAAAATTGTGATATTTGTAATTAATTTAAGAGTACACTCTTTTTCTCTAGAATTGATTTATTAAAAACTTTTCCCTGCCAAATAATTTTTTAGTAAAGAGACGTCCGTTTGATTAATTAATTTGTGAAATTGGTTATGCCATTGCAAAGTGAAGTTTTTATTTACAGATGGCAGTGTGGTTGATCAAAATTAAATTAACGTTATTGTTACTGTTTTTTATTGTCAAAAAACTCTACTTTACAATGAGCTCATAATGAAGGAATGTTTCTGACCATGGAAATGTAAATAAATATATACAATTTTATAAATATAAAGTGTTAATAATAATTTTAAAGTTAATTAAATTAATAGAAATTTGAACCTTACAAAGCTGATATTAAATGTGAGGAAACTCATTCTTATTCTCTTCAAAAATTTTGTTTGTTAAAAGTATTGTATGCCATAAAAATGAAAATGAAAAATAATTTCTCTTTATGGAAAGTCAACTATTTTTATAACTTTTTGTAATATTTAAATGTTCATGTGATGTTTTACTGATGTGACTTTTTATTTTTATTTTGCACCAATAATCTAAAAATCTTTCTAAGTAGAAGTTGCTCTCAAGTTTTATAGAAGAGACTATTCTGTTAGTCTTTAAGGTATTGTTGTTGTTGGTTTAATTTGTATTCTCCATAAAACACATCAACACTATAAACACTAAATATCATTTTTCAACGTAGAGTGTGAAATATTTTTAATTTAGTACTTTTTTCAGACCTGACATTACACAACATGTGTTAAGAACATGTTGATACTATAGTGTAACAAACTGAATTAATTAGATAATCGATGTTTATAATAGTTATTATTTAGTTTTATTCATCTTCATCAGTGAATAGGTTTTGTAATGATGATGCTTAAAATTTGTTTAATTTTAATATTGTCTTGTGTTCTGTTAATGAACAATTATATATTTCAAATCAATAAAGTTTTGACTTTTATTATATTTATTTATTATTATATCTTATTTATTTATTTATTTTATCCAGCAGGATTAAATAGTAAGGATGTTAAAATAGTTGATTTTGTTTTGCAGAAAAATGTCAAAGCAAGTAAGGCTACATTCGAGCATCCATCACCCTTTGTTGAGAGCCTGGACTACAGGCAACATTGCAGTTTCAGCTGAAGAACTTATGTTGCCTTTATTTATTGTGTAAGAATTAAATATCAGTTTCATCTTTGAAAATATACATTTTTGTGCTTTTCTAGGGAGGATAACGATGCAAAAGAAGAGATTACTACAATGCCTGGTGTCTATCGTTATGGGGTGAACACAGTTTTAAAAGAATTAGAACCACTTGTTAAGTTGGGTCTAAAATCGGTACTTCTTTTTGGGGTTATTAGCAAACTCACAAAAGATGAATATGGGACTCATGCAGATTCCCCTGAAAACCCTGTGATACGATTGGTGCCTATGATCTGTGAAAAATTTCCAAATTTGGTCATTGCATGTGATGTAAGTCGCCAAAATAAATTAGCAATTTGGGTATTTACTTTTTTTTTGTTTTTTAAAGGTATGTCTGTGCCCATACACATCTCATGGTCACTGTGGGATACTGAAGGAAAATGGAAAAATCAATAACGATAAAAGTATTAAGAGAATAAGTGAAATAGCTTTGGCGTATGCTCAAGCAGGTGATACCAAATATACACTTCTTATGTATGTACCATTTCCAATCAGAAGTTAGTGATTCAGAACACTTCAGATAAAATTTATTATAATTATTGTTTGGTCAAGCAAGGTGGATAGTCGGCAATTAAACTATTGTTTAACCCTAGCTCAGGCTGAAATATATCTAATGGATATGGAATTTTAGTACTGAAGGCCTGGTTGTTGAAAAACATTTTCAACTTAATTTTGTTTGGAAATATAATATACTATACACAATTATATAGTATACATAGTTGGAAAAATTTGTATGAAATAAAAAAAATACTTACAAATTATTTTGCAGTGTGGTTGATTGCCTATTAGCTGATTAATATTTTCTGTTAAACTGAATAATTTGTAGATTGAATATGATTTTCCAACCGAATGTTCATATTATAACTGAATTTAATTTAAAGATGTTAAATTAAATTTAAAACAAAATTCCTATTTTGTTCCTATATACATATATATATGTATAAGAGCCTTGTATATGTATAAGAGTCATGTATTTTAACAAATTTATGATTAAGTTAATCCAGTTAAAAATGTATATATCTTGTAGGGTGTCATATCGTTGCACCTTCAGATATGATGGATGGAAGGATTGGTGCTATAAAACAATCATTAGAAGCAGCATCACTTCATGATAAAACAATTCTGTCATACGCGGCCAAGTTCTCTTCCTCATTTTATGGCCCATTCAGGGAGGCGGCGAAATCTGCACCTTCTTTTGGGGACAGGAAATGTTACCAACTCCCTCCAGGAAGTTCTGGCTTAGCACATCGAGCTGTGGTATGTTACTTTTTATTTTCAAAAAAGCCCCTTAAAAAAAAAAAAAAATCAAGATCAACACTATTTAAAACATAATAATTACAAATATTTTTATTTTATTTATGACTATCTTAAGAACTTACCTTCAAGAATACTCCTAAAAATGATATTGCACAAGTCGTAGGTTCAAATCCCGCTCGTGACAACTGACTTTTTTATCTCAACTAAAAACCTTAATTAATTGAATGATATTAATTGGTCAAGCGGACCACGAAAACTAGTGAATTTAATAATCATTACATCATCTTATTTAAATAAAATCTTATTACCATATTTTATTTTTATTATGGAACAAATATAGTAAATGTCCAATGAAAATAGTAACTTAGTATTTTATTGCTTGTAGTAAAGTATGTTTACTGATTTTTTTTAGTCAAGGGATGTAAGCGAAGGCGCTGATTTCCTGATGGTCAAACCAGGCTTAGCATACCTTGATATACTTTCACAGGTTAAAAAAGAATTTCCCAATTATCCTTTATTTGTTTACCAGGTAATTTAAAAATTAATTTTGACTGTTGAGGAAGATAAAATGTTAACCAAATGAAATGTCTAAAGGTATCTGGTGAATATGCTATGCTTTATTTTGCTGCTAACAGTAATGCGATTAATTTGAGAACTGCAGTCGAAGAAAGTCTTATTAGTTTTAAACGAGCAGGTAATCTGTTAACATGATGTATGATCAGTCGGTATTGATAATTGTCCTAAAATATTATTTGCTTTAGGGGCTGATTGTGTAATAACGTATTTTACTCCACTACTTCTTCAATGGATGGCGGTTGATCGTAAAAATTGACTTTAATGACCACCAGTATGGGAGAGTATTGTTTACAAAATGAATCTGTCTGATCTGATTTTTTTATTTATTTAAACAATATTTTAGCAGTGTTATTTTGAAAGAATCTTGAATTATTTTGTTATTTTTATCACTAATTTAATAAAATGAATGTTTTTGTACCATGCAATATAATTTTATAAACAATTTGGGTAAGGAATTGTATGCTTATTTATGTATAAGCTCAAATAGTTTAAAAAAGTAAACCATAATAAATTAAGTACTTCGTGACTTGTGTGATTCTTTTTGATGTATAATTTCAAATTAATTGTTAATTTATAGGGGGCAATGAATTGTTTTTTTGTGTTTTTATGGTTGGGTTGAAAGTATACAAACAAAATAAACCAGTCATCACCAGCTCTTTTATTCTTTGCTGTTCTTTTCTTTTCGTTCAGACATTTTATTCCTAACAATTGTTTTTCTGATACTGCAACTAAGTTATATTCATGTCAATTTAGCCCTGGCTGTAAAATTAACTGACTCTCAAATTTCGCTATCCTCTCTTCCTGGCCTTAACAGTCAAGGATAAAAATATACTTACAGTAGAATAGAAAATAGAATTACGAGACCCCCCTAGGAGGCCTCTGGCCTCTCCCTGATGGATCAGGGGGAGTCACCCACCTTGGTGCCTGAGCGACTCCGAGGTTGGGCTCTAGTCAGGCGCCATCGACTCGGGTCGGCGCCCTTAATGTTCCCTAAAACTAGTCATTCTCACACTCACTCGTACAATAAATACATACATTCTATATGCAAACCCAATCACACATGCATATCCTCTATCAAGAATCTGGGTTGGAGGGTACGCAATATTACACCCCGAACCAGCTTACCGGAGCAGCGGTGGAGCCTTGAAATTATATGCTGCACCGCCGCCTAGCATACTCCTATTCTAACATAAACTAAATCTAAATTTTAACCTATGAAATAAATATCCCACTATATACAACCCATTATCCCAATATCTATTAAAAACCTAAAAGGTTTTTCTTTAAACTCGCTGCCATGCTCGAGCATTCTCCTATAACGGCGGTTTTCCATTTCGGTCCCTATCCGGGGCCAAGCTGCGACACACCGTGAGTCTGTCCTCTTGGCATGCTGGGCACCTAGGTCGACTCTATACTTCGAATACACAATAAAAATATATACATTTAAAAACAAATTGCTCTACCTGGGCTGCGGTTCTCTTTCCCGAGACCATTTAATTAAACAAGTTAAACTATGAGCAAACTTCATGTATAGGATTTTGTAGCACACAAATGAATATTTAGTGTTTGTTTAATTTAATTTCAATTTGTTTTCCTTATTATTGTTCTTATTTTATTTATTCACATTTTTAATTTATGGTTTTATAAATTTTTCTTTAAGTTCTTTGGAAGTCTTTTTTCAATTAACATTTTATATTATTCTGCACTTTTGTTGTCTTGTTTATGTTTTCATTTACCTCTGGCAGACGGAATTTTCCATGTTGTACTTATTTAGTAGCTGCAATTTAATTGTACATTATTGGATTATAACAAATTTTATTGTTATTATTATTAGTAATATGTTTTTTTTAACAAGGATATTTCAACTACAGGGTTACATGAACCCCCCCCCCCTTTTTTTAAAAGCCCATTTGTAAGGGATTTGTTGGGTTCGAGTGCAGGGACACTGGATTCAAACTTGGCCTTACAGCAATGAGTGCTGTGTCAACGCCTAAACTGTTGCAGCCACTACCTATAAATAATGCCCTCTATTATTAGTATTACTTTCATTTTAAAATAAATTAGTCTAGTTAGCATTCATACTACCTATTGGTACACAGATAGTTGTAGAACAGAAGAAGGTAGAGGTGTAGGAGTATTCAGTCCTGGAACCAAATACTCGGAACCTGGGAAAAAACAACCAGCATCTTCCAAGCTGAGGTTTGTGCAATTGAGAGATATACTCAATTCAACTTGAATAAAGGGAACAAAAACAAGAACAGCTATGATGTCAGATAGCCAAGCAGCCATCAAAGCACTAAGCTCAAACATCATTAGGTCAAAGATGGTGTTGATCTGCGAAACCAAATGAATCATATTAGATAGGCAGAACAAAGCCTCTGCTGGGTCCCAGGACATATGGGAGTAGAAGGCAACGAGAAAGTGGACACCCTTGCAAGAAAAGGGGCTGCTATACCGCTGAAAGGCCCGAACTCTTCTGTGGCATAGGAACCCACTCTATCAATGAGCATCTCAGACAGAAGGATAAAAAGAAAATGAGGGAACAATGGAACTCACTCATTGGAAACGAACATTCCAAGAACCTCCCAACAAATTTTACAAGGAAAGAAGTAATGGAATGTTTCAAGGATAGCAAAAAAAAACTGTGAATCCTAACATTCTAGATTCTTAATAAGACATTGCAAACTAAACGGACATTTAAAAAACCCTGAATTTGAAGAGCTTTTTTGTATTAGCACTGGTAATATGCTCCTTAAATTCCAACTTCTATCAAACAAGATTTAAATAGAATAATTATAATAATAAATAAAATAAAGTTTGATACCAGAAACTAAGTTTATCAATAGATTGCTGCAAGGGAAGAGAGCCACGTTTCATTTTAGAGAGAAGAAAATTTTATGATAATCAGCATATAATAAAAATGATGTAGCAGAAAGACAGGACTTAAGGTCATAGTTTAATTTTAACTATGAGTGTGTATTAGAAAACTGACTTTTTTTTTCTTTTTGATTTATGTAAAATGCTGAATTATTGCAAATAAATTAAAAAAATAAGTATCTCAACAACCCCCTCAGACGGTCTATTGCTCATGAGTAAATTTTGCAATGATTTGTGTTGTTTTGTTTTATTGAAACAATAAAGATTGATGGATTTTTTGGATTTGGATTTATATAGGCTCAAATCTGAACGTGTAAGTACATATATGCAGAGTTGAGCCTATTGGCTTCTCGCAGTCCACCGGCAAATTTGGCTTTTTGCTGCAAATTGCTGGCAGAGTCGAGAATCACCCATTCCGGGAGTTGGCAGTCTGGGGGCACTGGGGCAGTCCTCAGTCTTATCTGTCCAGACACTAAGGTTGGGTTTGGGTCATCAGCTAGGTCAATTCAGTACCCAACTTATCAGTTACAAATCCATTCATACTCACATTCATTCTTTACATTCCCTCCCAATTCAATTAGGGTGACGGAGTTCTCGATATTCCTCCATCACCTTTACACAAATTATACAACTAACCTAATTGAGGATCAATGGGTGTACTCAATATTCCGCTATCAGCCATCTCACATCATACATTCACGCTAATAAAACATTCACTCCCAACACCAAGCTAGGTATGCACAGCTATATACAATGGAACAACTCCATTTCCTTCAAGAATCGTAACAGAGGACCCAAACACTTGCAGCCGTGTACAAGTACAATTCTTAAAGTGGGTGGCATTCCTGCGCCTTCTCAGTATGGATCCAAGGAAT
Organism: Cimex lectularius; assembly: GCF_000648675.2. Lineage (NCBI taxonomy): Eukaryota > Metazoa > Arthropoda > Insecta > Hemiptera > Cimicidae > Cimex > Cimex lectularius. The sequence goes on from NW_019392711.1 coordinate 1,095,510, forward strand.
TGCACCCTTCAATTAGGTGGGACACATCATGCAACATTTCTCTGCTGGACACATGGTCTCAAAAGTAAGTGTCTGAGTCAACCTTGCCTGGCCATCTCAACCATGACTTTAGATAAAAAGTATAATTAATTTAAATTCGATATTCCTCAATCACCCTTTTCACATATTATACAGGTCGATGGAGTACTTGATATTCTGCCATCGAACCTCTCACATTACACCTTCACGCCAATAAATACATTCACTCTCAACACAAACTAGGTATACACAATACTACTTCCTCAAAAATCGGAACGGGGAATAACGTTTATTATTATTATTATTATTATTATTATTATTATTATTATTAGAAGGAATAATAGGAGTAAAAAGGGTGTTCAGTCAAATTCTTTGCAAGAAGTCAGTTGCTCAAACTATCCTTTATGTATCGACCTTTGGGTAGTGACGTTATCGCCTTTTCCAACAGATTTTATTTCGAATATTCACATTCTTTTAACAATTTTTCTTTAAGTCTTTCGACTTTACATTAAAGTTAAACGAAAACGGTAGAAAATAGCCTTCCATACCAAATCCTATGGACATGGCACCTGCTGACCTGAACAATGTTTTGCGACATTCAAGTTTCAATAGAAATGGCAAATGAAATACAGCGTTTTGAGAGAAAAAGTTTAAAAAAAGTAAATAAATAGAAAAAGAAAATAAAGTGGGCTGACTTGGATGGGGTAAATTTTAATGGACATTGGCCGGCTTTGCTCGTGGCACCCTTGCTCTGTAGCATTGCTCACAGTGGAAACTTTAAACTTGTTTGAGAACATCTGTTTTCCGTTGTGTACATGTTTTTTTTCCTCTGTACTTCAACACGACGTGCGCAGAGATCCTTGTCTGCACAGGTTGCTTTTCCTCCGATAAACACTGTATAAATATAAAAGTCTAAAAGTCCTAAGTCTCTTTCTGTTCACTTGTGTTTCCACCCCCCCTCGTCCATGGATTTAGACTTTCTTCTCATCCAAACTGGCAATTTTTGAAAATGAGAGATGGATGTGAGTATTTCGCTCGTTGAACCTTATCGAAATGTCTAATACGTTTTTTTTTTATTTTTACCAGATAAACCCGGAAATGTCTACTTCGAGTGGAAACGTCCTGGAAGACGAAGAGCTCACCTTGCCCAGGGCGTCGATAAACAAGATGATCAAAGAGATCGTGCCGTCGCTTAGGGTTGCGTTCGAGTCGAGAGAGCTCATCCTCAACTGCTGCACCGAGTTCATCCACCTCATCGCCTCAGAGGCCAATGAAATTTGCAACCAGAGCAAAAAAAAGACTATCAATGCAAAGCATGTCCTACTCGGTATGAATTTTAACGTATTTTATTAGTTTCCAGTAATTAGATGCATTTGACCATCCAGGTGTTTGCACACTGGTATAAATGCACCAGTTATTTCGGAATCAGTTATTTCGGAAACCACATTGTCAGTTAATTGAATTGTTTAGTTTTGAAAAGGTTTTGATGACAAGTGGTTCCATTTCTGTAGAAGCCCTTTACAGTTGAAACAGCATATCTAAAGTATTCTTGTTAGCTAAAGAAATCACATTTTTTTCTGATGGCTGCCCAGGACAAAATCGCATTCACATAGTACTGCAATTTTTACTTGCACTTTCACATAAAGCACACACATTGGACATAAAGCAGTATTTCCCTGTGAGGGGTCACAGTTTCCTCCCTTGTAATAGGGTGTTTGGTGTGAATAAAAGAAAATTAAAAAGAATCAATCGTGTACATTCCAAAGCAGAATACAGATCTGATCAGCACAAGTTTGAACTGAAACTGAATTCTACTGGAGGATAATGAGATCATGGTAATCTTCAATAGCTGGTAGTCAAAGCTTTACAAGAAACAAATTGTCCCTGTTGGGGAATTGGCATTGCAAAGAAGAAATAATATGGAGAAAATAAGTTGCAGAATATTGGATTATTATTACTTTGAGATGAGGAAAGGTGTATTGAAGGCATATACTACTAAATACGGATATGCATCTGCCACTTTTTGTGAATAGGCACCATTTCACAAAAAAAAAAAAAAAATTGAAAATTGATATTTTTCGTTTTTTAATATTTTTATTTTGCTGTTTACTTGCTCAAATCAACTATGTGAATATATCATTTTACAGCATTTTTATGTAGATTGTGATGCAAATATAGTAAAAGCTTTATTGCTAGTGCACTGCAATGCTAAAATGATAAGTTTCATTGAAATGTTAAATCAAAATTTATTGAAAAAGGAAACAAAATAATCTTTTTTTTTTCTGAAAATAACACATACATTGGAAATACCATGGAATAGAGTAGTTGTAATTGTGTAAGTGTACTTTAAATCTTAGGTGCTTAATAAAATTCATTTGCACAAATTTTAAGGATAAATCATTCTAAGAGATAGGGATTAAGGAAATTCAATGCATATGCTTTCTCTATGGCAATCATAGTCTGCTTGCGTCCAGGAAATTGTCATGAATGGATTTCATTGCCCAACCCCCATTATTGGAATAAAAAACGTCTAATACCGGATTTGGATACAGTCATGTGCTGTGAAGCTTTTCAAGGCCTTGACGGTCTGACGAGTGGACAGCCAGGTTGGTATGTCATGGATTTGAACCAGACTTTTTTTCGGTGATTCTACACTACAAAATATTGGACACATATCCACTACTTCTTATGGAATAGGCCCTGGTTTCGCCAAAAATTTTTTTGAAAGTTGAATTTTTCTATTTTTAATATTTTATTTTGCCATTCTACTTGGCATACATTCTCAACTATGTGAATATATCATTTTATATATTCAACTTCAAAATAGAAAAATTCAACTTTCAAAAAAATTTGAATAAAATATAAAATAATAAAANTATATTATATAGATTGCAATAAAAATATAGTAAAAGCTATCAGTTTTATCAATAACCAAAACATTTCTTAAAGTATTTTCAAGTATACTAGGTCATACATTTTTTCATATAACTGTCAGATTAAACCCCATTTGGATGCTTATTAAATTGTGACTACAGCTACTTAATTGGTAATTAATTGTTAAAATTTCTGTATTTAAGTAATTAAAAATGCTTTACGAAGGTGAAATAATGATAAATGTTATGTATTGCTATCAGTAAATTTTCAAAATCAGTAGGGTAACATTCTTGAAAAAATTTTATACTGTCGCTAATGATTTGTGAAAGTTCATGTCCAACATTATTTATTATCTATTACGTTTTTATATAGCTCACTATACCAAAACTAAAGTTTCTTTTTCTTATATAAATTGGCATTTACCATAGCTGTGCCACTTACTACTTGAATCAGTTAATTCAGAAACCCCATAAGTCATTCTTTTTTTGAAAATTGACTGTTTTGCTCAAATTGATGCTTTAGAGGTAGAAGCACAAGTTTGAGGCATAAACCCTTCAAGTCATAAGTATTGCCTAAACCACTTGCCGATAATTCCCTTTGCTGCAAAAACCCTATAAGTCATTAACACAAAACACTACAAGAATTGGTGGCTGTAACATTATAAAAAGTTAATGAACTCTGAAGAAACTAATGGAAGAGCAACACTAAGGGATAAGAAAGTTGTGTTCAAAGTTTATAGGTTTTGCCAAATGATCTATGATATGAAGAATCTGAGATTAGTTATTGCAAAATGCTTCATTGATTGACCATCAATTCATACGTTCTGAGTAAAAAACACTAACAAATTATCCGATCAAACTTCCTACTTCACTGGCCTATACAAGCAGGCAGCTGGCATAAAGAAAAAGAAACTTGATGACAGCTGGATTCTGCTACCAGAATAATAATGAATTGGCCAACAACTTAAGTCTAATCATGAAGATTTCTTTTATTTAATAATTTTTAATACCTTTTGACGATGGTTTTATTTTGTTCCTAAAGGAGAAATAAATAATTTATTTGTTTTAAATTATCCCACTTGGATTGGTAAAGAAGGAGTGGCCACCTCATTCCCCCAATCATATGGTCATGGATTTCTATGTTTGGGGATTTCTTAAGAAGGTATACAGTTCAGTAGTGAATCCAAAACGGTGGTAGCCCTGATGTTAGATATTTGTTATTCTCAATACGGTAGAAATTTACAAAAAATCAAAACTCGTCAGGGTCAGAAAGTACGTGTAGGGATTATACATTGAAAGTTGTTTCAAATAGAGTTCATCCATCACTCAAAAAAAAACAATTTTGCCCTTTTGCTGGGACACCCTGTATTTGTCGACTGATAACTAAATTAAAAATTAAATAGTTTATTAACATGCTCAATGAAGCCTGGTTATTCAATTTCTCCCTCCTGGACATCAAACAATGCCTATTCTTAGAAACGTTATGCGTCATGACTGCATACAGGTCATCTTTTCGGGAGCAGGTTGGGCCTTTATGCAGGACACTAGCACTGATTGTGTTAATTAACCAAAACACAACATAAATTAAATGTTAATGTCTGCGGTCTAGTTGAGAAAAAAAAACTAGATGTCAATCTCAAATTTCAAGGTAGGTATATCAGAATGACCAGACATGGCGGTAGAGTGTAGTTTAGTATGTTACAAACAACCGGGTCCAAAATTAATAGACTGAATGAATATCAATTTTTAAAGGGCACGACTTTGTTATAATTCTGGGGGCACTGAAGATGGCAAAATGCGTCTGAGCGAGGATAGGCAGTTCAATGATCAGTAACAACCAAATTAGGGTTCATCACTCTGCAATGCAGACCACATTGAGTATTACAAAACCTGCTTGGAATAACAAAACAAACAATATTAGTGGCAATTTTTGTGTGCTTTTTGTATAAACAATAACTTAGCTGCCCCTGAATTGCATAATTATTTTCTTCTCATGTCCAGCACAATTGATGTATTCTTATTAAAAATATAATAATTTTCTCTCAGTTGCTCTGAACATTCTTACTTGCAATCATACTAGCCATGTCATATTAAAAGTACTAAACTACACTCCAAACAATTAAAGTAAGTTCTTTCATTAGTGTGTTCTCCTTAGCTCTACATTCCATAATAATGATAATTTGACATAAATTCTTTGTCTTCCTGACTGTAAACATTATTGAAAAATATGCTTAAGTTGCATGAGAAATCTTGCTCTTTGTGGTTATTGTATTATGTTGTTCTTGGAATATATTTTGTTACTTTAAATCAAATTGGCTTACACATACAAATTGGCTTTGTTTCAGCCCTTGACAGATTGGGGTTTGATGATTATCGGGTTGTGGCTGAGGACGTACTCAAGGATTGTAAGGAGGTAGCGGCTAAGAAGAGGAGACAGAGCACCAGGCTCGAAAACCTCGGAATACCCGAGGAAGAGTTGCTGCGTCAGCAACAGGAGCTGTTTGCAAAGGTTTTTATTTTATTTTTATATTTTAATAATGATAATTTAAAAAACATTGTTTGTAGGCTAGAGAGGAGCAGGCCCAAGCAGAGCAACAACAATGGCTGCAACTTCAAGAAGCGACCAAAATAGTGAATATGCAAAAGACTGCTGATGAAAGCGATCCCGATGATTATTCTTAATTTCACCATTAAAATGTTTGTGTGATGTAAATAAGGATGCTGAGATTTTTATCAATTAAAAAAAAAAAAAAAAAAATAGGAGTAAATTATTTATTCTCTCATTTTTGTTTCAAACTGAACCTTCATTATGGACATTTTTTTCTTTCAACAAACTGGTTTATTAAAATATCCATTGTAAATAATAAATGACATTGAAGATATCTTTTTAATAGCTTTTCATTTTTGAGCTATGTATGTTCAATGTTATCAATTTTGATATATTATTTTTAGATTGGTATTTTATCGTTTGAAAAAACTTATCCACATAAATTTTTTTTATGACTGAAAACAAACATTTTGTATTACACCTATATTTAATTGTAATTTTTAAGATGGCAATTGAATAAATTTATATCCTGAAAAATACAATAATTTCAATTCTACAATCATTTTCTCTTTTCAATTCCATCCCTACATAGAACAAACATTATGGTCCAAGTTATAAATAATTAGATAACCTTGGAAGACTATAATTTACTTGGTTTCATTTTATTGAATTTAATGTATGACTGATGGTTTAACAGTTGGACACAATGCATTAAATGAGTAGATATTAGGATTCATTTGAAAATAAGGTTTATTTAAAATCACATTGCATTATCTCTGTTATTTTTTATTTTACCATTAAATTTTTAAAATTATGTAAGATACGTTGTGCACCTAACCTCTAAATTGTAAAGTGAGCTGAAGAAGAGAAGAATATTGAACGATTGAAACTAATGAAAAACAAGTGAAAATTTTAACTACTGGTACAAGAAAATTTCTGTACCATTTAACCATTCTAACATAGCTTTGTGGTATGTAAAGAACATAACGTTTCATTTTTGGAACAACGGTTCCATTAACATTCATATATCATTCTTTACAAGCAGACAGTATGGAACCAAGATTCGGCTGCTGGGGCAATTATAAAATATTATTACTAACATGCTCACTAACTTGACTGCCAGCAGAGAGAGTTGATTTACCATTTGTAAATCCCCCCTGGGAAAAGAAAAAATTAAATTCAAATGAGAATATAAGATGAGGTACATATAAAAAAGAGATGTGATATAAATAACATTTACCCTCTGAAGGCAACAATCCTAGCCTTAAAACAGCAACTATGAAACAGCTAACTCTACACACTGTTCAACACTCGCGAAACAACTTAACGCACAGTTTAAAAAGCACTTTGTGAAAATTAAAAATAAAATAAAATGTAAAATATACTAAACACGCTTTGAAAAAGAAAGCAGAACTGTATACA